>NC_135233.1:735631674-736256674 GCF_051348905.1 Ranitomeya variabilis
AACGTCACCAGATGGGCCATTAAACTGCACGTGAATATATCTCTATCACATATATATCTATTATCTATCTATCTATCTATCTATCTATCTATCTATCTATCTATCTATCTATCTATCTATCTATCTATCTATCTATCCATCTATCTATCTATCTATCTATCTATCTATCTATCTATCTATCTATCTATCTATCCTACTACATATATCTATCCTTTTATCTATCTTTTATCATCTTAATTTCTATATTATCCATACTCTGTGTATCTATGTTCTTCAGGCATACACATTTCCATCTGTTCATATATCTATAAATATATTCATACTGATATACATACATATACATATACACACACATATTACACATTTACTCCATTTACATATTACCCTTCGGTCCATTTATCCCTCAGTCTATAAGCTGTCTTTTCAGTTCCGGAGACAGAATCTCTCACCTTCTAACCTTCTATTTACTTATATTAAATAGGAATGTGATAATTTAGTTCTATGAATTAGAAGAGCTGCAACCACGTAACATACCTCTAATATCCAGAGAGTTGTACCTGTGAGTTATATAAATTAGGGGTGCATGACATGTAATGTTTCTATCTATCTATCTATCTATCTATCTATCTATCTATCTATCTATCTATCTATCTATCTATCTATCTATCATCTATCACATATCTATCTATCGATCTATCTATCCATCTATCACATATCTATCTATCTATTATCTATCTATCTATCTATCTCATATATATCTATCTATCATATCAATGTGACTTGACACTTTTCTTTTAATATGTTGATTATTTTGAATTTGGCAAAAATCATGAGTTGATCTCATGGTAAACACATTATTAAACTGAACAGCTCTGTTCAAAAACTGGTTATTATATTGTAGAATAAATTGTGTTCATAGCTGGATAATAGATAAATTGGATACTTATGCTGTTCACTTTAACTGCTGCTTTTTATATAGCACAGAAACGACAATATGTTAAATAGTAAATATTTATAATTAATCTCTCTAGATAAACACGCTTTTGCACTTAACTGTTTGTATATCTCAGAAGCTGATGACAATATGTAGAATTAATCATGTAATTGCACTTGAAAAATCGCATTTCATTAGTATTTGATGGTCTATATGCTGCTATGTATTACTGCTGTGGTCCGATGACTTTTCGCACACTTGTCCAGAAGAATGTCTCTCTCTCCCCAGTAACCTGTGCTGAGGATTAGCTGCAGCGACTTTCCCTATACACAATCAGGCGCAGTGTATGGAGCCTGCATTCAGGATTAGGGGCAATGTGACTTTAAAGTTGTTTTCTTCTCTGCGATCCCTGGTTTCTAGGATTGTTTAATTAGCAATTCTGGGTGCAATAGACTGAGCTCAAATCCGCTTTCCCTTCATTATGCGACCGCTTGGAAAGTCTCTCCTTGTGCTGAACACTATAAGAACTTGTCCCAAGAGTCTTAAAGGAAACTGGTTACCAAAGAACTGCAAGGCAAAGCCAGCGCGACATGTGTGTGTGTGTGTGTGTGTGTGTGTGTGTGTACATATGTGTGTGTGTGTGTGTGTGTGTGTGTGTGTGTGTACATATGTGTGTGTGTGTGTGTGTATTTATGTACACATATATATATATATATATATATATATATATACATATACACATACATACATATACACATACATACACACACACACACACTAAACCATCCCCAGCAGGCAGTGTGATAGAAGGCAGAGAGTGTTACCCACTTGTTGATCCCGCAGGCTTGCTCATAGTGACGGAGGGTCCAGCAGCTTGAGCCCAGGTCCAGAGACAGGAGCCCTCCAGAGCTCAGTGCTCGCCCCTCCAGGACAGCCCTGGCATCCTCTTCACATGGAGTCTGGACCTATTGTAATGGGAAGTCTCAATGATCTTCTGTCCTGGTCGTGCCCCTGTCAGATATTCCCAGTGAGTGGTCCCAGCATGTGCCCCTTCCCAGGGGGCAGCCTCCCAGCTGAGAGGTGGCTGCCGGTGACTCTAGGCAGTGCCTGGCTCTGTGCAGGGATTGCACTGAGTGACTTTGTGCTGCAGCCCTTAGAATAAAACAGTGACAGGACACTTGGGAGGAGGGCGATGCGCCCTGTGCCCACTTAGCGCTGCCCTTCTCCAGGCCTGGAGGAGCGTGACGTCACACAACCCCCAGGAGGGGCAGATAAGATGAATGATTTGTACCTCCCTGAGGAAAGCCGACGTGCTCCCACTATCTGCGGAGGGAGAGGCATCCAGTGCAGGTACAGTGTGTGCCCCCTGCTGTGCCAGCCACGGCTCCAGGTACCCTGTGTGTCTGCTTGTCTTGTCTGGGCCCCTCTGTCATCACCTTGGACACATGTAGATTTACCAGTGTGTTGTGCATGTACAGTTCTGCTTCATTCCATGACTGATGACCTGAGCTAAGTGGCTTCTACACAGGGCACTGTGACAGTAATATGTCACCCCCCACCTGTGGTGCCCAGACCCCCATTCCCTGCTACAGTCCCATGCACCTCCCTGCAGCTGGAAACTTTCCGTGTGATGCCTTGTGCCCAGTCATTACACAATGTCTGTCTGTCTGTCCAGAAAGGCAAAAAAGGATAATTCCAGACAAGATGCAATGTATGGACTTATTCTATTATCCCATATGATGAGCAAATGTCTCCCTCTCTAGCCCCTCTTTTCTCTAGCCCCTCTTTTCTCTAGTCTCACTCTCTGGCTCTGTTTGCGTTAGAGAACAGGTGATGTTCCACTAGACAAACATTTTCCTGGGCTTTTTAACATCTTTAGGTTAGCAGCATTGATGCAATAGTAATTTTAATATTAATAATTATAGTAATAAGTAGGAGATTGTAGTAAGAATTGTGATAACAGAAACCTACTGACATGGGATTCTTAAGAATAAACATTGATTTATAACATCCATTTACATTTAATAAGTGGGCAGTAATGGTAATAATAACTGTTTAATAGGTGAATTGTTTTCTGTTACCTTATGTCATAGGTATCATTTGTTGTACAGCACTAAATACTTTTCTGTATCTCTCTCTCTCTCTCTCTCTCTCTCTCTCTCTATATATATATATACATACAGTGTATAAAACAATATCAACAGCATCAAGACACTATATAGATTATATATAATTTATATAGTGTCTTGATGGTATTGAGATACATGTATATATATATATATATATATATATATATATATATATATATATATATATATATCATCAGTGCCATAATATATATATATATCTATATATATGTATCAGTGTATGTATATACACACACAGACACACTGATAAATATACTATACATGTATACACGAATAGCATACAATATAGTTATATTCTTATTTATTTATTTATTTATTTGTATAGCACCATTGTTAGCGTGCTTTCTACTTTTCATACACAGACGATCTGATGAGGCCACACATATTTATGACATAATCTAACAGCAATTAATGTCATGTAGTTTGCGCTGTCATCATCAGTCTACAGGAAAGTGTGGTTTTAATATCAATATATGTTTATTCCTTGATGATTTTGAAATTGCACTAATCAAACAGTTCATCCTATTCCTGCAGCCATTTTCAGGAGCTGGGGGTAGTTACATGCTTTCATGAACCATCTATTCCATACATTAATAGTAACAGACATTGCTGCACTCTCCCTGCATGTAATGGCATTTCAGGTCTTCGCTAAAGTTAGGAGACTAAAGCTGCTAAGTGCCAATTGTTGCTTCCTACATTTATCCATTTCTGGAGAATAAACACTTTATTATTGTGATATTTTTCTTAATATAATTAATAAACGACTTCATTTAAATTGTAATTCGCATATGCAAATGGGACGTCTCAATGTTCCGATGCCAATGAGGAGCTGTCAGTGATCTGAACACACGGTTATTAGCGCTGGGAATATTTCACCCTCATTCAATCGGGAGAGTCAAAGACTAGTGGGGACAAATGGCGCAGACTGGATCTCGGAGCTGGACGTCAGTATCTTAAGAAACCAGTTAACTACGTCAGGCTCACCAGCCCCGAGCTACAAGTAGTGCATCTGCCTGCAGACGAGAGCAGAATATGGGTACCAAGCCAGATCCATGAAAATGTCGCTTAAAGATCCTGATAAATACTGCAATGTTAAAGTCTGTATAGCTAATAAACTGTTCTGTAAGTTATTGTATACTGCACAGAATGTATGGGAAATGGTTCATAAACACACACATATATAGTATATATTATAGTATGGTGCACTGCACTGGTGTATATTATATAGTCCACATTTTGTAGATGTATACAGTGTAAATCGGATATTACCTTCTTCTAGTATATAGAGAACATTGATTATACTAACTAATACTAACATTGTTTTCATATAGAACGTATATTAACTATGTAACATTTCTATAATATATATATATATATATATATATATATATATATATATATATATTTTGTGTGCGTTACCACTTATGATATATAATGTGCATTTAATACACAGCACTGTTCTAATTTGTAGTGTATATTGAATACACAATACTTTTCTGTTATATAACGCACCATTAATAAATATCACCTGACTATACATTGAATATATACTAACACTGTACTCTTACTGTATAAGACTGTCCTGACAAAGTATATTCAATACTACTTACACACACACGTATATACTGTATGTATGTATATATATATATATATATATATTCAATATTAGCTATATGTAAGAACAGTTTTAAATGTATGTTTATAAATACACTGAATACAACTATATATATAATATAGAATATATATCAGTATACATTATATATATATATATATATATATATATATATATATATATATATATATATATATATATATACACATTCATACCCTGTTCCCATAGATAACATACATTCAGAGCAGAGTGCAGTTGAAGTGTCTATGTGGAAAGTCCATGATTCCTGTAAGGTACATGCATCCTAACCCTGAAGCCCAGGCGCCCATTGCAGAGGCCAGCCGGCGTCCCTTCATGTCAGTGGCTGCTCGGGATCTCATTATCTCCAGCATGGAGCACCACCCTTTGCTATCGCTGCCATGTGCTTATTTGGACAAGTTAATTGCCTATGTGTTGGATGCTAATGGGATTAATTTACTGTTCTACTATAGGAAGCAGCTCAGAAACTTCTTCAGTAATTATTACACTGAGACATAAACATTCTGTCCATGCCATACATATTATGCTACAAACACACAATATTCCAATAGCCTCCCCTCTACATTACAGCACACAGCTCCCAGTGGGGACTGAATACTGCTGTAGTAAATGAATGCCAGAATTTTGGAAAATTACTCAGTGCTGTGAAGTCAGTCATTATTACATTCATTCCAGTTTATAATGAACATTCGGTACCAAAAGACAAGTGTAAAGTATCAGACACAATCCAGCTCAACTCACAGAAGATGAGAGCTTCATTCTGGAAAAAAAACTGTTCATTCCACTACTTATTATATTACTGGTTGTGATTGGCCATGTGCACATGCTACAGTGCAAGTAATGTAATAATTGTTCATAGTTACATAACAGACAAAAAGGTAGAGCGATAAAGAGAGATGGATAGATAGATAGATAGATAGATAGATAGAGAGAGAAAAATAGAGAGCAATAGACAGATAGGTAGAGAGATAGATATGTTGTAGATAGATATTAGATAGATAGATATGGGATAGATAGATAGATAGATAGATAGATAGATAGATAGATAGATAGATAGATAGACAGACAGATAGATAGATAGACAGATCGATATGGGATAAGATATATATTGGATAAATAGATAGCTATGTAATAGATAGATAGATATGGGATAGATAAATAGATGGGTAGATACATATGGGATAGATAGATATGTAATAGATAGACAGATATGAGATAGATAGATAGATAGATAGATAGATAGATAGATAGATACTGTACATACACTTGCATTGAAAAGACTAAGACCATGCACCCCTGATTTATATAACTGACAGGTACAACTCTCTGGATATTAGAGGTATGTTACGTGGTTACAGCTCTTCTAATTCATAGAACTAAATTATTACATTCCTATTTAATATTAGTCAATAAAAGTTGAGAGTTTATTGTCTATGGAACTGAAATGACAGCTTATGTTAATTACATTACATATTAAAATATCTATATCGTTTTATTTTGCTGCTTTGTTCTTGTCTTATTTATTATATGTATTTTATTGTTATTATTATTAATAATAATAATAATAATAATAATAATAGATATTACTAGAAGTACTAATGATGATAATAAATAATAGTACAATATAATGCAATTAATGATGTCTTTTCTGAAATTCATTATATACATTAATGACCTTGTTGATATGAATGGCAAAACAAATTATGATAAAGTGATAATTTGCTAGGATCAATGTTGCAAATAAAATGACATCTGATTAATTTTCAGTTGGTGAACATCTCTGTACTCATTTTAACTATGAGCTGACAGCCCTATGTTACAAAAAGAAACAATACACATTTATATGCATAGGGAATCAAGGTAAAAGGAAGAGAAGAGTGTGGGGTAAGATGTCCTGCCTTGCAATAAAGTAGTGATCATATATGCACATAACATATTTAGGGGGACGACGGAGATAGGCAAATACAGTGGTCTGTCTGAAATGCCTTATTCCTTGAAGTAGGAGCTATTTAAATATAAGCAGGTAAAGATTCAATGAATATCAATAATAATACGAGTTTCAAGTTTTCTACAAACATTAAAGTGACAGTGGAGGGCATGGACCATGCATGATAATTACAGCTCATACCTACTGATGTGAATGGGGTCGAACTGCAATATCAGATACAACCCAAGGACAGATATGGTTCTATTTCTGGGATAAAAACCAGATCCTTTTCCTTTTCTTCTTATCCTGAAACAATTCTTAACGGGATATTTTATGCTTAAAAAAGACTGAACTTAGAGACTTTACACTATGCTTGGTTGGTGTTATTTTCCACATGCTTAGGAAATAGCAGGGGTAGAAGAAAGATTCTATATTATTGATATAAAATGAACAGCCCTGGATGCATCACTTAAAATCATTTGCTGGATTAGGTCAGTATTTTGTTGTCCCATGGAGCCAAAGTTCATAAGGTAATAATAATAATCTGTGTTCTTGAAGATCATAACAATGGAGGATTCAAGCGCTTTTGCAAATGGAATTGTAAAGTGGGACTTTGTTTTGCTTGGAGAATTTATGAGTAATATTGGTGATTTAAATCTCTCATAGATGAGAAAGTGAAATATAAAGGGAATCAGGATGTGATTGTGAGAAATTATCATATTTGTGTGACTTTGTAGTGCAGGTGTTGACTCAGTCAGTCACAGTACCTTGGTCTGGACCATAAAAAGGCAATGATATTTACCAACCAAGGTCAAAGAAACAAATGCAGGAAGCAGCAGACTCCCTCAATAAAGGTGGATAGATAAGACACAGTGACAGATAATAAAACGGTGACAGATAATAAGACAGTGACAGATAATAAGATAGTGAGGATCCTTGATGTGGATTGCGAGCTTGCATATTTTGGATAAAATATTGACTAATACCTTACATTTATATAATATTTTTCTGCACATTTTATTAAATATTTTACAGATAAATCTGGGCCCATTAATAGTAACATTGTAAACTAGGGTGCCTGTCGCTCTGTGATGCATTGGTAGAGTGCCGAGCAGCCCGCCTAATCAAATAGTAGGGGCGTGTAATAGGCTATTAGCTGGACGCTGTGCTATACATGTGTGTGACCTGCACCCTATTGTAAGCTTTATCTATGTGCAATTCCAATTCTGGACTATCACCACCTCCATGAGCTGGGAGGCTGTGAGTGGTCGTAGCCTGTTACAGGCTGTGTATTGTAGATACCAAACTTCAAATTATTTGTCTAATAGTAAATGGTACCGAATCTGCCTTCCAGGTTGACATCAGACATGAGTTTAACTTCCTTGGGTAAAGTATTTCAAAGCAAAAGCTCTTGCACTTTGTCTCTTTGGAAGTCAAGAAGGTTCCATTTGTCTTGTCAGTTAGGCTGTTATCATGTTGGATACGTTACACTTATGATTTTGTGCTTTGCATTGTATGTCCCTATATGTAATTGAATTCTATTGACAAGTAACAGTGCTGCTGAAAGAAGATGAATACCTGTGAGATTTTTTGTTTTGTGCCCTCACATGGATTTATGCTAAGTGCACTTATCTATGTTTTATTTCTCTGTTCATTTTCCAGCCTTCATTTTCTGTATGTACTGTGTGCCTATTGTAAGGGTGTGACAGAGCCTGTCGTGTTCCTGCCTCTGAAGACAACAAATGTGTAGTGTGAAGACTTTCATGTGTTTTTACTGCATTTTATGGCGACATGTGAAATGCAAAATGTATAGAGTGTAATGTAACTACACTGACGAAGGCAAGACCGAAACGTACGTTGGGGTGGGCAAACACACCCCTTTGGAGCTATTCCTGAAGCTGTGCCCTCTGTTTAATAACTGAAGGTATTGTACCACCTAATTTCATGATAGTACATATGGGCATGGTAATGTTATGTTATACTGCCCTACTACTTGTGATCATGCAGAGTGTTAGCATCTTACAAGGTTGAGACTATGATAATATGAACATATTTGTAAGTTAAAGTAGTGATTCATAGTTGTGATGCTTTATAACACTCCATGATGAAGGTCCTAATTGAAGTGTTGTGTGCCCCCTTGTTCATAGCAGATTTGCACAATTAAGACATGATTTTAAAAAATCCCCTTACCTGTGTTGATTGTAATTTTTAATCAATAAAGTAAATATATTTTTCTGATGTTGAACTAGTACATCTTTTGTTGCCTTTGGTAATTGGTTGAGGTATAATGTAACTAATCTATAGTTTGATAGGTACAGATGCTGCCGTGTAAAAAACTGCAAACGTAATTCCTAAGGTAACTTTGGTTAACTCAGCTCAGGTATAAGGAAAGTCTAGAATATAGTTTAGTGCTTAGGATAGAGATATAGAGTTACTGTAGGTACAGTAGGGTAAGATACAGTTAATATTTTGTGAATAGCCCAGATTGTGAGGGGCTAGGGCAAGTAGAAAAGGGAACCACTTCCTAGTTCAAGTCAGTTCATGAGAGTTAGTGAAAGTGTTTTGTTGGACAGAAGGTAAAGTTCAAGGTGCAGTGGGCAGAAACCACTGTAATGCCAAATTGTTCTGGCAGTATGAGATCATACAAAACTCCCAACGGAAATTCCTGAAAGTCTGGAGACTAAAGCTCAAGTTGGAGGCAATGGAGAGCACAACCCTTCCGTACAGTGGAAGATGGTTATTGAACCGCGTGAGGAAAAAGTAGAGGATCTTAGGAATACTGCGGTGCCTGACAAAGAATCCCTAGGGCTTACAGGACCTATTAAAGTGGGGATAGTTCAAGCTGAACGTGAGAAAATGATTGAAATGTACTGTCTTGATGGAACAAGAAGCAGAGGGTGCTGTGCTTGAACTGTTCAGTAAGGTTGAACTTGTTAAAATGAACCTGGCGTCCCCTGATGTGTGCGTGGGTAGTCCTGGAACTGAGGACATGAAGACAGCGGAGGCCTTCAGCCTACAAGTGAGCACAAAGCAATGTACACTGCACAACCCTTATGGACTGGGAAATGATTTGTTTGTAAAGTGCCAGGACACTATGGAGCAACAGCTCACTCATGGCTACCGTCCTGGGCACCTTACACTATGAAAAATGCTATGCTGCGGCAGCTTTGGAGCTAATGTTAGCCTGTACTCCAGGAGACCAAAAGACGCTGGGCTGATGGTGTGAGAGACTGACAGATGTTATTTAGGGTGCTGTAAAACACCTTGAGGAGGATACTACACATGGTTGCAGAGGAGACATTACCTCTGTGACTGTCCTAACTAAAAAGAAAAGGTGGAAGAGACTGCCTTGACAAAGCTTGTCTCTTGAGAGGAGATAATAGCTAAGGAACCAGGGCGTATGAACTTTGCCTGTAAGGGCTTAGTCACACATCAATATTTGTCCAGTATTTTGTAAGCAGGTTGCGGGAAGCAGTGACGCAGGAATGGCAGAGCAAGGGTTAACACTTTAATTTAACAGTAAAGGTACTCCTCGCAGGGAGATAAGCAGTTAAACTAGGAATGAACAAAGGAGAATAGCAAAGAAAATAGTAACAGTTCACTCAGTAAACTTATCGTATCTACGGTTTCCTCTGGCACAAATGTTCCGATGAGGGTTGTAGTCCTTGTGGCTGTCGGTGAAATGTCCCCAAATGGGGTCCAAGGTTAGCGATCTGTCTTCTGGTGGCATCAGTCGGTCTCTGGTACCTTCCGCTGAGCCCCTAGTCCATAAGCTGGTGCAGCCAAAATCACAGGTGCGGGAAAACCTCGGTATCAAATGAAGTCTCTGGTACAGCACAGGGGACTTTTTGCACGAGCATGGCCCCAAGCCTAACAGAGCCCAACGGCCTGTCTCTGCTCACAGTCCAGGTTACGAGCCCGTGGGTTGTCAGCTGCAATCCGCTTCGCCTCTGCTCCCTGGAAGCCGGAGCATGCTGCGCACGCAACCCATCTGCCTCAGTCTCTGCCAGCGGGGAACTGCCCTTGGCTACACGCACTTTTCTCTCTGCCACACCCCCCGCCATGAAAAGGTCTGTAAAGTTCCCTATTCTTTCCCCCGGCAACCTGGGACGCTGCCTTGACAGTTCCGGACCCGACGGAGTACAGGTGCCCGCAGCCCTGTCTTCCTCCTTACAATTTTGTATCAGTGACTGTGTTTGTTTGCCAAAACCAGGAGTGGAACTTACAGAGAAAAGCTATAATTGAAATATTGACATCCGTCCTGTGATTTGGAGATTCTCCTGGTTTTGGCATACAAATACTGATGAAATACTGAGAAAAATATTGATGTTTGAGTAAAGCCTAAAAGCCAAACTCTGGGTGAGCAGAGCCGAGAGAGATAGAGTACAAGCACATGTTATCTGAGGTAGCTGTGTAACTTCAAAGCCAGGTGAGTGCAGACCGCAAGTATCAAACAGCTGCACCTGAAGTAGCTAGTGGGCCAAAAACAGGCAGAAAAGCCTATTAATCCAGAATGGTACTGTCTGATTGTGCAAAAGGCACTGTGTGGATGAGGGACTTGTGTGCACATTCAGGAGAGACTGTCCAGTTATGCACATGGACACCATGGATGTGAGGGGCTGGACTGCAGTTGCAGATACTGGTGTAAGAGTGAGCCTTAGTGGTACTGAAGACAAGTCATTGCCTATGACACAGTGGGTGTAACACAAGGTCAGATGCACTTGAAAGTTGAGCAACCAGAGACTGTACATAATTGTAGAAAAGTTACTTTGTTGTACAATGTTTAAAGTGAAAGTGACTTCATATTGAACATCTATAAATAAAGCCATTGTTACGCACAGGGAGACGTATTTCCTAGAGTGGACCCTTTGGGCCGAGGTACCGAACTCCCCTGGGTGAGCAGGACCTAGTGGAACCAACCCGATGGGACTGAAGACAATAGGTACTGGGAGCGCAGAGAATGTGGGAAGGCAGCCGGAGGAGAAGAACCAAGGGGAAAACTCTCAGGACACGGGAACCACCAAGGACAAGGGCCAAGATTGGGACTGTGGAGGGAACGAGAACAAAACAGGGTAAGGCAGAGCAGAGGCGAGCTACAAGGAAACAGAAGCAAGGGGAGCCTGAGTTAATACCACAGATTAGCGCGATAATCAGGCGCCTCCAGAAAGAGAATGCAGCTTAATATACCCCCTCACGTACTCCCATTGGCCAGGACGGTGCTCCCGAGTCAGGGCGCATTAAATGAAGAAATTGTGTGCCATCACATCGAAAGGCTAGGTTCACATTAGTGTTTATGTGCGCAGCGCATCATCTGCATGTGCAAATGCATGCCAAAACACATGCAAAAGCATGTGCATGATGCAAACAAAAACGCTGCGTGTGCATGCATTTAAAAGCGTTTTGGCATGCAATATTTATGCACATGGTGGGAGTGGTGACATCATTTCCTGGATGTGCACAATCTAAAGTGCGCATCCGTATCGAACGCATGCGTACCCATGTCCTTGCGTACCAATGCGTTCCCATAGACAGTAATGCGTTTTTTTTACGCAATCATCTGTAATCATCCGCCTAAAAAATGCAACATGTTTCGTTTGCCAGACACCGCCGCACACCGCGAAACGACGCATGCGTACGCATCCGCATGGGAATGCATGCAAAAGCATGTCCCTGTGTACACAATGTTAAAGATATGTACGCATGCGGATGTACATGGATCATACGCTGCGCAAAAAAACGCTAATGTGAACCCGGCCTAAGCGGTCTAGCGCGCATGTGGGAACCATGGAATCTCGTGGCCTTCTGCGAGGTCGGAAATACAGGAGGAGCGCGGGAACGCCGGAATGCTGGAGCAAGAGGACCCGCAACAGGGAACCGGATAACCATGAGTGATGGGGGACTGGACAGCAGCCGAGTGACAGAGGGTCGGGCAGCAGTTGGGTGAGTGAAGGAGGACCGGGCACCCGCCAGGAATGTAACAGCTACAGTATGTTAAGTTGTTTCATTGTCTGGTTTCTTTTTGGGGATCTAGTGCACTATTGGTTCAAACTACAACAGGCGCAGTAATCAGGCTTGGACTGGCCAACGGGAGAACCAGAGAATCCTCCGGTGGGCCCCTGTGCAAGAGTGGATCACCACCCTCTTATACGAGCAGTACTTTGCACTATATTCTTGAATCTCTATGTACAGACAAAGGTGGCATCTTATTCATTTATCAATGAAAAAGACATCCCTGAAAAAAGTTGTCCTCCAGAGAGGACTGAGGAGATGGGAGCAGAGGAAGGAGGCCAAATGCATGTTGTCTGAAGTAGCTGTAACAGCCAAAGTCCGTGTGAGCAAAGCTGAGAGAGAGAGCGTTAATTGAAGTACTGTAGCTGTCAACAAAGGAATACAAAAAAATCCCCCAGCATATGAGAATAAATAATTATGAATATGAGGACACTTGTCATTCACAAAAACGTGCCCCTCCATCAACTGTAAAGATTACCAAAACAAAAAAGGGAGGAAAAAGCCCAACATATCCAATGGACACAGCTAAATCACTGGTCAACAAGAAAATTTCATATAAAAAGTATGTCAATTTTATTAATACATAATTAAAAACCTCTCACACTGTTTTCCTTGGCACACCTAAATATGTGATGAACAAGGAAATTTCATATAAAAATTAAAGCAATTTTATAAATACATGATTAAATAAAAACTAAAACCTTTTACCATAAAGTAAACAATAATTTGGTGGCCATCGCTGACTTTCTACAGAATAGAAATACAGCTTACAGAAGATGACCACTGTGACTGTGAACCCTCCACATATTTGCGTGTATGACGCTTCATTCAAATCCTCCCTTACACCCTATTTAGTTTGTATTATTACATGCAATGGATGTTCTTGGGCTTGTATATATTCATTTGGATACATAAAAACGTGAAAAGAAATATGTGAAAATAATTAGAAAAACTGTATATTTTCTCACCTGCAACTATCTAACTTTATAATCTATGCTACACATCATTATATCTTTTTAATACTCCTCAAAAATATCCAACCAATGAACTGTCTGGCTGTTTCTTTTAGATTTTTTGAATGGATATTTCTGGATGACATGTAGATAGCATTGAAATCTATGTTATGAGCTGATTTACAAACTGGGTTGTTATATGCTATCAAAAATACAATATTGCCCCAATTCATTAAAGTGTTTTCTTAAAAAATCTGGTATAAAACTGTTCCAAAAGTTCAAAATTTTTTGCACAACTTGAAGTTGCACAAAAGTTTTGCAATTGTTGGCATTTTTAGACAGTTTTGCTCAGCTTTGCCAAAATAGCTAGAGCTGGAGTGGAACATGGGTGGAATGAAGGCTTGATGCCACCGCTCATCTAATACATGATGAGCTATGGCGTACCTTAGGCCAGAAATGTTACTCCAGTCTCCGACTAACTGTATTTATCGGACTATAAGATGCACTTTTTTCCTCCAAAATTTTGGAGGAAAGTGGGGGTGCATCTGATAGTACAGATGTACCTCAGTTTGGCTGTGACTGTGGGGGGCAATAGCATCGGAGGAGCGGGTCACAGCAGGCAGGAGCTGGCAGTTGCAGCTGACACGTGTCCACTGTTAAAGGAAATTAATATTCACTGCTCCTCACACCCATAGTCCCTCCCATCCCTATGCACCGAAGTTGGCACCAAGAGGCAGGAGGGACTATAGGAGTGGAGAGCAGTGAATATTCATCTTCTTTAATAGCAGGCATACGCCCATGGGAGTGGACAGCAGTGAGTATTCATTCCTTTTAATAGTGAACACACATGATCACCCAGCCACAGCAGGAGCCGGCAGCTGAAGCTGACAGTGTGCCCGCTACTAAAGAAGATGAATATTCACTGCTTTCCAATCCCATAGTCCCAGGCGTGGGTAGCAGTGAATATTCTGGCAGCTGACATCAGCGCGTGAGGGAGCATTGCAGTGAGGTCATGCGCTGTTACACGATGAAATCAAATGCTGACATCAGAACAGGACGCCACGCTGCAAGGGAGCAGAGGGAAGGTAAGTAGAATTGTTTATTTTTTTATGTGTGCAGAGTGATGGGGCCATGTATAACAGGATGGGGGCATATATATCAGGATGGGGATGGGGACCATATATACCAGAATGGGGATGAGGGGACCTGTTGTGAACTCTGTTTTCGGGCTCCCTCTTGTGGTCACAGGTGGTATTGTGTGAGTTTTGTTTTTGGGCTCCCCCTGGTGGCTTTGTTTGTTATCCTGCGGATCTGTGGCTGATCAGCTGCCTCGTTATGCACTAGGGAGTTTCCTATTTAGCTCTGCTTCACCTCCACTTGTTGCCGGCTGGCGATGTATTCAGTGCTATTCTGATCTCCCCTGATTATCTTCGTTTTCAGTCTCTTCTGGAAAAGTTAAGTTTCTGTTTGATTATTTTTTGCTCATCAGTCTGCAATATGATTTCTGTGTATGATGAGTTTAGTTCAGCTTGCTAATATGTGAGTTCTTGCTGCTGAAGCTCTGGGGTACGGAGTTGCTTCCCCCGCACCGTTAGTTGGTGCGGGGGCTCGAGCAATCTCTGCGTGGATATTTTGCTTAGGGTTTTCTATTGACCGCACAGCTAGTGTTAGCGGGCCTCATTTGCTAAATCTATTTAATCTCTGCGTTTGTGCTTTCCCCTTAACTCACCGTTAATATTTGTGGGGGGCTTTTCTATATCTTTGGGGTCATTGCTCTGAGGCAAGTAAGGACTTTACTTTCCCTCTAGGAATAGGTAGTTTCTCAGGCCGTGAAGAGACATCTAGGATTTTCAGGTAACGTTCCACGGCTGCCTATAGTTGTTTGCGGATAGGATCAGGTTGCGGTCAATCCAGATACCACTTCCCCAGAGCTGGTCGTCGGTTTAGTTACTTAGCTAGTCAACTTGCGATCCTTGCCACTAGGATCATAACAGTACAGCCGGCCTATAAAGTGTTAATTGCATGGCAGAAGCAGGAGAAGAGAAGCCTTGAAGAATTTTTTTTTTTTTGCTGCCGTGTGTCTAGCTGCTGTGTGTCTAGCTTCTCTCCTCCTCTTAATCTTGGTGTGGCTCTGAGTTCAGCTGCTGACATGGATATCCAGAGTTTGGCCTCCAGTGTAGATCATCTTGCTGCAAGGGTACAAAGTATTCAGGATTTTGTTGTTCACAGTCCTATGTCAGAGCCTAGAATACCTATTCCGGAGTTGTTTTCTGGAGATAGATCTAGGTTCCTGAATTTTAAGAACAATTGCAAATTGTTTCTTTCTTTGAAACCTCGTTCCTCTGGTGATTCCGTTCAGCAAGTTAAGATTATTATTTCTTTCTTGCGCGGCGACCCTCAAGATTGGGCCTTCGCATTGGCGCCAGGGGATCCTGCATTGCTCAGTGTGGATGCGTTTCTTCTGGCCCTTGGATTGCTCTATGAGGAACCTAATCTTGAGAACCAGGCTGAAAAAGCTATGTTGGCCCTCTCTCAGGGGCAAGATGAAGCAGAGGTGTATTGCCAGAAATTTCGGAAATGGTCGGTGCTTACTCAATGGAATGAGTGTGCCCTGGCTGCAAATTTCAGAAAGGGTCTTTCTGAAGCCATTAAGAATGTCATGGTGGGGTTCCCTACGCCTGCAGGTCTGAATGAGTCAATGACTCTGGCCATTCAGATTGATCGGCGTTTGCGGGAGCGCAAACCTGCGCACCATTTGGCGGTGTCTTCTGAACAGACACCTGAGTCTATGCAATGTGATAGAATTCTGACCAGAAGTGAACGGCAAAATTATAGACGGCAAAATGGGTTGTGCTTTTACTGTGGTGACTCAGCTCATGTTATCTCAGCATGCTCTAAGCGCACAAAAAAGATTGATAAATCTGTCACCATCGGTACTTTACAGCCTAAGTTCATTTTGTCTGGCTTTTGTAGATTCAGGTGCTGCCCTGAGCCTGATGGATTTGTCATTTGCCCGGCGCTGTGGTTTTGTTTTGGAGCCTTTAAAATTCCCTATTCCACTAAGGGGTATTGATGCTACACCATTGGCTATGAATAAACCTCAGTACTGGATGCAAGTGACCATGTGCATGACTCCTGTTCATCAGGAGGTGATTCGCTTTCTTGTTCTGCATAATTTGCATGATGTTGTCGTGTTGGGTCTGCCATGGCTGCAGACTCATAATCCAGTCCTGGATTGGAAAGCAATGTCTGTGTCAAGTTGGGGTTGCCAGGGAATTCATGGCGACGCTCCTGTGGTGTCAATTGCTTCATCCACTACTTCTGAAGTCCCTGCGTTTTTGTCGGACTACCAGGATGTATTTGATGAGCCCAAACTCAGTTCTCTACCTCCTCATAGGGATTGTGATTGTGCTATAAATTTGATTCCTGGTAGTAAGTTTCCTAAGGGACGACTTTTCAATTTGTCAGTGCCGGAGCATGCTGCTATGCGGAGTTATATAAAGGAGTCTTTGGAGAAAGGACTTATTCGCCCCTCCTCCTCCCCTCTGGGTGCAGGATTCTTTTTTGTGGCTAAGAAGGATGCTTCCCTGAGACCTTGTATTGATTATCGCCTTCTAAATAAAATCACGGTCAAATTTCAGTATCCTTTGCCATTGTTATCTGATCTGTTTGCTCGCATTAGGGGGTCTAGTTGGTTCACCAAGATAGATCTTCGTGGTGCGTATAACCTTGTGCGTATTAAGCAGGGTGATGAATGGAAAACTGCATTTAATACGCCCGAAGGCCATTTCGAGTACTTGGTGATGCCTTTTGGACTTTCTAACGCTCCTTCTGTCTTTCAGTCCTTCATGCACGACATCTTCTGCGAGTATCTGGATAAATTTATGATTGTGTATCTGGATGATATTCTGTTTTTTTCTGATGATTGGGAGTCCCATGTTAGGCAGGTCAGGATGGTGTTTCAGGTCCTGCGTGCCAATGCTTTATTTGTGAAGGGCTCAAAATGTCTTTTTGGAGTCCAGAAGGTTTCTTTTTTGGGTTTCATTTTTTCCCCTTCTACTATTGAGATGGACCCAGTCAAGGTTCAGGCTATTCATGACTGGACTCAGCCTACATCTGTTAAGAGTCTTCAGAAGTTCTTGGGTTTTGCTAATTTTTACCGTCGCTTCATCGCTAATTTTTCTGGTGTTGTTAAGCCTTTGACGGATTTGACCAAGAAGGGTTCTTATGTTACTAATTGGTCTCCTGCGGCTGTGGAGGCCTTTCGGGAGCTGAAGCGCCGGTTTTCCTCGGCTCCGGTCTTATGTCAGCCAGATGTCTCTCTTCCTTTCCAGGTCGAGGTTGATGCTTCTGAGATTGGAGCGGGGGCTGTTTTGTCGCAGAGGAGCTCTGATGGCTCTGTGATGAAGCCATGTGCTTTCTTTTCAAGAAAGTTTTCGCCTGCCGAGCGGAATTATGATGTCGGTAATCGGGAGTTGTTGGCTATGAAGTGGGCATTTGAGGAGTGGCGACATTGGCTCGAGGGAGCTAAGCATCGTGTGGTGGTCTTGACTGATCACAAAAATCTGATTTATCTCGAGTCGGCCAAGCGGCTGAATCCTAGACAGGCTCGTTGGTCGTTGTTTTTCTCTCGTTTTGATTTCGTGGTCTCGTACCTGCCTGGTTCGAAGAATGTGAAGGCTGATGCTCTTTCTAGGAGTTTTGTGCCTGACTCTCCTGGAGATTCTGAGCCGGCTGGTATCCTCAGAGAAGGGGTGATTTTGTCTGCCATCTCCCCAGATTTGCGACGAGTGCTGCAGGAGTTTCAGGCGGATAGACCTGACCGTTGTCCACCGGAGAGACTGTTTGTCCCGGATAGATGGACCAGCAGAGTTATTTCCGAGGTTCATTCTTCGGTGTTGGCGGGCCATCCTGGAATATTTGGTACCAGAGATTTGGTGGCCAGGTCCTTTTGGTGGCCTTCCTTGTCGCGGGATGTGCGTTCCTTTGTGCAGTCTTGTGGAATTTGTGCTCGAGCTAAGCCTTGCTGTTCTCGTGCCAGTGGTTTAGTGTTACCTTTGCCTGTCCCGAAGAGGCCTTGGACGCACATTTCCATGGATTTTATTTCAGATCTCCCTGTCTCTCAGAGAATGTCTGTCATCTGGGTGGTGTGTGATCATTTTTCTAAGATGGTCCATTTGGTGCCCTTGCCTAAGTTGCCTTCCTCCTCCGAGTTGGTTCCGCTGTTTTTTCAAAATGTGGTTCGTTTGCACGGGATCCCTGAGAATATTGTTTCCGACAGAGGATCCCAGTTTGTGTCTAGATTTTGGCGGACCTTTTGTGCTAAGATGGGCATTGATTTGTCTTTTTCATCGGCCTTCCATCCTCAGACGAATGGCCAGACCGAGCGAACTAATCAGACCTTGGAAACCTATTTGAGATGTTTTGTTTCTGCTGATCAGGACGACTGGGTGGCTTTTTTGCCATTGGCCGAATTTGCCCTTAATAATCGGGCTAGTTCTGCTACTTTGGTTTCGCCTTTTTTTTGTAATTCGGGGTTTCATCCTCGTTTTTCCTCGGGTCAGGTGGAGCCTTCTGACTGTCCTGGAGTGGATCTTGTGGTGGATAGGTTGCATCAGATTTGGGATCATGTGGTGGACAATTTGAAGCTGTCACAAGAGAAGGCTCAGCGTTTTGCCAACCGCCGTCGCTGTGTGGGTCCCCGACTTCGCGTTGGGGACTTGGTGTGGTTGTCTTCTTGCTTTGTTCCTATGAAGGTCTCCTCTCCCAAGTTCAAGCCTCGGTTTATTGGTCCTTATAAGATTTTGGAAGTCCTTAACCCTGTGTCATTTCGTTTGGACCTCCCAGCATCGTTTGCTATTCATAATGTGTTCCATCGGTCGTTGTTGCGGAGGTATGTGGTGCCTGTGGTTCCTTCGGTTGAGCCTCCTGCCCCTGTGCTGGTTGAGGGAGAATTGGAATACGTGGTGGAGAAGATCTTGGATTCTCGTATTTCTCGACGGAGGCTTCAGTATTTGGTTAAGTGGAAGGGCTATGGTCAGGAGGATAATTCCTGGGTTGTCGCCTCTGATGTTCATGCGGCTGATTTGGTTCGTGCCTTCCATGTGGCTCACCCTGATCGCTCTGGGGTTTTTTGATGAGGGTTCGGTGACCCCTCCTCAAGGGGGGGGTACTGTTGTGAACTCTGTTTTCGGGCTCCCTCTTGTGGTCACAGGTGGTATTGTGTGAGTTTTGTTTTTGGGCTCCCCCTGTTGGCTTTGTTTGTTATCCTGCGGATCTGTGGCTGATCAGCTGCCTCGTTATGCACTAGGGAGTTTCCTATTTAGCTCTGCTTCACCTCCACTTGTTGCCGGCTGGCGATGTATTCAGTGCTATTCTGATCTCCCCTGATTATCTTCGTTTTCAGTCTCTTCTGGAAAAGCTAAGTTTCTGTTTGATTATTTTTTGCTCATCAGTCTGCAATATGATTTCTGTGTATGATGAGTTTAGTTCAGCTTGCTAATATGTGAGTTCTTGCTGCTGAAGCTCTGGGGTACGGAGTTGCTTCCCCCGCACCGTTAGTTGGTGCGGGGGCTCGAGCAATCTCTGCGTGGATATTTTGCTTAGGGTTTTCTATTGACCGCACAGCTCCCTTCCTATTTTCTGCTATCTAGTGTTAGCGGGCCTCATTTGCTAAATCTATTTCATCTCTGCGTTTGTGCTTTCCCCTTAACTCACCGTTAATATTTGTGGGGGGCTTTTCTATATCTTTGGGGTCATTTCTCTGAGGCAAGTAAGGACTTTACTTTCCCTCTAGGAATAGGTAGTTTCTCAGGCCGTGAAGAGACGTCTAGGATTTTCAGGTAACGTTCCACGGCTGCCTATAGTTGTTTGTGGATAGGATCAGGTTGCGGTCAATCCAGATACCACTTCCCCAGAGCTGGTCGTCGGTTTAGTTACTTAGCTAGTCAACTTGCGATCCTTGCCACTAGGATCATAACAGGGACCATGTATACCAGGATGGGGATGAGGGGACCATGTATACCAGGATGGGGACAAGGGGGACCATGTATACCAGGATGGGGACAAGGGGGACCATGTATACGAGGATGGGAATGAGGGTACCATGTATACCAGGATAGGAATGAGGGGACCATATTTATCAGGATTGGGATGTGGGTGATGTATACCAGGATGGGGATGAGGGAACTATATATACCAGGAAAGGGGGTCATGTATGCCAGGATGGGGATGAGGGAACAATGTATACTAGGATAGAGATGGGACCATGTATATGGAATGCCTGCCAGGGCCGTGGGGTACTAGGTACCGGATCTGGTCGTTGTTAAAGGGGAGGTCATGGTGGTGGCAGCTGGGTCCGTGGCCCTGGGTGCCCAAGTAAAAGGGGAACAGTCTTTAAAGGGGATGTGAAAATAATAAAATTTTGTGACACCACCTATGGTTCTTGGTCAGAGGTGACCGACGCTGCTTAAAGGGATCCTAGGGGGGCGATTGTGCTGCAGCAAAGATGGTGTTGCTTCCCACAGGTGAAGCTGGGTCCCCAAGGCTCCCGGTGTGTTTGGCCAGAGTGGTGTGGTACCAGAAATAAATGGAGGACACATGGTTACAGTCTCATTTCCTGGTTGTAGTAATCCACAGTCCAGGGCACCAGCAACAGGTGGTGATGTGGTCCGGCCGGCCTGGAGGCATTGGTGGATCCCTCTCCCAGGTGAGGTTTGTAAGCCTTCCTGCTTGCGCTCTTATGTGAGGTCCTTGCTGCCTGCGGCTCCCTTACAAAGTCCTCTCTCTCCTGTTCTGGGACAGTAACCTGTATGGTGGGCAGTGCGAGCCTTTTTACAGGGTCTCTATCACGACCCGGGCTCTCTGTGTACTGCTGCACCTTCAGGTGTGGGTGCGGACAGATGACTTGCAATCTTCTGTCCTTCTGGTTCTGCTGTGAGACTGGAGTACAACACAGCCTTGGCCTCCCGGTTTCTGCGCTTTAGCTTAGAGGGTGCCCAGTCACAGTTCCCCTCCAAGCTCCTTTCTTCTCCTGTTGCTTCTCCTCTCAAATATTCACTAACGCTAGAACTCCCTTCAGGTTCTCTTCCGTCCTGTAGCTGCAGCACACACGTGGCTGCAAGGCCCCACTCTCTGCTCTCACTCCTCTCTCTTCACTTTCCTCCACTGAACTGACTAACTCCTCCTCCAGACCAGAATATATATATATCTGGGGGAAACTCCCCTGAACCCGGGTTCAGAGCTCCCCCTTCTGGCCTTGATTCAGAATGTGTAAGCATGACATCACCCTTCCCGAAAGGAAGGCAACATCACTGTAACAACCGGTTACATGGGGTGTTACATATACCAGGATGGTGATGGGGGCCATTTATACCAGGATGGTGATGGGGCAACGTATACTAGGATGAGAGTGTCTACCAGGATGGGGGGCTATATATTTCAGGATGGGAATCATATATACCTGGATGGTAACATATATATCAGGATGGGGAGCCATATATACTAGGATGGGGACATATACCAGGATGGGGATATTAGTACAGAATTGGGGGACATTATCCCTATAACAGTGTCAGAAGCAGATACCCTCCCTTAAAAGTGCATCACGCCAACCTAGGTACGCCTTATGGTCCACTGCGTATTATAGATGGAAAAGTATGGTTAGTAAGATTTGTGACGAGGCACACACCAGTTTGTATTAACTTCTTCACCTCAAAGCCTGTTTTCACCTTACTGACCAGGCCAAATTTTATAATTCTGGCCAGTGTCACTTTATGTGGTAATAATTATGACAGTGATTCTGAGATTGTTTTTTCTGTGACTCATTGCATTTTATGCTAGTGGTAAATTCAGATAAACATTTTTTGTGTTTATTTTTGAAACTATCGAAATTTTGGTGAAAACCTCGAAATTTTCAAACTTTTATATCCTTAAACCAGTTAGTTAATGCTGTACAAATTTTTTTTTATAAATAACATTTCCCATATGTCTAATTTACATGACCATCATTTTAAAACTATTTTTTTTTGTTAGGAGCTATAAGGGTTAAAAGTTTATCAGCCTCATTTTTTAAACAAAATTTACAAAGCTGTTTTTTTACGGACCCCTTCATGCTTAAAGTGACTTTGAGGTGCCTGTATGACAGAAAAAGTCCAAAACTGACAACATTTTAAAAACTGCACCCCTCAAAGTGCTTAAAACCATATTCAAGAAGTTTATTAACCCTTTAGGTGCTTCACAGGAATTAAATCAATGTGGAAGTAACAAGTCAACATTTTGTTTTTTCCCGCAAAAATGTTCATTTACCCCCAAATCTTGCATATTTACAAGGGTCACATGAGAAAATGAATCATACAATTTATTGTGCAATTTCTCCTGAGTACACACATACCCCACATGTGGTGGAAAACAACTGAATGGGCACATGGCAGGGTTTAGAAGGGAAGGAGCACCAACTGAATTCTAGAGTGCAATTTTGGCTGGAATAGGTTGTGGATGCCATGTCACATTTGAAGAGTCCCTGACATGCAAACAGTTGAAACCCCCATAAATGATCCCATTTTAAACCGCACTATTTGAAGAATTCATATAGTGGTGTAGTGAGCATTTTTAACCCTCAGGTGATTCACAGAATTGTATAACATTGGGATGAGTGTCATTCTCGGACATGGGTAAGTTAGTCAGATGACAGTAGGGAGTGTGAGAAGGGACACCTCCTTATTTCAACCTGTGCCTATCCCCAATCATCCCTAATGCCCTATGCGGGTCCTTCCCTTTGCCATCGTCATGTGCCTAGTCCCTGATTGTCACCTCAATATACCCCTTCTAGTGCACTGGCTGGCAAGGACCGCTAGCCTCGCCACTGCAGATGGTAAAAACACAGGGGAAGAGACAAACAAGGGACAGACTAAGATAAGGCTATCAATACTCATCAATTGGCTCTGCTGCTAAGCTCCAAGCAGTAGAGGATACGGCACCAGGAATCCAAATTCCACAGCAGCAGCTACATTTCTGACACCAGAGAGCTCCTAACTCCAGGCTGCTCTGCAAAGAATTACTCTATTACTGACAGTCAGCTGATGCATCATGTGACTGTTTAAAGGATGGCGGGAGTTGTCACCATTCACAACAGTTGACCAGTAGTGTTGAGTGATACCTTCCGATATGCAAAGGTATCGGTATCGGATTGGATCGGCCGATACCCAAAAAGTATCGGATATCGCCGATACCGATACCTGATACCAATGCATATCAATGGGACACAAAATATCAGAATGGTTCCCAGGGTCTGAAGGAGAGGAAACTCTCCTTCAGGCCCTGGGATCCATATTCATGTATAAAATAAAGAATAAAAAAAAAAAAATTGATATACTCACCCCTCTGACGGCCCCGACTCTCACCGGTCCAAGCGTCTGCCTCCAATCCCTAAGAATGCAGAGTGAAGGACCTTCAATGACGTCGCGGCTTGTGATTGGTCATGTGACCGCTCATGTGACCGCTCACGCGACCAATCACAAGCCATGACGTCATCACAGGCCCTACACTCACTCATTCTTAGGATCGGAGGCTGCCGGTTACATTGCTAAGGTCCAGGGACCGCCGGAGGGGTGAGTATATCCATATTTTTTATTTTTATTATTTATTTTTTACATGAATATGGATCCCAGGGCCTGAAGGAGAGTCTCCTCTCCTCCAGACCCTGGGAACCATACGCACCGCACACTTCCGATTCCGATTTCTGATATCGCAAAAATATCGGAACTCGGTATCGGAATTCCGATACAGCAAATATCGGCCGATACCCGATACTTGCAGTATCGGAATGCTCAACACTATTGACCAGCCAAAAACCAGCAGCCAGCATGGATACTGACATTAACTCTTGCTGGCCGAAAAGGAAAAAAAGCAACATTTAAATTATAGCAGAGCCAAAGCTGCCACGAATCAAAAAATGAATCGTGACACTGAGTCAATTGAAAATTTACAATTTTTTTCCACTAAAATGTTAATTTGGCCCAAAGTTTTCAATTTTTAAAAGGGATAATAGGAGAAAATGGACCACAAAATATATTAAGCAATTTCTTGAGTATGCCAATGCTTCATATATGGTTGAAAACTACTTTTGAGGCATGCTGCAAAGCTCAGAAGGGAAAGAACGCTATAATGTAGTGCGCATTTTGCTGGAATGGTTTGAAGGTGCCATGTCACATTGGTAGAGCTCCTGAGATGCCAACACAGCAGAACTCCACATAAGTGACCCCATTTTACAAAGTACACCTCTCAATGAATTCATCTAGGTTTGCAGTGGTCAAATTGACACCATGGGTGTGTCACAGAATTTTATACCATTGTGCGGTGAAGAAGAAATAATTACATCGAGGTTTCCATCTAAATCTTTGAATGACATGATCAGATGAAACCCTCGAGGCATCGATTCACTATAATGAGGCAGCAGAAAAGAGGTGCACAAAATTGTGGAGGACTATGCTTTTATGTACGCTTAAGAAAAATGGACACCGCCCGATCATAGGCCAGATGACGCTCATAGTTTCTCCATCCACCTCATTATATCAAATCTTTCGCCGAAGGTTTCATCTGTATTACATATTTCAGAGATTTACATGGAAACCCCAATGTAAGTGCTCAGCGCAAAGTGCAGAATAAATGCGCTCCGAGCCTTACCATGATCTTTGTGAGGAGTAATGAACAAATCAAAAGCAAGTTAAGAATTTGCTATATTTAGTTTATACGACGTTTCTTGTGCAATATAAGTTATTTTTTTCAGTGCGATTACGATACAAGATTTATATTGTTTTTTGTTTTTACATTTGGCTGCTATAACACTAAAAAACGATTGGTTTTTTCATCACTTTTTTTGACAGCTATAATTTTTCTACATACGGTCTTTGCTGATAGAGTCATGTGAGGGCTTGTTCTTTGCGTGACAAGTTGAAGTTTTTATCGGTACCATTTTTGAACTCATAATATTTTTTGATTGCTTTCTATTCCAATTTGTGGGAGGCAGAATGAACAGAAACCAGCAATTCAGGAATTGTTTTTTTAATGCCTTTCCTCATGTGGTAAAATTGATAAGACAGCTTTATTCTTCGGGTCAGTACGATTACAGCGATACCACATTTATATAATTTTTTTTATACTTTGGCACTGTAATACTATTGTAGGAACTCAAGGATTCTGATAGCATGGGGCAATGAACAGATAGAGACGGGTTTCTTTAGTGCAAATAGTGTATTTGTACAACAGCAATAACACCTAAAACAATATACTGATAACCCACAGTGTCCTGGAATGAAACGAGTCCTTGAAATATATACAGCAAATCGGCGGAGTTCTTAAGGCAGAGTCCTCAGCAAGGTGGGTGTGGTAGGTGACGTGGTGCAGATCCAAACACTGTTGGCACAGAAAGCGTCAAATCCAGGTATGAAGTAAACACAGGGAAGTCCAGAACAAGTCCACAAGTTCATCCCAGGTGTGATTGAACACGGGTAAGTCCAGAAACTAGTTCACAAGTTGATCCCAGATATGGCATAAACACGGGTAAGTTCAGAAACAGGTTCACCTTAAAGTATTATACTGGTGTTGTTTCCAACAACTCCCACCGGGGGGAGTAAATGAAGGATTAAATAGCAACACACAGTCCCGAAACAAAGTTCCAAAAACACAGTTCTTACCAGAAGGAGTGAACCGAGGGTTAAGTTCCAAGTCAGCAGACTAATGATAACATAGAGAGTGTAGATTACATATGCAGGAAATGTCCAGAGCCAGAGGTAGAGGTAGAGACACACTCAGAACCAGCAGCTGAGCTAAAGGAGAACAGAATCAGAATACTCCAGCAAAGAGGCTGACACCTGACCCGGGTTTTAAACAAACGAACAGGAAGTAGGGCAGACAAAAACAGCAAACTCCATCTTAACAAAGGGCAAAATCATTCACAAGGTGACTTAGAAAACCCGGAAAATACTGACAGGCACATTTACACAGTAAAACCCATTTTACAGAAAAAAATATTGTTTTTGCACTGCTCTATTCTAAGAGCTATAGCTGTTTTATTTATCCACTCACACAGCTGTATACAGCTTGTTTTTGCAGTATTGCAATATTTTTATTTACATTCGACTTTTTGATCGAGTTTTATTCCACTTTTTGGTCATCAGTATGATGAAAAGCATAGTTTTTTGCCACTTTCCTTTTAATGGTGTTCACTGGAGGGGTTAACTAGTGTGACAGTTTTAAAGGTCAGGTGGTTCTTCAAATATGTGTAATATATTTGTTAAGTTTTGTTTTTCCATAAATGTATTTATTTATTAGATTAACAAAAAAACAAACAAGTGTGACGCCCCAGGGTCCTGGTCATCACAGTGACATTGTTTCCTCACGGTGAGAGTGATGTTACGCTTGGAAGCAATTAAGGATATCTCTTTATCAGGTAATCACAATGCACACAACATGATCACACTCCAGGCCACAAGAGGGAGCTTTTGATCCTATTCCTAGGTGACTCCCCTATATATATTGTGGTTTGGAGGGAAAGTGAGTCACTTCCTGTCAGAGAGACAGAGGAGAGAGCAGACCAACATAGAGTCGGATAGTCTGAAGGGGCCCTGTAGACTGAAGTACTACAGCCCCTGGATACAGAGACATACAGAAGGAAAGAACATCATTCAGTGAGCGTGAAGGAGAGCGAAGCACAGGAGAGTGATATCAGGGGAGACCAGCTGCGAAGGAGCTGCCTCCCTCTGAAGCGCAGATAACTGGTAGCCGGAACACCGAGGTTGTAAAGGACTCTAAGACTTACAGCAGAGACCGTCAGGACAGCTGAACTGCAAGTTACCTGTCCGCCTCAATACCCAGGAGGCACAGTGATGCATAGAGCCCGGGTCGTGATAGAGATCCTGTAAGAAGGCTTGAGTCACCTGCCATATGGGTTTGTGTCCTATCCTATATGGGGGACAGAGAAGAGCAGTGAGGACCTTATCAGAAGCCATAGGCAGAGGAAGGCTTTCATCTCCACCTGGTAAAGGGGAACTCTGGATTCGCTTCCAAGCCAGCTGGACTCTGCCTGCCCTGTATTGTTGTTCTTCTTTTCCCAGTCCAGGAGTACTGGATTTAACGGGGGGAAAGTGTGACGGCCCAGGGTCCTGGTCATCACAGTGACATTGCTTTCCTCATGGGGAGAGTGATGTTACGCTTGGAAGCGATGAATGATATCTCTTTATCAGGTAATCACAATGCACACAACATGTTCACACTCCAGGCCACAAGGGGGAGCTTTTGATCCTATTCCTAGGTGACTCCCATATATATATATTGTGGTTTGGAGGGAAAGTGAGTCAGTTCCTATCAGAGAGACAGATGAGAGAGCAGACCAACATAGAGTCGGATGGTCTGAAGCGGCCCTGTAGTCTGAAGTACTACAGCCCCTGGAGACAGAGACATACAGAAGGAAAGAACATTGTTCAGTGAGCGTGAAGGAAAGCGAAGCACAGGAGAGTGATATCAGGGGAGACCAGCTGCGAAGGAGCTGCCTCACTCTGAAGTGCAGATAACCGGTAGCCGGAACACCGAGGTTGTAAGGGACTCTAAGACTTACAGCAGAGACAGTCAGGACAGCTGAACTGCAAGTTACCTGTCCGCCTCAATACCCAGGAGGCACAGTGACGCATAGAGCCCGGGTCGTGATAGAGATCCTGTAAGAAGGCTCGAGTCACCTGCCATACGGGTTTGTATCCTATCCTATATGGGGGACAGAGAAGAACAGTGAGGACCTTATCAGAAGCCATAGGCAGTAAGGGACTACAACACCACCACGCTAGAGGAAGGCTTTCATCTCCACCTGGTAAAGGGGAACTCTGGATTAGCTTCCAAGCCAGCCGCACTCTGCCTGCCCTGTGATCTGGTACCCTGGATTGTGGCTGCCTGAAGTCTTCAGTAAACCAGGTAAAGAGACTGCAAACCTGTGTCCTCGTTCTTTACTGCACCATTCACCATCTTCCATCTGCACACCGAGAGCCCTGGGGATATACTACACCTGTGGGAAGTTATACCATCTAGCTGCCATAACATCACCCCAGAGGACCCTTTAAAGCAGCGTCGGTCCCTACTGACCGAATACCACAGGTGGCGTCACGAACATAAACTTTATTCAATCTCCCTTATACATGGGCACCCAGGGCCACGGACCGGGTCGCCACCGTGACATTCCCCTGTGAACACCGGACCCAGTACTGGGTACTCCACGGCCCTGGCGGGCGACTCACAAGCAATAAAGGGCCTGCGCTCCTTTAGTGTGAACTCCTTCACCCCGAAACCTGTTTTCACCTTCCTGACAAGGCCAAATTTTACAAGTGTTAATTTATAAGATAATAACTCTCAAACACTTTAACGCATCCCATTAATTCTGAGAATGTTTTCTCATGACATAATGTTCTTCATGATAGTGGTAATATTTATTTGATATGACTTGCATTTATTTGTGAAAATATAAGAAATTTGGCGAAAATTTAGGAATTTTCAAATTTTTAATTTTTATGGCCTTAAATCAGTTATGTCACACAAAATAGTTAATACATTTCTCACATGTTTACTTTACACCAGCACAATTTTTGAAACATAATTTTTTTGTTAGGAATTTATAATTGCTAAATTTGACCAGCGATTTCAAAAAATTTGCAAAACCTTTTTTTATGGACCACATCACATTTGAAGTGACTTTGAGGGACCTACATGACAGAAAATACCCAAAAGTGACACAATTCTAAAAACTGCAACCCACAAGATGTACAAAACCACATTCAATAAGTCTATTAACCCTTCAGGTGGTTCACAGGAAATAACGGAATGAAAAAAAAGAACATTAAACGTTTTTCAAAAATTTTAATTTAGACACAATTTTTTTTATTTTCGCAGGGGAAACAGGAAAAAATGGACCCCAAAATTTATTGATCAATTTCTCCTGAGTATGCAGATATCACATATGTGGGAGAAAACCACTGTTTGGGCACATGGCGGAGCTTGGAAGGGAAGGAGCGCCATTTGACGTTTTGAATGTAAAATTTGCTGGAATAATTAGCGGACACCATGTTGCACTTGGACAGTGAAAACCGCTCACAAGTGACACGATTCTAAAAACTAGACTCTTCAGGGAACTTATCTAGATATGCAGTGAGCACCTTTAACCCCCAGATGCTTCACAAAAGTTTATAACATTGAGCCGTAAAAATAAAAAATCACATTTTTCCCACAATAATGTTCTTTTAGCTCCCATTTTTTTTTTTTCACAAGGGTAACAGGAGAAAATGCACAATACAATGCACCATGCAATTTCTCCTGAGATCGCAGATACCCAATAAATGAAGGAAACATACTGTTTGGGTGCAAGGTAGGGCTCGGAAGGAGCGCCATTTGACTTTTTGAATGCAATATTTTCTGGAATCATTAGTGGACACCATGTCGCATTTGGAGAGCCCCTGATGTGCCTAAACAGTAGAAACTCCCAACAAGTGAAATTGTTGTGCAAACTAGACCCCTCAGGGAACTTGTTTAGATGTGTGGGGAGCACCTTGAACCCCCAGGTGCTTCATAGACGTTTATAACGGTGAGCCATAAAAATAAAAAAAATTTTTTTTAGCCCCAAATTTTTTATTTTCACAAGGGTAACAGAAGAAAATGGACACCAAAAGTTGTTGTTCATTTTCTCCTGAGTATACCAATACCCCATATGTAGTAAAAAACTACTTTTGATGCACAATGCAAAGCTCATAAGTGAAAAAGCGCCATATTGGAGTTCAGATTTTGCTGGACTGGTTTGAGGGTGCCATGTCACACTGGTAGAGTCCCTGAGGTGCCAGAAGAGCAGAATACCCATAAATTACCTTATTGTACAAACTACATCTCTCAATGAATTCATCTAGGGGTGCAGTGATCATGCTGACACCACAGGTGAGTCACAGAATTTTATACCATTAGGCAGGGAAGAAAAGAAAATTACATTTTTACCACAATAATTTTGTTTTAGCCCCAGACTTTACATTTTCACACTGGGATATGGGTAAAAACGGCACCATAATTTGTCCCACAATTTCTGCTGAACTTAAACTCTATATATGGCTGTACAGTACAGTAGCCATATGGCGACACTCGGGAGGGACAGAGTGTTCATTGACTCTTGGAGAACAAATTGTTGTAGAATAGTTTGCGGACTCCATATACAGAGCCCCTAAGTGGTAGAAGAGCAGAATCCCCCCTCAAGTGACCCCACTTTAGAAATTATACCCAGTTATGATACAGCATTTAATCTTAATTATCTAGATGTGTATTTTCAGTAGGCCTGAATACATACACTATTATCTTTATGTTGACTTTTGAATTCATGTGTTTTTCTTTGGCTGTTCAATAAACACAGACTATTGTTCATAAGGAGCCTAGATATTGAATTTTGAGTTGATTTTTGTTGAAACTTATTATCTGTTATCTTGGATGACAGAGGCATAGGGTAATTGAACAATAGATGTTTGTAATATTTGTAATATGTTGCAAAACAGAAAAGGACAAACTATGCAGATTGATTAAATGCTTAAACAATGATAGTTAAACTCATGTTACCCTTACCTTACCCCTGACCTGTGGATGATGACCTGAACCACAGAAGTAGGTATAAAAAGGGAGGGGGCACTGGTGGTGTAGTTGGCCCTGGAAGTCCCGGAGTCAAAGCTGCTCTAATCCCAGCAAGTCAGCAACAAGGTGAGATTCTACAATTTTGCACCATCTTGGGTATTTTGCTGAGACTGTTCTATATGTTCTTGTCTGTTTTGTGGTCCGATAAAGTATTGCCACATTGTTTTAGCCTCACCCTGTGTTGTCTGAGTAGTACTATGCCCATGGGAAAAGAGAGCGAGCATTCAGTGGGATGACCCCTGGCTCATGCGATCTCGGGCCAGCGGACGAGAGCACCCAGTGACCCTCCCATGTCTCCACATACCCCTTTGGGAGTTTACAGGTGTAGTGATGATTTTGACTCCATGGGTGTTTTCCAGAATCAAGCAGCAGTGGATGTTGCTGAGTGAAACTTGCAAACTGCCACTGAAGTGCCCAGTATGTTGTAGTGACCAGTACATTGTAGTGCTAAGTACGTTGCGGTGCCCAGTTCATGCTTCTGGAGACACGCACCTGTAAAATTGGTGACCTCTCATCGATACAGAGATACCAAACATGTGGATGTTAAATGTGGTTTAGACTCTGTGGCTCAGAAGGAAGGGGACATTTGGAAGGGAAGAATTTGCTGAATTTCTTTTGTGAGGTGAGGAACTATAGAACTTTAATATAGCCTTTGTACTACCAGTAACGTGGAATCCCCCTATATTTTCATTGACAGGTGAAGGACCTGAGTGGGGACTTGCTTTTTTGTGGATTAAGTTGAAGCTTTTGTTGGGAACATTTTACATAACATTTGGGATCACATTTATCTGGCGCTCTATGCTGACCACTTACATTGGGGTTTACATCTAAATCTCCAAGTGAAGTGAGGTCTAAGGGGTAACTTGTAGGATCGCTACTTCCAACAGGTGGCGCTATAGAGTTTAAGTCCTCTTTTTCACAGAAGAGGCAATTTTCATGCAAGTGAAGTGATTCAGATAACCCCCCCGAAGACCAATTCATTATAAAGAGGCAGCAGAGTTAGTTACTCTGGACTTTGTATTGCCTCTGGAAAAAACCAAATGGCTTAAGCCAAAAAAGACGCTTTTTGTTTGTATTGCCTCTGTTCAGTTTTTGCATCCCCATATTTAGATATAGTTTTTCCATATTTCGGGTGACAGATCACGTGGGCTTGTTTCTTGCGGGACAAGTTGATGTTTTAATTGGTACCATTTTAGGGCACAAGACATTTTTTGATCTCTTTCTATTCTAATTTTTGGGAAGCCGAATGAACAAAAAACAGCATTTCAGAGAGTTTTTTTTTATGTCGTTACGCCTGAGGTAAAATTGATAAGGCAGCTTTATTCTTCAGGCCAGTACAATTACAGCAATACCACATTCAATTTTGTTTATGTCTTGGCGCTTTTACACAATAAAAACTATTTTATAGAAAAAAATATTATTTTTTCACCACTTTGTTCAGAGAGCTATAACTGTTTTATTTTTTCGCTGTCGAAGCAGTATGATAGCTTTTTTTGTGGGACAAGATGGCGTTTGTCTTTCTTATTTACATTTGTCTTTTTGATCGCATTTTATTTCACATTTTGTTCGGTGGTATGATGATAGTTTTTTGCCTCATCAGACACTGGTGTTGGATAAGAGGACCAGGCAAAAAAAACTGAGAAAAACTTTTCTGGATGAAACTCCGAATGATTTTTTTCATATGGTCGTATACCTACCCTAACTTTAGAGACCTATTGTAAGTAGCAACCCTAAAAGTAAAAATTGAACCTTTAATGAGCCTTGCCACATGATATTGACTTTTAGGATTGCTACTTCCAATAGGTGGCACTAGAGTCCCACTAGGGCACAATCATGCTGGTGAAGAAAAGGACCTTTCTTAATCTGTTTCTACAAAATTTGAAATAGACAATTGTCAAAAATGTCATGGTATGGAACTGGTATGTCTTTAAAACTAAGGGGATAAGGATAGGTCAATCTCTGAAAAAACAACCCCATAGCATTCTCCTAGACCAAACTTTACAATTGGGATAAAGTAGCCAGGCAGGTAATGTTCTCTTGGCATTCACCAAACCCAGACTCATCCATCAGACTTCCAGATAGAGAAGTGTAATGTGTCACTCTAGTGAATGTGTTTCCACCACTCCAGAATCTAGTTCCCTCATGCTTTACATCACTCCAGCCAACGATTGGCATTGTGCTTGGTGATGTAAGGCTTTCATTGAACTAATGAGCCATGGAAATCAATGCGACAGCGAAAAAAGTTCCTATTACCCAATAATTTTTTTTGCTGATATTGATGCCAGAAGACGTTTGGAGCGCTACTGGTAATGAGTCAGTGACTTATGCTCTATGCTCCTCAGTAGATGTTGACCTCGCTCTGTAACTGTATGTGGTCTTCCAATTCATAGTTGAGTTACTGCAGTTCCTGAATGCTTCCACTTTTCAATATTAATAATCACAGTTGATCGTGGAATATTTAGGAAGGATTTTTTTTACATAATTGACATGTTACAAAAGTAACATTCTATTACAGTGCCACACTCAAATTCAATGAGCTCTTCAGAAGAACCATTTTTTTCACTAAAGCATAAAAAATATATAAATGGGGTATCACTGTAATCGTACTGACCCGAAAGCCCCCTAGAATTCCTGAATTGCTTGTTTTGTTTATTGTGCCTCTCCAAAAATTAGATTAGAGAGCAATCAAAAAATGTCACATTTCTGAAAATGGTGCCAGTAAAAACTTCAACTCGTCACACAAAAAACAAGCCCTCTCATGACTCTGTCAGCTGACATATGGAAAAATTATAGCTATCAAAATATGGTGATGCTTTTTGCAATAAAAGGCATTTTTAGTATGTGACACAGCCAAACATAAAAAAGTAAAGTAAATCTGGTATTCATGTAATCGCACCGACCCAAAGAATAAAGTTGCCATATCACTTCTACCACATGAGGAGCAGCATAAAAAAATAAAACCAGTTCTTCTTCTGTTGATTTGTTCATTCTGCCTCCCAAAGATCGCAGTAAGGCTCGGCGCACATTTATCCTGCACTCTGGGTTGAGCTTTTGCATTGGGGTTGCTGTGTAATTCTCTGAAATATGTGATTCAGATGGAACCCCTGCTGGAAGATTCCCTATAATGATGCAGATGCCTGTGATATGGTGGTGTCCGTCTTTTTAGGATTGCATAAAAATGCCGTCCATCACAGTTTTGTGCACTTCTGAAAAGAAGGACACCGTGGAACAGAGGCCAGACAGAGTCCAGAGTAACTCTGCTGCCTCATTATAGTGAATGGATCCCTCAGGGGTTTAATCTGAATCATGTCACTCAGAGATTTAGATGGAAACCCCGATGTAAGAGGTCAGTGTAGAACACCGGATAAATGTGATCCCAAAAGTTATGTAAAATGTTCCTAACAAAAGGTTCAACTCAATCCACAAAAAAAGTGCAGCACACCAGGTGACCCGTTGCTGCAGTGATGCTGCTTTTCCTTCAGGGGAGAGTAATGTCATGCTCAGAGGCAATGGAGTTCTCTTCACCAGGTAAGGCACACACATGCAACACATTCTAAATCCAGGCCAGGAGAATAACGACTGCCCAGCCACAACAACAGTATTCACTGGCTGCGCTTCCGGCCCCAGTGGAGCTTGCACCTTTGACCCCGATGGAGCGAGAAGGCGACTCGCTGCTAGAGAAGGAGAAGCCACCGATGGGAGATCCGGACCTCGCGACTGCAACCCCGACAGAGCCAGAAAGTAAGACCCTGCCGGAACGTGAGACGACACCGCTGACGGAACACCTGGACTTCACGACTGCTCCCCGATGGAGCAGGAAGTGGGGCCCAACCGGAAAGTGAGACGCCGAACACAGAGACGACCACGCCGCATCACCAGGCTCTGCAGCCCGTGGACCAGGCGTGGCAATCGGACATCCTGACCCCAGCGGATGAGGCAAAACAAGACATTGGCACCAGTGAGACCGTTATGTTCACTGCCCTGGTAGCTGAAGACACCTTAGTGGGACCACTAGTGCAGCGTCCCAGAGTCCTGGTCGTTGCAGTACTGTGGCTCCGCCGCTAAGGGGGGCTATGGTACGTCTGATGGCACTGAAGGAGTTCATCTGACCAGGTATCACAGACACCATTACATTTCACAGTCTGGCCACCAGGGGGAGCTAAGGGTACTATTCATTAGGCCACTCCTCACAGTCTGGTAAAACTGGGGGTTAGGCAGGAAGTTAGTGAGAAAGCTGACTGGGTTGGAACCAGGCAACACCTTGTGGCAGAGGGTGTTGTAGGGGAAGATTCGGTAGGGTCCCTGTCAGGGGTGGGATCCTGACAGAGACCTGGCAAATGGAGAGAAAGCTACGGGACCGCGCCTGCACTTCATAGCGGCGGTGCCCTAAGAAAGGATAAGAAGCGAGATTTATTGTGCTGAGTGAGAAACGAGATCAACGCAACAGGGAGAAATACCAGTAGGAGTCGTGCTGTTAGACCGAGGCAACATCCTACTGAGGCGTAAATAACCGGTGGCCGGAACGCCAAGGAAGTACAGAGCTCTAGGCATTACTTCAAACCAACGGCAGGACAGAGAGCTATAGGCTGGCTGTCTCACCTACATCACCTACGCAGACATAGGGGGCAACTTTTGGAGAGGGGCGACTCTAGGGTCTCGGAAGAGCTCCGAGCCTTCCCGTCATACGGGTGCGTCCTACCATAAGATCTGGGGGTCGAGAAGAAGAACAAGAACATCAGAATCGAGTTGTGAGGGAACACGAGAAACAGACACAACAGTTGTGGGGTACTATCCCGTAAGCACAGCAGGGGAGGACCACAACACACAAGCGCTAGAAGGAAGGCACAGATTTCCACCTGCAACGGGAACTCTGGAGGTGCCATCGGACCGGCCGGACTTGCGCAGCCCGGTTAACCATATTCCGGACTGAGGACCCAGAAGCCTTCAGTAAAGAGGTAAAGAGACTGCAACCTTGTGTCCTCGTTATTAACTGCGACCGGCACTACACCGCACCACTACCACCCACCACATCTATTACTGTACGCCCCTCAGCAGGGTCACAGACCGGGTCTAGCCACCGTGACAACCCCAGAGCAGAGACTCAGAGGCCCGGTACCGGGTACCCCTCGGCCCTGCGGCAGTGGGGGCGCTACAACTTGGCGTCACGAACAGGATCTACTTAAGCCTGAAGAATCAGGTCATGTGTGCCTTGGAACTGTGATTTATTATACTTGGACTGCGACTTATTGCAAAGACTGTGCTGTGCCACTTGCCGCCAAAATCCGCCGCCATTACAGCGCAGAGGAGAGCGCAGGAGAAGAAGAATGGCGTGGAGTGGGCGTAGACGAGCTGGAGAGCGCGAAAGACAATGGCCGCCCAGTCTAAATATTTCTGTACCTTGAGGACGTGTCCGTCAGCAGCCGAGATTCGCCTCCTGATTCTCAATGGTGGGCGGAGACAGAGAAAACGAAACTGCCCACGAAGGAGAGAGCGGGAAAAGGACCAGGAAGAAGAAGTCAGCGACATGGAGGACGCCATGGCCAGCCGCCAGGAGCCGGAGCGTGGGGAAGGAGCAGAGGACTCCCCCAGCTACCCGGAGGGGCACCGCAGCCAGACCTCCACAGTTGACGCTGACCTCCTGCAGACCGGAGCGGACGAGCTGATCCACCAACTCCTGCGGACGCAGTTGAGCACTGAGGCCGGGTGGAAGAAGACCATCAACGGGAGCCTCACCAGACATCTGTCGGCAGCCTCGTCTGGTCCGGAGCAAGAAAGAAGTTCCAGCGCTCCGAAGCCAGAAAGCAAGGCCCTGCAACCAGCGTTCCAGATCCCAGCGGAGACGGAGCAGATCGGCACCGGAGGGACCGCATCTGAAGCAGGTATGAAGAATGACCCTGCCCCGCCAGCAGAGGACCTGCTGATAGGCCCCGTCGCGGCACCCCCTCTCCCTGGGACCTATAGACTCCAGCGCCTTACACCCTGGGATCGGGCCACGGGTATGGAGCACTTCTTAAAGGCCCCGATCTCGCCGATCACCTTGCCGAGCGAGGTCTATGCGGAGCTACGGCCGCCAGAGCGAGAGTAAACCTCGATGCCATGGATATGTAAATAGTTAACTGCTTGTTTCCCTGCTTTTTGCTGCTTTAAACCCGACTAGGGTTATTCTTAAAGGGATCCCTTTGTTTACCCGGGATCCCTATTGCTGTTTATTTTTGCTTTTTGCTCCTTGTTCTCCCATGTTATAAAGACTGCCGAATCATGGACGGTGAATGATTCAAAAACTGATTTTGTATATAGTTTGCACCTTCTTAAAGGTGCTCTCTACTGGTTTTACATAAAAGACGGACTCTTTGCGAAGATACGGTTCTTGGAACCTGCACTGGAGTCCTTGCTGCATACGGACTTGCGGCTTGAGAAGTTGCACTACCACGTAGAGACTTGGTCCCCTCTTAAAGGGGATGTTCACATCTTGCACTTATGTACAGTGTTGCCTTAAGATGGTTAGATGGCAATAATGTCTTGAAAGAAAAAAAAGTAATGATGCTAATATGAAGAAGTTATATGTAGCCAACTCGTTGATTGTAAGAAATGTTTGATAATGTGTTAGAGAATGAGGACAGAAAGTGAACCCGTACGGGGTTAGTTAGTGAGTCCTCCTAGGAGCCATACAGAGATGGCTCAGTGATCTTAAACTGAAAGAAAAATGATATGTTCTATACTGTGTATAGTGGTGGAAGGACAGTAGGCCCGGGCGGAAAGGGGCGGTCCTGTAACAGAAAGGAGAGGCAGTAGGCCTGGAGCGGTTAGGACAGGCGCTCCTGCAGACTTAAAGTAGGAGAATGTAAAAATGTTCAGTAACCTAATAATGTGATTATAAGAAGGTCTTTAGTGGATTCAGCAGGTACGTCCTTAAAGGCAAAGTTGGATTAGTGTTCAAAATTTTGCACTTAGTAGAATACCCGGTTGGGTAAGGAAAGTTATTTATAGTAAAGTTATTTAAAAGTATTTAACCATGTTTGTAATGTTCAAGTGTCCTCACCTCCCATAAAGGGAAGCTCTGTTAAAAAGTTGACTTGTACTTGCATTTTCAAAATTGTATGTCTTTTTGCTGACATGTATTGTTGTTTTCTTCCCAGTCCAGGAGTACTGGATTTAACCGGGGGGGAGTGCAGCGCCCCAGAGTCCTGGTCGTTGCAGTACTGTGGCTCCGCCGCTAAGGGGGGCTATGGTACGTCTGATGGCACTGAAGGAGTTCATCTGACCAGGTATCACAGACACCAATACATTTCACAGTCTGGCCTCCAGGGGGAGCTAAGGGTTCTATTTATTAGGCCACTCCTCACAATCTGGTAAAACTGGGGGTTAGGCAGGAAGTTAGTGAGAAAGCTGACTGGGTTGGAACCAGGCAACACCTTGTGGCAGAGGGTGTTGTAGGGGAAGATTCGGTAGGGTCCCTGTCAGGGGTGGGATCCTGACAGAGGCCTGGCAAACGGAGAGAAAGCTACGGGACCGCGCCTGCACTTCATAGCGGCGGTGCCCTAAGAAAGGGTAAGAAGCGAGATTTATTGTGCTGAGTGAGAAACGAGATCAACGCAACAGGGAGAAATACCAGTAGGAGTCGTGCTGTTAGACCGAGGCAACATCCTACTGAGGCGTAAATAACCGGTGGCCGGAACGCCGAGGAAGTACAGAGCTCTAGGCATTACTTCAAACCAACGGCAGGACAGAGAGCTATAGGCTGGCTGTCTCACCTACATCACCTACGCAGACATAGGGGGCAACTTTTGGAGAGGGGCGACTCTAGGGTCCCGAAAGAGCTCCGAGCCTTCCCGTCATACGGGTGCGTCCTACCATAAGATCTGGGGGGCGAGAAGAAGAAGAAGAACATCAGAATCGAGTTGTGAGGGAACACGAGAAACAGACACAACAGTTGTGGGGTACTATCCCGTAAGCACAGCAGGGGAGGACCACAACACACAAGCACTAGAAGGAAGGCACAGATTTCCACCTGCAACGGGAACTATGGAGGTGCCATCGGACCGGCCGGACTTGCGCAGCCCGGTTAACCGTATTCCGGACTGAGGACCCAGAAGCCTTCAGTAAAGAGGTAAAGAGACTGCAACCTTGTGTCCTCGTTATTAACTGCAACCGGCACTACACCGCACCACTACCACCCACCACATCTATTACTGTACGCCCCTCAGCAGGGTCACGGACCGGGTCTAGCCACCGTGACAACCCCAGAGCAGAGACTCAGAGGCCCGGTACCGGGTACCCCTCGGCCCTGCGGCAGTGGGGGCGCTACACTAGCACCCCCACCAACTTTAATGCTTAGATAAATAACAACGGCCTTAACCTGGGATCGCATGACTGATGTATGTGACTCATTATCTGAGCCAATGACCCCAGTATCATCACCCCTGAAGGCATGTAGGCCCAAAGAAAGTTAATTGGAAGCACCCTAGTACAGACTTTATGAGATTCCCAATAGAGGCCTTATCAGCAGCAAATGATGTGCAATTGACTGACAAGGAGGACTATTGTAAACAGCAGATCCTTAAACTAGCAGTGGAGGAGAGACAACGCCAAACTAAATGGGAGGCAATAGAACAAAAGAACCTGTTAGCCAAAGCCCAATCCTGCACCATTAAACCTGCCAGTAGAGGACCGTATTAGATCTGGAACGGTAGTCTCCTTCAATTTGGACAGAGGATGGGGATTTACAAGGGAACAAATCGGACAAAGGGAACTGTTTGTCAACCACAGGGATGTGGAATCGCACCTCCTAAGGGGACACCCTGATCGTGATTTATACCCTGGTAACAGAGTGACTTATACCAGGCACCACGGAGAAAGGGGATACTATGCCCTTCATGTTAAACGGTGCCATGGACAGCATAATTACACCCGTGTAGCCACTGAGAGTGGAACGCAAACCCAGGCTACACAAACCTCAAATGCTGCCCATTATTGGACTTCCCCCGTCAGGAAGCTGTACGCGCTAGGACCTGCCCTGGAAGAAGCAGAAGTAAAGCACATTCACCTGCGTGAACTAACTGCTGTATACAGTATATGTTGTTTTGATGTTTGTCTCTTTACAGTGTCATAGCTGTTTTCATTCTGACCCAAATGTCAGCTGACAGATCACCAGTGAGGCCTAATTGTGGAATTACGCCCGTCATTTTACAAGCGCGCTTGGAGACACAGGACACCTCACACATATCCTGTGAGCAAGTCACTTTTATCTGATATATTAAAAGCCAAAGCAATGTTTTATACCATTTACACATAATGCATTTCAATGTAACTCATGTAGCCCCCACCAGCACCCAGGGTCATATTCTATTTACCATAGCTCAGAACATGTTGTGACTGACTATTAAGAACATACATGATAAGAAGTGTAGTCTCCTTGAAGAGGAGACCATCAGACTACTGCGTCAACAGATTCTAGTAATTCTAACACTTAAAGGCAAGAGGGCCTTAAAGGCAAGGCAGTTAAAGGCAAACTATTAACCCTTCTATAACAATTTCCCCCTTTTGTAAATGGTATAACCTTTGCTACGGGGTCAGCTGATGTCCACAAAGGAGCTACTGTCTCATGGGTCTAGTACCCACAAGGGGACTTCCTACCTGCTTCGCCCATCCACCCTCAGTGTGGACACTCAACTTCCCCATCAGCAGTGGCCATACAGGGCCTATGATATACTACAGAAGGTTCAGCCTTAGGTAAGACATATATTAGCGCTTTTACGGCTACATAAAACAATAAGCAAAGCAATAAAATTTGCATATAAGTCTGAAAAATACCAAAAATAATCCATCCTGCTAGGCCGCTAAGCCAATCGGCTGGATTTAAAAAGGAGTCTCTATATTGTATTAGTCTCATTAAGAGCCTTAAGGAACCAAGAAAATCTGTGTCCAAGTCTCATTGTGTATGCAGTGTGGTGTTAATACCCTCCTTGGCTCCTGGGGTATGGCAAAGTACAGCATAGTCCTTGCAGATACTGGGCTGTGTGTACAGATCCAACAGTCCAGCAGTTTTTGTCCTTGTCGACATTTAAAAGTGTATCCAGTGTCTCTGTAAGGTGCAAACATCCTACCACTGCCAGCAAGGTGATTAGAACAACAGTCTTTCTGCTAGTGAAAAGATCTTTTTGCAGTGACTGGCATGGATCCAGGTGGGTGCTCCCTCAAGTGAATGTGGTCAGCTGGACTTTACAACGGGCTGTCAAACCGTGGGTCTAGGCTCCTTCTCACGTGTCTGTGTATGACCACCCAATCACCTGGATTCAGCTGATGCACGTCTGCACTGGCATTAAGATCTGGAATGGACGAAAACACATGTTTATGCACCACATTAAGTCTGTTCTGCAAGGCCTGGAAATGGGCTGTCATAGCACCGAGTTGCATTTGTAGCACCTGTGGGAAGTACAGACCAGTCTTTGGCAAACTACTAAACAGGACTTCTAAAGGAGACAAGCCTGTCTTTCTATTTGGAGTGTGTCTGACTCACAAGAGTGCAAGAGGCAAGCACTCTACCCCGCTCTTTTCTGCGACTGCCATGGCCTCTGAATTTTCAGTTTAAGTGTCCCATTTAGTCTTTACACTTTCCCACTACTTTGTTGTCTATATGGTGCATGATATGCTTGCTGTATTCCCAGGGCCTGCATGATTTCCCTCAATATTTCTCCCGTGAAGTGTGTGCCCCTATCGCTCTCTGTGGTTTCTGGGACACTATACCTGCAGATCAGTTCTTTCATCAGTTTGTCTGCAGTCACTTTAGCATTTGCACATTTTACCAGATAGGCTTCCAGCCAACCAGAGAAGAGATCTACACATACTAGGACATTTTTCACACACTCCTACCTTGGGTAGCTGTATGTAGCCCGTCTGCAGTCTCTGAAACAGGTAGAGAGGCCTGGGTGTCGCTTTCTTAGGGATTTTTTACTGTTTTACCAGGGTTGTGCTGTGTACAGATGAGGCATGACCGTACGAGCTTTGCTGCTGCGTAACTGAAACCAGGAGCGATCCGGAAGGCATCTACCATGGACACATGTGACATTTTGAGGTGTGAGTGGGGCCAGGTGTTGCTTGCGCCATTATTAGGAACAGGGACTTTGGTATATACAATTTATCCTTATTCTCCCAAAACTCCTTTTGAGTTCAGCTCAGCTCCCATCCTCCCCCGTGTTCCTTCTCTGTTTGGGCAGCTGGAGGGATTTCAGGACATCTAGGCTCAGTGTGGCTGGAATACGCTGACTCCCCGCCGCCGTCCACTGCTCCCTAGGCCGCCTTGCTGCTACTTTAGCAGCCTCGTCCGCCCTTCTGTTGCCCTCTACCTCCACAGAGTCACCGTCCGTGTGTGCTGTTACCTTGACGATGCCAACCTGGACTGGTAACGTCAATGCCTCCACTAATTGTTTCACCAGCTCTGCATTTTTAATGGGCTTACCGGCTGATGTAAGAAACGTTCTGCTTCTCCAGACATGGTGATAATCATGGGATATTCCCCATGCATAATTCAAATCTGTGTAAATATTAGTGACTTTACCTGCAGCAGCTCTACACGCCTCAGTGAGTGCCTTCAACTCTGCCTCCTGCACTGACATGTGAGGAGGGAGTGGTTCAACTCGGATTACCTCATGTGAGGATACTACTGCATGTCCAGTGTAGAATCGCCCATCCTGGTGGTATCTGGAGCCATCTACAAAAATAAAACTTCAAAATATGCATTAGGAACAGGTTTTTTCATGAACATATGTAAAACATACTGTCTCCTGACTCATCAGTTCCTATGCAGTCATGTTTGTGCGTCAACGTACCAGAGTACTTTTTTTTTTTTTTTTTCTAATGCTGTCACCAATTCCCCCTTTTCTGAATCCACAGGCAGATGAGTGGCTGGACTCAGAACATTATGTCTTTTGAGGGTGACGTATTCATTAAATTAGTATTAGAGCACATTCAAGTTTGATCTGTCTATCCATAGACAGGTGTTTTGGTTGAACTTTTACGAGTATGGCATTAATGTCATGTGGGGAACAAATTGTCAAACGAAAAAGTCAGTGTGAGCTCACATGTCTAGCGGTAATACAGCAGCTCTTACAACACGGACACACGTAGGAGACCCTCTAATCACTGGGTCTAATCGTGCTGAGTAGTAAGCTATTGGTCTCTGTTTCTCTCCATGCTGTTGTGTCAGTACTGCTCTGTGCAAAATAAGAAAAAATGGCTGATCATAGTTTGGAATGCCTAAGGCCGGGGCTGACACAATGAGCAGCTTCAGAGAATAGAAGGAATCAATTGCTTCTTGAGTGAGATTGTAGGGGTTTGATGACAACCTGTCATAGAGTGGTTGCATCATTTGTGAAGCAGACCTTATCCAAGGCCTACAGTAGGTCACCAAACCTAGGACAATACGTAAATGCTGGTGTGACCTGAGTAAAGGGAGATTTTGTATTGCCTGTTTCCTGTCTTTAGTCAGGTGTCTTGTACCTTCAGCAAGACAATGTCCTAAAAATATCACCTTTTGTTTGCAATACTGTAATTTGTCACGTGAGACCTTGCAACCCTTCTCTGCCAAAAAACACAGCAAGGAAACTGCAGTCTGGTCCGGGCAGCAGAGCAAGAGTTCATCCACGTACTGCAATAGTACAGTCTGTGGATGAGGTGGTTGCCACTGCTCAAGAATCCCTGCCATCGCTGTTGAATAGATGGTTGGGGAGTTCTTTCCCCCTTTTGGGAGGACCGTCCAACAGTATTGTTTACCTTCGCGAGTAAAAGAGAAAAGATGTCATCAGTCAGGGTGCAGGGGTACAGAAAAGAATGCATTTTGCCAAATTAATGACTGTGAAACATTTTGTGACCGTACGGTGAGTGTATTAGGGACAATTGAGATTACACTCACTGTAACATCATTAATGGCCTGTAAGTCCTGAACTATTCTGTGTCAGGGGAACCCTTGGGTCCTTTTTCTTCTTAATGGGATACAAAGGGGTGTTGCTTTAACCAAAGAGGAGTGGTTCCTTCTTTTAATTTAATCAAAACAAGGGGAATGGGCAGTTGACCCACATCAGATTTTCCCCTTGCCCAAACGGTGTCTGGCACCTGACTCTTTTTCCTGTCCTCAGACATTCTGGTGTCAGGCATTACCTTCACCACTCTTGCCATATACACCCCTTTTGAAATATTACACAAGTGTTTATATAAGTCACACATTAATGTCCAAATATTATTTATACCCGTATTTGATTGGGTAGAGTACCCCTTAAGCAATCTAAATTTGATTCACAAAATTTGTTACCAACAGAAAATTATATATATGAAAATATATATAATTACGAAAGATACTGAGTCATAAAATGGGAGAGCACAATGCCATAGGCCACAGCAAAGCACAAGCTTATTTTAAGAAGGTAGCAGCCCTATATTAATCCATAACTAACAGTTCCAAATACAAAAAGAAGAGATTTGAAAAATACCAAATATCAATACCAGTTGCTTGCGATAAGGTATAGGAAGTGGAAAAGACAAATAAACAGTGATTATGGGTTGAGCCAATATAATGAATGGCTAAAAAAACTATATATCATATGAAGACAACCTAGAAATACACGGTAACTATACCATCTTGTGTAAGGAAACTACTAAACTGGTAAATGAATGGAATTAAGTGTAACTATAATAGGGCATGATTTACCTGTGATATAATGTGCACGTGGAAGACCCTGACGTCCCTCTGCACCAAGTGTTTATATGAAAGGGGACTTGTGACTGTAATACCCTCAGGAGAGTACTGTATGATGGCCTAGCCAGCACTCAACTGCTCCCAGCAAATTCATAGGGGTATTGTCACTAACAATAAATTTGTAAGCACCTCTTGGCTGTCTTGTGATTCTAGCCTTATTTGTTTAGTCATAGGGGCTTCAGTCGCTTGTCCTTCTACACTCACGCATTCCACAGTCTCGTCAGTAATCATGTCTGGCATTATCAAGTCTTTGTGTACCACAGTCCCGGCTGCCCCAGTGTCAATCAAGAATTCTGTCTCTTTCCCTCCCGGCATTGGTATGGTGGTCATCAAGGCAGGACCAGGTCCGGAGGGGGCAAGCCAGGGCACACACTTGTCACTGGGTTGTCAGTTTCCTAGTCTGAAGGTGAAGGAGGTGGAGGATTGGTCTGAGTGCCCATTTCCTCCACAATTCCAGCACTTTACTGTTTCTAAGTCCTTAGGTCCCTCACTACGTCTCTACTGTTTTCCTTGTACTCCAGCATACATGACACGTCGTCTTATTGTCCTAGTTTGTTCAACTCCTTTAGCAACTTTCAGGAGATCTTTTGGATCTACATTTCTCCATTCAGGTCTAGCTGTCTGTACTGCGTCTCGTAAGCCTTTTGTCATACCGTCAATGAATGTATTTACCAAAACTTTAACATCAAGTGGGTTTATGTGACTGTACCCCATGTCTGCCTATTTCAGCTGTAACCGTCCAAAGTACATCTCTACACTCTCTCCTTTTGTCACATCTGTATGTGTCTTAATTATGTGTCCTAGCAAGTCACCTGCTTTTGTGCTCACTAACTCCCTAGGCCTGCCCAGGTGCACTTCTACGTCCATCATATTGTCTTTATCTGAAAAATGGGAAAGGTTGGTTCTCAGGGTCAGCCAATTGTTTTAGCGTAGCTAGCTAGTCAGAGGGCCTCCAGGGATAATACTCCTGTATCTGTTTTATCCTACCTGATGTGGTTGGTTCTCTGGTGGTGGGGGTGACTAGATGAAAGGTGGGGGTGACTAGATGAAAGGTGGGGGTGACTAGACATGCTGGTCTACAGCTCCTTCCCAAAAGGATTACTGTCAGCCTACTCCCAAAAGTTAATGTCCCCACTATCCACCAACCACAATCCTGTGTCAGCTTCTTATGTCACTACATGTGATCTTGTCTGGACAGGATTCAGTGCAATTCTTAGGTCAGGTTGCAGCACAGATCATACAAGTATTTCTCCAGTCTGGGTTTGTCTGACCACAGTCCATCTGTCTTGTCTGGGTCTCTAGTTATACAAAGGTATGACCGTAGCAGTAATGTGTCAGTCATAGTCGGACTTTTAAGCATCAAAACATTCATAATACACCTTACTTCCATCATGCTGCACACGCTCAGACGCCATTTATTCACTTGCTATTTTCCTCCTTTGTCTGTGCCTTTTTGAACAACAAAACATCCACTCCACTGGCATTTTTGCCTTTTTTCAATATTGGTTTCACATCTTTCACTGCTTCCTTTTTCAATCTGTATAGCGGATCCCATTGGGGCACTGACTGCACACACACAGAACAAGTTGCCCATGGCTTCAACTTATTCCTCAGACAGCTCACCTTTATTCTGCAAATGCCCTTTTTAGTGTGCCTTACCATCTACGGGCGGCCACACGTAGCAAGTCAGAGCGAGTGTCAAGATTTAACGGGAATGGTTACATCCACCTATTACCCGACAGACCTAAAGATTTAACGGGGATGGTTCCATCCACCTATCACCCGGTAAATCAGCTGGCTAGCACAGCTCCATGGAATGGCAAGGTTCCATCCACCTAGCCGTGCAGTTGGCTACCTCCTCTGTTGATCCTCAATTTGCTATATCAATCACTCAACTTGAAGCAGGTGAATCTTTTACCAATCTTTTCAATCACAAGTTTTCCTCTAAAAATAGGCACAGTTCTTTATCACTTTCAATTTCATACAGTACTTATTGCTTTAAACACAAATCTCTCAGCGTGTACTAAACCAAGGACAATATTTGAGCGTAGCTCCATGCCCCCCTTCCTCTGGCCCACAGCACCGAGGGGAGAAATCTCAAGCAAGTCGCGCAGGGGTCTGCTTCCCCCCTCCCATCTGGTATTTTGCACAGATAAGAGCTTGGTGTCTTCTACACAGAAACGGATTGCAGCAGTTTTCAGACTTGATCTCTATAAAACATTCAAACATTCATCCTCTCGGAATTAAAAACAGTTTCTCTATACAGGCAAATCACTGCATAACTTGAAAAAGCTGATTCTGACCGCGTCCGGCCAAAACACACATAGACACACATAGAAACCTATCCAGTGTCAAACCATATACAACACAGGTTTCACTGAATCTCAGATGTAAATTAAATGTACATTAAAAACATCCACAACTCATTCATCCTGGACCTTCAACAACAGTTAGATAAGTAATGATACTTTTGTGATCACTCATTCATACATGCTCATTCAGGGATTGTTTTTTTTTTCTTTCTTTTTCTTTCTAGTTGATTTTACAAGAAGAAAATCCCTTATCTCAATCAGAGCTTCTCATGGACATACATACAAGGTTCACACAGCCTGCCTATTTTGCACTTTGGAATTAACACAACTCTATATAAATAAAACTGCAGCAGTGTCCACTGACACTCTGAAAACACTTTAAGGCCAAACAACAAAAACCACAGCCTTACACAAAATACAGCTTCATATAATGTACTGCCAATCCAAAATGACCAAAATAACAACACTGCACAGAGTCTATCCCAGCTCTTGTATTACACTCTTACACACTAAACAAATACACAACCAATTAGGATATTAACAAATAATACAGATAACAATTATCATCTTATAACTCTATTATTCAACTCTCATACAGACAAAACACACAAAACTCACTGGTGATGTGGATTCTTTGAACCGTGTTTACAGCCTTTTACCCAGAGGTATGGCGAAATCCGGAAGAGAGATTGCAGGTGCAAACAGATTGTAAGAATAACATTTCTCACCTTGCTGCAGCTGGTGTTTGCTTGCATGTCCAATCTCTCAGGAAGCTCCCACATACGGATTCCGAATAAGGCGGCTGGTTACATGGCCCCACGTTGGGCGCCAAAACTGTCATAGCTGTTTTCATTCTGACCCAAATGTCAGCTGACAGATCACCAGTGAGGCCTAATTGTGGAATTACGCCCGTCATTTTACAAGCGCGCTTGGAGACAAAGGAAACCTCACACATATCCTGTGAGCAAGTCACTTTTATCTGATATATTAAAAGCCAAAGCAATGTTTTATACCATTTACACATAATGCATTTCAATGTAACTCATGTAGCCCCCACCAGCACCCAGGGTCATATTCTATTTACCATAGCTCAGATCATGTTGTGACTGACTATTGAGAACATACATGATAAGAAGTGTAGTCTCCTTGAAGAGGAGACCATCAGACTACTGCGTCAACAGATTCTAGTAATTCTAACTCTTAAAGGCAAGAGGGCCTTAAAGGCAAGGCAGTTAAAGGCAAACTGAAAATGGACAACTGTTCTCCTGGAAACTGCGTTCCCAAATAGTTTGGCACCTGTTCCGGTGCCTCTTTTGCATAGATATTGCTGCGTGCTGGAAGCGTGAGCAGAACTGTATGTGTATACCTGTTTTGCTTTGAAGGAGCAGAACTGCATGGCACAGAAGAGACCAGGACTGGTCAATGCGCCTTGCTTACTACAATGTGTGCATTTTTATCTGTGTGCACTTATGTTTAATGTTATTTTTGCAACGTTCAAGAATCGTACCTCCCATAAAGAGATGCTTAAATTAACCTGTTTCACCTGTTGACATGCATGTCTTAAAATTGTCTTAACCTGTAATGCCTGTTTGTCGTTTCCTAGTCCGGGAGTACTGGTGTTAATGGGGGGGGGGGAGTACAGCACCCCGGGTGACCGGTTGCTGCAGTGATGTTGCTTTTCCTCCGGAGAGGGTAATGTCATGCTCAGAGGCAATGGAGTTCTCTTCACCAGGTAAGTAAGGCACACACATGCAACACATTCTGAATCCAGGCCAGGAGGGGGAGCTCAAGACCTGGATTCAGGGGAGCTTTTCTAAGCTACATGTATCCTGACCTGGAAGAGGAGTTAGACTAGTTGGAGACAGACACCAAAGTGGAAGGATGTCTGGAGCAGACGTGAGAGGCCTGGCAGCCACGAAGGAGCTGCAGCCTCTGGAAGGACAGATAACCTGGAAGGGTTGTATGTGGAGTAGCTGGAAGGGAAGGAGCAAAGAAGAGGAACAGGGCTCAGAGGGGAACAGTGATAGGACACCCTCAGAGCCATAGGGCAGAAGCCGGGTACAGGGAGCCCGAGGCCTTAGTGGAACTGTACGACATTTGGCAGAACCAGAGGGCATAAGATCATATGGACATTGTCACACCACACCTGAGATGCAGCAGCACCTGAGGAGCCCGGAGCATGACAGAGTCCCTGTAAAAAGGCTCAAGCTGCCAGTCATGCGGGTACCTGTCTTAGGACAGGGGGAATAGAGGACTCTGCAGGAAGCTTCAAGCAGCAGGGACCTCACCGCTGGTTGGAAAGGCTCACAAACCTTTACTGGAAAAGGGAACCCTCCATTGCCTCTGGGCCGGCTGGACCACCATCATCAGTGCCTGGTGCCCTAGACTGTGGCCTACCATCTGCAGTAAACCAGGTAAAGACTTACAACTTGTATCCTCCATTTATTCATCGGCACATACCATCATCTTGGCCACACACCATAAGACCCCTGGGGACCCTGCTTCACCTGTGGGAAGTGTAACACCCGTGCTGCCACAACAACCCCCAGGGGACCCCTTCAATGCAGCGTCGGTCCCACTACTGACCGAACACCACAGGTGGCGTCATGACAGACTCATAAACATTTTCCCCTTTAAAGACCGTTCCCCTTTAACGTTGAGCCCCAGGGCCACGGACCAGGTCGCAGCCACCGTGACATAATCCTTGAGACTGGACCCAGTACCGAGTACCCCACTGTCCTGGCTGGGCGACTCAAAAGCAAGTCCCCACTCATCTTTTAATGGAAATATAGGGGCTTCCATGTTACTGGTAGCACAAAGGATCTGGAAAAGGGAAATTGCTCTTCACCCCTTAAAAGAAATTCAGCAAAGTCTGCCAAATCCAAATCCCTTCTGAGTCCCTAAACCACATATAGCGTCCACATGTTTGGCATTTCTGAAGCGATAAGAACCCACCTAACTTATGGGTGCATGTCTCCAGAAGCATGAGCTGGGCATAACGAACTGGTCACTATAAAGTACTGGTCACTACAATGTACTGGTCACTACACCGGCAGATTGCAATTTTCACTCGGGAACATTCATTGCTGCTTGTTTCTGGAAAACACGCATGGACTAAAAATTATCATGTGTAGATAAATTCCCAAAGGGATATAATTTCCAAAATGGGGTCACTTGAGGGAGGGATTCTGCTTTTCTAGTGCTAGGGGCTCTGTATATGGAGCCTGCAAACTATTCTAGGAAAATCTGTGCTCCAAGAGTCAAATAGCGCTCCGTTCCTCACGAGTCTCTCCGTATGGCTAAGCAGTACTGTACAGCAACATATGGGGTATTCCCACGTTCAGTAGCAATTGTGGGACAAACTATGATGCCATTTCTACCCACTTCTTGTGTGAAAATGTAAAATCTGGGGCTAAAACAACATTTTGGTGTTAAAAATTTAATTATTTTTTTCTTCACTGCCCAATGGTGTAAAATTCTGTGCCACACCTGTGGTGTCAATATGATCACTGCACACTTAGATGAATTAGTTGAGACATATACTTTGTAAAATGGGGTCACTTGTGGGGGTTTCTGATGTTCTGGCAACTCAGGGGCTTTCCCAGTGGTCATGACACCCGCAAACCATAACTGTCATGGGTGTGTCAGATGCAACAAACTGTCGCTCTACATCTGGATGCAGAAGGTCTCTGTGTTTGGCATTACAGACGCCTCCTTAATCCTTCTGACGTTTGGACCCAGCGGCTACCTCCCACCGACTCTATTTGACACACCTGGACCTGGGGGTTTATATATCCTCAGTCTGCTGCAGAATATTGCCGGTGATATTCACATTTTTCCCTTGTGAAGGCTTGGAGCTATAGCAGTCGGCTTGCTTTTTCTCTGAAGCTGTTTGAAAATGTTGGTGTTAACTCTCTGAGTCTGCTCAAACTAAGTTTATTACCCTTGTCTGTCTATCTTTTTGTCTTTAGTTTACAGTGGGGATGAGCCAAGGCTCATCCCCTCCCCCTCCCTATCCAGGGTCTTGCTCTAGGAGGAATTTCCACTGATTATGCACATCAGGGGCTCTCCAAAAGAGCAATGGCATCCGCTGATGATTCCAGGAAATTTTGCGTTCAAAAAGTCAAATGATGCTCCTTCCTTTCTGAGCCCTGCCGTGCGCCCAAGCAGTGGTCTCCCCCCACATATAGGGTATCGCTATGCTCAGAAGTTGCACAACAAACTAAGGGGTTCACTTTTTCCTGCCACCCTTGTGAAAATAAAAAAATTGGGTCTAAAGTAAAATTTTGGGGAAAAAAAGTTAAAGGGAACCTGTGAGTAGGATTGTGCATAGTAACCTACACACATTGTCAGGTTGGCGCCGTTATACTGAATAAAATGATACCTTGGTTGATGAAATCCATCTTGTGGTTGTTTCTTAATCTTTATTTTCAGTTTTGTGTTATTGAGATTCTCATGGCTAAGGCGGGGTTCATGTATCTGGTGCTCTGATTATATATTCATAATGCAGACTGCTGACAGATCACTGATCCCTCAGTGACCTGCCCCCTAGTTTGCATAATTAATATACTAATGTATGTATTTGAAAAAAAGCATGTATTTGATCAAAATGGTGGCGCCTGGGGCCCCTGCACACTTTTTCTTATCGGTTAGTGCCTATTACCTTCCTGTGTTTCAATGGAAAAAAAATCACCATTAATATGGCGCTGTCGGGTGTGCCTGCGCATTAGCATCTATTGTGTTCCGATAGATGCTACTGCACAAGTGCCACCGCCATCTCCTTGTTGCTGCAGCCAAAAAAATGTACACTACAATAAAGTGGTGCCGATGCTTGCGCAGTAGCATCTCTCGGTACGTGATAGATGCTACTGCGTATGCTCTGCCTCTGGTGCCATTTTGTTGTAGTGTAATTTTTTTGTTTTTTGCTTCAACAAGAAGGAGCCGACGGAGGCACTTGTGCAGTAGCATCTACCTCTTACCGAGAGATGCTACTGTGCAAGTGCCGCCGCGTGCAAGTGCCGCCGCCATTTTGCTGTAGTGTACATTTTTTTGGCTGCAGCAGCAAGGAGCCGGTGTTGGAAAGCGATAGATGCTAATACACAGGCGCACCCGACGGCGCCATATTGATGGTGATTTTTTTTCTTTGAAAAACAGGAAGATAATAGACACCAACCGATAAGAGAAAGTGCACGGGTGCCCCAGGCACCACCATTTTGATTAAAGAGAATCTGTCACCTCATTTTGCTGCTATAACCTGCGGCCACTGCCATTAGGGGTTTATCTACAGCATTCTGTAATGCTGTAGATAAGCCCCCGATGTAACCTGAAAGATAAGAAAAACAAGTTAGATTATACTCACTCAGGGGCGGTCCCGGTTCGGTTCGGGTCCGATGGACGTTGCAGGTCCTGGTCCGGCGCCTCCTATCTTCATGCAATGACGTTCTCTTCCTTGCTTCTGTTGCGGCTCCTTGCGCAGGTGTACTGATTTGCCCTGTTGAGGGCAGCATAAAGTACTGCAGTGCGCAGGTGTCGGGCCTCTCTGACCTTTCCCGGCGCCTGCGCATTGCAGTACTTTGCTCTGTCCTCAACAGGGCAGAGAATTACGCCTGCATAGGAGCCGCGACAGAAGCAAGGAGGATGACAACATCGTATGAATATGGGAGGTGCCAGACCCAGACCTGCGACGCCCATTGAACCCGGACTGCCCCAGGTGAGTATAATCTAACTTGTTTTTCTTATCTTTCAGTTTACATCGGGGGCTTATCTACAGCATTACAGACTGCTGTAGATAAGCCCCTAATGGCGGTGGCCGCAGCTTATAGCAGCAAAATGAGGTGACAGATTCCCTTTAAGTGACATGCTTTTTCAAAAAATACATACATTAGTATATTCACTATGCAAACTAGGGGGCAGGTCACTGAGGTCCAGAAGGCCAAGCAAAATTTCAGTGAGAGCTGCTCTTAGGATTGCTAGAGAGGCAAATCAGAACCACTGCCTGACTGCAAAAGACCTTCAAAAAGATTTAGCAGATTCTGGAGTTGTGGTACATTGTTCTACTGTTCAGAAATACCTACCTGCACAAATATGGCCTTCATGGAAGTGTCAACAGAAGAAGACCTCTCCTGCATCCTCACCATAAAATTCATGTGAGAAGTATGCAAAACAACATCTAAACAAGCCTGATGCATTTTGGAAACAATTCCTGTGGACCGTTAAGGATAAAATACAACTCTCTGGCCACAAAGAGCAAAGGTATGTGTGGCAAAAAAAGTGCACAGAATTTTAGTAAAAGAACATCTCGCCAACCATTAAGCATGGGGGTTGATCAATCATGCTTTGGGGTTGTGTTGCAGCCAATAGTACAGGGAACATTTCATAGGTAGAGGGAAAAATGGATTCAATAACATTTCAACAAATTCTTGATGCAAACATAACACCATTTATAAAAAAATTGGTTGAAAATAGGATGGCTTCTACAAATGGATAATCTTAAACACATGTCAAAATCCACAATAGACTAGCTCAAAAGGAGCAAGCTGAAGGTTTTTACAATCTTTTAAAATCTGAGGCTAGACCTCAAAATAGCAGTGCATGAAAGACGACCCAGGAATCTCACAGAACTGGAAGAATTTTCCAAGAAAGAATAGCTGAAAATCTTTCAAACAAGAATTGAAAGACTCTTGGCTGGCTACAAACAGCGATTAAAAACTGTGATACTTTCAAAAGGGAGTGCTTCTATGTACTAACTGTTTGCATAGGTTCATATTTTGTAATTTTGTAGTTTGTAATTTTTAAAATGCAAAAGATGAAAATATATACAGTGGTGTGAAATAATGTTTGCCCCCTTCCTGATTTCCTATTCTTTTGCATGTTTGTAACACATAAATGTTTCAGATCACCGAAAAAAAATTAAATATTAGATTAATATAACACATGTAAACTGAAAATGTAGTTTTTAAATGAAGGTTTTTATTATTAAGGGAGAAAGAAATCAAAACCTATAGAGCCTTATTTGAAAAAGTGATTGCCCCCTATAACTAATAATTGTTTGGGCCACCCTTAGCTGCAGCAACTTCAATTAAGCATTTGAGATAATTGTCAATGAGTCTTTTACAACGCTCTGGAAAAATTTTGGCCCACTCATCTTTGCACAATTGTTGTAATTCAGCCTTATTGGAGGGCTTTTGAGCATGAACCGCCTTTTTAAGGTCATGCAACAGCATCTCTATAGGATTAAGGTCAGGACTTTGACTAGGCCACTCCAAGTCTTAATTTTGTTTTTCTTAAGCCATTCAGAGGTGGACATGCTGGTGTGTTTTGGATCATTGTCCTGCTGCATAACCCAAATGCATTTCAGGATGAGGTCACGAACAGATGGCGGGACGTTCTTCTTTAGGATTTTTTGATAGACAGCAGAATTCATGGTTCCATTTACCGCAGTCTTCCACACCCTAGAGCAGGAAAACACCCCAAGACCACCACACTACCACCACCATATTTTACTGTTGATATGATGTTCCTTTTCTGAAATGCTGTATTACTTCTACGCCAGATGTAATGGGACATACACCTTTCAAAAAGTTAAACTTTTTTATCTGGTCAGTTCACAGAGTATTCTCCCAAAAGTCTTGGGGATCATCAAGATGTTTTCTGGGAAAACTAAGACGAGCCTTTATGTTTTTATTGTTTAGCAGTCGTTTTTGTCTTGGAACTCTGCCATGCAGGCCATTTTTGCCCAGTATCTTTCTTATGGTGGAGTCATGAACACTGACCTTAACTAAGGCAATTGAGTGTCATGAGTGTGACATGCCAACCCGGAAGATCTGGGGGTAGAACATCATTGCGTTGTGAATCGTAGATCTTCCATTTAGTCTGTGTGTTTGGATTCCATATTAAATTAGTTTGGTTTCCTTTGGTGCTGAAGAGCTTTTGATCTGGTCATTAACTCTTCCAATAAAACATGACCAGCACCTCTTTGTCTTACCAGTAAAAGCTCTGCTTCCTTGCTCTTAGGAGAAGCTGTGCTGAATAGGAGTTCGTTGTTGCTATTGGAGATTCATCTTCCTGTGCTGTGTGTTTAAGCTAAGTGTTTGGAGAGAAGTTGTTGTGGAGGTATTCTTTAGTACTTGTGTGTTTATCTCCAGGTCCCTGGGTTTTCATTGGCTGTAAGCCATAATCTTCAACATTAACAGAAATAAACACTTGAAATAGATCACTCTGTTTGTAATGACTAGGGTTGAGCGACTTTCATTTTTTAAAGATCGAGTCGGGTTTTGTGAAACCCGACTTTGTCCAGAGTCGAGTCGAGTGCAGTCGGCCGATTATCGCTAAAAGTCGGGGATCGACCGAAACACAAAACCCAATGCAAGTCAATGGGGAAGCATAGTCGGCAGTGAGTGGAGGCCAGGAAAACACCTACAGTGCCCATTTTAATGCCAAAAACATCCATTCTTGTTTCTGAAGCTTGTCAATCTTAATTAACTTTATAATAATAGTTGTTCAATGGAACTTGGGGGTCATTTGGCAAAAGTTGTGGGGGGTAGGGCTGGTTCAAGGTTTTAGTGGGCCCAGGAATCGTGGACTACGTCACGGCGGTGGAGCAGGGAGAGGTAAGTATTTCAACGTTGCAAGTGCTGTGATCCTGAGCAAGCAGGGGGGCACACTTGTTCGCATTGGCACTGGCACAGGGCCCCTCAAAGTACAGCCGTGTGCTTGCACGGCGGGGGCGCCTCCCACCAGCAGCGACACTTTTGCGTACTCTGAGGGGCCCTGTGCCAGTGACGTCGCCAACGAGTATGCCCCCCCCACCTGATGAAGGAACCTGCACTTTCATCTGCACCTTCCTCTTTGTCCCTGTGTAAGGTGGTATAACATGCGGGAAGGGGAACCTTACTTTCAGCAGGGTCAGATTCTGGCTGTGTAGAGTGCAAGGGGAATGTAGTGGTCTAGGTCAATGTACCAGCAGACTCATCTAGCAGTGGCTGGGCAATGGGCAGGATGAGGAGGAAACAGATATAGGGCCAAAGAATAAAGTAGGCTAAATGCAGTTCAAAATTGGTAACAGGACTAAACAGGCGGCATTGCTTTGTTCAGTGGAGTAGCAAACCCAGGAGCAGCAGACACTGTTTTAAGGGCCCAAACACACTAATAGGCCAAATGCAGTTTAATATCTGATACTTTAGGCCAAAAGCCTAAGACTGAAGCTCAGCTTTATTCAGTTGAGGGCAAACACCAGGGAGGGGCAGACACCGTTAGTAGGCCCTAACCACCAATTTTTAAAAACACAGCACTTAATGAGAGCCAGAATGTTGAAGCTCAGCTTTATTCAGTTGAGGACAAACACCAGGGAGGGGCAGACACCGTTAGTAGGCCGTAACCAAAGTTGAAGGCCAAATGCAGTTTAATATCTGATACTATAGGCCGAAAGCCAGAAGGTGGAAGCTCCGATTTAGACAGTGGAGGACAATTTGAATTAGGGACTGCAGACAGACTTAGTAGGCTGTCCCCTGTGGACCATGCATCCACCACATTAACCCATTGCGCCTTAATGGACACGTAATCTTCCGTGGCCATGCCTACAGGTCCATGCGTCTGTTGTCAGGTGCACCTTTGTACTCACAGATTGCCAGAGTGCATGGACAATGCGGTCTTTTACATGCTGGTGGAGGGTTGGGATGGCTTTTCTCGCAAAAGAAGTGTCGACTGGTTAGCTTGTAGCGTGGTACAGCGTAGTCCATCATGGCCTTATTAACAGTAAATAAAATATATAACTAGGCTCTATGAACTTTTAAATAGGTTCCAGGGGTACACGGGCAGCATTGGTGTGGTCAGTGGAGGAGTATTGCAAGTAGGGGCCGCAGACAGGCTATCAAAGGCCTAAAATAACAAACAATAGGCAGGCATGGCAGTTTTAAATCGGTTACATGGATACACAGGCAGGCAGCATTGTGATCAGTGGAGGAGTATTGCAATTAGGGGCCGCAGACAGGCTGTCAAAGGCCTAAAATAACAAACAATAGGCAGGCATGGCAGTTTTAAATCGGTTACATGGATACACAGGCAGGCACTCCAGGCAGCATTGTGGTCAGTGGAGGAGTATTGCAAGTAGGGGCCGCAGACAGGCTATCAAAGGCCTAAAATAACAAACAATAGGCAGGCGTGGCAGTTTTAAATCGGTTACACGGATACACAGGCAGGCACTCCAGGCAGCATTGTGGTCAGTGGAGGAGTATTGCAAGTAGGGGCCGCAGACAGGCTATCAAAGGCCTAAAATAACAAACAATAGGCAGGCATGGCAGTTTTCAATCGGTTACATGGATACACAGGCAGGCACTCCAGGCAGCATTGTGGTCAGTGGAGGAGTATGGCAAGTAGGGGCCGCAGACAGGCTGTCAAAGGCCTAAAATAACAAACAATAGGCAGGCATGGCAGTTTTAAATCAGTTACATGGATACACAGGCAGGCACTCCAGGCAGCATTGTGGTCAGTGGAGGAGTATTGCAAGTAAAGGCCGCAGACAGGCTATCAAAGGCCTAAAATAACAAACAATAGGCAGGCATGGCAGTTTAAAATCGGTTACATGGATACACAGGCAGGCACTCCAGGCAGCATTGTGGTCAGTGGAGGAGTATTGCAAGTAGGGGCCGCAGACAGGCTATCAAAGGCCTAAAATAACAAACGATAGGCAGGCATGGCAGTTTAAAATCGGTTACATGGATACACAGGCAGGCACTCCAGGCAGCATTGTGGTCAGTGGAGGAGTATTGCAAGTAGGAGCCGCAGACAGGCTGTCAAAGGCCTAAAATAACAAACAATAGGCAGGCATGGCAGTTTTAAATCGGTTACATGGATACACAGGCAGGCACTCCAGGCAGCATTGTGGTCAGTGGAGGAGTATTGCAAGTAGGGGCCGCAGACAGGCTATCAAAGGCCTAAAATAACAAACAATAGGCAGGCATGGCAGTTTTAAATCGGTTACATGGATACACAGGCAGGCACTCCAGGCAGCATTGTGGTCAGTGGAGGAGTATTGCAAGTAGGGGCCGCAGACAGGCTGTCAAAGGCCTAAAATAACAAACAATAGGCAGGCATGGCAGTTTTAAATCGGTTACATGGATACACAGGCAGGCACTCCAGGCAGCATTGTGGTCAGTGGAGGAGTAGTGCAAGTAGGGGCCGCAGACAGGCTGTCAAAGGCCTAAAATAACAAACAATAGGCAGGCATGGCAGTTTTAAATCGGTTACATGGATACACAGGCAGGCACTCCAGGCAGCATCGTGGTCAGTGGAGGCGTATTGCAAGTAGGGGCCGCAGACAGGCTATCAAAGGCCTAAAATAACAAACAATAGGCAGGCATGGCAGTTTAAAATCGGTTACATGGATACACAGGCAGGCACTCCAGGCAGCATTGTGGTCAGTGGAGGAGTATTACAAGTAGGGGCCGCAGACAGGCTATCAAAGGCCTAAAATAACAAACAATAGGCAGGCATGGCAGTTTTAAATCGGTTACATGGATACACAGGCAGGCACTCCAGGCAGCATTGTGGTCAGTGGAGGAGTATTGCAAGTAGGGGCCGCAGACAGGCTATCAAAGGCCTAAAATAACAAACAATAGGCAGGCATGGCAGTTTAAAATCGGTTACATGGATACACAGGCAGGCACTCCAGGCAGCATTGTGGTCAGTGGAGGAGTATTGCAAGTAGGGGCCGCAGACAGGCTATCAAAGGCCTAAAATAACAAACAATAGGCAGGCATGGCAGTTTTAAATCGGTTACATGGATACACAGGCAGGCACTCCAGGCAGCATTGTGGTCAGTGGAGGAGTATTGCAAGTAGGGGCCGCAGACAGGCTATCAAAGGCCTAAAATAACAAACAATAGGCAGGCATGGCAGTTTTAAATCGGTTACATGGATACACAGGCAGGCAGCATTGTGGTCAGTGGAGGAGTATTGCAAGAAGTGTCTGACACAGTTAGTACTCCCAAAAAATAAATAGATGTTAATGTCTCGCAAAACAACTATAAATAAAAAAAAGGGTGGCATGCTTAGGTACAGGGGTGGGCTCATCTGCAGAGTTTATGACAAAGTAATTTGGCAGTAAATTAGTATTTACTGGTGTCAATATAGGACACTGACCCAGACTACTTTAACTATCATCATAGATGTCAACAAATTGGTATTGATTGTCAGTGCCAGGCATTGAATGATGTCAGCGCATAGACTAAACATTGGTGGAGCTGTGCGAGATAATTTGGCACGTGGTAGAGCACAGTTTGAGCTGGGGGGGGGGGAACTCTCTTGTGGCCGGCGGTACCGCCCCAGGGCCCCTCATGTTACAACGGTGTGTCTGACGTTGGGTGCGCACCACCACCGCCAGAGACACTACATTGTACTATGAGGGACCCAGTGGCAGTGCCGTCGACCAAAAGCGAGCACACCCACCTCTTCTGACAAACAGCACTGTAACTAACGGGTGCTTGCGCCAAGTGTCGAGAGTGAGACAACGGCCCCGTGGGGGGAGTTTTCCCATTGGGGGATGTGTAAACATGTCGTATGCTGGTCAAACAGCTGCTGCAAATTAAGAGATTTTAACACTCAGTAAGACCAGTCCACAAGCAAGACCTTTTTATAGGAAAGCTAGGTGTCAGCCGGGAAAGGTGGGGCAAAATAATTTGAAATCCAGGAGTGGTTCATTTTAATGAAGGTGAGATCATCCACATTTTGGGTAGCCAGACGAGTCCTTTTTTCGGTTAATATTGAACCAGCAGCACTGAATACTCTTTCTGATAGCACACTAGCTGCTGGGCAAGCAAGCTCCTGCAACGCATATTCTGCCAATTCAGGCCAGGTGTCTAATTTGGATGCCCAGTAATCAAATGGGAATGACGGTTGAGGGAGAACATCAATAAGGGCTGAAAAATAGTTAGTAACCATACTGGACAAATGTTGTCTCCTGTCACTTTGAATAGATGCTGCAGTACCTGTCCTGTCTGCGGTCATTGCGAAATCACTCCACAACCTGGTCAGAAAACCCCTCTGTCCAACGCCACTTCTGATCTGTGCACCTCTAACACCTCTGCCCTGTAGCCCCCTGCAGCTCGTGTGAGAACCATCACCGGCGCTGTGTGCTGGGAATGCCTGAATCAAACGGTCTACAAGAGTAGCTTGTTTGGTTGCTAATATTTGTTCGAGGTTCTCATGTGGCATAATATTTTGCAATTTGCCTTTATAGCGAGGGTCAAGGGTGCAGGCCAACCAGTAATCGTCATCGCTCATCATTTTAATAATGCGTGGGTCCTTTTTGAGGATACGTAAGGCATAATCCGCCATGTGGGCCAAAGTTCCAGTTGGCAAATCTGCGGTTGTGCTGGTTTGAGGGGCAGTTACAGGCAAATCTACGTCACTTGTCTCCCTTACAAAAACAGAACCCGGCCTTGCAACGCCACTAATTTCTGTTGGCCCAGGAGAAGCTTCCTCATTAAAAAAGTACTCATCCCCATCATCCTCCTCGTCCTCCTCCTCCTCTTCGCCCGCTACCGCGTCCTCTACACGGCCCTGACCAGACAATGACTGACTGTCATCAAGGCTTTCCTCTTCCTCGGCTGCAGACGCCTGCTCCTTTATGTGCTTCAAACTTTGCATCAGCAGACGCATTAGGGGGATGCTCATGCTTATTATTGCGTTGTCTGCACTAACCAGCCGTGTGCATTCCTCAAAACACTGAAGGACTTGACACAGGTCTTGTAGCTTCGACCACTGCACACCTGACAACTCCATGTCTGCCATCCAACTGCCTGCCCGTGTATCCTCCCACAAATACATAACAGCACGCCTCTGTTCGCACACTCTCTGAAGCATGTGCAGTGTGGAGTTCCACCTTGTTGCAACGTCGATGATTAGGCGATGCTGAGGAAGGTTCAAAGAACGCTGATAGTTCTGCATACGGCTGGAGTGTACAGGCGAACGGCGGATATGCGAGCAAAGTCTGCGCACTTTGAGGAGCAGGTCGGGTAACCCCGGATAACTTTTCAGGAAGCACTGCACCACCAGGTTTAAGGTGTGAGCCAGGCAAGGAATGTGCTTCAGTTGGGAAAGGGCTATGGCAGCCATGAAATTCCTTCCGTTATCACTCACTACCTTGCCTGCCTCAAGATGTACAGTGCCCAGCCATGACTGAGTTTCTTTCTGCAAGAACTCGGACAGAACTTCCGCGGTGTGTCTGTTGTCGCCCAAACACTTCATTGCCAATACAACCTGCTGACGCTTGCCACTAGCTGTCCCATAATGGCACACCTGGTGTGCAACAGTGGCAGCTGCGGATGGAGTGGATGTGCGACTGCGGTCTGTGGACGAGCTCTCGCTTCTGCAGGAGGAGGAGGAAGAGGAGGAGGGGGGGCGAACGCCTACAGCCAACTCTTTCCTTGACCGTGGGCTAGGCAGAACTGTCCCAATATTGCTGTCCCCTGTGGAGCCTGCATCCACCACATTCACCCAGTGTGCCGTGATGGACACGTAACATCCCTGGCCATGCCTACTGGTCCATGCATCTGTTCTCAGGTGCACCTTTGTAGTCACAGACTGTCTGAGTGCATGGACGATGCGGTCTTTAACATGCTGTTGGAGGGCTGGGATGGCTTTTCTAGAAAAGAAGTGCCGCCTGGGTATCTCGTAGCGTGGTACAGCGTAGTCCATCAGCGCTTTGAAAGCTTCGCTTTCAACTAACCGGTAGGGCATCATCTCTAATGAGATTAGTCTAGCAATGTGGGCGTTCAAACCCTGTGTACGCGGATGCGAGGATGAGTACTTCCTTTTCCTAACAAGAGTCTCATGTAGGGTGAGCTGGACTGGAGAGCTGGAGATCGTGGAACTAGCGGTGGTGCCGGTGGACATGGGTGAGTGAGAGAGGGTTGGAGATGGTATTCTTGCCGGTGCCCTACATGCAGTGTTTCCTACTACTAACCTGGTGATTCCCTGACTGCTTTGGCCTGGCGACGAAAGCTGCACAGATACTGCAGGTGGTGTGGGAAATGGTCGGCTTACAGGGAGGGAAGGGATGTAGCGTTGCTGACTAGCTTCATTGGCCGAGGGTGCTGCAACCTTTAGGGACGTTTGGTAGTTAGTCCAGGCTTGCAAATGCATGGTGGATAAATGTCTATGCATGCAACTTGTATTTAGACTTTTAAGATTCTGACCTCTGCTTAAGGTAGTTGAACATTTTTGACAGATGACTTTGCGCTGATCATTTGGATGTTGTTTAAAAAAATGCCAGACTGCACTCTTTCTACTATCGGATACCTTTTCAGGCATTGCAGACTGAGCTTCTTTAACCGGATGGCCACGCTGTCCTCCAACTGGTTTTGGTTTTGCCACGCGTTTTTGGCCAGATACGGGCCCGGTAGATGGAACCTGTTGTGATGTTAATGCCTGCTGCGGCTCCTCCTCCTCCGCTTCAGAACTACTGCCGCCTGCACCCTGTTCCCCCAATGGCTGCCAATCGGGGTCCACAACTGGGTCATCTATGACCTCCTCTTCTATGTTGTGTGCAACTTCGTCTGTGTCACCGTGTAAGCCGGTGGTATTGCGTTCGTGACGGAGCACCATAGTCTCCGCTGGTTTTGATTCTGCCTCAGTACACTGCGAGGGCAATGTTCTGGTCTGAGTCAAAGGAACAGCATAGTAATCTGGCTGTGGCTGTGCATCTGTGCACTCCATGTCCGATTCAACTTCTAATGGGCATAGCCTGTTAACTGTTTCACTGTGTAACCCAGGAACGGTATGTGTAAAGAGCTCCATGGAGTAACCTGTTGTGTCGACTGACGCATCCTTCACTGTTGTTTTTAGTGAAGGACACAAGGAAGCGACTTGTTCCTGACCGGGAGCATCCACTGACGATGCACTGCTCTGACATTTGGCACTTTCCGAGGAGGAGGCGAAAGAGTTAGAGGCAGAGTCAGCAATGAAAGCCAATACTTGTTCCTCCTGCTCCGGCTTCAAAAGTGGTTTTCCTACTCCCAGAAAAGAGAGCGTTCGAGGCCTTGTGTAGCCAGACAACGAACCTGGCTCAACAACTCGAGACTTAGGTGCTGTACTGCTTTTACCACGACCACCTGATGCTCCACCACCACTACCATCATTACCAGCTGACAATGACCGCCCACGGCCACGACCTCTTCCACTAGACTTCCTCATTGTTTGCAAAACGTAACCAAAGTAACGCTATTTGTTACTGTAAAACAACTTATCAGGTGAACTCAAACTTCTGTAGGATTTATATATACCTTTATAGGTGCCTGACACTGAAAGGAAAATCAGGCCCAATGTTACACACTAGGTTTTCTGTGCCCCAATAATTTGAGACAGATGGCACACACAGGACCAGCACTCAAGCAGAAATGCCAATCTTAATCTTCCACTATTTTTTTTTTTTTCTGGGAGAATTTAGCAAAAAAAAAAAAAAATGGCCAAGTATTACACAGTGTTTTCGGTGCCACACAATGACAGACAGATGCCACACACAGCAATGGCACGGAGGCAGACTTGCCAATATTTATCTCCCACTAATTTTTTTTTGGGAAAAGGGAGAATGTACCCCCCCCCAAAAAAATGGCCAAGTATTACACAGTGTTTTCGGTGGCACACAATGAGAGACAGATACCACACACAGCAATGGCACGGAGGTACACTTGCCAATATTTATCTCCCACTAATTTTTTTTGGGGAAAAGGGAGAATTTAGCAAAAAAAAAAAAAAAATGGCCAAGTATTACACAGTGTTTTCAGTGGCACACAATGAGAGACAGATACCACACACAGCAATGGCACGGAGGCAGACTTGCCAATATTTATCTCCCACTAATTTTTTTTTTGGAAAAGGGAGAATTTAGCAACAAAAAAAAAAATGGCCAAGTATTACACAGTGTTTTCGGTGCCACACAATGACAGACAGATGCCACACACAGCAATGGCACGGAGGCAGACTTGCCAATATTTATCTCCCACTAATTTTTTTTTTGGAAAAGGGAGAATGTACCCCAAAAAAAAAAAAATGGCCAAGTATTACACAGTGTTTTCGGTGGCACATAATGAGAGACAGATACCACACACAGCAATGGCACGGAGGCAGACTTGCCAATATTTATCTCCCACTAATTTTTTTTTTGGAAAAGGGAGAATTTAGCAAAAAAAAAAAAAGGGCCAAGTATTACACAGTGTTTTCAGTGGCACACAATGAGAGACAGATACCACACACAGCAATGGCACGGAGGCAGACTTGCCAATATTTATCTCCCACTAATTTTTTTTGGGGAAAAGGGAGAATGTACCCCCCCCCCAAAAAAAAATGGCCAAGTATTACACAGTGTTTTCGGTGGCACACAATGAGAGACAGATACCACACACAGCAATGGCACGGAGGCAGACTTGCCAATATTTATCTCCCACTAATTTTTTTTTTGGAAAAGGGAGAATTTAGCAAAAAAAGAAAAAAAAGGGCCAAGTATTAGGCTGGGGTCACACATGCGTGTTTTACGTACGTAAGAGCGCAAAAACTACGTACGTAAAACTCGCATTACATACGGCACAATGCTTCTCAATGGGGCTGCTCCTATTAGCCGTATATTACGGTTCAGTATTATACGGCGTTCTACGGCCGTACAAAATCGCAGCATGCTGCGTTTGTCAGCGTATTGCGCAAATAATACGCCAATGAAAGTCTATGGGGGCGAGAAAAATACGGATTCCACACGGACCAGCAGTGTGACTTGCGAGAAATACGCAGCGCTGTTAGTGAAAAGTCGGTAATTCAATTGCCGGCTTTTCATTTCTCCTTCACAAACCCGACAGGATATGAGACATGGTTTACATACAGTAAACCATCTCATATCCCCTTTTTTTTGCATATTCCACACTACTAATGTTAGTAGTGTGTATGTGCAAAATTTCAGCGCTGTAGCTGCTGAAATAAAGGGTTAAATGGCGGAAAAAATTGGCGTGGGCTCCCGCGCAATTTTCTCCGCCAGAATGGTAAAGCCAGTGACTGAGGGCAGATATTAATAGCCAGGAGAGGGTCCATGGTTATTGGCCCCCCCGTGGCTAAAAACATCTGCCCCCAGCCACCCCAGAAAAGGCACATCTGGAAGATGCGCCTATTCTGGCACTTGGCCACTCTCTTCCCACTCCCTGTAGCTGTGGGATATGGGGTAATGAAGGGTTAATGCCACCTTGCTATTGTAAGGTGACATTAAGCCAGATTAATAATGGAGAGGCGTCAATTATGTCACCTATCCATTATTAATCCAATTGTATGAAAGGGTTAAAAAACACACACACACATGATTTAAAAGTAGTTTAATGAAATAAACACAGCGGTTGTTGTAATAATTTATTGTTCTCGCAATCCATCAGGAACACCCTCGCTTGGAAAAATAATAAACGCACAAGATACATACCTTCTGGTGAACCGTCTCGTCCCACGAAGTAATCCATCTGAAGGGGTTAACTAATATTACAGGCAGGAGCCCTGCTAAATGCAGCTGTGCTCCGTGCCTGTAATCCCCGGCGAATGAATGAAATGTAGGTCATTGACCTACATTTCCTTCAGTCGCGGTGATGCGCCCCCTGGTGGATGTCCTCATATGACCTGGAGCGTGGGAAAAAGTTCCCAGGCTGCAGTTCATGAGAACATCCACCAGAGGGCGCCTCACCGCGACTCAATGTAAGTACAGATCACTGCTTTCCTTTCAGCACCCGGGGATTACAGGCACGAGCGAGTGGTTTATCGCAGCTCTGCCTGTAATATTAGTTAACCCCTTCAGATGGATTACTTCGTGGGACGTGATCTGACATCAGAAGGTATGTATATTGTGCGTTAATTATTTTGCCATGCGAGGGCCTGCAAATGGATTGCGAGAACAATAAATTATTACAACAACCGCTGTGTTTATTTCATTAAAATCCTTTTTAATCATGTGTGTGTGTGTTTTTTAACACTTTCCAACAATTGGATTAATAATGGATAGGTGTCATAATTGACGCCTCTCCATTATTAATCTGGCTTAATGTCACCTTACAATAGCAAGGTGACATTAACCCTTCATTACCCCATAGCCCACCGCTACAGGGAGTGGGAAGAGAGTGGCCAAGTGCCAGAATAGGCGCATCTTCCAGATGTGCCTTTTCTGGGGTGGCTGGGGGCAGATGTTTGTAGCCAGGGGGGGGGGCCAATAACCATGGACCCTCTCCTGGCTATTAATATCTGCCCTCAGTCACTGGCTTTACCGCTCTGGCGGAGAAAATTGCGCGGGAGCCCACGCCAATTTTTTCCGCCATTTAACCCTTTATTTCGGCAGCTACAGCGCTGAAATTTTGCACATACACACTACTAACGTTAGTAGTGTGGAATATGCAAAAAAAAAGGGGATATGAGATGGTTTACTGTATGTAAACCATGTCTCATATCCTGTCGGGTTTGTGCAGGAGAAATGAAAAGCCGGCAATTGAATTACCGGCTGTTCACAGATATCGCTCTGAATGAAATCTAAATACAGAATATATATATGTGTCTCAATGACATATATATATATATATATATATATATATATACTGTATATATGTTTTCCCTAACATTTGAGCGCATAAATCCATTAGATGTCGGTTTTGCAAGCCTGCGCGAAAATCTCGCAGTACGGATGCCATACGGATTACATACGGAGGATGCCATGCGCAAAATACGCTGACACACCCTGACTACGGATCACTATTTTGGGAACATTTCTCCGTATTACGGCCGTAGTACGGACGTATAATACGTGGCGTATTGTCTTACGCCATGTGTGACCCCAGCCTTACACAGTGTTTTCAGTGGCACACAATGAGAGACAGATACCACACACAGCAATGGCACGGAGGCAGACTTGCCAATATTTATCTCCCACTAATTTTTTTTGGGGAAAAGGGAGAATGTACCCAAAAAAAAAAAATGGCCAAGTATTACACAGTGTTTTTGGTGGCACACAATGAGAGACAGATACCACACACAGCAATGGCACGGAGGCAGACTTGCCAATATTTATCTCCCACTAATTTTTTTTTTGGAAAAGGGAGAATGTACCCCCCCCCAAAAAAAAATGGCCAAGTATTACACAGTGTTTTCGGTGCCACACAATGAGAGACAGATGCCACACACAGCAATGGCACGGAGGCAGACTTGCCAATATTTATCTCCCACTAATTTTTCTTTTGGAAAAGGGAGAATTTAGCAAAAAAAAAAAAATGGCCAAGTATTACACAGTGTTTTCGGTGGCACACAATGAGAGACAGATACCACACACAGCAATGGCACGGAGGCAGACTTGCCAATATTTATCTCCCTGCAGTTATCTCAGAAAAGTATGGCAGGCAGCTATAAAAAGGACTGCTGCACACAAAAGTGTGGACAAACACACAAGATAGCTGTGCAGAAAGGAAGGAAAAACAGGATTTGTGCTTTGAAAAAAGCAGTTGGTTTGCACAGCGGCGTACACACAGGCACAGCAACGCAGCTATCAGGGTCAGGGAGCCTTCTAGTGCAGCCCAATGAGCTACAGCGCTGAGGAAAAAAAAATGTATCTTCCACTGTCCCTGCAATCAAAAGGTGGTGTTGGACAGTGGAAATCGCTACAGCACAAGCGGTTTGTAGCTTTATGTACTCTGCCTATCACTATCCCTGCTTCCGAAGAAGCTGCAGCAACCTCTCCCTACGCTCAGATCAGCAGCAGTAAGATGGCGGTCGGCGGGAAGCCCCTTTATAGCCCCTGTGACGCCGCAGAACGCAAGCCAATCACTGCAATGCCCTTCTCTAAGATGGTGGGGACTGAGATCTATGTCATCACGCTGCCCACACTCTGTGTCCACCTTCATTGGCTGAGAAATGGCGCTTTTAGCGTCATTGAAACGCGACTTTGGCGCGAAAGTCGCGTACCGCATGGCAGACCCCACACAGGGATCGGCTCGGTTTCATGAGACGCCGACTTTGCCAAAAGTCGGCGACTTATGAAAATGAACAATCCGTTTCGCTCAACCCTAGTAATGACTCTATCTAATATATGAGTTTCACTTTTTGTATTAAAGAACTGAAATAAATTAACTTTTTGATGATATTCTAATTTTGTGGGAAGCATGTCAGTGCTTGTGCTCTCATCCATGTCAGTGCTTGTGCTCTGTTTCGCAGGCTTTGCAGGATTTCCAAAGGTCTAAAAATTCCAGGACAGTCCATAAAAATAGGGCAATTTTTAGCTCTGTCTGTAAAAAAAAAAATTGAATGCGTCTGTGATTTTTTTTAAGCTAAAGACACTTGTAAAGATTATTCTTATTGTAATTATCACTATTTGGCAGTGTACTATAAATGTAGCTGATGTCTTCATATTACAGTTATGGGCAGTAGACATGTATCATTTATAGCCATAATAATTTATTATGGTTTTCCAATGTGTCCGTAAAAAATATTGTCTGTCCGTGATGTTTTGGTAAGCTGTTAAGAAAAAATAAAAAGTCAAGTTGGCAACCCTGGTGATGGGGCTGATCAATCAGTAATTCTGTGTATTCCCTGGGACTTGTGGTGCTGTCCAAGGTGCTTAAAGATTACTTCTGTTCCTGATTTGTGCTTTCTCCCTGTTTATGAACCGTGGGTGAGGCTGGTACTATTTAAAGCACCACTCCAGTGTGTTTTTTTTAATTTCACCGCTTGAGTGGTGTTACTAACCTGCACCTAATATACCCCGTCTTCAGCTCCTCCCGGTGCCGCTATTCTCCATCTTGTGATCACACCTTCAGACCGACTGGAAGTCAGAGATAATGGTCACATGCACTCAATGTAAGTCTATGAGGGGCTTGTTCTGGTTGCCATAGACTTACAGAGACATGTCAAAGTTTGGGCACTACTAGGACAACCCCTTCTTGATCTAAATATTTGGCCCCAATAGAATAAAAAAGTCTACACTCATCTCCCATGCCGAAGCCGTTCCAGGGCTCTTGTTCAATTGTTGTGACATGTGAGCTCAGCGCCAATCAGCGCTGGCATCAATGTGCCAGCCTTCAAATGAATTGAACATGAAGATGAAGTCAGAGATCAGCTGCAGCCCTTACTTCCTCTTCATGTTCAATTCATATGAAGGCGTAGACAGTGACACAAGTGACGTGATTTTCGAGGTTTCCTGTTGTGAATTTGCTTTTTGCTCCCTCTAGTGGTTATTAGTTTTTTGACTCTGGTTTTTCTGTCATTCCTTTTATCCGCACCTGGGTCGTTAGTTAGGGGTGTTGCTATATAAGCTCCCTAGACCTTCAGTTCAATGCCTGGCAACGTAGTTATCAGAGCTAGTCTGCTGTGCTCTTGTCTACTGATCCTGGTTCCAGTTATATCAGCTAAGTCTGCCTTTTGCTTTTTGCTATTTGTTTTGGTTTTGTATTTTTGTCCAGCTTGTTCCAAATCTATATCCTGACCTTTGCTGGAAGCTCTAGGGAGCTGGTGTTCTCCCCCCGGACCGTTAGACGGTTCGGGGGTTCTTGAATTTCCAGTGTGGATTTTGATAGGGTTTTTGTTGACCATATAAGTTACCTTTCTTTATTCTGCTATCAGTAAGCGGGCCTCTCTGTGCTAAACCTGGTTCATTTCTGTGTTTGTCATTTCCTCTTACCTCACCGTTATTATTTGTGGGGGGCTTCTATCCAGCTTTGGGGTCCCCTTCTCTGGAGGCAAGAAAGGTCTTTTGTTTTCCTCTACTAGGGGTAGCTAGATTCTCCGGCTGGAGCGTGTCATCTAGAATCAACGTAGGAATGATCCCCGGCTACTTCTAGTGTTGGCGTTAGGAGTAGATATATGGTCAACCCAGTTACCACTGCCCTATGAGCTGGATTTTTGTATTCTGCAGACTTCCACGTACCTCTGAGACCCTCGCCATTGGGGTCATAACAGTTTGCCAGGCCAGTATTAAATGTTTAATGCGTTGCAGAAGAGGGATTATAAGAAAGAAGATTCTGAGTTTTTTTTTTTTTTTCTTTCTTCTTCCCCTTTACCTCAGAGTGGCTATGCTTGCTGCAGACATGAATGTCCAGATCTTGATTACAAGTGTGGACCAGCTGGCTACTCGTGTGCAGGGCATACAAGACTATGTTATCAGAAATCCTAGGTCAGAACCTAAAATACCGATTCCTGAACTGTTTTCCGGAGACAGGTTTAAGTTTAGGAATTTTGTGAATAATTGTAAATTGTTTTTGTCCCTGAGACCCTGTTCATCTGGAGACTCTGCTCAGCAAGTAAAAATAGTTATTTCGTTCTTACGGGGCGACCCTCAGGATTGGGCTTTTTCGCTGGCGCCAGGAGATCCGGCATTGGCTGATATTGATGCGTTTTTTCTGGCGCTCGGTTTACTTTATGAGGAACCCAATCTTGAGATTCAGGCAGAAAAGGCCTTGCTGGCTATGTCTCAGGGGCAGGACGAGGCTGAAGTGTATTGCCAAAAATTTCGGAAATGGTCCGTGCTGACACATTGGAACGAGTGTGCACTGGCCGCTAATTTTAGAAATGGCCTATCTGAAGCCATTAAGAATGTTATGGTGGGTTTTCCCATTCCCACAGGTCTCAATGATACTATGGCACTGGCTATTCAAATTGACCGGCGGTTGCGGGAGCGCAAAACCGCAAATTCCCTCATGGTGTTGTCTGAACAGACACCTAATTCGGTGCAATGTGATAGAAAAACCGCAAATTCCCTCATGGTGTTGTCTGAACAGACACCTGATTTAATGCAATGTGATAGAATCCTGACTAGAAATGAGCGGAAAATTCATAGACGCCGGAATGGCTTGTGCTACTACTGTGGTGATTCTACACATGTTATCTCAGCATGCTCTAAACGTATAGCTAAGGTTGTTAGTCCTGTCACCGTTGGTAATTTGCAACCTAAATTTATTCTGTCTGTAACTTTGATTTGCTCACTGTCGTCTTATCCTGTCATGGCGTTTGTAGATTCAGGTGCTGCCCTGAGTCTTATGGATCTGTCATTTGCTAAGCACTGTGGTTTTACTCTTGAACCATTAGAAAATCCTATTCCTCTTAGGGGTATTGATGCTACGCCATTGGCAGCAAATAAACCGCAGTATTGGACACAGGTTATCATGTGCATGACTCCTGAACACCGCGAGGTGATACGTTTCCTGGTTTTACATAAAATGCATGATTTGGTTGTTTTAGGGCTGCCATGGTTACAGACCCATAATCCAGTCCTGGACTGGAAGGCTATGTCAGTCTCAAGTTGGGGCTGTCGTGGTATTCATGGGGATTCCCTGCCTGTGTCTATTGCTTCTTCTACGCCTTCGGAAGTTCCGGAGTATTTGTCTGATTATCAGGATGTCTTCAGTGAGTCTGAGTCCAGTGCACTGCCTCCTCATAGGGACTGTGACTGTGCTATAGATTTGATCCCAGGCAGTAAGTTTCCTAAGGGAAGACTGTTTAATCTGTCGGTACCTGAACATACCGCTATGCGTTCATATATCAAGGAGTCTCTGGAGAAAGGACATATTCGTCCGTCTTCTTCCCCCCTTGGTGCGGGATTCTTTTTTGTGGCAAAAAAAGACGGATCTTTGAGACCTTGTATTGATTATCGGCTTTTAAATAAGATCACTGTCAAATTTCAGTATCCTTTACCGCTGTTGTCTGACTTGTTTGCCCGGATTAAAGGTGCCAAGTGGTTCACCAAGATAGACCTTCGTGGTGCGTACAACCTTGTGCGCATTAAGCAAGGTGATGAATGGAAAACCGCATTCAATACGCCCGAAGGTCATTTTGAGTACTTGGTGATGCCTTTTGGGCTCTCCAATGCGCCTTCAGTTTTTCAGTCCTTTATGCATGACATTTTCCGGAAGTATCTGGATAAATTTTTGATTGTTTATCTGGATGATATTTTGGTTTTTTCTGATGATTGGGATTCGCATGTGGAGCAGGTCAGGTTGGTCTTTAAAATTTTGCGTGAAAATTCTTTGTTTGTCAAGGGCTCAAAGTGTCTCTTTGGTGTACAGAAGGTTCCCTTTTTGGGGTTCATTTTTTCCCCTTCTGCTGTGGAGATGGACCCAGTCAAGGTCCGAGCTATTCTTGATTGGACTCAGCCCTCGTCGGTTAAGAGTCTTCAGAAGTTCTTGGGTTTCGCTAACTTCTACCGTCGTTTTATCGCTAATTTTTCTAGCATTGTGAAACCGTTGACGGATATGACCAAGAAGGGCTCCGATGTAGCTAACTGGGCTCCTGCTGCCGTGGAGGCTTTCCAGGAGTTGAAGCGCCGGTTTACTTCGGCGCCTGTTTTGTGCCAGCCCGATGTCTCACTTCCCTTTCAGGTTGAGGTGGATGCTTCAGAGATTGGAGCAGGGGCCGTTTTGTCGCAGAGAGGCCCTGGTTGCTCTGTTATGAAACCTTGTGCCTTTTTCTCCAGGAAGTTTTCGCCTGCCGAGCGAAATTATGATGTGGGCAATCGGGAGTTGTTGGCCATGAAATGGGCATTTGAGGAGTGGCGTCATTGGCTCGAGGGTGCTAAGCATCGTGTGGTGGTCTTGACTGATCACAAAAATCTGATGTATCTCGAGTCTGCTAAACGCCTTAATCCGAGACAGGCCCGCTGGTCATTGTTTTTCTCCCGCTTTGATTTTGTTGTCTCGTATTTACCAGGTTCAAAGAATGTGAAGGCCGATGCTCTTTCTAGGAGCTTTGTGCCTGATGCTCCTGGAGTCGCTGATCCTGTTGGTATTCTTAAAGATGGAGTTATCTTGTCAGCTATTTCTCCGGATCTGCGACGTGTGTTGCAGAGATTTCAGGCTGATAAGCCTGAGTCTTGTCCACCTGACAGACTGTTTGTCCCGGATAAATGGACCAGCAGAGTCATTTCCGAGGTTCATTCCTCGGTGTTGGCAGGTCACCCGGGAATTTTTGGCACCAGAGATCTGGTGGCCAGGTCCTTTTGGTGGCCTTCCTTGTCAAGGGATGTGCGGTCATTTGTGCAGTCCTGTGGGACTTGTGCTCGAGCTAAGCCTTGCTGTTCTCGTGCCAGCGGTTTGCTCTTGCCCTTGCCTGTCCCGAAGAGACCTTGGACACATATCTCCATGGATTTCATTTCTGATCTTCCGCTATCTCAGGGCATGTCCGTTATCTGGGTGATATGTGATCGCTTCTCCAAGATGGTCCATTTGGTTCCTTTGCCTAAGCTGCCTTCCTCTTCCGATCTGGTTCCTGTGTTTTTCCAGAACGTGGTTCGTTTGCACGGCATCCCTGAGAATATTGTGTCAGACAGAGGATCCCAGTTCGTTTCTAGGTTCTGGCGATCCTTTTGTAGTAGGATGGGCATTGATTTGTCGTTTTCGTCTGCTTTCCATCCTCAGACTAATGGACAGACGGAGCGAACCAATCAGACTTTGGAGGCTTATTTGAGGTGTTTTGTCTCTGCTGATCAGGACGATTGGGTGACATTCTTGCCGTTGGCTGAGTTTGCCCTTAATAATCGGGCTAGTTCCGCCACCTTGGTTTCGCCTTTTTTCTGCAACTCTGGTTTCCATCCTCGCTTTTCTTCGGGTCATGTGGAGCCTTCTGACTGTCCTGGGGTGGATTCTGTGGTAGATAGGTTGCAGCGGATCTGGAATCATGTGGTGGACAACTTGAAGTTGTCACAGGAGAGGGCTCAGCGCTTTGCCAACCGCCGCCGCGGTGTGGGTCCCCGACTACGCGTTGGGGATTTGGTATGGCTTTCTTCCCGCTTTGTTCCTATGAAGGTCTCCTCTCCCAAATTTAAACCTCGTTTTATTGGGCCTTACAAGATATTGGAAATCCTTAATCCTGTATCTTTTCGTCTGGATCTTCCTGTGTCGTTTGCTATTCACAATGTATTTCATAGGTCCTTGTTGCGGCGGTACATTGTGCCTGTAGTTCCTTCTGCTGAGCCTCCTGCTCCGGTGTTGGTTGAGGGCGAGTTGGAGTACGTGGTGGAGAAGATCTTGGATTCTCGCCTCTCCAGGCGGAGGCTTCAGTACCTGGTCAAGTGGAAGGGCTATGGTCAGGAGGATAATTCCTGGGTGGTCGCCTCTGATGTTCATGCGGCCGATTTAGTTCGTGCCTTTCATGCCGCTCATCCTGATCGCCCTGGTGGTCGTGGTGAGGGTTCGGTGACCCCTCACTAAGGGGGGGGTACTGTTGTGAATTTGCTTTTTGCTCCCTCTAGTGGTTACTAGTTTTTTGACTCTGGTTTTTCTGTCATTCCTTTTATCCGCACCTGGGTCGTTAGTTAGGGGTGTTGCTATATAAGCTCCCTAGACCTTCAGTTCAATGCCTGGCAACGTAGTTATCAGAGCTAGTCTGCTGTGCTCTTGTCTACTGATCCTGGTTCCAGTTATATCAGCTAAGTCTGCCTTTTGCTTTTTGCTATTTGTTTTGGTTTTGTATTTTTGTCCAGCTTGTTCCAAATCTATATCCTGACCTTTGCTGGAAGCTCTAGGGAGCTGGTGTTCTCCCCCCGGACCGTTAGACGGTTCGGGGGTTCTTGAATTTCCAGTGTGGATTTTGATAGGGTTTTTGTTGACCATATAAGTTACCTTTCTTTATTCTGCTATCAGTAAGCGGGCCTCTCTGTGCTAAACCTGGTTCATTTCTGTGTTTGTCATTTCCTCTTACCTCACCGTTATTATTTGTGGGGGGCTTCTATCCAGCTTTGGGGTCCCCTTCTCTGGAGGCAAGAAAGGTCTTTTGTTTTCCTCTACTAGGGGTAGCTAGATTCTCCGGCTGGAGCGTGTCATCTAGAATCAACGTAGGAATGATCCCCGGCTACTTCTAGTGTTGGCGTTAGGAGTAGATATATGGTCAACCCAGTTACCACTGCCCTATGAGCTGGATTTTTGTATTCTGCAGACTTCCACGTACCTCTGAGACCCTCGCCATTGGGGTCATAACAGTTTCCTTCTGCTGACTCTTCCATGAAGACCATATTTGTGCAGCTGTCTCAGAACAGTAGAACAATGTACTACAACTCCAGAGGTTGCTAAATCTTTCCAAAGGTCTTTTGCAGTCAAGTGGGTTACTGCAAGGAGCTTTCACTGAAATTTTGATTGGTCTATTTGCTTAATTGATTTCAATAACAGCAATTTTGACCAGGGGTGCCCAAATGTTTACATGCCACTGTAAATTGAAAAGTGACTTCCAGCTAGTTACAGAAAACACTGGAGTGATCCATCACATCACAAACTGCTACACACTGACCAGAGCGGTGCAGATAAAAGATGAAGATGGCGGCTGGTAAGTATAGGACATGGGGCTGAGACTTTGCATTATTAGCCCTACTCCAGCGTTGCAATAACAAAACCCTCTGTATTAGTGGATTTACTTTCTGTATCCTGTTCTACACTGCTAGTTTATAATTTCAGTTCAATTTACCTGGTTCACGACACTGCTCTTTGCTCCTGTGGTGCTATTTGGATTATTGTGGGCAGAGTGATGACATAGAGGTTAGGGGCGTGCATGGCTATCATCATTTTAGCGCTTGTGCGCAGTAGGGATTTGCAATGTGTAACACGAGATTTTCTGTGCTGGGACGGAGGGGAATATGGGACGGAGGAGAGAGAGAGAGAGAGAGAGAAAGAGAAAGAGAGAGGGAGAGAGAGAGAGAGAATAAAATAAATAAAATAAAAAAAAAAAAACCATTGACGTGCATAGGGTTTCGTGTTCCGGCCGATCCTCGACTTTTCGCAGTAATCGGCCGATTTCGCCCGACTCGACTTTTCAAAAAGTCGGGTTTCGCAAAACATGACTCGACCCTAAAAAGGTCAAGGTTGCTCAACCCTATTGGTGACTTTTATGCACTATTCTCCTTTTAAGCACTATTCATCTCAGCAGTCTAACCTGCACTGTATCTTTACGTGGTCTGCACTTCATGACTGAGTTGCTTTAGTATTTAAATGCTTCCACTTTTCAATTATACCACTTACAGTTAATCATGGAATACTTAGGATGGAAGAAATTTCAAGAACTGGTTTGTTACAACTGTGGGATCCTATTACAGTACCACCCTCAAATTCAGTGAGTGTTCATATAGTTGGTAAACATATAACCCAGGCCCATCACCGTAAGCCAAGGGATGGGCAACACTCCAATCAAATGTTAAACATAATGATCCACAAGGCAGTTATTAGACTGCATACTGAATCAAGAAGTGTCAACTTTTTTTGCATCAAACATTATAACTTTATTGATATACAAAACACATAAAATAAAACACACACAATAAAACAATGCCTCATCAACTTAAGATTTAAGTATTGTGGCAGATAGGAGTAGAACAAATCTAATAGCTAGCAGAGAAGCACACAGCAATATATGTATTTCTGTTGTTAGATTAACCTAATGCACGCTGAGACCAAGTCTCCTGCCAAAATTGGGTATGGCACATATAGAAGAACTCTTAATGCCCTTTAATTATAATTGCACTAGTGCATGTAATGCAAACATTACTGCGAAAGAGGTGATACAATGCGGTCAACCAGCGTTGAGACATAGTATATGGGCAAATGAAAATACTGACATAACACCAAAATTGTGAATAAATTAATATAACACCCAATATAAATGTCTCAGAGGACCGAAGGCAACAAAATCAGCCTCTAAATCTCACGCTAGAATAGCCCAGTGAAAATAATCTGTATAAGCTGCATGTAAACAGTGCGCAGCAAACAATAAGCAGACCTTCATTCAATACGTCCACTTACTCATAGGGAGTACATTTTACAAAGCTCACTGAGCACAGGCATGTAACTTATTTGGATATAAAGAACAAACAGAACTTAAATAATACATATTACCTAAAAGTACGATGCTTTCTGCAGCCAGCCACGTGTGGCACGCCAATCTCTGTCTGACCCCGACGCGCGTGACGCGCCCCCAAGAGGAAGCTATTCACGAAACGCGCGTCGGGGTCAGGCAGAGATTGGCGTGCCACACGTGGCTGGCTGCAGAAAGCATCGTACTTTTAGGTAATATGTATTATTTAAGTTCTGTTTGTTCTTTATATCCAAATAAGTTACATGCCTGTGCTCAGTGAGCTTTGTAAAAGTTTACACCAAGCACTCACTCACACGCACAACTGAATAAAGTACTGACACAAACTCTACATACATAAAAAAGAAAAATGCCGCTCCTCCCAAAAACGCTATTCAGTGGAGGAGGCATATGCTTTCCGTGCCTCCGACACTGACAGTGAGAGAGAAGATCCCACCTTTCTTTAACTTTCAGACTCTGACTCCTTGTCCTCCTCCTCTTCCTCCTCAGGTGCTGCTGAATCACCATGAAGACACCCCAGGACAGAAGGTGAACCAGCACGAAGATGCCCCAGGACAGAAGGTGAACCAGCACCCCCCATTACTGACCCCGTATGGACCCCGTCCCCTAAAATTATGAGCCATTGATTCCTAATTTTGTGGCAGAATCAGGAATAAAGTTTGACACAACCATCCTCACAGAAATAGACTTTTTCAAAGTCTTTTTCCCTGAGGATTTTTTTTAACCTCATGGTGGGCCAAACTAATTTGTACACTCATCAATTTTTGGCCCAAAACCCCGATTCATCATTTTTTAACTGGACTCCTCTAAACGCAGTTGAAATGATGAAGTATTGGGGCTTGGTCCTTCACATGGAGATCCTGAAGAAGCCAGAACGGGGTCAATATTGGAGTGTACATGTTTCATACAACACTCCAGTGTTTCGAATGGTCATGACCCGGAGACGTTTTGAGGCCATCCACAAATTCCTGCATTATAATGATAATACATGGTGTCCTCCCCGAGATGACCCCAACTGTTCAAAGTTTGGCCTGTCATTGAACACTTCAACAAAACGTTTGCTGAAGTGTACGTGCCCCAAAGGGACATCTGTGTGGATGAGTCCCTAATCCATTTCAAGGGAGGCTCAAATTCTGGCAGTACCTGCCCAGTAAGAAGGCCAGATATGGAATTAAACTCTATAGGCTGTGTGAGAGTACCTCAGGGTACACCCACAGGTTTACAGTTTATGAAGGGAAGGACGCCTGGATTGAACCCCCTGAATGTCCCTCTGTCCTGGGAGTGAGTGGAAAAACTATGTGGTATTTGGTGCTCCCACTGCTGCTCTACGTGAATAACTTTTATACCAGCATCCCACTCTTCAAGTTCCTCCCTGCGCAAAGTACCAAAGCCTGCAGTACTGTCCGCAAAAATGAGAGAGGCCTCCTGATAACGCTAATTGGGCAGATGCTCAGAACAGGTGACTACAGAGCCCAATGTAGCGACCACCTTCTGGTGGTCAAGTACAAGGACAAGAGGAATGTCTTTTTCTTGACCACCATATATGATGATGACAGCACCCTCAACACTGTACGAGGTACCTCTATACAGGTCACCAAACCAAACTGTGTACTGGAGTACAACAAAAACATGGGGGGCATTGATTTCTCTGATCAAGTCCTCCAGCTGTGCAGTGCTTTGGGAAAGTCCAAGGTGTGGTACAGGAAGCTGCCCATGCACATCGTACAGATGGCAATGTATAATGCTTTCCTGCTGTTACGATGTGCAGGCTAGACCGCTACATCATACCTTCAGTTCCAGGAGGTAGTGATTAAGGCCCTGATATTTGGCAGTCAGGAAGGAACAGGCCTCAGTACTTCCAGAACGGAAGGTGCTCGTATCATACGAGGTTAACATTTCCCGGGGGAAGCCGCTCAAATAGGAAAAAAGTAAAGTCGCAAAAGTGGTGACAAGTGTGTTACAAAAGGGGAATATGCAATTACACTATCAATGCGACACCTGATCCCAAAAACATGGCCTGTGTATTAAAGAATGCTTCAGTCTATAGCAAACATCCATGGACTACTAAATTCATTTCTGACTTCCACAACTGACGTATGACAACTAGTGTTGAGCATTCCGATACCGCAAGTATCGGGTATCGGCCGATACTTGCGGTATCGGAATTCCGATACCGAGATCCGATACTTTTGTGGTATCGGGAATCGGAATTGGAAGTTCCCAGTGTATGGTTCCCAGGGTCTGAAGGAGAGGAAACTCTCCTTCAGGCCCTGGGATCCATATCCATGTAAAAAATAAAGAATTAAAATAAAAAATAGGGATATACTCACCCTCTGACGCGCCCTGGTAGTAACCGGCAGCCTGCTTTGCTTAAAATGAGCGCGTTCAGCACCTTCCATGATGTCACGGCTTCTGATTGGTCGCGTGCCGCTCATGTGACCGCCACGCGACCAATCACAAGCCGCGACGTCATCCCTCAGGTCCTTTCTAGGAATTTAGGACCTGAGGGATGATGTCACGGCTTCTGATTGGTCGCGTGGCGGTCACATGAGCGGCACGCGACCAATCAGAAGCCGTGACGTCATGGAAGGTACTGAACGCGCTCATTTTAAGCAAAGAAGGCTGCCGGTTCACAGCGGTAAGGTCCAGGCTGCGTCGGAGAGGTGAGTATATCAATATTTTTTATTTTAGTTCTTTATTTTACACATTCATATGGATCCCAGGGCCTGAAGGAGAGTTTCCTCTCCTTCAGACCCTGGGAACCATCAGGGATACCTTCCAATACTTGAGTCCCATTGACTTGTATTGGTATCGGGTATCGGTATCGGCGAGATCCGATACTTTGCCGGTATCGGCCGATACTTTCCGATACCGATACTTTCAAGTATCGGACGGTATCGCTCAACACACTACACAACTGACATATGACAACCTGACAAACACTACATAACTCACGTATGCCACTACATTATAAAATTCACATACTAGGATCAGTAGATCATTTCCAAAAAGAAGGCACTTATTGGGCATTGCTACTTTTTAGGCACATCAGGGGCTCTGCAAACGCAACATGACGCTCGCAGACTATTCCATCAAAGTCTACATTCCAAAATGTCACTCCTTCCCTTCCGAGCCCTGCTATGCGCCCAAACAATGGTTTTCTCCCACATATGGGGTATCAATGTACTCAGTAGAAATTGCACAACAGCTTTTTGGGTCCAATTTTTCATGTTACCATTGCGAAAATAAAAAAAATTGGGGCTAAAAGATAATTTTTGTGGAAAAAAATAGATTTTGTATTTTCACGGCTCTACGTTATAAATTTTTGTGAAACACTTGGGGGTTCAAAGTTCTCACCACACATCTAAATAAGTTCCTTAAGGGGTTTAGTTTCTAAAATATTGTCACTTGTCAGGGGTTTCCACTGTTTTAGGCACATCAGGGGCTATCCAAACGCGTCATGGCATCCGCTTTCAATTCCAGAGAGCTTTTGCGTTGAAAAAGTCAAACAATGTACATTCACTTCCGAGCCTTGCAGTGTGCTCAAACAATAGTTTTCTCCCATATATCGTGTGTGTGGGGGGGGAATTAGTATACTCAGGAGAAATTGCACAACAACTTTTGGGTATTTTATGTCATATAGACCCCACTTCAAATGTGATGTGGTCCCTAAAAAATAGTTTTGTAAATTCTGTTGGAAAAATGAAAAATCGCTGGTCAACTTTTAACCCTTATAACTTCCTAACAAAAAAAAATTTGGGTTCCAAAATTTCCATTTTTTTTTTTTACAAATATTAAAGAAGAAACCAAAGTGACAGAGGCTTGGGAAGAGCTTACGTGGTCCAATGCACTTCAGCCTTATTTGCATATCAATTTAAATGCGGATTTCTCAATAATGGAGGAGCAAATTATTTACACAAGAGTATTGTTGGAATCTCTGTCCAAGAGCTACATGTGCATATATTGTAAATAGTTTGGGATGAAATCCTGCTGACAGATTTTCTATAAAAATGTAGAAAAAAGTACTGATAAATTTATAAGCTTTCCAGCATCCTTAAAAAAAAAATGTTGCGTGTGGTAATAATGATAATACCCCTTTTGATATCGCATAGAAACAAACAAATCTGCTTGCTCTAATTTTTGTGGTGTCTTTTTTATGTGGTCTTTTGTGAATATTTTTTTGTGAATGAGATTAAAACTATATTGAAGGAAAAATGTGCATGGCCACTACATTGGCATGTAAAAGTTTTGTCACCCCTGGTCAAAATGACTGTTATTGTGAACAGTTAAGAAAGTTGAAGATGAAATGATCTCTAAAAGGCCTAAAGATAAAGATGACACATTTCTTTTGTATTTTACGCAAAAAAATTATATATTTTAATCTTTTACATTTTAACTGGTTCCCGACCGCCTACTGTAAATAAAGGTCAGCGCTAGGGTTGAGCGACCTTTACATTTATAGGATCGGGTCGGGTTTCACGAAACGCGACTTTTTCAAAAGTCGGGTCGAGTGAAATCGGCCGATCCTATAAAAAAGTCGGGGTCGGGGTCGGCCGAAACTCGAAACCCAATGTAGTGCATTGGGTTTCCAATGGTTCCCAGGGTCTGAAGGAGCGGAAACTCTCCTTCAGGCCCTGGGATCCATATTTAAGTGTAAAATAAAGAATTAAAATAAAAAATATCGCCATACTTACTCTCTGATGCGCCCTGGTACTAAGCGGGAACCTTCCTTCCTTAGAATCATCCTTCCAGGACCTTGCGGTGACGTCGCGGTGACGTCGCGGCTTGTGATTGGTCGCGCGGCCGCCCATGTGACCGCTCGCGCGACCAATCACAAGCCGCGACGTCCCTGTGACGTCACCGAAGGTCCTGGAAGGGCTGATTCTTAGGAAGGAAGGCTGCCGGAAAGAAGCCGAGGGTGAGTATATTCCTATTAGGTATATACTCACCCTCGCACGCGCCCTGCTTCTTTCCGGCAGCCTTCCTTCCTAAGAATCAGCCCTTCCAGGACCTTCGGTGACGTCACGGTGACGTCGCGGCTTGTGATTGGTCACGCGAGCGGTCACATGGGCGGCCGCGCGACCAATCACAAGCCGCGACGTCACCGCGACGTCACCGCAAGGTCCTGGAAGGCTGATTCTAAGGAAGGAAGGTTCCCGCTTAGTACCAGGGCGCATCAGAGGGTAAGTATAGCGATATTTTTTATTTTAATTCTTTATTTTACACTTAAATCTGAATTCCGATACCAATTCCCGATATCTTAAACATATCGGGAATCGGTATCGGAATTCCGATTCCAGATTCAGAAGATCGCCGACTTCATGGCCGACCCCACACAGGGGTCGGGTCGGGTTTCATGAAACCCGACTTTGCCAAAAGTCGGCGACTTCTGAAAATTGCCGACCCGTTTCGCTCAACCCTAGTCAGCGCTTACTGGGCTTTGTGCAACGCTGATGTTTGTCTATGGTCGGTGATTTTCACAGCTCTCTGAACCCCCAAGGTCCTGTAAAACTTGCGATTCCGGTGCAGAGTGATAGCTTTGACATGTAACATCACCGGGATCTGATTGGTCTCAGTGATGTTAGCCCGTTGCTATCAATAGATGTCGTGATTAGGGTTGAGCGAAACGGGTCGTTCATTTTCATAAGTCGCCGACTTTTGGCAAAGTCGGCGTCTCATGAAACCCGACCCGATCCCTGTGCGGGGTCGGCCATGCGGTACGCGATCTTGGCGATAAAGTCGCGTTTTGTATGACGCGTTTAGCGCCATTTTTTCAGCCAATGAATGAGCGTGGGCAGAGTGATGTCATAGGTCTTAGGGGAGTGAACGCCTATTGTCATGTTATCGCTTGTGCGCAGTAGGGATTTGAAATGTGCAATACAAAATTTTCTGTGCTGGGACGGAGGGGAGAGAGAGAGAGAGAGAGAGAGAGAGAGAGAGAGAGAGAGAGAGAGAGAGAAAAAAAATTTCTTCATTGGGTTTCGTGTTTCGGCCGAAACCCGACTTTACACGGTGGTCGGCCGATTTCACTCGACTCGACTTTTAAGACAGTCGGGTTTCACAAAACCCGACTCGACAATAAAAAACTAAAGGTCGCTCAACCCTAGTCGTGATGATAAATAATCTTTATTTTTATATAGCGCTAACATATTCTGCAGCATTCAGTATGTCTTTGGAATGTGGGAGGAAACAGGAGAACCCAGAGGAAACTCATGCAAACACGGGGAGAACATACAAACTTCTAGCAGATGTTGTCTTTTGTTGGATTTGAACCCAGGACTCCAGCGCTGCAAGGCTGCAGTTCTAACCACTGAGCCACAATGCTGCCCATATAATGATTGTGGTATTGAGAAGACAGTGAGAGGGAGAGGACTGCTTCGCTAACCTCTACGGCACCCCAATGATGTGATGTGATGTGATCACATCACAGGTGAGCCGAGGGTTGTCATGGCAGCCTGCGCTCACATGATGACCACCGTGTCTGCCAGATATTTTGGCCTGTTAGACTCAGCAAGCAGCTGAGTCTAAGGCCGGAGTCACACTAGAGAGGAATACGGACAAGTGCTATGCGATAAAAAAATCACATAGCACTTGGACCAATGTTAATCTATGGGGCATCTCCCACCATCCGTTTTTTTTCTTGGCCGTATTATATGTGCAAGAGAAATCACAGCATGCTGCGATTTGCACCGTATTACGGCCGAGACTTAACAATGCAAGTCTATGGGTGCGAGAAAAAAACGGATTACACACGGACCATGCATGAGACTTGTGAGAAATACGCACCGGAGTCCTTTAGAAAAGCTGGCAATTCAGGGCGCTGTAATGTAAAATCACACTGGCAGGTTAAAATAGAATCAATAAAATAAATGTATACACATAGTATAGGTATATATATATATATATATGTCATTGACACGCATATACACTCACTGGCCACTTTATTAGGTACACCATGCTAGTAACGGGTTGGACCCCTTTTGCCTTCAGAACTGCCTCAATTCTTCGTGGCATAGATTCAACAAGGTGCTGGAAGCATTCCTCAGAGATTTTGGTCCATATTGACATGATGGCATCACACAGTTGCCGCAGATTTGTCGGCTGCACATCCCTGATGCGAATCTCCCGTTCCACCACATCCCAAAGATTTCATGTTGTTTACGCCAAATTCTGACCCTACCATCCGAATGTCACAGCAGAAATCGAGACTCATCAGACCAAGCAACGTTTTTCCAATCTTCTACTGTCCAATTTCGATGAGCTTGTGCAAATTGTAGCCTCAGTTTCCTGTTCTTAGCTGAAAGGAGTGGTACCCGGTGTGGTCTTCTGCTGCTGTAGCCCATCTGCCTCAAAGTTCGACGCACTGTGCATTCAGAGATGCTCTTAGGCCTACCTTGGTTGTAACGGGTGGCAATTTGAGTCACTGTTGCCTTTCTATCAGCTCGAACCAGTCTGCCCATTCTCCTCTGACCTCTGGCATCAACAAGGCATTTCCGCCCACAGAACTGCCGCTCACTGGATTTTTTTTCTTTTTCGGACCATTCTCTGTAAACCCTAGAGATGGTTGTGCGTGAAAATCCCAGTAGATCAGCAGTTTCTGAAATACTCAGACCAGCCCTTCTGGCACCAACAACCATGCCACGTTCAAAGGCACTCAAATCACCTTTCTTCCCCATACTGATGCTCGGTTTGAACTGCAGGAGATTGTCTTGACCATGTCTACATGCCTAAATGCACTGAGTTGCCGCCATGTGATTGGCTGATTAGAAATTAAGTGTTAACAAGAAGTTGGACAGGTGTACCTAATAAAGTGGCCAGTGAGTGTATATATTTATATTTCATAGAGAGTTAGGTAGCAGAATAGCTGATAATTCAATTGTCGGCTTCTGTTAAATCATTGCAGAAGGCGGTAGGATATGAATGACACATGAATGCACATGGTTTACATACAGTAAACCATTGCATATCAGTTAGTCCCTGACTAATAATGTTATTACTATGTGTGTGTTAAATTTTGGAGATGTAGGTGTTAAATTAACGAATTTTTTCATGGAAAAAAATGTTGTGGGCTCCATCGCAATTTTCTTCGCCAGAGAGAAAAAGCCAGTGACTGAGGGCAGATATTAATAGCCTACAATGGGACCATTGTAATTGGCCTCCCCACTGGCTAAAAACATCTGCCCCCAGCCACCCCAGAAAAGGAGCATCTGTAAGATGCGCCAATTCTGGCACTTAGCCTCTCTCTTCCCATTGCTCTCTCTAAGAGGTTAATGTCACCTTGCTATTGTAAGGTGACATTAAGCCCGCTTAATAATGGAGAGGTGTCAATAAGACACCTCTCCATTATTAATACAATAGTATGAAAGGGTTAAAAAAATACACAGACACATTAAGAATAAAGTCTTTTAATTAAATAATTAAACACACAGGTTTTCCATCTTTATTACACTCTCAATCCAAGCGAAGCCCTTGTTCTCCTGTAAAAAATCCAAAAAAAGCAACAATATTTCATACCTGTCCGCCGTACAGTCAAGTCCCACGCTGCAATCCATCTCAAGTGGTTAAATAGTTTACAACCGGGAGCAGTGCTATTGCTACCGCTCCGACTGTAAACCACTGTGTAATGAATGAAAAGCTGCCTACGCAGTCTCCCCGCCTGACCGGACATGAACGCTGTAGCGTGGGAATGTTTCTGAACTTTTTCCCACGCTGCCGAGTTCACCTCAGGTCACTTGTAGGATGGAACTTGTGGAGCCAATAAACAAGCTTCCACATTATTTATTCATGATTTTCTGGCCCGGGATCCATTATATGTCCATTTTGCAAGCCGGCGAGAAAATCCCGTATACGGATGCCATACAGATGTCACACGGATGTCACGTGAATGCATAGATGCGAGAAAAAAATCACATCCTCGCATTGCACAAGGATGACATACGGATCACTGTTTAGGGAACATTGATATTGATATGATTCTCGGCCATGAAAAAGGACCAATGTTTTATATGTCATGTGTGAATCCAGCCTTACAGGTGATCTGACAGTATAATGCTGACAAGTTTCATGCACTGCAATACATGTGGAATTGCAATGTATGAGCCCAGGTATCAGAAAAATAAAAATTGAAGCCACATACAGGGACTAAGTAAAAAAGTAAAAAAAAAAGTTATTTTTTTAAACTATTAAAAAAAATCATAAAATAAATAAACAAAAGGAAAAAATGTGAAACTAATAAATATTTATGTAAAAACAAAAAAAAGTATTTAGTACATATATTTGGTATTGCTGCATCCAGAACTAACACACTAGTAAACCCCTTCAGTGCACACAGTAAAAAAAAAAAACAAAAAAAAAAAAACTGGGGCAAAAATTACGCTTTTTTCATCATAATGCCGAACAAAAAGTGAAATTAAACAAGATCAAAAAGTCATATTGAAATAAAAATGGTATGGCGGAAAACATCATCTTGTCCTGCAAAAAACAAGCTGTCATACAGCTCTGTCAGTGGAGAAATAAAAAAACGTTATAGCTCTCAGGACAGAGCTTTTCTTCTATAGGACATTTCTTTTTTTCTATAAAATAGTTTTTATTGTGTAAAAGCGGCAAAACATAAAAAAAAAATGATATAAACGTGGTATCAATGTTATTGTACTGACCTGAAGAATAAAGCTGCCTTATCAATTTTACCACACGGTGAATGGCATTAAAAAAAACCTCAAAAAACAATTCCTGATTTGCTGGCTTTTGTTCATTCTGCCTCACAAACATTTTAATAGAAAGCGATAAAGAAAAGTTATGTGACCAAAAATGGTACCAATAAAAACATCAACTATCCCACACAAAAAAACAAGCCCTCACATGACTTTGTCGGCAGAAATGTAGAAAAATTATAGCTTTTAGGCCGGCGTCACACTCAGCGTAAGACAATACGGTCCGTATTTTACGGCCGTACTACGGCCGTAATACAGAGAAATGTTCCCAAAATAGTGATCCGTAGTCAGGGTGTGTCAGCGTATTTTGCGCATGGCATCCTCCGTATGTAATCCGTATGGCATCCGTACTGCGAGATTTTCGCGCAGGCTTGCAAAACCGACATCTAATGGATTTATGTGCTCAAATGTTCAGGAAAACATATATACAGTATATACAGTGGGGCAAAAAAGTATTTAGTCAGTCAGCAATAGTGCAAGTTCCACCACTTAAAAAGATGAGAGGCGTCTGTAATTTACATCATAGGTAGACCTCAACTATGGGAGACAAACTGAGAAAAAAAAATCCAGAAATTCACATTGTCTGTTTTTTTATCATTTTATTTGCGTTTTATGGTGGAAAATAAGTATTTGGTCAGAAACAAACAATCAAGATTTCTGGCTCTCACAGACCTGTAACTTCTTCTTTAAGAGTCTCCTCTTTCCTCCACTCATTACCTGTAGTAATGGCACCTGTTTAAACTTGTTATCAGTATAAAAAGACACCTGTGCACACCCTCAAACAGTCTGACTCCAAACTCCACTATGGTGAAGACCAAAGAGCTGTCAAAGGACACCAGAAACAAAATTGTAGCCCTGAACCAGGCTGGGAAGACTGAATCTGCAATAGCCAACCAGCTTGGAGTGAAGAAATCAACAGTGGGAGCAATAATTAGAAAATGGAAGACATACAAGACCACTGATAATCTCCCTCGATCTGGGGCTCCACGCAAAATCCCACCCCGTGGGGTCAGAATGATCACAAGAACGGTGAGCAAAAATCCCAGAACCACGCGGGGGGACCTAGTGAATGAACTACAGAGAGCTGGGACCAATGTAACAAGGCCTACCATAAGTAACACACTACGCCACCATGGACTCAGATCCTGCAGTGCCAGACGTGTCCCACTGCTTAAGCCAGTACATGTCCGGGCCCGCCTGAAGTTTGCTAGAGAGCATTTGGATGATCCAGAGGAGTTTTGGGAGAATGTCCTATGGTCTGATGAAACCAAACTGGAACTGTTTGGTAGAAACACAACTTGTCGTGTTTGGAGGAAAAAGAATACTGAGTTGCATCCATCAAACACCATACCTACTGTAAAGCATGGTGGTGGAAACATCATGCTTTGGGGCTGTTTCTCTGCAAAGGGGCCAGGACGACTGATCCGGGTACATGAAAGAATGAATGGGGCCATGTTTCGTGAGATTTTGAGTGCAAACCTCCTTTCATCAGCAAGGGCATTGAAGATGAAACGTGGCTGGGTCTTTCAACATGACAATGATCCAAAGCACACCGCCAGGGCAACGAAGGAGTGGCTTCATAAGAAGCATTTCAAGGTCCTGGAGTGGCCTAGCCAGTCTCCAGATCTCAACCCTATAGAAAACCTTTGCAGGGAGTTGAAAGTCCGTGTTGCCAAGCGAAAAGCCAAAAACATCACTGCACTAGAGGAGATCTGCATGGAGGAATGGGCCAACATACCAACAACAGTGTGTGGCAACCTTGTGAAGACTTACAGAAAACGTTTGACCTCTGTCATTGCCAACAAAGGATAGATTACAAAGTATTGAGATGAAATTTTGTTTCTGACCAAATACTTATTTTCCACCATAAAATGCAAATAAAATGATAAAAAAACAGACAATGTGATTTTCTGGATTTTTTTTTCTCAGTTTGCCTCCCATAGTTGAGGTCTACCTATGATGTAAATTACAGACGCCTCTCATCTTTTTAAGTGGTGGAACTTGCACTATTGCTGACTGACTAAATACTTTTTTGCCCCACTGTATATATATATATGTCATTGAGACACATATATATATATTCTGTATTTAGATTTCATTCAGCGCGATATCTGTGAACAGTCGGTAATTCAATTGCCGGCTTTTCATTTCTCCTGCACAAACCCGACAGGATATGAGACATGGTTTACATACAGTACACCATCTCATATCCCCTTTTTTTTTGCATATTCCACACTAGTAATGTTAGTAGTGTGTATGTGCAAAATTTCAGCGCTGTAGCTGCTGAAATAAAGGGTTAAATGGCGGAAAAAATTGGCGTGGGCTCCCGCGCAATTTTCTCCGCCAGAATGGTAAGGCCAGTGACTGAGGGCAGATATTAATAGCCTAGAGAGGGTCCATGGTTATTGGCCCCCCCCCTGGCTACAAACATCTGCCCCCAGCCACCCCAGAAAAGGCACATTTGGAAGATGCGCCTATTCTGGCACTTGGCCACTCTCTTCCCACTCCCTGTAGCGGTGGGATATGGGGTAATGAAGGGTTAATGCCACCTTGCTATTGGAAGGTGACATTAAGCCAGATTAATAATGAGAGGCGTCAATTATGACACCTATCCATTATTAATCCAATTATTGGAAAGGGTTAAAAAACACACACACACATGATTTAAAAGTAGTTTAATGAAATAAACACAGCGGTTGTTGTAATAATTTATTGCTCTCTCAATCCATCAGGAACACCCTCGCTTGGAAAAATAATAAACGCACAAGATACATACCTTCTGGTGAACCATCTCGTCCCACGAAGTAATCCATCTGAAGGGGTTAACTAATATTACAGGCAGGAGCCCTGCTAAATGCAGCTGTGCTCCGTGCCTGTAATCCCCGGCGAATGAAGGAAATGTAGGTCATTGACCTACATTTCCTTCAGTCGCGGTGATGCGCCCCCTGGTGGATGTCCTCATATGACCTGGAGCGTGGGAAAAAGTTCCCAGGCTGCAGTTCATGAGAACATCCACCAGAGGGCGCCTCACCGCGACTCAATGTAAGTACAGATCCTGCTTTCCTTTCAGCACCCGGGGATTACAGGCAGGAGCGAGTGGTTTATTGCAGCTCGTGCCTGTAATATTAGTTAACCCCTTCAGATGGATTACTTCGTGGGACGAGACGGTTCACCAGAAGGTATGTATCTTGTGCGTTTATTATTTTTCCAAGCGAGGGTGTTCCTGATGGATTGAGAGAGCAATAAATTATTACAACAACCGCTGTGTTTATTTCATTAAACTACTTTTAAATCATGTGTGTGTGTGTTTTTTAACCCTTTCCAACAATTGGATTAATAATGGATAGGTGTCATAATTGACGCCTCTCCATTATTAATCTGGCTTAATGTCACCTTACAATAGCAAGGTGGCATTAACCCTTCATTACCCCATATCCCACCGCTACAGGGAGTGGGAAGAGAGTGGCCAAGTGCCAGAATAGGCGCATCTTCCAGATGTGCCTTTTCTGGGGTGGCTGGGGGGAGATGTTTTTAGCCACGGGGGGGCCAATAACCATGGACCCTCTCCTGGCTATTAATATCTGCCCTCAGTCACTGGCTTTACCATTCTGGCGGAGAAAATTGCGCGGGAGCCCACGCCAATTTTTTCCACCATTTAACCCTTTATTTCAGCAGCTACAGCGCTGAAATTTTGCACATACACACTACTAACATTAGTAGTGTGGAATATGCAAAAAAAAAGGGGATATGAGATGGTTTACTGTATGAAAACCATGTCTCATATCCTGTCGGGTTTGTGCAGGAGAAATGAAAAGCCGGCAATTGAATTACCGACTTTTCACTAACAGCGCTGCGTATTTCTCGCAAGTCACACTGCTGGTCCGTGTGGAATCCGTATTTTTCTCGCCCCCATAGACTTTCATTGGCGAATTTTTTGCGCAATACGCTGACAAACGCAGCATGCTGCGATTTTGTACGGCCGTAGAAAGCCGTATAATACTGAACCGTAATATACGGCTGATAGGAGCAGCCCCATTGAGAATAATTGTGCCGTTTATTTTGCGAGTTTTACGGACGTAATTTCTGCGCTCTTACGTCCGTAAAACTCGCCAGTGTGACGCCGGCCTCAGAATGTGGCGATGCAAAAACTTGTTTTTGTAAAAAAAAGCATCTTTTAGTGTATGACAGCAGCCAAACATAAAAAAGATATAAATCTGATATAGCTGTAATTGCACTGGCCCGAAGAATAAAGTCATCTAACCACTTAGGGTATGTTTCCACGGTAAGTAAACGCTGCTTGTTTGACGCTGCAGCGTCAAACAAGCAGCGTCCAGATGTTCCAGCATAGTGGAGGGGATTTTATGAAATCCCGTCTCCACTATGCGTGGAAACCCGCACGCGGCGGCCCTGCGACTCCGGACATGCTGCGCGTCTTTTCAGATCGCAGCATGTCCGTACACCTTGCGGGGACGCAGCGTCCCCGCAAGGCATATCACAGGGCCCTATGGCGAGGGGTGCGATGATCCCGGATGTGTACTGTACACATCCGGCACCATCGCGTCCCAGAAAGTGGGCGGGGCTTAGCGCCGAGCGGCTTCGCCGCTGCGGCGATACCGCCGCCCCTCCGGACCGTGGAGCCATACCCTTATACTGCCTGATGAACAGTGCAAAAAAATAAATAATACCAATTCTTGACCTGCTGCTGATTTATTCAGTCTGTCTCACAAACATTGCAGTAAGGCATGGCTCAAATTTCTCCTGAGTTCTACGCTGAGCGCTTACACCAGTGTTTCCATGTAAATCGCTAAAATACGTGATTCAGATGGACTCCCAGCAGAAGATTGCCTATAATAAGGCAGAAGGAGACACTTTGTACGCTGTCTGACCTATGCTCAGGCGGTACCTGTCTTTTGAAGCTTGCATAAAAATGTGGTCGAACACGGTTTTGTGCACCTCTGAAAAGAAGGACACCACTGAACAGAGGCCAGATGGAGTCCAGAGGAACTCTGTTGCCTCATCATAGTGAATGGATGGTTTCAACTGAATCACGTCAATTGGAGATTTAGATCTAAAATGTTATGTAAAATGTTCACAATAAAAGCTTCAACTCAATCCACAAAAAAAAGCAAGTCCCCACTCAGGTCTGTCATCTGTTAACGGAATATAGGGGGCTTCCACATTAGTGGTAGCACAAAGGCTCTGTAAAAGTGAAAATGGCTCCTCACCACCCAAAAGAAAGAAAATTTTGCACTCCCAAATCTTGATAGCTCCTTCCCTTTTGAGCCCCACAGTGTTCCTAAGCCACTTTTAGTGTCCACATGTTTGGCATTTCTGTAGTGATGAGAGCCTGTCTAATTTATGGGTCTCCAGAAGCACAAACTGGGCATAATTTATGGACACTACAATGAAAGATTTGCAATTTTCACTTGGCAACATCCATTGGTGCTTTTTTCTAGAAAACACACATAGAGTCAAAATCGTCACTTCACCTGTAGATAAATACCTGTAGATAAATACCCAGAGGGGTGTAATTTCCAAAATGGGGTGACTTGAGGGGGAATTCTGCTTTTCTGGTACTTAGGTGGCATGTATATGGAGTCCGCAAATTAGTCTATGATAATTTCTCCTCCAAGAGTCAAATAGCGCTCCTTTCCTCCCGATTCTCATTGTGTGGCCAAGCAGTAGAGTACAGCCACATATGGGGTATTGCCACATTCAGCAGAAATTGCATTACACATTTTGGTGCGATTTTTCCCTATTTCCCCTTGCGAAAATATAAAATCTGGGACTAAAAAAGCTTTTTTGTGGCAAAAATGAAATGGTGTCAATATGATCACTGCAACGCTAGATGAATTCATTGAGAGGTATAGTTTGTAAAATGGGGCCAGTTCTGCAGTTCTGGGACCTCATGGGCTCTGCCAATGTGACATGGCATCTGCAAACCTTAACTGCAAAATCTGTACTGTAAAATGGTGTTCCTTCCCTTCTGAGCTTTGCACTGTACCTTTAAAAGTAGTTTTTGACCACTTATGGGGTATTGAGAAATTGTGTAATAAATTGTACTGTTCATTTTTTCCTATTACCCCTTTTTTAAAGGGAACCTGTCACCCCCAAAATCGATGGTGAGGTAAGCTCACCATCATCAGGGGCTTATCTACAGCATTCTGTAATGCTGTGGATAAGCCCCAGATGTTACCTGAAAGAGGAGAAAAAGACATTAGATTATACTCACCCAGGGGCGGTCCCGCTCCAGTGGGCATCGCGGTCCGGTCCGGGGCCTCCCATCTTCATTCCATGACGTCCTCTTCTGGTCTTCATGCCGCGGCTCCGGCACAGGCGTACTTTGTCTGCCCTGTTGAGGGAAGAGCAAAGTACTGCAGTGCACAGGCGCCGGAAAGGTCAGAGAGGCCCAGCACCTGCGCACTGCAGTACTTTGCTCTGCCCTCAACAGGGCAGACAAAGTACACCTGCACCGTAGCTGCAGCGTGAAGACCAGAAGAGGACGTCATCATAAGAAGATGGGTGGCGCCGGACTGGACCGCGACACCCATCGAACCGGGACCGCCCCTGGGTGAGTATAATCTAACCTCTTTTTCTTATCTTTTAGGATACATCCGGGGCTTATGTACAGCATTCCAGAATGCTGTAGATAAGCCCCTGATGACGGTGGGCATACCTCATCATCGATTTTGGGGGTGACAGGTTCCCTTTAAATTACAAGCGTGGGATCATCAAATCAAGATTTTTGTGAAAAAAATAGTAATATTTAATTTACTCAGTCCAATGTTATAAAAGTTTGTGAAGCACCTGAGGGTTAAAATTACTCACTACTTCCCTAGCTGAATTCCTTGAGAGGTGGGGATTTCTGCTGTTTTGGCATGTCAGGGGCTCTTCAATTGCGACATGGTGTCAGCAACCTTTTTCCAGCCAATCTAGCGCTCCTTCCGAGCCCTGCCGCACTCCCAAGCAGTTATTTTCCACCACTTATGGGGTATCGGTGTACTCAGGAAAAATTGAACAACAAATTTGGCTTTCTTTTTCTCCTGTTATCCTTGTGAAAATATAAAAAATGGGGCTAAAACAACATTTTTGTGGGAAAAATTTGATTTTTTTTTATTTTCACGGGTCAACATTATAAAATTCTGAGAAGCTCCTGAGCATTCAAGGTGCTCACCACACATCTAGATACATTTTTTGAGGGGTGTAGTTTCCAATATTAAAAATGGCAAAAAGGAAAATGGGCCAATGTAAAAGTTTGGGCACCCTGCATGGTTAGTACCCTTTTGAAAGTATCATAGTTTATAAACGCTTTTTGCAGCCAGCCAAGAGTCTTTCAATTATTGTTTGAGGGATTTTAATCTATTTTTCTTTGGAAAGTTCTTCCTGTTTTGTGAGATATCTGGATATCATACTCTATGCACTGCTATTCTGAGGTCTAGACACAGAGTTTCAATGAAGTTCAGATCTGGTGTCATGTCGGACGCTGTTCATACTAGGGGGTTCGACAGACAGTGGTAATTCCGCTTTTGTCCACTATGTGCTCAGTGGCGTCAGCTAGTTTTTATCTAGCTGGTCCAGGGTTAATTTAGCTGGTGCTCGGATTGTAAGCTGGGTCACGCCCACTGCCTTTATATAGTTCTTCTGAACATTGGGCGTCGCCGATTATAGCTTCTGTCTTGTGCTTGGTTATCTCGGTCTGGAGTGGTGGTCTAGGAGAAGGAGTATCATGTCTGGTGGTGTATTTCCCTTTGTCTTATTTTCTCCTTCCTTTATTTGTATTTGTTTTGCCCTGTGCACTTATAGTGTATTCCTGTGTGACTGCGGCATGGTGCATATTTTCCGTTATCCTTGTCTGTGCTAACTGTGGGTATTGGTGTATGGTCTCTTCACTGGGTGGTGGGTGGAGGTTTCAGCCTAGGGTTGAAACAGGAGACAGGGTGAGGGTGGAGGCCCAGACATGCACACCATCAGTGTAAACTCTGGGAGAGGGTCAGTCAGGGTTTCCCAGAGTTGAGGGAAATCGCAGGGGCCTGGGTTATTAGCTCTTGCCTACCTAGGCTTCCCGTGACATTATAATCGGCCAACATTATTTGAATTCCATGGATTCCATGACTTCCATAACCCGCCAGTTGGAGGCGCTGTCCCTACAGGTCACTGAGTTGAGGGGGGCAGTGCAGCAACAGGGACTAGCAGTATCTAATGTGCAAGCTGGAGCGACAGGTAGAGTTGCTGAGCCTAAGTTTCCTTTACCTGAAAGATTTACTGGGGAACGCAGTAAATTTGTTACTTTTCGTGAAGCTTGCAAACTATATTTTCGTATGCGCCCGATCTCCTCAGGTAATGAGGCTCAGCGTGTGGGTCTGGTGTTGTCATTACTAAACGGGGATCATTTTCTTTGCCTTCTGATTCTGCTGCATTTAACTCAGTGGAGAGTTTTTTTTCTGCTCTTGGACACATTTACGATGATCCTGACAGAATGGCTCTAGCAGAATCTAAGATACGCGCTATTTGCCAGGGGGAGCGTGTTGCAGAGGATTACTGTTCTGAATTTCGCCGCTGGGCGGTCGACACACAGTGGAATGATCCCGCGGAGTCAGTTTATTCATGGGTTTCTGGAAGGGTTAAAAAAGCCCTCCTGATGTACGTGACTCCTGCTTCTCTAGATTCCGCTATGAGTCTTGATGTCCGCATTGATCGCCGTTTGCGTCAGGGGGGAGCATGAGACATCGCCTATGGGAGAGGGTTTAGGTTCACGTGAGGTTGCTGCAGGTGAGCCCACGGAGCCTATGCAAATCGCAGGGGTGTCACATGTTAAGCATCGAGCCCCTGTGCTCAAGAAGCAGGGAGCCTGTTTTTACTGTGGTAAAACTGGTCATTTTGTTAACATTTGTCCTCTGCTGTCTAAGAAAAACGCAACGGCGGAAAACTTCTAAGCTCAGAGGGTGTGGAGGAGACCAATCTGAGCTTATGCATATCCTCCATGGTGGTTTCTCAATGCATGCTCCCTGCCAAGGTTATTGTCGCTGGCAGAGAGCAGCCAATCACTGTTTTTGTGGATAGTGGTTCTGCCACAAATCTCATTGATGAGGAGTTTGTGCGCACGGCCGGTTTTAGGATCCAAAAACTGCCTCATCCTATCCGCGTGGTCACCATCAATGCTGCTCCTCTCTCACAGGAGGAGATTACAGAGTTTGTGGCTGAGGTGAAACTCCACATTGGGGTTCTACATTTCGAGCAGGTTACATGTAAGGTGCTCAGGAATCTTCCTGCTCAGGTGGTTTTGAGTTTTCCATGGTTGTCTATGCACAACCCGGTTTGTTATGGTTCTCAATGGCAAGAGAACATAGCCCAGCAAACATAAGAACTAGCTCTTGGAAGGATGGAAACTAAACTGACCATGAACTAAACCTGCCGCACAACTAACAGTAGCCGGGTAGCGTAGCCTGCGTTTTATCCCTAGACGCCCAGCGCCGGCCGGAGGACTAACTAATCCTGGCAGAGGAAAATATAGTCCTGGCTCACCTCTAGAGAAATTTCCCCGAAAGGCAGACAGAGGCCCCCACAAATATTGGCGGTGATTTTAGATGAAATGACAAACGTAGTATGAAAATAGGTTTAGCAAAATTGAGGTCCGCTTACTAGATAGCAGGAAGACAGAAAGGGCACTTTCATGGTCAGCTGAAAACCCTATCAAAAGACCATCCTGAAATTACTTTACGACTCTAGTATTAACTCATAACATCAGAGTGGCAATTTCAGATCACAAGAGCTTTCCAGACACAGAAACGAAACTACAGCTGTGAACTGGAACAAAATGCAAAATCAAACAAGGACTAAAGTCCAACTTAGCTGGGAGTTGTCTAGCAGCAGGAACATGCACAGAAAGGCTTCTGATTACAATGTTGACCGGCATGGAAGTGACAGAGGAGCAAGGCTAAATAGCGACTCCCACATCCTGATGGAAACAGGTGAACAGAGAGGATGATGCACACCAGTTCAATTCCACCAGTGGCCACCGGGGGAGCCCAAAATCCAATTTCACAACAGTACCCCCCCCTCAAGGAGGGGGCACCGAACCCTCACCAGAACCACCAGGGCGATCAGGATGAGCCCTATGAAAGGCACGGACCAAATCGGAGGCATGAACATCAGAGGCAGTCACCCAAGAATTATCCTCCTGACCGTATCCCTTCCATTTGACCAGATACTGGAGTTTCCGTCTGGAAACACGGGAGTCCAAGATTTTTTCCACAACGTACTCCAACTCGCCCTCAACCAACACCGGAGCAGGAGGCTCAACGGAAGGCACAACCGGTACCTCATACCTGCGCAATAATGACCGATGAAAAACATTATGAATAGAAAAAGATGCAGGGAGGTCCAAACGGAAGGACACAGGGTTAAGAATCTCCAATATCTTGTATGGGCCGATGAACCGAGGCTTAAACTTGGGAGAAGAAACCCTCATAGGAACAAAACGAGAAGACAACCACACCAAGTCCCCAACACAAAGCCGAGGACCAACCCGACGCCGGCGGTTGGCAAAAAGCTGAGTCTTCTCCTGGGACAACTTCAAATTGTCCACTACCTGCCCCCAAATCTGATGCAACCTCTCCACCACAGCATCCACTCCAGGACAATCCGAAGATTCCACCTGACCAGAAGAAAATCGAGGATGAAACCCCGAATTACAGAAAAAGGGAGACACCAAGGTGGCAGAGCTGGCCCGATTATTGAGGGCAAACTCCGCTAAAGGCAAAAAAGCAACCCAATCATCCTGATCTGCAGACACAAAACACCTCAAATATGTCTCCAAGGTCTGATTAGTCCGCTCGGTCTGGCCATTAGTCTGAGGATGGAAAGCAGACGAGAAAGACAAATCTATGCCCATCCTAGCACAGAATGCTCGCCAAAATCTAGACACGAATTGGGTACCTCTGTCAGAAACGATATTCTCCGGAATACCATGCAAACGGACCACATTTTGAAAAAACAGAGGAACCAACTCGGAAGAAGAAGGCAACTTAGGCAGGGGAACCAAATGGACCATCTTAGAGAAACGATCACACACCACCCAGATGACAGACATCTTCTGAGAAACAGGAAGATCCGAAATAAAATCCATCGAGATGTGCGTCCAGGGCCTCTTCGGGATAGGCAAGGGCAACAACAATCCACTAGCCCGAGAACAACAAGGCTTGGCCCGAGCACAAACGTCACAAGACTGCACGAAGCCTCGCACATCTCGAGACAGGGAAGGCCACCAGAAGGACCTTGCCACCAAATCCCTGGTACCAAAGATTCCAGGATGACCTGCCAACGCAGAAGAATGAACCTCAGAAATGACTTTACTGGTCCAATCATCAGGAACAAACAGTCTACCAGGTGGGCAACGATCAGGTCTATCCGCCTGAAACTCCTGCAAGGCCCGCCGCAGGTCTGGAGAAACGGCAGACAATATCACTCCATCCTTAAGGATACCTGTAGGTTCAGAATTACCAGGGGAGTCAGGCTCAAAACTCCTAGAAAGGGCATCCGCCTTAACATTCTTAGAACCCGGCAGGTAGGACACCACAAAATTAAACCGAGAGAAAAACAACGACCAGCGCGCCTGTCTAGGATTCAGGCGTCTGGCGGACTCAAGATAAATTAGATTTTTGTGGTCAGTCAATACCACCACCTGATGTCTAGCCCCCTCAAGCCAATGACGCCACTCCTCAAAAGCCCACTTCATGGCCAAAAGCTCCCGATTCCCAACATCATAATTCCGTCGGCGGGTGAAAATTTACGCGAGAAAAAAGCACAAGGTCTCATCACGGAGCAATCGGAACTTCTCTGCGACAAAACCGCCCCAGCTCCGATTTCAGAAGCGTCGACCTCAACCTGAAAAGGAAGAGCAACATCAGGCTGACGCAACACAGGGGCGGAAGAAAAGCGGCGCTTAAGCTCCCGAAAGGCCTCCACAGCAGCAGGGGACCAATCAGCAACATCAGCACCCTTCTTAGTCAAATCAGTCAATGGTTTAACAACATCAGAAAAACCAGCAATAAATCGACGATAAAAGTTAGCAAAGCCCAAAAATTTCTGAAGACTCTTAAGAGAAGAGGGTTGCGTCCAATCACAAATAGCCTGAACCTTGACAGGATCCATCTCGATGGAAGAGGGGGAAAAAATATATCCCAAAAAGGAAATCTTTTGAACCCCAAAAACGCACTTAGAACCCTTCACACACAAGGAATTAGACCGCAAAACCTGAAAAACCCTCCTGACCTGCTGGACATGAGAGTCCCAGTCATCCGAAAAAATCAAAATATCATCCAGATACACAATCATAAATTTATCCAAATAATCACGGAAAATGTCATGCATAAAGGACTGAAAGACTGAAGGGGCATTTGAAAGACCAAAAGGCATCACCAAATACTCAAAGTGGCCCTCGGGCGTATTAAATGCGGTTTTCCACTCATCCACCTGCTTAATTCGCACCAAATTATACGCCCCACGGAGATCTATCTTAGAGAACCACTTGGCCCCCTTTATGCGAGCAAACAAATCAGTCAGCAGTGGCAACGGATATTGATATTTAACCGTGATTTTATTCAAAAGCCGATAATCAATGCACGGCCTCAAAGAGCCATCTTTCTTAGCCACAAAGAAAAAACCGGCTCCTAAGGGAGATGACGAAGGACGAATATGTCCCTTTTCCAAGGACTCCTTTATATATTCTCGCATAGCAGCATGTTCAGGCACAGACAGATTAAATAAACGACCCTTAGGGTATTTACTACCCGGAATCAAATCTATGGCACAATCGCACTCCCGGTGCGGAGGTAATGAACCAAGCTTAGGTTCCTCAAAAACGTCACGATATTCAGTCAAGAATTCAGGAATCTCAGAGGGAATAGATGATGAAATGGAAACCACAGGTACGTCCCCATGCGTCCCCTTACATCCCCAGCTTAACACAGACATAGCTTTCCAGTCAAGGACTGGGTTATGAGATTGCAGCCATGGCAATCCAAGCACCAACACATCATGTAGGTTATACAGCACAAGAAAGCGAATAATCTCCTGGTGATCCGGATTAATCCGCATAGTTACTTGTGTCCAGTATTGTGGTTTATTGCTAGCCAATGGGGTGGAGTCAATCCCCTTCAGGGGTATAGGAGTTTCAAGAGGCTCCAAATCATACCCACAGCGTTTGGCAAAGGACCAATCCATAAGACTCAAAGCGACGCCAGAGTCGACATAGGCATCCGCGGTAATAGATGATAAAGAACAAATCAGGGTCACAGATAGAATAAACTTAGACTGCAAAGTGCCAATTGAAACAGACTTATCAAGCTTCTTAGTACGCTTAGAGCATGCTGATATAACATGAGTTGAATCACCGCAATAGAAGCACAACCCATTTTTTCGTCTAAAATTCTGCCGTTCACTTCTGGACAGAATTCTATCACATTGCATATTCTCTGGCGTCTTCTCAGTAGACACCGCCAAATGGTGCACAGGTTTGCGCTCCCGCAGACGCCTATCGATCTGGATAGCCATTGTCATGGACTCATTCAGACCCGCAGGCACAGGGAACCCCACCATAACATCCTTAATGGCATCAGAGAGACCCTCTCTGAAATTCGCCGCCAGGGCGCACTCATTCCACTGAGTAAGCACAGCCCATTTACGGAATTTCTGGCAGTATATTTCAGCTTCGTCTTGCCCCTTAGATAGGGACATCAAGGCCTTTTCCGCCTGAAGTTCTAACTGAGGTTCCTCATAAAGCAACCCCAAGGCCAGAAAAAACGCATCCACATTGAGCAACGCAGGATCCCCTGGAGCCAATGCAAAAGCCCAATCCTGAGGGTCACCCCGGAGCAAGGAAATCACAATCCTGACCTGCTGAGCAGGATCTCCAGCAGAGCGAGATTTCAGGGACAAAAACAACTTGCAATTATTTTTGAAATTTTGAAAGCAAGATCTATTCCCCGAGAAAAATTCAGGCAAAGGAATTCTAGGTTCAGATATAGGAACATGAACAACAAAATCTTGTAAATTTTGAACTTTCGTGGTGAGATTATTCAAACCTGCAGCTAAACTCTGAATATCCATTTTAAACAGGTGAACACAGAGCCATTCCAGGATTAGAAGGAGAGAGAGAGAAAGGCTGCAATATAGGCAGACTTGCAAGAGATTCAATTACAAGCACACACAGAACTGAAGGAAAAAAAAAAAAAAAAAAAATAAAAATCTTCAGCAGACTTCTCTTTTCTCTCCTTTCTCTGTCAATTAATTTAACCCTTTGTGGCTGGTCAAACTGTTATGGTTCTCAATGGCAAGAGAACATAGCCCAGCAAACATAAGAACTAGCTCTTGGAAGGATGGAAACTAAACTGACCATGAACTAAACCTGCCGCACAACTAACAGTAGCCGGGTAGCGTAGCCTGCGTTTTATCCCTAGACGCCCAGCGCCGGCCGGAGGACTAACTAATCCTGGCAGAGGAAAATATAGTCCTGGCTCACCTCTAGAGAAATTTCCCCGAAAGGCAGACAGAGGCCCCCACAAATATTGGCGGTGATTTTAGATGAAATGACAAACGTAGTATGAAAATAGGTTTAGCAAAATTGAGGTCCGCTTACTAGATAGCAGGAAGACAGAAAGGGCACTTTCATGGTCAGCTGAAAACCCTATCAAAAGACCATCCTGAAATTACTTTACGACTCTAGTATTAACTCATAACATCAGAGTGGCAATTTCAGATCACAAGAGCTTTCCAGACACAGAAACGAAACTACAGCTGTGAACTGGAACAAAATGCAAAATCAAACAAGGACTAAAGTCCAACTTAGCTGGGAGTTGTCTAGCAGCAGGAACATGCACAGAAAGGCTTCTGATTACAATGTTGACCGGCATGGAAGTGACAGAGGAGCAAGGCTAAATAGCGACTCCCACATCCTGATGGAAACAGGTGAACAGAGAGGATGATGCACACCAGTTCAATTCCACCAGTGGCCACCGGGGGAGCCCAAAATCCAATTTCACAACACCGGTTATAGACTGGAAAACTCAGGACATAATTCAGTGGAGCGAATTCTGCCAGGAGAATTGCCTGGCCACATGTGTGTCTGCTGTGACTTCAAGCGTTCCTGAGTCACTTCTCGATTTTGCGGATGTGTTCTCTGAAAAGGGTTGTTCAGAGTTGCCACCACATCGCCCCTATGACTGTACTATCAGGTTTAAACCAGGGGCCAAATTGCCTAAAGCAAGGATGTTTAACATCTCCGGTCCGGAGAGACAAGCGTTAAAGGATTACATTGCTGAAAGTTTGAGCAAAGGGCACATCAGGCCTTCGTCCTCGCCTGTGGCAGCGGGGTGTTGTGAATTCCGTTCTCGGACTCCCTCCTGTGGTCATGAATGGTACTTTGGTTAGTTCTGCTCTTGGACTCCCTCTGGTGGCTTCGAGCGGAACTGCTGGTCACTGAGGTTGGCTTTATCAGCTGCTCTCGTTATTGCTATGCTGGCTTCCCTATTTAACTCCACTCAGATCGTTACTTCATGCCAGCTGTCAAGGTTTCAGTATTGGTTCAGATCTCTCTTGGACTTCTCTGAGGATCTGTCTACTCCAGCAGAAGCTAAGTCTTTGCTAGTTCATTTGTTGTTACTGCTTCCTGAATATATTTCTTAGTACTGCTAATTTCCAGTCCAGCTTGCTATCTGATATTCCCTTGCTAGCTGGAAGCTCTGGGGGTGCAGAGTGGCACCTCCACACCGTGAGTCGGTGTGGGGAGTCTTTTTGCTTACTCTGCGTGGTTTTTTGTAGTCTTTTGTGCTGACCGCATAGTTCCCTTTTCTATCCTCTGACTATTTAGTGAAATCTGGCCTCCTTTGCTAAAACCTATTTCATTCCTGTGTTTGTGACTTTCCTCTTAACTCACAGTCAATATATGTGGGGGTCTGCCTTTACCTTTGGGGAATTTCTCTGAGGCAAGGTAAGGCTTCTATTTCTATCTTTAGGTGTAGTTAGCTCTTAGGCTGTGAAGAGGCGTCTAGGGAGAGTTAGGTACGCTCCACGGCTATTTCTAGTGTGTGTGATAGGAGTAGGGTTTGCGGTCAGCAGAGTTCCCACTTCCCAGAGCTAGTCCCGATTTTGAGTTTACTCATCAGGTCATTCCGGGTGCTCCTAACCACCAGGTCCATAACAGTACAGCTGGCCTTAAAGTGTTAATGCATCTCAAAAGAGGGATAAGAGAAGTTCTGAACCCATTTTTTTTTCTTTGCAGTGTGTTTTGTCTCTCTTTTCCCCTTAACCTCTGGGTGGTTCAGGACTCAGGTGTAGATATGGATATTCAAGGTCTGTCCTCTTGTGTGGATCATCTCACTGCAAGGGTACAAAGCATTCAAGATTATGTAGTTCAGAATCCGATGTTAGAGCCTAGAATTCCAAATCCTGATTTGTTTTCTGGGGATAGATCTAAGTTTCTGAATTTCAAAAATAATTGTAAACTGTTTCTTGCTTTGAAACCCCGCTCCTCTGGTGACCCCATTCAGCAAGTAAAAATTATTAATTCTTTGTTGCGTGGCGACCCTCAAGACTGGGCATTCTCCCTTGCGCCAGGAGATCCTGCATTGCTTAATGTAGATGCGTTTTTTCTGGCGCTTGGATTGCTTTATGACGAACCGAATTCAGTGGATCAGGCAGAGAAAATCTTGCTACCTTTGTGTCAGGGTCAGGATGAAGCGGAGATATATTGTCAGAAGTTTAGAAAATGGTCTGTGCTTACTCAATGGAATGAGTGTGGCTTGGCAGCAATTTTTAGAAAGGGTCTTTCTGAAGCCCTTAAGGATGTTATGGTGGGATTCCCCACACCTGCGGGTCTGAATGAATCAATGTCCTTGGCCATCCAAATTGATCGGCGTTTGCGCGAGCGCAAAATTGTGCACCATTTGGCGGTGTCCTCTGAGCAGAGGCCTGAGCTTATGCAATGTGATAGAACTTTGACCAGAACTGAACAGCAAGAACACAGACGTCAGAATGGGCTGTGTTTTTACTGTGGTGACCCCACTCATGCTATCTCTGATTGTCCTAAGCGCACAAAGCGGTTCGCTAGGTCTGTCACCATTGGTACTGTACAGCCTAAATTTCTTTTGTCTGTTACTCTGATTTGCTCTTTGTCATCCTACTCGGTTATGGCATTTGTGGATTCAGGCGCTGCCCTGAATTTGATGGACTTGGAGTTTGCCAGGCGCTGTGGTTTTTTCTTGGAGCCTTTGCAGTATCCTATTCCATTAAGGGGAATTGATGCCACGCCGTTGGCCAAGAATAAACCTCAGTACTGGACTCAGTTGACCATGTGCATGGCTCCTGCACATCAGGAAGATATTCGCTTTTTGGTGTTGCATAATTTGCATGATGTGGTCGTGTTGGGTTTGCCATGGCTACAGGTTCATAATCCAGTATTGGATTGGAAATCAATGTCTGTGTCTAGTTGGGGTTGTCAAGGGGTACATGGCGATGTTCTGTTGGTGTCAATAATAATAATAATAATAATTTTTATTTATATAGCGCCAACATATTCCGCAGCGCTTTACAACTTATAGAGGGGACTTGTACAGACAATAGACATTACAGCATAACAGAAATCACAGTTCAAAATAGATACCAGGAGGAACGAGGGCCCTGCTCGCAAGCTTACAAACTATGAGGAAAAGGGGAGACACGAGAGGTGGATGGTAACAATTGCTTTAGTTATTTGGACCAGCCATAGTGTAAGGCTCGGGTGTTCATGTAAAGCTGCATGAACCAGTTAACAGCCTAAGTATGTAGCAGTACAGACACAGAGTGCTATTAACTGCATAAAGTGTATGAGAACACGATGCAAGGAACCTGATTATGTGTTTTGTTTTTTTTTCTATTTTTAATAAGCCACACAGGGATAGTTAGGTTAATGCGTTGAGGCGGTAGGCCAGTCTGAACAAATGCGTTTTTAGGGCACGCTTAAAACTGTGGGGATTGGGGATTAATCGTATTAACCTAGGTAGTGTATTCCAAAGAATCGGCGCAGCACGTGTAAAGTCTTGGAGACGGGAGTGGGAGGTTCTGATTATTGAGGATGCTAACCTGAGGTCATTAGCGGAGCGGAGGGCACGGGTAGGGTGGTAGACTGAGACCAGAGAGGAGATGTAGGGTGGTGCTGAGCCATGGAGTGCTTTGTGGATGAGGGTAGTAGTTTTGTACTGGATTCTGGAGTGGATGGGTAGCCAGTGTAATGACTGGCACAAGGTAGAGGCATCGGTGTAACGGTTGGTGAGGAATATGATCCTGGCAGCAGCATTCAGGACAGGAAGCAATTTCTGCTTCCACTCCTTCTGAAGTCCCTGAGTTTCTGTCGGATTACCAGGATGTATTTGATGAGCCCAAATCCAGTGTCCTACCCCCTCATAGGGATTGTGATTGTGCTATAAATTTGATTCCTGGTAGTAAGTTTCCTAAGGGCCGACTTTTCAATTTATCTGTGCCAGAGCACGCCGCTATGCGGAGTTATATAAAGGAGTCCTTGGAGAAAGGGCATATTCGCCCGTCTTCATCACCGTTTGGAGCAGGGTTCTTTTTTGTGGCCAAGAAGGATGGTTCTCTGAGACCCTGTATAGATTACCGCCTTCTCAATAAAATCACGGTCAAATTTCAGTACCCTTTGCCTTTGCTGCCTGATTTGTTTGCTCGGATCAAGGGGGCTAGTTGGTTCACCAAGATAGATCTTCGAGGGGTGTATAACCTTGTGCGTATTAAACAGGGCGATGAATGGAAAACAGCATTTAATACGCCCGAGGGCCATTTTGAGTACCTGGTAATGCCATTCGGGCTTTCAAATGCTCCATCTGTGTTTCAGTCCTTTATGCATGACATCTTCCGAAAGTATCTGGATAGATTCATGATTGTATATTTGGATGATATTTTGGTCTTTTCGGATGATTGGGAGTCTCATGTGAAACAGGTCAGAATGGTATTCCAGGTCCTTCGTGCTAATTCCTTGTTTGTGAAGGGGTCTAAATGTCTCTTCGGAGTTCAGAAGGTTTCCTTTTTGGGCTTCATTTTTTCCCCTTCTACTATCGAGATGGATCCTGTTAAAGTTCAGGCCATTTATGATTGGACTCAACCTACATCTGTGAAGAGCCTCCAGAAATTCCTGGGCTTTGCAAATTTTTACCGTCGCTTCATCGCTAATTTTTCTAGTGTGGTTAAACCTTTGACTGATTTGACAAAGAAAGGTGCTGATGTGGTGAATTGGTCCTCTGCGGCCGTTGAGGCTTTTCAGGAGCTGAAACGTCGTTTTTCTTCGGCCCCTGTGTTGCGTCAGCCAGATGTTTCGCTCCCTTTTCAGGTCGAGGTGGATGCTTCTGAGATTGGAGCAGGGGCTGTTTTGTCTCAAAGAAGTTCTGATGGCTCTGTGATGAAGCCATGTGCCTTCTTTTCTAGAAAGTTTTCGCCTGCTGAGCGTAATTATGATGTTGGCAATCGGGAGCTGCTAGCTATGAAGTGGGCATTCGAGGAGTGGCGACATTGGCTTGAGGGAGCCAAGCACCGCGTGGTGGTCTTGACGTATCACAAAAATCTGACTTATCTCGAGTCTGCCAAGCGGTTAAATCCTAGACAGGCTCGATGGTCGCTGTTTTTCTCCCGTTTCGATTTTGTGGTCTCATACCTTCCAGGTTCTAAGAATGTGAAGGCGGACGCCCTTTCTAGGAGTTTTGTGCCTGATTCTCCGGGAGTCCCTGAGCCGGTTGGTATTCTCAAAGAGGGGGTAATTCTGTCTGCCATCTCCCCTGATTTGCGGCGGGTGCTGCAGGAGTTTCAGGCTGATAGACCTGACCGTTGTCCAGCGGAGAAACTGTTTGTCCCTGATAGATGGACTAGCAGAGTTATTTCTGAGGTTCATTGCTCGGTGTTGGCTGGTCACCCTGGGATTTTTGGTACCAGAGATTTGGTGGCTAGGTCCTTTTGGTGGCCTTCCTTGTCACGGGATGTGCGTTCTTTTGTGCAGTCCTGTGGGACTTGTGCCCGGGCTAAGCCCTGCTGTTCTCGTGCCACTGGGTTGCTTTTGCCCTTGCCAGTCCCGAAAAGGCCTTGGACGCATGTTTCCATGGATTTTATTTCAGATCTTCCTGTCTCTCAAAGGATGTCTGTCATCTGGGTGGTTTGTGATCGCTTTTCTAAGATGGTCCATTTGGTACCCTTGCCTAAATTGCCTTCCTCCTCTGATTTGGTGCCATTATTTTTTCAACATGTGGTTCATTTACATGGCATTCCGGAGAACATTGTGTCGGACAGAGGTTCCCAGTTTGTCTCTAGGTTTTGGCGGTCCTTTTGTGCTAAGATGGGCATTGATTTGTCTTTTTCTTCGGCTTTCCATCCCCAGACAAATGGCCAAACCGAACGAACCAACCAGACTTTGGAAACCTATCTGAGATGCTTTGTTTCTGCTGATCAGGATGATTGGGTGACCTTCTTGCCATTGGCTGAGTTCGCCCTTAATAATTGGGCTAGTTCGGCTACTTTGGTTTCGCCTTTTTTTTGCAATTCTGGTTTTCATCCTCGTTTTTCTTCGGGGCAGGTTGAGCCTTCTGACTGTCCTGGTGTGGATTCTGTGGTGGACAGGTTGCAGCAAATTTGGACTCACGTAGTGGACAATCTGACGTTGTCCCAGGAGAAGGCTCAACGTTTCGCTAACCGCCGTCGTTGTGTTGGTCCCCGACTTCGTGTTGGGGATTTGGTTTGGTTGTCTTCTCGTTATGTTCCTATGAAGGTTTCTTCTCCTAAGTTTAAGCCTCGTTTCATTGGTCCTTATAAGATTTCTGAAATTCTCAACCCTGTGTCATTTCGTTTGGTCCTTCCAGCTTCTTTTGCCATCCATAATGTGTTCCATAGGTCGTTGTTGCGGAGGTACATGGCGCCTATGGTTCCCTCCGTTGATCCTCCTGCTCCGGTGTTGGTTGAGGGGGAGTTGGAGTATGTGGTGGAAAAAATTTTGGATTCTCGTATTTGGAGACGGAAGCTTCAGTACCTGGTTAAGTGGAAGGGCTATGGTCAGGAGGATAATTCCTGGGTTGTTGCCTCCGATGTCCATGCTGCCGATTCAGTTCGTGCCTTTCATTTGGCTCCTCCTGATCGGCCTGGGGGCCCTGGTGAGGGTTCGGTGACCCCTCCTCAAGGGGGGGGTACTGTTGTGAATTCCGCTCTCGGACTCCCTCCTGTGGTCATGAATGGTACTTTACCTAACGGGTAAATTTCTGGAAAAAGGTTACCCTAAGGATCTAATTGAGGCAGCCAACAATGAGGTACATGAAACGCCTAGAGACCCTCTTGTACATAAAACCAGGAACACACCCGCTCTTGGGGGCATTACAGAACAAATTCACCAGTTACCCCTTATTACGCAGTATCATCACGGGCATAGACAATTTATTAAGATCATACGCAAACATTGGCCAACCCTCCAACTAGATAAAGTTATAGGTGAACTATTACCCCAACACCCTAGGTTTATTTTTAGGAAATCTCAGACAATCGGAAATATTATAGCTCCGACTACTCGAAAAGGTGCCACTAAAAGAACATACATAAAAAATCCGGGATTTATACCTTGTGGCACCTGTTCCTGTTGCGTACGCACAAATTTTAGGAAAATCAAACAACTTAAAGTTTATAATTCAGAAGGCACTCGAGAATTTCCAATAAAAGATAGCCTATCATGCTGGTCATCAGGGGTGATTTATTTAATTAAATGCCCCTGCGATAAAATTTACGTGGGCCGGACTAAACGTAGACTTATGGACCGGCTTAAGGAACACTTTAACAACATAGAAAAAGGCTTTATAGGCCATCCCCTGTCGAGACATTTTAAAGAACATCATGGGCGGTCAACAAAAGGACTTACTTTTTGCGGTATTTAGGGGGTTCATAGGAGTTGGAGGGGAGGCGATTATATTAAATCAATGTCACGCACTGAGTCTAGGTGGATTTTTATGCTTGACAGTTTAGCCCCTAAAGGCTTGAACCACGAGGTTGAGCTATATGCTTTTAGCTAAGTGTCTGGCTTTTAATATTCCCCAGTATCCCTAGCCCCTCCCCTTCCATTATTTTATTCATTATACCTCTCCCTCTTTTTTGGCGTCCTTCCCCCGTCTCAGTTCATGCTCACTGGGTCCCCCCTTCCCTCCCCCCCCCCTTTGGTCTATAGGGGCCGCATCCTTTATGCATGGTTTTATATGCTCATATTTTTATATGCTCATATATTTATAATCCAGTCCCTGTTTTTTATATGTTTTTATTCGTTTTTATCTTAATTTAATAAAGATTTTTTAGGGCACATTTGGCCCCTTTTTATGCACAGTGCATTATTATATACATATATATATAAGTTTTTCAGGTATTATGCAGGTAGTATTGTAGTTGTCTAAATGGAGGTGTGGTGTACGCGCCCCCTTTTTATCTGGAGTATTAGTGTCTATATAAGGAGCAGAGGATTGCCGGGACCTTAGCCCTGACGAAGAAGGTCTGGAGACCTTTGAAACGCGTAGGCAGTTTGGCCCTGTGCGGCATCCGTCCTCTACTCCTTTCCTTACTATCTAGGTGACGTCACCCAGATTAGGCCATCCCCTCTGTTTACCGCTCTGCAGCGGTTCTCTTCTGGCCCACGTGCGCTGGCCAGCGGCGTTCTAGGTGCGCGGCAGCCGGGCACCGACTAGGGAGGACGCTCCCCACACTCACAGGTGTCCCTGCCGCCCCACGCTGCTTCTTGGTCCGCCTACCCCTGGATGTCCGAAACGCTGGTGATCCTGCTCAGCTTAACCCAGCGCCAGCACCTCCACCGCAACTACACCATTACTAGTAAGTGTGCGGCTTGTTAATTTTATTTCATTCTTTCATATATCCTCTACACATTTATATCTCCTCTGAGACTTCTGTCCCACTGACAGATTACGGTAATAGGAGGCATCTTGCTGGCTTTGTGTATATTCACATATGAACATTCAATTACTCTGTATGTCACTTCTATTGTGCTACTGCTGACAAATTTGTCACTGACCACCAATACTTTTAATCAGGTTACTCCCTCTGGTTACCCATTTTTTTCATCATTTCAGTTTCATGTTCACCTACTTATCTTATTTTATTGTTTTCATATCTAGTTAGCGTGGTGTCCTTATTTATTTATTTTGGTTTTCATCCTCGTTTTTCTTCGGGGCAGGTTGAGCCTTCTGACTGTCCTGGTGTGGATTCTGTGGTGGACAGGTTGCCGCAAATTTGGACTCACGTAGTGGACAATCTGACGTTGTCCCAGGAGAAGGCTCAACGTTTCGCTAACCGCCGTCGTTGTGTTGGTCCCCGACTTCGTGTTGGGGATTTGGTTTGGTTGTCTTCTCGTTATGTTCCTATGAAGGTTTCTTCTCCTAAGTTTAAGCCTCGTTTCATTGGTCCTTATAAGATTTCTGAAATTCTCAACCCTGTGTCATTTCGTTTGGTCCTTCCAGCTTCTTTTGCCATCCATAATGTGTTCCATAGGTCGTTGTTGCGGAGGTACGTGGCGCCTATGGTTCCCTCCGTTGATCCTCCTGCTCCGGTGTTGGTTGAGGGGGAGTTGGAGTATGTGGTGGAAAAAATTTTGGATTCTCGTATTTCGAGACGGAAGCTTCAGTACCTGGTTAAGTGGAAGGGCTATGGTCAGGAGGATAATTCCTGGGTTGTTGCCTCCGATGTCCATGCTGCCGATTTAGTTTGTGCCTTTCATCTGGCTCCTCCTGATCGGCCTGGGGGCCCTGGTGAGGGTTCGGTGACCCCTCCTCAAGGGGGGGGGTACTGTTGTGAATTCCGTTTTCGGACTCCCTCCTGTGGTCATGAATGTTACTTTGGTTAGTTCTGCTCTTGGACTCCCTCTGGTGGCTTCGAGCAGAACTGCTGGTCACTGAGGTTGGCTTTATCAGCTGCTCTCGTTATTGCTATGCTGGCTTCCCTATTTAACTCCACTCAGATCGTTACTTCATGCCAGCTGTCAAGGTTTCAGTATTGGTTCAGATCTCTCTTGGACTTCTCTGAGGATCTGTCTACTCCAGCAGAAGCTAAGTCTTTGCTAGTTCATTTGTTGTTACTGCTTCCTGAATATATTTCTTAGTACTGCTAATTTCCAGTCCAGCTTGCTATCTGATATTCCCTTGCTAGCTGGAAGCTCTGGGGGTGCAGAGTGGCACCTCCACACCGTGAGTCGGTGTGGGGAGTCTTATTGCTTACTCTGCGTGGTTTTTTGTAGTCTTTTGTGCTGACCGCATAGTTCCCTTTTCTATCCTCTGACTATTTAGTGAAATCTGGCCTCCTTTGCTAAAACCTATTTCATTCCTGTGTTTGTGACTTTCCTCTTAACTCACAGTCAATATATGTGGGGGTCTGCCTTTACCTTTGGGGAATTTCTCTGAGGCAAGGTAAGGCTTCTATTTCTATCTTTAGGTGTAGTTAGCTCTTAGGCTGTGAAGAGGCGTCTAGGGAGAGTTAGGTATGCTCCACGGCTATTTCTAGTGTGTGTGATAGGAGTAGGGTTTGCGGTCAGCAGAGTTCCCACTTCCCAGAGCTAGTCCCGATTTTGAGTTTACTCATCAGGTCATTCCGGGTGCTTCTAACCACCAGGTCCATAACAGCGGGGTTCTTCTTCGTAAAGAAGAAAGATGGCGGACTACGCCCGTGTCCTGGATTTCAGGGAGTTAAACCAGATTACGGTTCGTGATCCATACCCTATGCCACTGATACCAGATTTGTTCAACCAGGTGGCAGGTGCTAAGTGGTTTACCAAGCTTGACCTCAGGGGGCGTACAACCTCATAAGAGTCCGTCAAGGTGATGAGTGGAAGATGGCTTTTAATACCCCTGAGGGTCATTTTGAAAATTTGGTGATGCCATTTGGGTTGACAAACGCACCTGCAGTGTTCCAACATTTGATAAATGATGTGTTCTCGCATGTTTTGGGGAAATTCGTTATTGTGTACCTAGATGACATTCTCATATATTCTTGCGACCGTGATACTCATTTAGATCATGTCAGGCAGGTGTTACAGCTTCTCAGAGAGAATAAGCTCTATGCAAAACTTGAGAAATGTGTATTTTCGGTTCAGGAGTTGCCTTTCTTTGGTTATATTGTGTCTGCTTCTGGGTTTAAAATGGACGCCGCTAAGGTGCAAGCGGTGTTGCGTTGGGAACGGCCTGATAACCTAAAAGCACTTTAGCGGTTCCTTGGGTTTTCTAACTACTATAGGAAGTTTATCAAAGATTTTTCTATCATTGCTAAACCGCTAACTGACATGACTAAAAAGGGTACCAATTTCTCCGTTTGGCCTGAGGCTGCTGTGCGCGCATTTGAATTTCTTAAGAACAGTTTTGTTTCGGCCCCCATTCTTGTGCAGCCAGACGTATCGAAACCTTTTGTCGTGGAAGTCGATGCGTCTGAGGTTGGTGTGGGGGCGGTGTTGTCACAGTGCTCATCCTTGAGCGATCTGCGTCCTTGCGCCTATTTCTCCAAGAAACTGTCGTCTGCCGACCGTAACTACGATATCGGCAACAGGGAATTGTTGGCAATTAAGTTGGCCTTTGAGGAATGGCGACACTTCTTGGAGGGGTCAGTTCATCAGGTTACTGTTATTACCGACCATAAGAATTTGCTTTATTTGGAGTCTGCCAAGCGTCTGTCTCCCAGGCAGGCTCACTGGGCAATGTTTTTCACACGGTTCAACTTTGTTGTTACTTACAGACCTGGATCTAAAAACACTAAGGCGGACGCTCTGTCCAGGTGTTTTCCGGGGGAGAACCTCGGGAAGATCCGGTACCCATCCTCCAAAAGGGTGTTGTGGTTTCGGCTCTATTGAGATGCATTAACACTTTACGGGCCAGCTGTACAGTTATGGTGACCTGGTGGTTAGGAGCACTAGGAATGACCTGATGAGCAAACTAGTAATACAGGACCAGCTCTGGGAAGTGGGAGCTCTGCTGACCGCAACCCCTAATCCTATCACAACAACTAGAAATAGCCGTGGAGCGTACCTGACTCTGCCTAGACGCCTCTTCACAGCCTAAGAGCTAACTACCCCTAAAGATAGAAAATAAAGCCTACCTTGCCTCAGAGAAATTCCCCAAAGAAAACAGGCAGCCCCCCACAAATATTAACTGTGAGTTAAGATGGAAGTCACAAACACAGGAATGAAATAGGTTTCAGCAAAGGAGGCCAGACTTAACTGAACAGACTGAGGATAGAAAAGGCAACTTTGCGGTCAGCACAAAAAACTATAAAAACCACGCAGAGTGTGCAAAAGAGACCCCCGCACCGACTCACGGTGCGGAGGTGCCACTCTGCATCCCAGAGCTTCCAGCTAGCTTGGCAAAATCATGATAGCAAGCTGGACAGAAAACAGAGATAAACAATTTAACTAGCAGGGACTTAGCTTTTGCTGGAGTAGACAGGTCATCTGCAAGATCCAAGAGAGAACTGAACCAGTACTAGAACATTGACAGCTGGCATCAAGTAACGATCTGAGTGGAGTTAAATAGAGCAGCCAGCCTAGAACTAAATGAGGTCAGCTGGAGAAGGAACCTCAGAACCAGCAGCTCCACTCACAGCCACCAGAGGGAGTCCATGGACAGAACTCGCCGAAGTACCATTCATGACCACAGGAGGGAGTTCGAGAACAGAATTCACAACAGTTGAGGCTGAGATTGCCGAGGCCCAGGAGGAGGTACCATCTGAGCTTCCCATCAACAAATCATTTGTACCGCTTCATCTCCGCCTAAAGGTTTTGGTGGAGCATCATGATGCTGTCTTGGCTGGCCACCCAGGGGTCAGGGGTACTTTGGAGTTGGTGTCACGTCGGTTTTGGTGGCCCAAAATCCGACAGGACGTGGTCTCATACGTGTCAGCTTGCACCACGTGCGCTAGGGCTAAGACGCCCCGTTCCCGTCCTGTTGGCACACTACTTCCTCTCGAGGTACCTAGTAAGCCATGGACGGAGATCTCCATGGATTTTATCACTGACTTGCCCTCCTCAGCGGGAACACGGTCATTTTGGTGATTGTTGATCGGTTCTCAAAAATGTCGCACTTTGTGTCTTTGCCTTCGTTGCCTAACGCTAAGACTCTGGCTCAGGTATTTGTGCAGGAGGTGGTCAGACTTCATTGGGTTCCGTCTGACATCGTTTCTGATAGAGGTACTCTATTTTGGAAAGCGTTTTGCTCATGGCTGGGGATCAAGTTGTCTCATTCGTCTGCGTTTCATCCTCAGTCAAATGGTCAGACCGAGCGTATGAACCAAAATTTGGAGCAGTACTTACGCTGCTTTGTTTCTGATAACCAGGAGGAGTGGTCGACGTTCCTTCCTTTGGCTGAGTTTGCCATCAATAATCACCGCCAGGAGTCTTCTGTGGAGTCTCCGTTTTTTTGTGTTTACGGGCTACATCCTCAATTTTGTACTTTGAGTCAGGGGGGCTCTTCCGGCATCCTGGAGGAAGACCAGTTAGGAGCACAACTGTCATCAGTCTGGAGGAGAGTGAAACAGCGCCTGTTGAGCGTGGGTGCTAGGTACAAACGTGTGGCTGACAGTAGGCGTGTGCCAGGTCCGGACCTGAGTGTGGATGACTGGGTGTGGTTATCCACAAAAAACATAAGACTCAAAATACTATCCCTTAAATTGGGTCCTAGGTTTATTGGTCCATTTAGGGTCACCGCCGTCATTAACCCAGAAGCGTACCGATTGGAGCTTCCTACGGTGTATAAGATACACAACGTGTTCCACAGGTCTCTTTTAAAGAAGGTGGTGGGTTCCATGGATGCGCCGCCGATGCCACCTCCAGTCTTGGTGGATGGTAATTTGGAATTTGAAGTCTCCAAGGTGGTTGACTCTCGTGTAGTGCGCCGCACTTTACAGTACTTGGTACACTGGCGTGGTTATGGGCCTGAGGAGAGGTCTTGGGTACCAGCCTCAGACATTCATGCGGATCGGCTGGTCAGTATGTTTCACCACCGCCATCTGGACAAGCCGGGTCCTATAAGTCGTGGGGGCCCTGGGGTCCCTCGTAGAAGGCGGGGTACTGTCATGTCGGATGCTGTTCATACTAGGGCGTTCGACAGACAGCGGTAATTCCGCTTTTGTCCACTATGTGCTCAGTGGCGTCGGCTAGTTTTTATCTAGCTGGTCCGGGGTTAATTTAGCTGGTGCTCGGATTGGAAGCTGGGTCACGCCCACTGCCTTTATATAGTTCTTCTGAACATTGGGAGTCGCCGATTATAGCTTCTGTCTTGTGCTTGGTTATCTCGGTCTGGAGTGGTGGTCTAGGAGAAGGAGTATCGTATCTGGTGGTGTATTTCCCTTTGTCTTATTTTCTCCTTCCTTTATTTGTATTTGTTTTGCCCTGTGCACTTATAGTGTATTCCTGTGTGACTGCGGCGTGGTGCATATTTTCCGTTATCCTTGTCTGTGCTAACTGTGGGTATTGGTGTATGGTCTCTTCACTGGGTGGTGGGTGGAGATTTCAGCCTAGGGTTGAAACAGGAGACAGGGTGAGGGTGGAGGCCCAGAAATGCACACCATCAGTGTAAACTCTGGGAGAGGGTCAGTCAGGGTTTCCCAGAGTTGAGGGAAATCGCAGGGGCCTGGGTTATTAGCTCTTGCCTACCTAGGCTTCCCGTGACATCTGGAGACTGTGAGAGCCATTTTGAAATTTTCAACTTGCGCCTCTAGTCTATTGTGGATTTTGACATGTGTTTAGAATAATTATCCATTTGTGGAAAATATCCTCATTCCAAGTTCAAACTTTTTTGTAGATGGTGTTATGTCTGTATCAAGAATTTGTTGAAATTTCATTGAATCCATTCTTCTCTCTACCTGTGAATTGTTGAGCGTGCCATTGGCTGCAACACAATCCCAAAGCATGATTGATCCACCTCCTTGCTTAATGGTTGCCAAGATGTTCTTTTCCTGAAATTCCATTCCCTTTTTCACCACACATATCTTTGATCATTGTGGCCAAAGAGTTCTATTTTTACCTCATCGGTCCACGGGACTTATTTACAAAATGCATCAGGCTTGTTTAGATGTTCTTTTGTTCTGTTCTGATGCTAAATTTTATGGTGAGGATGCAGGAGAGGTTTTCTTCTGATGACTCTTCCATTAAGGACATATTTGTGTAGGTGTCTCTGAATAGTAGAACAATGTACCTCAACTCAAGAGTCAGCTAAATCTTTCTGAAGCCCTTTTGCAGTCAAGTGGGGGTTCTTATTTGCCTCTCTATCAATCATTTGAGCAGTTCTCACTGATATTCAGCTTGGTCTTCCAAACCTTATTTTGACCTCCACGGTTCCTGTTAACTGCTATTTCTTAATTACATTTCGAACTGAGGAAAGGGCAACTTGAAAACACTTTGCTATCTTCTTATAACCTTGTCCTGCTTTGTGGGACCATTTTCATTTTCAGAGAGCTAGGCAGTTGCTCTTGAGAACCCATGGCTGTTATTTTTTGGCACAAGGTTAGTGGAGGCTGGGCTTTTATAGAGCTGGAAATTTTAAAGCACCTTGCCTTTCCTAACAAAGATCATGAACAAGCCATAACCCTAACAGACAAATTAAGGTCTGAAACCTCCAAGGATTCAAAAAACTTTTACATCTCCCCATTTCCCTATTTGTAATTTTTTAAATTGAAAAGATTAAAACATATTTTTTTTCCTAAAATACAAAGGATATATGTCATCTTTAACTTTAGCCCTTTTAGAGATTATTTGATCTTCATAGTACATCATCCATCTTTCCACACAGACTTACCTCTACTCCTAGCTTCCACTTGGTATGTTCATGTACCCAGCTCTCCAGCCTGCTCTCCTGCCTTGTCTGTCTATGAAGTGCATATAGTACATCATCCATCTTTCCTCACAGACTTACCTCTACTCCTAGCTTCCACTTGGTATGTTCATGCACCCAGCTCTCCAGCCTGCTCTCCTGCCTTGTCTGTCTATGAAGTGCATATAGTAAATCATCCATCTTTCCACACAGACTTACCTCTACTCCTAGCTTCCACTTGGCATAACTAACCCCAGCTTTACCCATATTGCCCCTCCACCCGTGTTATTTATGACCTTGTTTACTCTGGCTTGATTATATGCATATGGTCCACTCTTAATTCTCTGACCAAGATGAACAGAGACCACTCCTCTCTGCTTCACACCTGAATGCACTTAGTTGTACATATATTGCATAGCACAAGTCTGCAATGACTTTAGTCTGCAGTGTGATTCCTATAAGTGTGTCATAGAAGTGTGAAGATTAATGTAGAATTAAAACCAGAATTGAACCAGAAGGGAACTGAAGGTAACTGGCCAGTCACTGTAAACAATGTTTCTGTTTGTTTTCATTTTCACCCCTATAATCCTTCACTTTCTGCTAACTCCCCTAATCCCTACACCTAGTAACAAAATGTTCATCTCTTCCTCAATCCTCCCCATCCATCTCACCTCCTCCTCAGAATTGTTCCTCAACATACAATCCTCTGACTCCAAGCACAGACAGCCCCCTCATGCCCTCTCCTGCTCCCACCTGCTAACACTTTCTCTGCTCCTTCTCACTGCTGGTGATATCTCTCCAAATCCTGGTCTTCCTCACCACATCCCCAGAGTCAGTTCTTCCTCCCATCCACACTCTATCACAAAGTTCCGTATCCTCTCTAACCTTATACCCATTTGCCCAGCCCCCACTTCCCCAGTCCCACTAACATGAGCTCTATGGAATGCTCGTTCTGTCTGCAACAAACTTTCCTATATCCATGATCTTTTTATTACTAACAAACTTTCCTTCCTCGCCATCACCGAAACCTGGCTCACCCCTTCTGACACAGCCTCTCCTGCTGCACTTTCGTATGGTGGCTTCCACCTTTCTCACACACCCTGCCCCAGCAGCAAGCATGGCGGAGGAGTTGGTTTTCTCCTGTCAGATAACTGCTCCTTCACCCCAATCCCACTTCCACCCTCTGTTACCCTCCCTTCCTTTGAGGTGCACTCTGTGCGCATCTACTCCCCCTCCAACCTCCAACTGGCTGTCATTTACCGCCCCCCAGGGCCAGCCACCACCTTCTTTGACCACTTCACCACCTGGCTACTTTATTTCCTTTCTGTGGACATCCCCAATATCATCATGGGCGACTTCAACATCCCCATTGACACTTCCCTCTCAGCTGCCACTAAACTTCTATCTCTCACTTCCTCCTTCGGCCTCACTGAATGGTCTTCTGCAGCCACTCACAAAGATGGTCACACACTGGACCTCATCTTCACCCGCCTCTGCTCCCTATATAACTTCTCTAACTCACCTCTTCCTCTTTCTGACCTCAATCTACTCACATTCTCTTCCCTGTCCACTCCTTGTCTACAATCCCCACCCCACAAACTTGCACACTCTCGCAGAAATCTTAAACACCTCAATCTACACTCACTCTCTGAATCCCTCCTCCCTCTCATAGACATAAGTTCCCTACACAATGCAGATGACGCTGCCACTCTATATAACACCACAATAGCTGTAGCTTTGGAATCTCTTGCCCCTCTCACACATACCAAAGCTCGCAAAATCAACAGACAGCCCTGGCACACCAGTCTGACCAAAGAACTGAGGCGAGCTTTCAGGGCTGCTGAGCACAGATGGAAAAGATCCCACTCCAACGAGCACTTCATCGCATTCAAACAGTCCCTCACTACTTTCAAGACCACACTCGCCACAGCAAAACAAACCTACTTCTCATCTCTCATATCCTCCCTGTCTCACAACCCTAAACAGTTATTCAACACCTTCAATTCTCTCCTCCATCCCCCAGCACCTCCTCTCTCCCCACTCATCTCAGCTGAAGACTTTGCCTCATTTTTCAAGCAGAACATCAGAGACAGTTTAGTGGACAACCCCCAGAGCCCTTCCTCCCAACTACCCAGCCCTCCACCTCCAAAACCAACTTCACTATTACAGAAGATCGACTCTCCACTCTCCTGTCAAGATCGCATCTCACTACCTGTGCACTTCACCCAATCCCATCCCACTTCATCCCAAACCTCGCCACAGTCTTCATCCCAACCCTAACCCATCTCTTCAACCTATCACTAACAACTGGTGTTTTCCCCTCAAGCTTTAAACATGCCTCAGTCACACCTATCCTCAAAAAGCCCTGTCTTGACCTATCCTCTGTATCTAGCTGTCGCCCTATATCACTTCTCCCCTATGCCTCAAAACTACTGGAACAACATGTCCATCTTGAACTGTCCTCCATCTATCTTTCTGCTCCCTCTTCGACCGCTTACAATCAGGCTTCCGGTCACACCACTCCACTGAAACTGCCTTAACTAAGGTCACAATGACCTATTAACCGCCAAGAGCAAGCAACACTACTCTATTCTCCTCCACCTGGACCTGTCCTCTACCTTCGACACAGTGGACAATTCCCTGTTGCTGCGGACCCTCTCATCCCTTGGCATCACAGACTTGGCCCTATCCTGGATCTCGTCATACCTAACTGACCGGACATTCAGTGTCTCCCACTCACACACCACCTCCTCACCTAACTGTCGGAGTCCCGCAAGATTCAGTTCTAGGGCCCCTGCTCTTCTCCATCTATACCTTTGGCCTGGGACAGCTCATAGAATCTCACGGCTTTCAGTATCATCTCTATGCTGACGACACACAGATTTACATCTCTGGACCAGATATCATCACCCTACTAACCAGAATCCCTCAATGTCTGTCCGCTATTTCATCCTTCTTCTCCGCTAGATTTCTAAAACTTAACTAAACAAAACAGAATTCATTGTCTTTCCCCCATCTCACGCGACCCCTCTCAACGAACCTATCCATTACAGTAAATGGCTGCCCACTCTCCCAGTCCCACAAGCTCGCTGTCTTGGGGTAATCCTTGACACTGATCTTTCCTTCAAACCACATATCCAAGCCCTTTGCACTTCCTGCCGCCTTCAACTCAAAAATATTTCACGGATCCGTACATTCCTTAACCAAGAATCTGCAAAAACCCTAGTCCATGTCCTCATCATCTCCCACTTCGACTACTGTAACCTCCTGCTCTGTGGCCTCCCCTCCAACACTCTCGCACCCCTCCAATCTATTCTAAACTCTGCTGCCCGACTAACCCACATGTTCCCCCGCTATTCCCCGGCCTCTCCCCTCTGTCAATCCCTTTACTGGCTCCCCATTACCCAGAGACTCCAGTACAAAAGCCTAACCATGACATACAAAGCCATCCACAACCTGTCTCCTCCATACATCTGTGACCTCGTCTCCCAGTACTTTCCTGCACGCAACCTCCGATCCTCACAAGATCTCCTTCTCTACTGCCCTCTTATCTCCTCTTCCCACAATCGCATACGAGATTTCTCTCGCGCATCACCCCTACTCTGGAACTCTCTACCACAACATATCAGACTGTCACCTACCATCGAAACCTTCAAAAAGAACCTGTAGACTCTTATCTTCCGACAAGCCTACAACCTGCAGTAACCACTGATCGACCAAACCGTTGCATGACCAGCTCTACCCTCACCTACTGTATCCTCACCCATCCCTTGTAGATTGTGAGCCATCGTGGGCACGGTCCTCTCTCCTCCTGTAGCAGTTGTGAATTGTATTGTTCAAGATTATTGTTTATGTTTTTATTATGTATACCCCTCCTCACATGTAAAGTGCCATGGAATAAATGGCGCTATAATGATAAATAATAATCTTCAACTTGCTTAACTGTTCAGAATAACAGTAATTTTGACCAGAGGTGCTCAGACTTTTAGATGCCACTGTATATACTGTACTTGTGTCCCAGAACAATTAATTCTTATGTCACTTAAGGTTGAGAAATAAAACAGGGTTAATTTGGTATTTTATGAGAAAAATCGAATTTTATAATTAATGTCCATATTCATTCTTCACTTGTTGTTTTTTTTTAACAGATTATATTAAAGCATTTAAAATCAGCTCAGTTTTTGACCTATCCTAATAGCAAATAATACTTGAATAAATGAGCAATGACAGTACTATTTTTAATAATGTTTTCATCTCTCATGATCCATCCATACTTATGTTTATTATGCACTCAGCATTGGAATAGTTAAGCATTGCCTGCTGTGATCTTCTCCTACACTCAGGAGAATATCCTGGGTATGATTCTGAGGGCTCACTTACGCGAGTGTATAAATCAGATGAGTGTGTAACAAGGTGGTCCGAGGTGGTAGTCCCAGCTGAGTCAACTAAGCCACAGTCAGTATACACCCGGTACCTTGTACAGAAATAGGCAGGACAAACGCATTCCAGACACAGCTGCAGTCCAACAGAGAAATTATTTAATTAAAAGATAATGAATAAAGTACAAACACTGGCTTCCTGCTCTCTCCCTAGCTTCGTCCACGGCCGTACCCACAACAGCCACAGCGGCTGAAAGAGGCAGTAGTCCTTACGTCAGAATCTGGACGCTTGAAGTCCCTTCAGCGGGGTCCTTACAAAGTCCTGGGGCCCATATTGCGGTCCTTAAGTCCTGGGCAACAGATTATATCCTCTCCGGGGGTCTGACAATGCCCGATTCACTGTCCTTTAGCCCGGGGCAAGTGATTCTATCCCCTCCTGGAGTCTGGCAGTGCCCTGGCTGTTGGTGAGCTTCTGCCCTGGGCAAACGTGCCTCGGGCTCTGACCAGGAAGCAGGAGCTTCCTGCTCCCTAGAGGCTGCTGGCTCAGCCCACAAACTGACCCTTTGCTATCCCTGCCTCTAACATGTACAGGGCAATACAATACAGTTCAACATTGATACATTACAGACTAAAAAAGACATCACACGCATGGCGAACTTAGCAAACACAGCATAATACAATAAGAATGTGTAGCATATATTACAAGTGTTTACATACACAGTAAATGCACATGAGACATAACACAAAAGAAGGGTCACATAAGTCCCGTGTGGGGGAGGGGCAAACAAGGGTCTCCGCCACCTCCTTACAAGTGCACTGCAAGAAAACATTGTATTGCACCGAAGGCATAGCTAGTGGTTCAGCTCACAGGGGGCAAAACATCTGAGTGGGCCCCTAACCAGGTAGTCCTGATTACAACTATGGTAGCGCATCCTAATAATAGGTATAGGGCAACCTCAGCCAATGACCTGGCTGCTACTGAAAGTAAATCACTATACAAAGACCAACACTGATATTACCGCCATATAGTGACCATATAGCGGTGGATACCAGTCCTGCAGAACATACAAGAGATCACAGTACAGTTATTGATGGTTACTTACAGATTATGTTCTTTCTGTTGGAGTCATTCACTTTTTCTTTCTTTCCCATTTGGCCCAGACTGACATGACAACTTCCCCACCCATGTCTTGTCTGCAAAGATTGCAACAAAGACACATTTCACTTCTCACATTTCCAGCACCGTCCCCATCTATTCCCAACCTGCACAAACTTCCCATCCTGCTGTCACCCCAATGCTGAGGAGCTGCTGTGGTATGTGTCCCTATTACTGCACCTGTTGTGTGTTACAAAAACAGTGCTCATATTATTATTATTTATTTATATAGCACCATTGATTCCATGGTGCTGTACATGAGAAGGGGTTACATTCAAATTACAGATAACACTTATAGTAAGCAAACTAACAATTACAGACTGATATTGAGGGGCGAGGACCCTGCCCTTGCGGGCTTACATTCTACAGGACGGTGGGGATGGAAACAATGGGTTGAGGGTTGTAGGAGCTCCGGCGTTCGTGAGGTGGTATCTTCGGTAGTGGTGAGGAGGCAGCAAGGTCAGTGCAGGCTGTAGGCTTTTCTGAAGAGGTGGGTTTTCAGGTTTCATCTGAAGGATCCGAATGTGGTTGATAGTCGGATGTGTTGGTGCAGAGAATTCCAGAGGATGGGGGATATTCTGGAGAATTCTTGGAGGCGGTTGGGTGGGGAGCGGATGAGTGTGGAGGAGAGAAGGAGGTCTTGGGAGGACCGGAGATTACATGAGGGAAGATATCAGGAGATTAATTCAGAGATATATGGAGGAGACAGGTTATGGATGGCCTTGTAGGTCAGTATTGGTAGTTTGAACTGGATACGCTGACGGATTGGGAGCCAGTGAAGAGATTTGCAGAGAGGGGAAGTGGAGGAATAGCGAGGAGAGAGATGAATTAGTCGGGCAGCACAGTTAAGGATGGACTGGAGAGGTGCAAGGGTGTTAGCAGGGAGGCCACAGAAAAGGATGTTGCAGTAGTCAAGGCGGGAGCTGATGAGGGCATGCACAAGCATTTTAGTAGATTGACGGTTGAGGAAAGGACGGATTCTGGAGATATTTTTGAGCTGGAGGTGACAGGAGGTGGAAAGAGCTTGGATGTGCGGTTTGAAGGACAGGGCAGAGTCAAGGGTTACTCCAAGGCAGTGGACTTAAAGTACGGGGGAAAGCGTGATGTCGTTAATTGCAATAGATAGGTCAGGTATGGAAGATCTATGAGATGGAGGAAAGATGATGAGTTCAGATTTGTCCACATTGAGTTTGAGGAAGCGAGAGAAGAAGGAGGATATGGCTGATAGACACTCTGGGATTCTGGACAGCAGGGAGGTGACATCTGGGCCAGAAAGGTAGATCTGAGTGTCATCAGCATAAAGGTGGTACTGGAATCCATGAGACTTTATGAGTTGTCCCAGGCCAAGTGTATAGATTAAGAAGAGTAGGGGTCCTAGAACAGAGCATTGGGGGACTCCAACAGAGAGAGGGTGGGATGAGGGGGTAGTGTGGGAGTGGGAGACACTGAATGTGCTGTTGGAAAGGTATGAGGAGATCTAGGAAAGGGCGAGGTCTTTGATGCCAAAGGAGGAAAGGATCTGTAGTAGGAAGCAGTGGTCAACTGTGTCAAAAGCAGAGGACAGGTCTAGGAGGAGGAGTACAGAGTATTGTCCATTAGCTTTGGCTGTAAGTAGGTCGTTAGTGATTTTGGTCAGGGCTGTCTCAGTTGAGTAATGGGGGCAGAAACCAGATTGTAGATTGTCAAAGAGCAAGTTAGATGAGAGGTGGGAGGAAAGTTCAGCGTGGACGTGCTGCTCCAGGAGTTTGGAAGCGAATGGGAGCAGTGATATTGGGCGATAGCTGGACATACCAGTTGGATCGAGGGTTGGCTTTTTAAGGATAGGTGTGATTGTGGCATGTTTGAAAGCAGAAGGGAAGGTACCAGAAGTTAGTGATAGGTTGAAGAGGTGGGTTAGGGATGGGATGAGAGTGGTGGTGAGGTTGGGGAGGAGTTGAGATGGGATGAGGTCGATCGCACAGGTGGTGAGGTGCAATTTGGAGAGGAGACAATTAAGCCCCCCTTCAGTGATTTGGAGAGGGAGGTTATGGGGTTTGGGCATTGGTCTGGTATACAAAGGGGTTGTGGTGGTTGAACAATGAAGACTTGCCTTGTTTGGTCGATCTTAGTTTTAAAGTGTGTGGCAAAGTCCTCAACAGAGATGAGGTAGGTTGGAGGGGGCAGTGGTGGGTGGAGGGGGGAGTTAAAGGTTTTGAATAACTGTTTGGGGTTGTAGGATAGGGAAGATACGAGGGTTGTAAAGTAGGTCTGTTTAGCAGTGGTGAGAGCAGATTTACATTGAATAAAAATTATAGATTATCACTACTGTATATGCTGCTGCTATTTATAGTGCTTTGGAACAAAGCACTATACTGTTATTCCACCGTGGTAAACTTCTTCTTATTCTTATTATTCAGTCCGCACGTAATGCGGCCCGAACCGCTAAACTCACAGACTCCAGTGAGGTGTCATTTCGAAGCCAGCGTCCCCAAGAGGTGTGCTAAGTATTTTTCGTGCCGATCGGATTTGTAGTTTTTGCGCAATTTGTGTTTGAAAAAAGTCTTTCAATGCGTTTCAATAGGGAAATTGTCCCATACGTTTATAATGGGCTGGTTTCTGAGGCAATTTCTAAAAATAACTGCCACCTGGCCGATTAGCTCATTGATATGCGCAGTCAGACACAGTTACTATGCCAACGCCTATGAAGTCTACATCAGCTCACCAGGTCACAAGTTTTGTCAGATAATATCAGCTCTTAAAGTGACAGTACAGCACAATTCCAAACCACTATCCTTAGTCTTATGATTATTAGACTGTGGCCCGATTCTAACTCATCGGGTATTCTAGAATATGTATGTCCACGTAGTATATTGCACAGCCACGCAGTATACAGTGCAGAGCCGCGCAGTACACAGCGCAGAGCCGCGCAGTGCACAGCGCAGAGCCGCGCAGTACACAGCGCAGAGCCGCGCAGTACACAGCGCAGAGCCGCGCAGTATAGTGCTTCTTCTTCTCTTTTCCTGTGAGCCCTGAACAGCACATCCAATGAGCTGGGATGTCTGGCTGACTGCCATGCAATGATCTGAGAAATGTGAGTGTTATCTTTTCTTCATTTAATCCTTTTATTTTCGTAATTACCTTGTACATATTTGCAATTGTCTCATTTGTAACATCTTTGTAAAATATTTTTATAAACACTGCCTAAAAATCATTTATGGGGTATATTATTTAATACTAGTTCGTTCTTCCTGCCCTAAACCGTACCCTGTCTCTGAAGGGAATTACGCTACTGTTTTTTGGGGGTTTGCTCCAGACCCCTTCAATTGGAGCTGGTGGCAGCGACCGTGTGCCGGCTTTTGGGGGTCACTGTAGCGACTGCGGCTTATTGTTCCTGCCTGAGTGGGAGTAGTTTATCGCATCGCTGCAGTGCACCCAATAGCCAGTACATAGCAGGCAGCGTTTCTGGCGACTAATTACCCCAGGTGCAGCACCTAATCTGACCTGAGAGTAAGGGGGGCGCCAGAGAGCTGCAAGGTTTAAGTGGAACTGCAAGCGGGATATACACAAATCCCTGCAGTTCATGGTATACTGAAGAGCAGTGGGATACCTAGAATAAGCCCCTGCTGTAAACTAAGAGGTCAATAGCCTCGTGTGTGTTTTTTCATCACATTGTGGCAGTGGAGGGATAACTAGGATAAGCCCCTGCACATGTGATAGCCGTCTGCTGGTCTAAAGTCACCCCGATCCGTGACAGATTGTGGGCAGCGGCTAAGGGATCTTGACAGTCACGGTGTGAATCGTGACATATTCACGACATAGTCAGCCAGGTTGACTCGGAGGACCAAGAGCACCCCGTGCTGTACCTGAGCCGGAAACTTTTGCCGAGGGAAGTGGCCTACTCCACCATCGAGAAGGAGTGCCTGGCCATAGTCTGGGCCCTGCAGCGCTTGCAGCCCTACTTGTACGGTCGCACCTTCACCGTGGTGACCGACCACAACCCTCTGCGCTGGCTAAGCACCATGTGTGGAACCAATGGCAGGTTGCTACGCTGGAGCCTTGCCCTTCAGCAATTTGACTTCACCGTTAAACACAAAGCGGGCAAAGAGCATGGTAATGCAGATGGACTCTCCCGCCAGGGTGAACCCACGGAGGTGCGCATGGAGGCATACCGAGAGGTCCTGCCGCCGTAGCGCACGCCAAAAGGGGGAGGTGTCACGATATGGTATGAAATATCATAAGTTAGTTTTCTTGCTAGCATGCGGGGGCTAAAACCCCCCCCCCTCTCTCTGGTTCTCTTTCCTTTCCTGTGTTTCTATCTGTCTGTGTAGAAGAGCTTGCCTTGTGGGGGGAGTTTTATTGACGAAAGGTATTTACGACTAGCATAGCTGCAAGAGAAATTTGTGTTAGCAGGAACTGTTAGAGAAACTTCTAGAACGCATAGAAGGTCTTTGTTCTGTTTTTGGAAGATATTATGCAAACCGTTTAAGTTACGAACACCAAAATATATCGTCATAATCACACTCGGAGGATCTACGCATCACTCTAATCACAGGCTTGTAGCTCCATCTGGTACAGAGGTAGGGATTTCTCTGTCAGTGTGCGTGACAAATAGGACATATTTGATCTCATCGGAATGCCCACGATACTATGAGATGAACGATGGGTATGGTGCGATTATTTTATGTTCGGTGGCGAAGTTACGGGCATCAGATATATTTAATGCCCAGTTAGTGAAACCAAAGAGGTAGGAGGAGTTGGAAAACCAAGCCCTTTCTGTGAGGTCACAGACTGTAGGTTTTAAGTGCTGGCAGGCATCCAAGAGAGGAGAGTTGGGAGTTTTTACCTGAAGCGACCAGACTGCGAGTGCCAATGCACTGGGATAGATGGAAAGCTCTCCTAGCCTAGCCTGCAATGCAATGATCTGAGAATATGTGAGTGTTACCGTTCCTTCCTTTAATCCTTTTATTTTCATAATTACCTTGTACATATTTGCAATTGTCTCATTTGTAACATCTTTGTAAAATATTTTATAAACACTGCCTAAAAATCATTTATGGGGTATCATAGTTATTACTAGTTCGTTCTCCATGCTCTAAAAACGTACCCTGTCTTTGAAGGGAATCTACGCTACTGTTTTGGGTTAGCAGCCGAACCCGTTTAATCGGCGCTGGTGGCAGCTTACCGTGTGCCGGCTTTTTGGGGGGGTCACTGTAGCGACTGCGGCTTGATAATTATCAGAGCAGTGCACAGCGCAGAGCCGCGCAGTACACAGCGCAGAGCCGCGCAGTACACAGCGCAGAGCCGCGCAGTACACAGCGCAGAGTCGCGCAGTATAAAGCGCAGAGTCGCGCAGTATAAAGCGCAGAGCCGCGCAGTACACAGCGCAGAGCCGCGCAGTACACAGCGCAGAGCCGCGCAGTACACAGCGCAGAGCCGCGCAGTACACAGCGCAGAGCCGCGCAGTACAAAGCGCAGAGTCGCGCAGTATAAAGCGCAGAGCCGCGCAGTACACAGCGCAGAGCCGCGCAGTACACAGCGCAGAGCCACGCAGTATACAGTGCAGAGCCGCGCAGTACACAGCGCAGAGCCGCGCAGTACACAGCGCAGAGCCGCGCAGTACACAGCGCAGAGCCGCGCAGTACACAGCGCAGAGCCGCGCAGTACAAAGCGCAGAGTCGCGCAGTATAAAGCGCAGAGCCGCGCAGTACACAGCGCAGAGCCGCGCAGTACACAGCGCAGAGTCGCGCAGTATAAAGCGCAGAGCCACGCAGTACACAGCGCAGAGCCGCGCAGTACACAGCGCAGAGCCGCGCAGTACACAGCGCAGAGCCGCGCAGTACACAGCGCAGAGCCGCGCAGTACAAAGCGCAGAGTCGCGCAGTATAAAGCGCAGAGCCGTGCAGTACACAGCGCAGAGCCGCGCAGTACACAGCGCAGAGCCGTGCAGCACACAGCGCAGAGCCACGCAGTATACAGTGCAGAGCCGCGCAGTACACAGCGCAGAGCCGCGCAGTGCACAGCGCAGAGCCGCGCAGTACACAGCGCAGAGCCGCGCAGTACACAGCGCAGAGCCGCGCAGTACACAGCGCAGAGCCGCGCAGTACAAAGCGCAGAGTCGCGCAGTATAAAGCGCAGAGCCGCGCAGTACACAGCGCAGAGCCGCGCAGTACACAGCGCAGAGCCGCGCAGTACACAGCGCAGAGCCGCGCAGTACAAAGCGCAGAGTCGCGCAGTATAAAGCGCAGAGCCGCGCAGTACACAGCGCAGAGCCGCGCAGTACACAGCGCAGAGCCACGCAGTATACAGTGCAGAGCCGCGCAGTACACAGCGCAGAGCCGCGCAGTACACAGCGCAGAGCCGCGCAGTACACAGCGCAGAGCCGCGCAGTACACAGCGCAGAGCCGCGCAGTACACAGCGCAGAGCCGCGCAGTACAAAGCGCAGAGTCGCGCAGTATAAAGCGCAGAGCCGCGCAGTACACAGTGCAGAGCCGCGCAGTACACAGCGCAGAGTCGCGCAGTATAAAGCGCAGAGCCACGCAGTACACAGCGCAGAGCCGCGCAGTACACAGCGCAGAGCCGCGCAGTACACAGCGCAGAGCCGCGCAGTACATAGCGCAGAGCCGCGCAGTACACAGCGCAGAGCCGCGCAGTACAAAGCGCAGAGTCGCGCAGTATAAAGCGCAGAGCCGTGCAGTACACAGCGCAGAGCCGCGCAGTACACAGCGCAGAGCCGCGCAGCACACAGCGCAGAGCCGCGCAGTATACAGCGCAGAGCCGCGCAGTACACAGCGCAGAGCCGCGCAGTACACAGCGCAGAGCCGCGCAGTACACAGCGCAGAGCCGCGCAGTACACAGCGCAGAGCCGCGCAGTACAAAGCGCAGAGCCGCGCAGTATAAAGTGCAGAGCCGCGCAGTACACAGCGCAGAGCCGCGCAGTACACAGCGCAGAGCCGCGCAGTATAAAGCGGAGAGCTGCGCAGTACACAGCGCAGAGCCGCGCAGTACACAGCGCCGAGCCGCGCAGTACACAGCGCAGAGCCGCGCAGTATACAGCGCAGAGCCACGCAGTACACAGCGCAGAGCCGCCCAGTATAAAGCGCAGAGCCGCGCAGTATACCGCGCAGAGCCGCGCAGTGCACAGCGCAGAGCCGCGCAGTACATAGCGCAGAGCCGCGCAGTATAAAGCGCAGAGCCGCGCAGTACACAGCGCAGAGCCGTGCAGTATACAGCGCAGAGCCGCGCAGTATACAGCGCAGAGCCGCGCAGTACACAGCGCAGAGCCGCCCAGTATACAGCGCAGAGCCGCGCAGTACACAGCGTAGAGCCACGCAGTATACAGCGCAGAGCCGCGCAGTATACAGCGCAGAGCCGCGTAGTATACAGCGCAGAGCCCCGCAGTATACAGTGCAGAGCCCCGCAGTATACAGCGCAGAGCCGTGCAGTACACAGTGCAGAGCCGCGCAGTACACAGCGCAGAGCCGCGCAGTACACAGCGCAGAGCCGCGCAGTATAAAGCGCAGAGCCGCGCAGTACACAGCGCAGAGCCGCGCAGTACACAGCACAGAGCCGCGCAGTACACAGCGCAGAGCCGCACAGTATAAAGCGCAGAGCCGTGCAGTACACAGCGCAGAGCCGCGCAGTACACAGCGCAGAGCCGTGCAGTACACAGCGCAGAGCCGCGCAGTATAAAGCGCAGAGCCGTGCAGTACACAGCGCAGAGCCGCGCAGTACACAGCGCAGAGCCGCGCAGTATAAAGCGCAGAGCCGCGCAGTACACAGCGCAGAGCCGCGCAGTACACAGCGCAGAGCCGTGCAGTACACAGCACAGAGCCGCGCAGTATAAAGCGCAGAGCCGTGCAGTACACAGCACAGAGCCGCGCAGTACACAGCGCAGAGCCGTGCAGTACACAGCGCAGAGCCGCGCAGTATACAGCGCAGAGCCGTGCAGTATAAAGCGCAGAGCCGCGCAGTACACAGCGCAGAGCCGCGCAGTACACAGCGCAGAGCCGTGCAGTACACAGCGCAGAGCCGCGCAGTATACAGCGCAGAGCCGTGCAGTACGCAGCACAGAGCCGCGCAGTACACAGCGCAGAGCCGCGCAGTACACAGCGCAGAGCCGCGCAGTACACAGCGCAGAGCCGCGCAGAGCCGCGCAGTACACAGCGCAGAGCCGCGCAGTACACAGCGCAGAGCCAGCCGCGCAGTACACAGCGCAGAGACGCGCAGTACACAGCGCAGAGCCGCGCAGTACACAGCGCAGAGCCGCGCAGTATAAAGCGGAGAGCCGCGCAGTACACAGCGCAGAGCCGAGCAGTACACAGCGCAGAGCCGCGCAGTAGACAGCGCAGAGCCGTGCAGTACAGAGCGCAGAGCCGCACAGTATAAAGCGCAGAGCCGCGCAGTATACCGCGCAGAGCCGCGCAGTACACAGCGCAGAGCCGTGCAGTACACAGCGCAGAGCCGCGCAGTATAAAGCGCAGAGCCGTGCAGTACACAGCGCAGAGCCGCGCAGTACACAGCGCAGAGCCGCGCAGTACACAGCGCAGAGCCGCGCAGTATAAAGCGCAGAGCCGCGCAGTACACAGCGCAGAGCCGCGTAGTACACAGCGCAGAACCGCGCAGTACACAGCGCAGAGCCGCGCAGTACACAGCGCAGAGCCGCGCAGTACACAGCGCAGAGCCGCGCAGTACACAGCGCAGAGCCGCGCAGTACACAGCGGAGAGCCGCGCAGTACACAGCGCAGAGCCGAGCAGTACACAGCGCAGAGCTGCGCAGTACACAGCGCAGAGCCGCGCAGTACACAGCGCAGAGCCGCGCAGTATACAGCGCAGAGCCGCGCAGTACACAGCGCAGAGCCGCGCAGTACAGAGCGCAGAGCCGCACAGTATAAAGCGCAGAGCCGCGCAGTACACAGCGCAGAGCCGCGCAGTACACAGCGCAGAGCCGCGCAGTACACAGTGCAGAGCCGCACAGTACACAGCACAGAGCCGCGCAGTACACAGCGCAGAGCCACCCAGTATACAGCGGAGAGCCACGCAGTACGCAGCGTAGAGCCACGCAGTATGCAGCGCAGAGCCGCGCAGTATACAGCGCTGAGCCGCGTAGTATACAGCGCAGAGCCCCGCAGTATACAGTGCAGAGCCCCGCAGTATACAGCGCAGAGCCGTGCAGTACACAGTGCAGAGCCGTGCAGTACACAGTGCAGAGCCGCGCAGTACACAGCGCAGAGCCGCGCAGTATACAGCGCAGACACGCGCAGTACACAGCACGGACACGCGCAGTACACAGCGCAGAGCCGCGCAGTACACAGCGCAGAGCCGCGTAGTATACAGCGAAGAGCCACGCAGTATATAGCGCAGAGCCGCGCAGTACAAAGCGCAGAGCTGCGCAGTATACAGCGCAGAGCCGCGCAGTATACAGCGCAGAGCCGCGCAGTATACAGGGCAGAACGCGCAGTACACAGTGCAGAGCCGCGCAGTACACAGCGCAGAGCCGTGCAGTACACAGCGCAGAGCCGCGCAGTACACAGCGCAGAGCCGCGCAGTAGACAGCGCAGAGCCACGCAGTATACAGCGCAGAGCCGCGTAGTATACAGCGCAGAGCCGCGTAGTATACAGCGCAGAGCCGCGTAGTATACAGCGCAGAGCCACGCAGTATACAGCGCAGAGCCACGTAGTTATACTGCCCAGTCACGTAGTATATTGTCCAGTCACATAGTATACTGTATATCCCTGTTAAAAAAAAAAAAGAATTAAAATAAAAAAGTTACATACTCACCTCCTGGAGCGGCCGGTATCTGATGGTTGTTGCACCTCCTAGAGCGGCCGGTACACGATGCTTGTTGCACCTGGAGTGGCCGGTACCCGATGCTTGTTGCGCGCTCCGGTCCCAAGAGTGCATTGCGGTCTCACGAGATGATGACGTAGCGGTGTTGTGAGACAGAAAGACGGAAGTGCCCTTAGACAATTATATAGTAGATTACCCCGCTCACCAATTCGGAACCCGAGGGGCCCGGCCCACCAAATCGGACCCCGAGGGGCCCGGCCCACCAAATCGGACCCAGAGTGACCCCGCCCACCAAGTCGGACCCAGAGTGACCCCGCCCACCAAATCGGACCCAGAGTGGCTCCGCCCACCAAATCGGACCCAGAGTGACCCCTTCCACCAAATCAGACCCAGAGTGACCCCTTCCACCAAATCGGACCCAGAGTGACCCCTTCCACCAAATCGGGTCCAGAGTGACCCCGCCCACCAAATCGGACCCAGAGTGACCCCACCCACCAAATCGGACCCTGAGGTGCCCAGCCCACCAAATCAGAACCTGAGGTGCCCAGCCCACCAAATCGGACCGAGTGACCCCACCCACCAAATTGGTCCCTAAGGTGCCCCGCCCACCAAATCGGACCCAGAGTGGCTCCGTCCACCGAATCGGACCCAGAGTGGCCGCGCCCACAGAATCGGACCAAAAGTGACCCCGCCCACCGAATCGGACCTAGATTTACCCCGCCCACAAAATCAGACCCAGATTGACCCAACCCACCAAATCGGACCGCCTGAGGGGCACCCAAGTGTCAAAGTCTTGCAGGGGCAGCCCGGGCACCATTCCAAAGCACTATCTGTAGTTCCTTCAGGAAATACCCATCTAGTTTTCTATCTTATTTCACTATTATTATTATTATTATGATTATTAATAATAACAAATCTTAAATAGTGATACTATTGGAAATATAGGTAGTAGTAAATCTTGATTTCCTGCAGGCTGGGTAATTTAAGTAATAGAAACCCCAATCTGAGGAAGGGGATGGAGCCGGCATGGGCCTGTGTGCTTTCAAATGCCAGGACTGAATTTTAGTCCCAGTCTGTCTCTCGTTGTATGTATTTGTATACAAATATAGACATGGACTGGAATGCACTGTGATACATACAGTTATGAAAGCAGGAAAGTGATTCTGTCATTGACACAACTTATAGAGGAATTACTTGGCTAATTGTTATAATTCAGTCATGCTAATGTAGGGTTCATTAAACCACATGTTAAATGCAAACATTGTGCACAGAACACATCAAAATAATTGCAGGATCCTTAAATGCATTAGGAGAATTAAAATATTAAATATTCATATTCACTACATGTATACATGATGCAGAGAATTGAAGATTATGCAAATTGCAATCAACATCATGTGCAATGCAAACACACTGTATAGACGAAGGGGAACACAGATTTGCAGCTGTTATAACCCGTGTATACTATTATTCTATGCAAGTCATTTACAGCGACAGTAAAGTTAGTTTCTCATAATTTACTGTTCAGTTTAAAAAAAAGTCCGTTTGCAACAAAGAGAGTCAATGACAACTTCATGAAAAAACATCTGCTGCCAATGTACCTCCTCTCAACATTTGAGGTGGTCAATGGGGACACACTTACTGTAGGTTACATTTTCACTAAAGAGCTGCAGGTTGGCATTCTTTTCTTATTTGCCATCACTTGGACCAGATCTAAAAAAGATGAAATGTCAAGGTTTTGTCCGTCAGATTCTTTTAAATTTTTTAGCCTCATAGGGAATGTGGCATTAGAAAATGACCTTTTGTTTAAATCAAAATTTTATAGCAATTATTTTTTTATCATTATCACAATTTTTATTAAAAATATAAATGAGACACTTGAACTATGGTTTTTAGACTCCAACTCCCTGTTTCAGGATATCTATATGTACAGTGGGTACGGAAAGTATTCAAACCCCTTTAAATTTTTCACTCTTTGTTTCATTGCAGCTATTTGGTAAATTCAAAAAAATTCATTTTTTTTCTCATTAATGTACACTCTGCACCCCATCTTGACTGAACCCCCCCCCCAGAAATGTAGCAATTTTTGCAAATTCATTAAAAAAGAAAAACTGAAATATCATATGGTCATACATTTTCAGACCCTTTGCTCAGTATTGAGTAGAAGCACCCTTTTGAGCTTGTACAGCCATGAGTCTTCTTGGGAATGATGCAACAAGTTTTTCACACCTGGATTTGGTGATCCTCTGCCATTCTTCATTGCAGATCCTCTCCAGTTCCGTCAGGTTGGATGGTGAACGTTGGTGGACAGCCATTTCTGGTCTCTCCAGAGATGCTCAATTGGGTTTAGGTCAGGGCTCTGGTTGGGCCAGTCAAGAATGGTCACACAGTTGTTGTGAAGCCACTCCATTGTTATTTTAGCTGTGTGCTTAGGGTCATTGTCTTGTTGGAAGGTGAACCTTCATCCAGTCTGAGGTCCAGAGCACTCTGGAAGAGGTTTTCATCCAGGATATCTCTGTACTTGGCTGCATTCATGTTTCCTTCAATGACAACCAGTCGTCCTGTCCCTGGAGTTGAAAAACACTCCCATAGCATGATGCTGCCACCATCATGTTTCACTGTTGGGATTGTATTGGGCAGGTGATGAGCAGTGCCTGGTTTTCTCCACACATGCCGCTTAGAATTATCACCAAAAAGGTCTATCTTCGTCTCATCAGACCATAGAATCTTATTTCTCATAGTCTGGGAGTCCTTCATGTGTTTTTTTAGCAAACTCCATGCGGTCTTTCATATCTCTTGCACTGAGGAGAGGCTTTCATCGGGCCACTCTGCCATGCAGTGATAGTTGACTTTGTGGAAGTTTCCCCCTTCTCCCCACGGCTTCTCTGGAGCTCAGACACAGTGATCTTGGGGTTCTTCTTTACCTCTCTCCCCAAGGCTCTTCTCCCATGATTGCTCAGTTTGGCTGGAAGGCAAGGTCTAGGAAGACTTCTGGTGGTCCCAAACTTCTTCAATTTAAGTATTATGGAGACCACTGTGCTCTTAGGAACCTTGAGTACTGCAGATATTCTGTTGTAACCTTGGCCATATCTGTGCCTTTCCACAATTCTGTCTTTGAGCTCCTTGGTCAGTTCCTTTGACCTCATGATTCTCATTTGGTCTGACATGCACTGTGAGCTGTGAGGTCTTATATAGACAGGTGTGTGCCTTTCCAAATCAAGTCCTATCAGTTTAAACACAGCTGGACTCCAATGAAGGAATAGAACCATCTCAAGGAGTATCCCCTGATGAAGAAATTGACTTCTGAAGCACGCGTCGATGTGTGCACGTTATCTGGGACCCAGTGGACCTTAAAGATATACAGCCCCCTTTTTTTCTGGCATGGTCACCTTGCACCTTATACAATTACATGCCTCCTTCTCTACATTTTGCACTCTGCACTCTATGCAAATGCTTTAATTGCTTTTGGTTTTGACACTGTTACACAATTTTTGGCCACTTTAGGGGGGTTATCTCTCCTCATAATGATTGTGATCATTTACAATTTTTTCACTATATTTTTTCACCTCCCTTGACTTTATATATATAAATAATTTTTTAATGTAATTTATTTGTAGCTGCCTTCACATTTTTTTTTTATACTTTTTCATGTATTTTTTATGTATTTTCTCTTTTTTTAATCTTTTTTTGGGGTGCTGTTTTATGTGATCACTAACCACATACATATCTTAATACTTTTATAATCCTATATTGTGATCAACATCTATAAATATATATATTTTTTATATTTCATTTTCTATCCCTTTGGTCTGCTATTTGTTTACATTGGATCCATATATATATTTTTTTATATAATATTATACATACTACCCTGATACGTGCGCATGTACTACTGTTTGCCACTATCTGTTTAATAAAGGCAATTTTATTTGAGTATATTTTTTGTCCGGTAATTTATGATGGTCCACCTTTCAGGGTGTTTTCTCCTTGCTGTATAATTTCTTGTATACTTTATGTATATGCTGTTTGTCCCGTGTTCTGTCTACAAGAGTGCACTGTTCCCCAGCCTCCTGGATTCCTACTTTTTGGGGGACAGTACACTTCTGATTGAAGGACAGTTTGAGCTAGATACATTATTGTAATATCAGAACTGCTGCAATCAGAAGCAGCTTTGTTGCTGCACAACTTCACTGAAGAAGGCTGGATCCAGCTATCTGACCAGGTTCAGTGCAGCTATTAGCAGCTCTGTAATAAAGAACCTGTGAGCACTGTGCTGCTTGCCAAATTGGCCATTCCCCACTGAGAGACTACAGAGATGGCCGGTAACCTAGACAATGAGCAATCAACAATACAGTTTAAATGATAAATTATTAATACAATTAAATTCTTGAATTTTATTCAGAAACTAGCTGTACTACCCGGCTTCGCCCGGGGTAATAACTGCTGTTAGCAAAATAGAATGTGTTAACAAAAATTTATTCTGCACAAAAAACCACAAAACAAATAGATAGAAATGTAATTATTAAAAGGCAAAAACTAAGCTAATAGAAGCATTTTACAACATATATTTCAACACCAGAGATATTCCACACAGATTTAACTAAATTGGCCAAGTAATGTGAAGTAATCTTCTACTACTTAATCGAGAGCCTTTTGATAAACGACATTCTTAGTTTTTCCTTCAGGTGCAAAGACAAACAGATTTTTGGCTGTTCCAACTCTTGAACAGGCCACATAAAGTTGACCATGAGATTAGCATGGAGATTGTAAATGTAAGCTAGCTGAAGAGCCCGGCGTTGCCTGGGCATAGTAAATATCTGTGGTTAGTTATAGCACCTCACTTCTCTTATTTTCCCATCACGCCTCTCATTTTCCCCATCACATCTTTCATTTTCCCCCTCACATCTCTCATTTTCTCCCTCACACCTCTCATTTTCCCCCTCACTCCTCTTATTTTCCCCCTCACTCCTCTCATTCCCCCCTAACACTTGTCATTTCGACCTCACATCTGTCATTTTCCGATCACTCCACTATTTTCCCTCACTCCTCTCATTTTGCACTCACACCTTTTCATTTTCACCTCACATCTCTCATTTTCACCTCAGTATATACATGTTTGTCATCTCCCTTATATATAGTATACACCTGTATGTCATCTCCTGTATATAGTATATACCTGTATGTAATCTCCCCTGTATATAGTATATACCTGCTGTGTGTCATCTCCCCTGTATATAGTATATACCTGTATGTCATCTCCTCCTATATATAGTATATACCTGTATGTAATCTCCTCCTGTATATAGTATATACCTCTGTGTCATCTCACCTATATATAGTATACACTCACCGGCCACTTTATTAGGTACACCATGCTAGTAACGGGTTGGACCCCCTTTTGCCTTCAGAACTGCCTCAATTCTTCGTGGCATAGATTCAACAAGGTGCTGGAAGCATTCCTCAGAGATTTTGGTCCATATTGACATGATGGCATCACACAGTTGCCGCAGATTTGTCGGCTGCACATCCCAAAGATCCATACAAGGCAGGATGGATCCATGCTTTCATGTTGTTTACGCCAAATTCTGACCCTACCATCTGAATGTCGCAGCAGAAATCGAGACTCATCAGACCAAGCAACGTTTTTCCAATCTTCTACTGTCCAATTTCGATGAGCTTGTACAAATTGTAGCCTCAGTTTCCTGTTCTTAGCTGAAAGGAGTGGTACCCGGTGTGGTCTTCTGCTGCTGTAGCCCATCTGCCTCAAAGTTCGACGCACTGTGCGTTCAGAGATGCTCTTAGGCCTACCTTGGTTGTAACGGGTGGCGATTTGAGTCACTGTTGCCTTTCTATCAGCTCGAACCAGTCTGCCCATTCTCCTCTGACCTCTGGCATCAACAAGGCATTTCCGCCCACAGAACTGCCGCTCACTGGATTTTTTTTCTTTTTCGGACCATTCTCTGTAAACCCTAGAGATGGTTGTGCGTGAAAATCCCAGTAGATCAGCAGTTTCTGAAATACTCAGACCAGCCCTTCTGGCACCAACAACCATGCCACGTTCAAAGGCACTCAAATCACCTTTCTTCCCCATACTGATGCTCGGTTTGAACTGCAGGAGATTGTCTTGACCATGTCTACATGCCTAAATGCACTGAGTTGCCGCCATGTGATTGGCTGATTAGAAATTAAGTGTTAACAAGAAGTTGGACAGGTGTACCTAATAAAGTGGCCGGTGAGTGTATATCTGTGTGTCATCTCCTCCTGTATATAGTATATACCTGTATGTCATCTCCTCCTATACATAGCATATACCTGTATGTCATCTCCTCCTGTATATACTATATACCTGTAGGTAATCTGCTCCTGTATATAGTATATACCTGTGTGTCATCTCCTTCTGTATATAGTATATACCTGTATGTCATCTCCTGCTGTATGTAGTATGTACCTGTATGTCATCTCCTCCTCTATATAGTATATACCTGTGTGTCATCTCTCCTGTATATAGTATATATCTGTGTGTCATCTCCTCCTGCATATAGTATATACCTGTGTCATCTCCCCTGTAAATAGTATATACCTGTGTGTCATCTCCTCCTGTATATAGTATATATCTGTATGTCATCTCCTCCTGTATTAGACCTCGTTCACACGTTATTTGGTCAGTATTTTTACCTCAGTATTTGTAAGCTAAATTGGCAGCCTGATAAATCCCCAGCCAACAGTAAGCCCACCCCCTGGCAGTATATATTAGCTCACACATACACATAATAGACTGGTCATGTGACTGACAGCTGCCGGATTCCTATATGGTACATTTGTTGCTCTTGTAGTTTGTCAGCTTATTAATCAGATTTTTATTTTTGAAGGATAATACCAGACTTGTGTGTGTTTTAGGGCGAGTTTCGTGTGTCAAGTTGTGTGTGTTGAGTTGCGTGTGGCGACATGCATGTAGTGACTTTTGTGAGATGAGTTTTGTGTGGCGACATGCGTGTAGCAACTTTTTGTGTGTCGAGTTGCATGTGACAGGTTAGTGTAGCAAGTTGTGTGCAGCAAGTTTTGCGCATGGCGAGTTTTGCGCGTGGCGAGTTTTACGTGTGGTGCCTTTTGAGTATGTGCAAGTTTTGTGTGAGGCAACTTTTGCATGTGTTGCAACTTTTGTGCATGTGGCAATTTTTCCGCGTGTGCAAGTTTTGCGTGTGGCGAGTTTTCCATGAGGTGAGTTTTGCACGTGTGGCGAGTTTTGCATGTGGAGAGTTTTGCGCGTGGCGCGTTTTGAGCGGCGACTTTTATGTTTCAACTTTTATGTGGCGAGGTTGGTGTATGTGTGGTGAAATGTGCGCTGAGGGTGGTATATGTGTTCGACCACGTGGTAGTGTGTGGCGCATTTTGTGTGTGTGTTCATATCCCCATGGTGGTGTGGTGATTATCCCATGTCGGGGCCCCACCTTAGCAACTGTACAGTACATACTCTTTGGCGCCATCGCTCTCATTCTTTAAGTCCCCCTTGTTCACATCTGGCAGCTGTTAATTTGCCTCCAACACTTTTCCTTTCATTTTTTCCCCATTATGTAGATAGGGGCAAAATTGTTTGGTGAATTGGAAAGCGCGGGGTTAAAATTTCACCTCACAACATAGCCTATGACACTCTCAGGGTCCAGACGTGTGACTGTGCAAAATTTTGTGCCTGTAGCTGCGACGCCTCCAACACTTTTCCTTTCACTTTTTCCCCATTATGTAGATAGGGGCAAAATTGTTTGGTGAATTGGAAAGCGAGGGGTTAAAATTTCACCTCACAATATAGCCTATGACGCTGTCGGGGTCCAGACGTGTGACTGTGCAAAATTTTGTGGCTGTAGCTGCGACGGTTCAGATGCCAATCCCGGACATACATACACACATACACACATACATACACACATTCAGCTTTATATATTAGATAAATAGCAAAATTGCTTACTTTTACAAGAACTTTGCAATTTTACCTATTTAAGAAGTTGAAACAACTGTTGCATGCACGCCACTCAGGATATGATGGCGACACAAAGGAAACATGAGTTCTTATTGTAATCCTGGGGAAATCTTACTCATTAATAGTGATGAGCGAATATACTCGTTAATCAAGCTTTCTCGAGCACGCTCAGGGGTCGTCCCGAGTATTTTTTAGTGCTTGGAGATTTAGTTTTTCTTGCCGCAGCTGAATGATTTACATATGTTAGCCAGCATAAGTACATGTGGGGGTTGCCTGGTTGCTAGGGAATCTCAACATGTACTTATGCTGACTAACAGATGTAAATCATTCAGCTGCGGCAAAAAAAAGTAAATCTACGAGCACTAAAAAATACTCGGAGGACCCCCGAGCATGCTCGAGAAATCTCGAGTAACGAGTATATTCGCTCATCACTACTCATTAATTATAATTCTTTACAGTTGAGGGGAAGTAACAATTTACATGCAAACAGCTATGACACAGTTCTGAGCTGCAGTTGATCACAGGGGTTTTATTTAAGCTTCTTTTCATCACGCAGAATCACTTCTCTTCATGCAATGCTTCATCAGCATATATGAAAGTCTCTTTACAGATAACTCCTCTTCATAGATAATTTCTCTTCACAGATAACTTTTCTTCACAGTGTCTTAACCTAAGCAGAACTGTACCTTTCTCATGCAGTGAGGTGGGTGGAGGGGGAATGAGACCGGTGCTGTAGCTCTCTCACTTCTATCTTGAGGTAATAAAGATGCTCCTGGCTGTCCTAACTGCTTTTATTATTACAGCAAGCACTTCCCAGGATGAACTGGTCCACACAGCTTATCTGATTTCAGTCTGACAGGAGCCTCTAGCACACACCTTACTCTTGTATGTCCAGGACACAACAACAACTTTCCCATTATTCCCTGGGGCTGAGTTAACCACTCCCTGTCTGCTCTGCTATAACTATTCTAACCCCTATAGTTGCTGGATGATTCTAAATCAAGAGTGCAGATTTTATCTGTCACACAACTTCTTTAACTCATGGTGACACAGGTGCATGGCTCGGTGCAGTTACAGTTGTGCCTTGTGACCACACAAGCACCTTTGCATCCATCACTTGACCTGGACAGATGTCATCCCCTGGAAATGAATAATAAGAAATAGAGATTTTTACATTTTTGAAGAATTATTGCAAAAAGTCTATTGGAAAACTATAGAACTTTTCATTCTGCGATGAATAAATTGTATTGCTGAACCAAATACCTTTAAAATGTATGCAGTTGAAATACCTTTTCCATTAATAAACCATTGAGGGGTATTTAATTTTAATTTGCAGTGTGGAGTTCTGTTAGCATTTGCCATTGGATGCTTCAATTGGGAGTACATTAGTGGCAATAGGCAGGGAACTTTTTGTGAAGAGGGTACTTCACCACATGAAGTGAAACACTATAAGCAGCTTGCAAGCTTTTTAACTCTCTCTCCTTTGTGTCAAACAAGCAGCTGTGAAGATTGAGCTATCTTCTGCGCTATTCTGCCACTGGATGTTACAAAATAATTGACTAAAAGGGTAATCAGGATTATGTTTTAAATAGGAGTCACGTCTTCAAACCGAAATAATGTCCTTTTGTACAGACAGTTCTCCAGCCCCTGTTCACATGGCTCCTCTTAAAGCTGTAATTGGGTGGGTCTGGAATAAGGAGCAATGTTTCTGTGCTGTAGATGGTTATACAAATACAATAGAGAGAAAATAACTTTTGATCTCAGAACCATATTTTCTGTGTGTGTCTTTTCAGGAAACTAAAGACGTGATTTCTGGGCCGCCCACCCTGCCCTCAACATCTTAGCCCTCCAAATGATATTTATCTTATGATGACATTGCTATTCACTAAGAGAGAAAATCCGTTCTGGACAGTGATTTTCCATTGTTGAATGTGATCAATAGAGAAAATAAAGTGGCATTGGTATGAGAGTGTGTTCTAACATACTGCTACTCTAGAGAAAGGCTTTCTTTTCAAAGACTATTCTACTTTATGCCAAAAGAAACCTTTAGTTTTACAGAAATATGGATTTTGAAATATGGACTAATATGCAATAGGTTATAGTGACAGAATATTGGAAATAGATATACTGTAAAATGGACAATTGTTTTAAACTACTACAGGACAGTAATTATTGTTAAAGATCATTTGCCTGCAAACTGGTCTTTTTCTTTTTGCATATACCATTCACTTTAGAATGCTTATAAATATTTTACTATATGTGAAAGTTGTGTTTCTTTCCTAAAGTGAACCTGTCGTATTGCACATTTAGGCTTCTTTCACATTTCCGTTGGGACTCTCCCGCCCTGCTGCTTCGCCGAGACGTAGCGACGGACGTGTGTCAAAACGTATGTGACGGGTGCACTGGGCCCGTCTTTCTGACGGACCCGTCGAGGCTATGTGCACCTGTTGTGTATGCGTCTTTGCAGCAGTTTTCTGCAATGTATTACTAGGAACGCTAGCTGCCGGGAGCATTGGTGACGCTGCGCGGGACGCCAGCAGGTGAGAATATTGCGATTTTTTATTTTTTTAATTATTTTTAACATTATATCTTGTTACTATTGATGCTGCATAGGTAGCATCAATAGTAAAAAGAGAAAGAGAGCGAGTGAGAGAGAATTTCCCTGACGGGAAATTCTTCCACGCATGCTGTTTGAAAAGACGGGACCCGTCGCTGGATTCCTGCTTTTCACAGTCAGTGACGCAACCTGCGCCCATAGGCTTCCATTGTAGCCAGTGACGGGCAGCGCAGGATGCGTCACTGACTGATTTTCCGACGTGCAGAAAAAACGTTCCTCTGAAGGTTTTCTCTGCCCGACGGACCGGTTTTTTTTTACACAGGATCCAGTGCACGACGGATGAAACGGATGGCCATCCGTCACAATCCATTGCTAATACAAGTCTATGAGAAAATGCAGGATCCTGCAAATTTTTTTGCAGGATCCTGCATTCTCAAAAATTGACGTATCTCGACGGGAGCTGAAAGACGGAAGTGTGAAAGAGGCATAGTTCGATTATTGCCAGCATGTTATATAGAAGGAGATACCTAGCAGAATTATATAATGGTTTTTTGTAAAAGTTCCAGCAAATCTTCTATTTTATTCATTGAAATTCCTGGTGTTTGTGCAGTTTTATCACACAGCACAGTGCCACAGATTTTAAAGTTTTGAGGAAGCATGCAACTGGTTTTCACTGTACAGGGCAGATGGGAGACTGTGTGTATGGCGTCATGTGGGTGAGCAGTTTGCTAATGTCAACATTGTGAATCAGGTAGCCCATGATGGCGGTGGGGTTATTGTATGGGCAGCCATATGTTATGGTCAATGAACTCAGGTGCATTTTATTGATGCCATTTGGAATGCACAGAGATAGATCCTGAGATCCTGAGGCCTATTGTTGTGCCATTTATCCACGTCCATCACCTCATGTTGCAAGAATCTGTACACAATTCATGGAAGCTGAAAACATCCCAGTTCTTACATGGCCTTCATACTCATTGGACATGTAACCTATTGAGCATGTTTGAGATACTTTGGATCAGCATATACAGTATGACAGCGTGTTCCAGGTCCTGCCAATATCCAGCAACTTTGCACAGATATTGAAGAGGAGTGGACCAACACTCAACAGGCCACAATCAACAACCTGATCAACTCTATGTGAAGATGTGTTGCACCGAGTAAGTCAAATGGTGTCACGGGGATACAAGGAGGGCGAGAGCTAATAACCCGGGCCCCTGCAATTTCCCTCAGACTAGGGAAACCCTGTCTGACCCTCTACCTGAAGTTTACACTGAAGGTGTGCATGTTCAGGCCTCCACCCTCACCCTGACTCCTGATTCAGCCCTAGACTGAACACCAGCGCCCACCACCCAGTGAATGCAATAGACCAATACCCACAGTTATAACAAACAAGGATAAAGGAAAATATACACCACGCCGCAGTCAATCAGGAATACACTATAAAGGTGCAGGGCAAAATAAATACAAATATAGGAAGGAGTAAATAAGAAAAAGGAAAATACACCACCAGCAACGATTCTCCAACAACCAGCTCTCCACTCCGGACCGAGATAACTAAGGATAAGACAGAAGCTATAATCGGCGACGCGCAAAGATCAGGAGAACCATTTAAAGGAAATGGGCATGGCCCAGCTTCCAATCCGAGGATCAGATAAATTAACCCCGGAGCAGCCAGACGAAAACTAGCCGACGCCAATGAGCAAACAGTGGTCAAACGCGGAATTACCGCTGTCTGTCAGACGACCTGGTCTGGACAGTGTCCGACATGACAATGGTGGTCACACCAGGTACTGACTGGTTGTCTGATCCCCCTCCCCTCTCCCCGTACCTTCTTAATCAGTAAAACTGTATATTTTAGAGTGGCTTTTTATTGTTGCCAACCTAAGGCACCTGTGCAATAATCATGTCTAGTCAGCTTCTGGATATAGCACACCGTGAGGTGGCTGGAATATCTCACCAAAGGAGAAGTGCTCACTAACACAGATTTAGACAAATTAGTGAGAAATATTTCAGACAAAAAGTCCTTTTCTGTACATAGAAAAAGTCTTAGGCCGGATGCCCATGACACAAAACTACCAGTGCTGCCTTCTATTAAATCAGGTAAATAATATTATATTATAGGTAATTATGTTTTTTTTCAGTGTACCGTATTTCGTGGATTATAAGACGCACCCTAAATTTTGAGGAGAAAAATAGGAAAAAAACGTTTTTTTAATAAAATGGTGGTGCTTCTTATAATGCATGCATCTTATTTCTTACCAGGGGTTGGTGGCTGAAGTGAAGCAGGGTCCCAGGGTCGCTGCTGGAGGAGGCAAGAGAGGAGCATTGCTGCAGGCCACCGACTGGGATGAGGGAGTGTTCGGATGTATGGTGCGGCATGCCGCTGCGGGTCTTCGGTGCTGGCGGTGTTTGGTGCTGCAAGTATCCGGTGCTGCGGGGGCTCTGCTGACATCTTGTGAAAGCCCAAAGCCCCCGCAGTGACATGGTTTCCTATGCCGTGGATTGGACTCCGGGAAAATGGCTGCCGGCTAGGGTCGGCGCATGTGCAGATGGAGATCTCGGTACCAAGATCTGAGGAGATGAGATCTCAGTGGACAGCATAAAACACACAACAGGATGGTATAGGGGAGAGGAAGGGCCTACCGATAGGGAATGAGGGATGGTCACCACCTGAACGCAAACCTGAGTCTGTCCCTGCACTCCCCTAACGCCCTAAGTGGATCCTTCCCCCAACTGCCGTCAGGAACCTCATCCCTCGCTGTCACCTCACACTGCCCTTGCACTAGTCTCACACCTGCAAATGGTAACAAACATAGGGGACAGCGACAAACAAGAGAGGGACAAGGAATAAACCCAACAGTTAGCTTCCAGACTCCTCTGTCAAGCACCACACCACAGACAACACAGAAATGAAACGCCCGCCAGGTCCGTGGGGTACTCGATAACGGGTCTGGTCATTATTAAAGGGGTGCACATGGTGGCAGTGACCCGGTCCGTGGCCCTGGGTGCCCAATTAAGAGGGATAGTCTTTAAAGGGGTTGTGAAAATAATAAAAGTTTGTGATGCCACCTGTGGTACTCGGTCAAGGGTGACCAATGTTGCTTAAAGAGGTCCTCTGGGGGTGACAGTACTGCAGCAAAGACGGTATTGCTTCCCACAGGTGAAGCTGGGTCATGAAGTATGACACAGCCTCGGGCTCCCGGTGCCTGGTTTCTGCGCTTCAACTCAGAGAGTGCCCAGTTACAGTTCCACTCCAAACTCCTTTCTTCTCCTTTGCTTCTCCCCTCAATTGCTCACTATCACTGCAACCCTTCTGGTTCTCTTCCGTCCTGGAGCTGCAGCACAGACGTGGCTGCACGACCCCACTCTCTGCTCACACTCCTCTCTCCTCCAACTCCTTTCAATGACTCAGACTCCTCCTCCAGACCATAATATATATATATCTGGGGAAGCTCTTCTGAATCCTGGTTCAGAGCTCCACCTTCTGGCCTGGATTTAGAATGTGTTGCATGTAAGTGATTTACCTGGTAAAGAGAATCGTCCTTGCTTCCAGGCATGACATCACCCTCCCCGAAGGGAAGGCAATATCACTGTAACAACCGGTTACCTGGGGTGTTACACTCCCCCCATTAACTCCAGTACTCCTGGACTGGGAAAAGAAAAACAACAATACAGGTTAAGAATGCAAACATTTTTAGACATGCATGTCAACAGGTTAAACAGGTAAAACTTATGCTGCCTTTATGGGAGGTACTTTTCTTAAAATGTTGCATAACAAACAATTACCAAAAGTGCAAACATTTTAGTATCAGGTGTCCTTATGTACCAATAACAACAATAGTGCGAGGGACCCATCATAAACCCCCAAGTAGGTTTGGGAGGGCTACAAGGCATAACAACCAGACCTGGTCTTCAGCCACGCCAGACGGTTTTTCTTCGGTCTGTAAACAACAGGGTTCCACACACGCTGCCGGCGCGTAGTAAAACCAATAAGGGGCACCTGAAGAGGTGCTAACTATTTACAAGGAAAAAGTTTGCAGGTAAGCATCGCTCATTACCCTACTGTCTCTTTAAACTTTAATAAACACCAATGAACACACAATCACAACATTTTGAAATCAGATATCTCTGTTCCTATGTTTTCTTTTCCAGGGCAGATCCTGCTGTCCACTGCTTCCTGACTGGGGAAGTTCTTTTGCAAATGTCACAACTGATGACTCAGAGTAAAAAAGATGGCTAGCACTCAACAAAAGTAGATGCGACGGTGCTAGTAAAACGAGGCAATGGTTCCGTAATCAATAAACGTTGAGATCACCGCATACGTACAAGTAGAAAGTCTGCATTAAAGTGAAGATTTAATTACATTGATTGTCAGTGATTGACAAGGCGATGATTTGACGTTTCGGCTAATGGATAGCCTTGTTCACAAAATCGCTAGGAAAAACAAAATATATACAATGAGCTACTGTTTAGTAGATAAGTCTACATTCAAATAAACAATATATACAGTAAAAATTACATTATGTGCATAACAAGGAGTTATTGTTACAGCATGTGCAAAGCGTTTGCTTTGTGAGGCAGTACAGAAGGTGCCAAAGGTTTGTAATACATTGACTGTGAGACAATAAAAAATGGGAGACTGGTACAATAGAGGAGGACAGTGGATGCATTAATGAAGTGATTTCAAGTAGATATAAGGTGGCCTACCCTTTTGATGAAACGTCATGGGTAAGGATAGGTGGTATGCAGAGGCAGACCATGAGATATGTTATGTCCTGGGTACAGGCCACAGCTTAAACGTATTTGTGTATGCTGGGAGGTAGGTATGGTATGTATATGAATATGCTAAATTGTTTAGCAGTACGAAAAGTTTACAAAGGACATCTAAATAAACATACCCTGGTGCTATGCTTCACAATCATGGGGAAAGAAATGGAGCAGATTCCAATTGCTGTTTAGCATTGGGCAAATGCGGTCCTATTCTGTGGAGACCAATAAGGTATGGATCACATGCAGTGTAGATAGTGCGCCACCAATGCGAGTGAGTCCCTTCACTCAGATAAGTCCTGTCACCAGGTTTTTGGTTAATCGTGATTGTCTGCTAAACAATTTACATATTCATATATATATACAGTGGGGCAAAAAAGTATTTAGTCAGTCAGCAATAGTGCAAGTTCCACCACTTAAAAAGATGAGAGGCGTCTGTAATTTACATCATAGGTAGACCTCAACTATGGGAGACAAACTGAGAAAAAAAAATCCAGAAAATCACATTGTCTGTTTTTTTATCATTTGATTTGCATTTTATGGTGGAAAATAAGTATTTGGTCAGAAACAAACAATCAAGATTTCTGGCTCTCACAGACCTGTAACTTCTTCTTTAAGAGTCTCCTCTTTCCTCCACTCATTACCTGTAGTAATGGCACCTGTTTAAACTTGTTATCAGTATAAAAAGACACCTGTGCACACCCTCAAACAGTCTGACTCCAAACTCCACTATGGTGAAGACCAAAGAGCTGTCAAAGGACACCAGAAACAAAATTGTAGCCCTGCACCAGGCTGGGAAGACTGAATCTGCAATAGCCAACCAGCTTGGAGTGAAGAAATCAACAGTGGGAGCAATAATTAGAAAATGGAAGACATACAAGACCACTGATAATCTCCCTCGATCTGGGGCTCCACGCAAAATCCCACCCCGTGGGGTCAGAATGATCACAAGAACGGTGAGCAAAAATCCCAGAACCACGCGGGGGGACCTAGTGAATGAACTGCAGAGAGCTGGGACCAATGTAACAAGGCCTACCATAAGTAACACACTACGCCACCATGGACTCAGATCCTGCAGTGCCAGACGTGTCCCACTGCTTAAGCCAGTACATGTCCGGGCCCATCTGAAGTTTGCTAGAGAGCATTTGGATGATCCAGAGGAGTTTTGGGAGAATGTCCTATGGTCTGATGAAACCAAACTGGAACTGTTTGGTAGAAACACAACTTGTCGCGTTTGGAGGAAAAAGAATACTGAGTTGCATCCATCAAACACCATACCTACTGTAAAGCATGGTGGTGGAAACATCATGCTTTGGGGCTGTTTCTCTGCAAAGGGGCCAGGACGACTGATCCGGGTACATGAAAGAATGAATGGGGCCATGTATCGTGAGATTTTGAGTGCAAACCTCCTTCCATCAGCAAGGGCATTGAAGTTGAAACGTGGCTGGGTCTTTCAACATGACAATGATCCAAATCACACCGCCAGGGCAATGAAGGAGTGGCTTCGTAAGAAGCATTTCAAGGTCCTGGAGTGGCCTAGCCAGTCTCCAGATCTCAACCCTATAGAAAACCTTTGGAGGGAGTTGAAAGTCTGTGTTGCCAAGCGAAAAGCCAAAAACATCACTGCTCTAGAGAAGATCTGCATGGAGGAATGGGCCAACATACCAACAACAGTGTGTGGCAACCTTGTGAAGACTTACAGAAAACGTTTGACCTCTGTCATTGCCAACAAAGGATTTATTACAAAGTATTGAGATGAAATTTTGTTTCTGACCAAATACTTATTTTCCACCATAAAATGCAAATAAAATGATAAAAAAACAGACAATGTGATTTTCTGGATTTTTTTTTCTCAGTTTGTCTCCCATAGTTGAGGTCTACCTATGATGTAAATTACAGACGCCTCTCATCTTTTTAAGTGGTGGAACTTGCACTATTGCTGACTGACTAAATACTTTTTTGCCCCACTGTATATACCATACTTACCTCCCAGCATACACAAATCCGTTTAAGCTGTGGCCTGTACCCAGGACATAACATATCTCATGCTCTACCTCTGCATACCACCTATCCTTACCCATGATGTTTCATCAAAAGGTTGGCCACCTTATATCTACTTGAAATCACTTCATTAATGCATCCACCGTCCTCCTCCATTGTACCATCTCCCCTTTTTGATTGTCTCATAGTCAATGTATTACAAACCTTTGGCACCTTTTGTACTGCCTCACAAAGCAAACGCTTTGCACATGCTGTAACAATAACTCCTTGTTATGCACATAATGCAATTTTTACTGTACATATTGTATATTTGATTGTAGACTTACTGTATCTACTAAACAGTAGCTCATTGTTAGTGTTGAGCATTCCGATACTGCAAATATCGGGTATCGGCCAATATTCGCAGTATCGGAGTTCCGATACTGAGTTCCAATACTTTTGCAATATCAAATACCGGAATCGGAAGTTCCCATAATGCAATGAGCCAGTTTGATTTAATTCAGCCAATGAGGAATCCTAAGAAGTGTGGGCACATCCTGTTATGCATGTTAGGCATGTAACTAATGGCATGGCTGTGATTGGCTGCTGAAATGATGTCATGATGCACTATAAAAGCCGCCGCCGCCATTTTGGGTTCACTCTGCTGTGAATTCAGTTAGGGACAGGACGCTGCTGTTCTGACTGAGGGACAGTTTGAGATAGCAATTTGCTTCATTGTGCTTTACCAAGGCTACTTTAGCAACTGCTGTGTGAGAAGCTTTTTTTTGCCTTGCAGCGCTGTTCACAGCTGTCTGCAAGGTGTCTGTGTGTGAGTGCAGCTGTTCAATTGTCCTTTTTTGCATTAATGCTGCTGCACATTTTTGCTGATTTCTCCTATTAGTGTGTTTCCATCCGTATCCAGCTACATTACGTGCACACAATATATAGGAGTAGATAGAGGAGCTTTTCTGCAGCCTTGCAGCTCTGTTCACAGCTGTCTGTAAGGTCTGTGTGTCTGAGTGCAGCTCACGCTGTAGTCTGTTCTGCAGCCACATCTGGCTGTAGTCCGCCGTTGTCGGATGGATGGCAGCTAACGCATCGACTTCAATTAGTGCCACATCTTCTCAGGTCCAGAGCACTGAAGAGCACCCATCTGTCGCTTCACCACCTGCCAAATTGCCCAGGCAGTCAGAGAGCCTTGGACAGGAGCCATCTCTACTTTTGTTCTCTGAATCTCTTGGCTTGGAAAGAGGGGACCAGCCAAGCAGCATTCGAGAAATTGAAGAAGAGGCAGTATGCAGTGATGTGCAACTGCTTTGTCTCTCTGAATCTGAAGAGGTGGGTGGGCCAGTGCCTACGGTTAGCACACCTCAGTACGCATCTGATGATGAGACTCAGGTGCCACTTTCTGGTGAGTATTGTGCTGTCGAGACTACCCAAGAGAAGCAGTCATTGGAAGAGGGTGGTGTAGATGATGAGGTCCTTGACCCATCATGGCGTGAGGTACAGGAAGGTGGTGGGAGCAGCTCTGAGGAAGAGATTCCCTGAACGGCCCAAAAAGGAGGGAGAGGGAGGGGGCAGACTGGGTTGCCTGTAGCCTCCACTTTGGCACCCATTAGGAGCATGCCTCTTCCAAAAGCCAAAACGGGCGCTCCCAAGACTTGCAGTGCCTGGTCCTTTTTTGACACAGTTGCAGATGACATTTGCTTTGTCAAATGCAAGCTGTGTAATCAGAAAGTCAAAAGAGGGAAAAGTGTCAGCAACCTCAATACCCCAAATATGTGGAAACATGTGCGGACTAAGCACATGGTGGAGGTACAAAGACACATTGAAGACCTAGGCCAACCTACAGCGCCACCTACCACCTCTTCAGCTCGTGTTGTCTCTTCCTCCAGCCCACACATAGCTGGTTCTGCTTCCTCACAGGATCGCCATGGTAGAACCTCTGTTACTGTTGTACAGAGACATAGTGTAATTCCACCCACAGCACCACGTTCCCTGTCATCCTCACACTCCCAGGCCAGTCTACAGCCATCAGTAGCACAGGCATGGGAGAAAAGGCTCCCATACTCGGCAAACCACCCCCGAGCACAGGTTCTGAATGCTGGCATTGCAAAACTACTGTCCCTTGAAATGCTCTCATTCAGGCTGGTGGAGACTGACACCTTCCGTAACTTCATGGCATTGGCAGTCCCAAAATACAACGTGCCCAGCCGCTTTTATTTCAGCAGGCAAGCCGTCCCTGCCCTGCAAAAGCATGTGGAGGGAAACATTAAACATGCGCTACTAAACGCCGTTAGTAGCAAGGTCCACCTGACCACCGATGTGTGGACCAGTAACCATGGACAGGGACGATACCTTTCCCTCACTGCCTATTGGGTAAATGTTGTGGAGCCGGGTACAGATCTTGAGAGTGGCGCTGTACGTGTTCTGCCAACTCCAAGGATTGCAGGAATCCAGTCTGTACACATTGACTCCTCCTCATACTCCAGTTCCTCTGAATCAGCGCTGCAGGAGCCGTCACAGTCTACCTCCACATGGACCCGTGAACGCTTACCTGTTAAGAGCGATATAAGCACAGCCATGGCCAAACGTTAACATAAATTAATTTATTTGGGGAATCGAAACCGCACAGCGCAGGAGCTCTGGAATGCCATCAAGCAGGAGAGCGACGTGTGGTTTGTGCCAGCAAATCTCCAGCTAGGCATGGTAGTGTATGACAATAGCCGAAATCTGGTGGCAGCTCTGGGCCTGGGCCACCTCACTCACATCCCATGTCTGGCACATGTGCTCAACTTGGTCGTGCAGAGTTTTTTGAGGGACTATCCGGATCTTGATGCACTGCTGCACAAGGTCCACCTAGAGTGCGCTCACTTGCGGCGTTCCAGCATGGCAAGATCGCGCATTGCAGCTCTGCAGCGCCGATTCCGCCTTCCGGAACATCACATAATATGTGACCTACCCACCAGGTGGAATTCAACGTTATATATGTTGGAGCGGTTGTGTGAGCAGCAGGCAGCAGTAATGGAGTACCAGCTGCATCAGGCGCAAACAAGTCGCACTGCGCGCCGTTCACACTTCACCACCACTGAGTGGGCCTCTATGAAGGACATCTGCCACGTTTTGCGTGCCTTCGATGATTCCATGCGGATGGCGAGTGCAGATGATGCACTAGTCAGCATGACTATCCCCCTTATCTGCCTGCTTGAAAAAACACTGCAAGCACTAAGGCAGGAGGTTGTGGAAGAGGTGGAGGATGAGGAGTCACAAATGCCATCTGCTTCTGGACAGTCTGCGCAACGTGGTTCCTCACAAAGGCCTAGGCAGGGGACACTTTGTGAGGAGAATGAGGAGGAGCCAATGGAGGAGGAAGACATCTGTCCAGAGGAGGACATCTGTCCAGAGGAGGGAGTTACACAATGCTCTAGTAGTCAGTATGTAGAGCGAGGGTGGGGTGATGTAGAGCAGGCAGAGATGACACCTCAAGCAGGGGACAGACTTTCTTGGCCAGTTGGCAGTCTGCAGCACATGGTTGATTTCATGCTGCAGTGCCTGAGAAACGACCGCCGCATCGCCCACATTCTCAACACAGCTGATTATTGGGTGTGCACCCTCCTAGATCCTCGCTACCGGGACAACCTACAAAGCCTCATAACACCTTGAACCGGGAGCGTAAAATGCGGGAGTACCAAGACACACTGGTGCATTCCATCATGTTCTCCATTCCAACCGAGAGCAGTGCTGCTAGTGCTTTACAAAGCAGCTCAGTGCGTCGAGGCAGTGGAGGAAGCTCTGCACAAAGAGGGAGCAGAAGCAGCGCCTCAGCACAAGGCAAGACCAGTATGGCCAAAATGTGGCAAAGTTTTGTGTCACCGCCACAAATGTCTACACCATCACAGACGGCTCCAGTCAGCAGGAGGCAACGTTTCCGTCAGATGGTGACAGACTACATGTCTTGCCCTCTCAGTGTTCTCCCACACGGCTCTTCCCCCCTCAAGTTTTGGGTCTCTAAGCTGGAAACATGGCCAGAGCTTAGCCAGTATGCATTGGAGGTGCTGGCTTGCCCTGCTGCTAATATATTATCAGAACGCGTATTTAGTGCCACAGGTGGTGTACTAACAGACCGTCGCATGCGACTATCCTCCGATAACGTTGACCGGCTTAATTTTCTGAAAATGAACAAGGCCTGGATCTCACAGGAATTTGCCAGTCCCCTTCCAGATTAAATAATTGGTTGGCAACAGTATCCAGGTCTCCTGTTGTGTTCATGTTTCTACCACCCGAACTGTAATCCCTGGGCTCCAACACTGCCAGTTGCTGCTCAGAAGTGCCGTCTGCACAGTCAACACATGCTCCAGTGTTATTGGGGTTCAGTAACATCAGCTGATCCCCTGCTGTGTATCCGGCAATTTCTCCTGCTCCGTCCACATTCACTCTGCTACAGATTTTAAACTTGCTCCAATTAGGCCTTTGCCTCCACTCCATTTGTAGTATTGACCCTGGGCTCCAACACGGCCAGTTGCTGCTTAGAAGTGCCATCTGCACAGTCAACACTTGCTGCCGTGTTATTGGGGTTAAGTAAAGTCAGCAGATCCCCTGCTGTGTATCCGGCAATTTCTCCTGCTCCGTCCACACTCACACTACTACAGATATTAAACTTGCTCCAATTAGGCCTCTGGCTACACTCTGTTTCTAGCATTGACCCTGGGCCCCAACACGGCCTGTTGCTGCTCAGAAGTGCCATCTGCACAGTCAACACTTGCTCCTGTGTTATTGGGGTTCAGTAATGTCAGTTGATCCCCTGCTGTGTATCCGGCAATTTCTCCTGCTCCGTCCACATTCACACTACTACAGATATTAAACTTGCTCCAATTAGGACTCTGCCTACACTCTGCTTCTCCTGTAATCCCTGGGATCCAACACCGCCAGTTGATGCTCAGAAGTGCTGTCTGCACAGTCAACACATGCTCCAGTGTTATTGGGGTTCAGTAACGTCAGCTGATCCCCTGCTGTGTGTGCGGCAATTTCTCCTGCTCCCTCCACATTCACACTGCTACAGATATTAAACTTGCTCCAATTAGGCCTCTGCCTACACTCTGTTTCTCCTGTAATCCCTGGGCTCCAACCCCGCCAGTTGCTGCTCAGAAGTGCCATCTGCACAGTCAACACATGCTCCAGTATTATTGGGGTTCAGTAACTTCAGCTGATCCCCTGCTGTGTGTGCAGCAATTTCTCCTGCTCCCTCCACATTCACACTACTACAGATATTAAACTTGCTCCAATTAGGCCTCTACCTACACTCTGTTTCTCCTGTAATCCTTGGGCTCCAACACTGCCAGTTGCTGATCAGAAGTGCCGTCTGCACAGTAAACACAAGCTCCAGTGTTATTGGGGTTCAGTAATGTCAGCTGATCCCCTGCTGTGTGTGCGGCAATTTCTCCTGCTCCCTCCACATTCACACTACTACTGATTTTAAACTTGTTCCAATTAGGCCTCTGGCTCCACTCTGTTTTTAGTATTTACCCTGGGTTCCAGCACCGCCAGCTGTTTCCCAGCAGTGTCTTTGGCACGGGTACTCCCTCCTGCCCAGCCTGGTTCCAGCACGCCAGCTGTTTCCGGGTAGTGTCAAGGTCACTTTGCCTCCAATATGCTGTCCTATCGGGTTGCGGTCGGGTTAGCCGACTCTATGGTGCCTGCAGTTTAGGTGCTTCCTATGTGGGCTACGGGATCTGGCAATCAAGGCTGGTTCTGTAGTGCCAATAGGACAAGCTCCCCCTGTAGGACTGTGGGTTTCGGTAACTGCGGCCAGCTCGTGGCCTTGCTACTTTTTTTTTTCATGTTGACCTTCTGCTGCCTATCTGAGTTCCAGCACCATTAGCTGGTTCTTTGGAAGTCAATCTTGAATAGGTCCCCCTGGGTTCCAGTACCGTCAGCTGGTTCCAGGAAGAGCCTTTGGCTTAGGTGCCTCCTTCTTGGTATCCGAGTTCCACCAATGTCTGGTGGTCCTTGGTTGTGCTTTCTGGCATGGGTACCTCCTGCTTAGTAACCAGGTTCCAGTACCATCAGCTGGTCTTTGGTAGTTCCATTGGCTCTTGTACCTTCTGCTACCCATCCGGGTTCCAGTACTGTCAGCTGGTTCTCGGCAGTGTATTTTGCTCTTGTACCTTCTGCCACCCATCCTGGTTCCAGTATCGTCAGCTGGTTCTCGGCAGTTCCTCAGCCTTCTTGTACCTTCTGCTACATTTCCAAGTTCAAGCTTTTTGAAATAGTTTTTGGTAATCACTGTGGATCTCCCTGACGACAACCCTAAAGACGACGACCCTGAAGACCACCCCGAAGAAGACGACGACCCCAGAGACGAAGACCCCGGAGAAGATGACCAAAAGGACAAAGAACAAGAAGACAACCACCAAGATACAGAAGAACAAGAGACAGAAGACCAAGAAGCAGAAGAACAAAAAGCTGCAGAACAAAAAGAAGAAGATCATTAAAGGGAACCTGTCACCACGTTTTTGGAAGATGGGATAAAAATAGCGTTAAATAGGGGCAGAGGTGGGCGTTACATTAGTGTGTTTGTTATGCGTTTATTACCCACCTAAGTTGCCGAAATACCTTTGCAAAGTCTCCGTTTTCGCCTGTCAATCAGGCTGGTCTGGTCAAAAGGGCGTCTTGTCTTCCCCCAGATTTTGCGTAGTTTTCCGTTGGTGGCGTAGTGGTGTGCGCATGCCCAAAGTCCTGAATCCTCTGCCAGGGGATTTAAAAGAGCGCGCTGTTCGTTTTCATTGGTGATCGGTGGGCGCGGCCATCTTCCTTTGGCCGCGCGTGCGCAGAAGCGGCGCTCTGCTGGCCGCGGCTTCAGGAAAATGGCCGCGGGATGCCGCGCGTGAGCAGATGGATATCGCGGCGGCCATTTTCCTGAAGCCGCGGCCAGCAGAGCGCCGCTTCTGCGCACGCGCGGCCAAAGGAAGATGGGCGCGCCCACCGATCACCAATGAAAACGAACAGCGCGCTCTTTTAAATCCCCTGGCAGAGGATTCGGGACCTTGGGCATGCGCACACCACTACGCCACCAACGGAAAACTACGCAAAATCTGGGGGAAGACAACGCCCTTTTGACCAGACCAGCCTGATTGACAGGCGAAAACGGAGACTTTGCAAAGGTATTTCGGCAACTTAGGTGGGTAATAAACGCATAACAAACACACTAATGTAATGCCCACCTCTGCCCCTATTTAACGCTATTTTTATCCCATCTTTCAAAAACGTGGTGACAGGTTCCCTTTAAGCATAAGACTAAAAATCAGAGCAAAAGATATTATCTATATTATAAGCAGAAGAAGACTAAGAAGTGTATGGGGGGTGAGTCCATTCCTCCTCGTGGTGCCCCTGGAAAAAACCTGCGGCATGCAAAACTTAACGCGGACAAATCTTGTTGTAAATCTTTTGTGACAGGCACAACGGAAGGTGTAATCTTCAAGCTTTTAGAGATAACAACTACAGGAATGCCTGTCACAAATAAGAATATGATTAACAAGAAGAATATGAAGAAGATGAAGAAGAATATGAAGAAGATGAAGAAGTAGAATATGAAGAATAATAATAGTTGAATAAGAAGAATATGAAGAATGTAAAAAAAAGAATAATAGGAAGAAGATGAATAAGGTGAAGAAGAAGTTGATGAAAAAGATGCTGCTGCTGAGGATGATGAAAGAGAAAGTGTGGGAGAAGTAAAAAAAAAGGTGGAGAGCATGGAAGTAGTGAAACATAAATATCTGACAAAATATAAAAAAGCTTAACAGTCAATATCTTTGTAACGCCGAACATCTTAAAAAAAAATAATTTCTGCTATTCCATTTGATTGGGTTAAACCTCTATGCCTTTAATGTCTCCTCCACCTCCCCCAATACATTATACATTATTCTTAGTTGTTTTCCTTCATGTAGAATTAACCTACAAGGAAAGAAAGGGTTTATTTTAATTCCCATATTTGTGTCCCATTTACTTGCATTGGTTTCCGTTATCGGAATCGGCGATACCGGATTTTTTGGGGGTATCGGTCCGATCCAATTCGATCCGATATTTCCCGATATCGGAAGGTATCGCTCAACACTACTCATTGTATATATTTTGTTTTTCCTAGTGCAGCACCCCAGAGTCCTGGTCGTTGCAGTACTGATGCTCCGCCGCTAAGGGGGGCTATGGTACGTCCGATGGCACTGAAGGAGTTCAGCTGACCAGGTATCACAGACACCAATACACTTCACAGTCTGGCCTCCAGGGGGAGCTAAGGGTGCTATGTATTAGGCCACTCCTCACAATCTGGTAAAACTGGGGGTTAGGCAGGAAGTTAGAGAGAAGCTGACTGGGAATCGAACAGGCAACACCCTGTGGCAGAGGGTGTTGCGGGGAGAGACTCAGGGGGGTCCCTGTCAGGGGTGGGATCCTGACAGAGGCCTAGCGAACAAAGAGAATGTTACGGGACCGCGCCTGCACTTGATCGCGGCGGTACCCTAAGAAAGGACAAGAAGCGAGGTATATTGTGCTGAGTGAGAAACGAGATCAACTCAACAAGGAGAAACACCAGTAGGAGTCGTGCTGTAAGACGAGGCAACATCCTACTGAGGCGCGTAGCCGGTGGCCGGAACGCCGAGGAAATACTAGCCTCCAAGCAATACTTCAAACCTACGGCAGGACAGTCAGCTATAGGCGGGCTGTCTCACACAAATCACCTACGAAGACATAGGGGGCAACAACAGGAGAGGGGCGACGCTAGGGTCCCGGAAGAGCTCCGAGCCTACCCGTCATACGGGTGCGTCCTAGCCATATCATCTGGGGGACGAAGAGGAACATCATAATCGAGTTGTGAGGGAACTTCAGAAACAGACACAACAGTTGTGGGGACTATCCCGTAAGCACAGCAGGGGAGGACCACAACACACAAGCGCTAGAAGGTAGGCACAGATTTCCACCTGCAAAGGGAGCTCTGGAGGTGCCATCGGACCGGCCGGACTTGCGCAGCCCGGTTAACCGTATTCCGGACTGAGGATCCTGGGACCTTCAGTAAAGAGGTAAAGAGACTGCAACCTGGTGTCCTCGTTATTTACTGCGACCTGCACCGCACCACCACAACATCATCATCATTTCATCCACACCCTTCATTGCACGCCCCTCAGCAGGGTCACGGACCGGGTCTAGCCACCGTGACAACCCCAGAACAGAGACTCAGAGGCCTGGTACCGGGTACCCCTCGGCCCTGCGACAGTGGGGGCGCTACACTAGCGATTTTGTGAACAAGGCTATCCATTAGCCGAAATGTCAAATCATTGCCTTGTCAATCACTGACAATCACTGGAAATAAATCTTCACTTTAATGCAGACTTTCTACTTGTACGTGTACAACTGTTGACTCAACTGTAAACAGTCCATCAACAGGAGTTTGTGTAGTATGGTTATGTACTCCACTTTCAGTGGCTACACCGGTATTGGTACATTGTCCTGTGCGCCTTTTTACATGTAGGGCATAATATCCCCTTTCACCATGGTGCTGGGTAAAGGTTACCTTATCTACTGGGTAAAGGTCACGGTCAGGGTGTCCCTTTAAGTGGTGCGACTCAACATCTCTGCGATTAACAAACAGTTCCTCAGTTTCTCCATGTTCCTTTATGAACCCTCATCCTCTGTCCAGGTTAAAGGTGACCACAGTTCCTTTCCTTATTGGTCCTCTATTTGCAGGTTTAATTTTGCGGGACCGGGCTTTAGCTAGCATATTGCGCTCCTCCATTTTCTCCCATTTAGCTCTGTGCTCCTTATCTTCTGCGACAAGTTTTAATATTTGCTGTTGGCAGTATTCCCCCTCTTCCACTATTTCTACATGATTAGCTGCTGCTTGGGCCTCTGCTGGGAATTCCATAAGGTCTGTCTTTGGGTGCCTCCAGTGTATGGCTTCCTTCTATCTACATGCTCTCAGGGGCAAGGGTTCAGGTACCAGCAGGTCTGCGAGTACTCCTCCCAGGTCTGTTATGCGGTCCCAGGTTACAATGGTAACTGTTGTGAATTCTGTTTGTGGGCTCCCCCGGTGGTGTTTTATGGTAGTGCCACTTATTTGCCTTCTTCTATCCTTGATCACCTGTTGACACCCATTAGGGGAGTTTCCTATTTAAGGCTGCTTGGCTGCTGGTCTGATGCCGGCCAACAATGTATCAGTAGCATTCTGTTGCATTCTCCTGCCTCAAGATCCTGTTCAGCTAAGTTGAATTTTGTTTCTAGTTAATGCTATTTTTGTCCAGCTATTTGCAATGTGACTCTCTGTAGCTGGAAGCTCTCGTGGACTGGAATTGCCACTCCAGTGGCATGAGTTGTCACTGGAGTTTTAAAGTAATTTCAGGATGGTGTTTTTGAGTAGTGTTTTGAAGTTGACCGTGAAGTGACTCTTTCCTGTACTTCTGCTATCTAGTAAGCGGACCTCACTGTGCTAAATCTGCTGTTCATCCTACGTATGTCTCTTCCTCTTGACTCACCGTCAATATCTGTGGGGGGCTGCTATCTCCTTTTGGGGTTCATCTCTGGAGGTAAGGCAGGCCTGTATATTCCTCTGATAGGGGTAGTTAGATCTCCGGCTGGCGCGTGGTGTCTAGGGCATCGTAGGAAACACTCCCCGGCTACTTCCAGTGTCGTGTCAGGTTCAGGTCACGGTCACTTTAGTTCCCATCACCCGAGAGCTAGTCCGTTGTTATTTTGATTTCCCTGCCATTGGGAAAATCATAACAGTTTGGCCGGCCCATACATGTGTTAAAACTATGCACTAAAGCAGGAAAGGATATGAAAAGGTTTTTTTTCCTTCTGTGTTTGGAAAGTGCACCTTAGTGCTTATTTGTACTCCTTGCTTAAACTGCAGTCTTCAGCCTTTTTTTTTTTTCCTCTCCTCTTAATCTCTGAATGGCTTTGGTTACACCTGTTTGAATCATGGATCCACAGAGTTTGGTTGCAGGTCTGAATAACCTGGCTACAAAGGTCCAGAACTTACAAGATTTTGTTATACGTGCTCCAATGTCTGAACCTAAGATCCCTATGCCTGAATTTTTTACCGGAGACAGATCCCGTTTTTTGAATTTCAGAGAGAATTGTAAATTGTTTTTGTCTCTGAAATCTCACTCTGCTGGTGATCCTGCGCAACAGGTTAAAATTGTTATTTCTCTATTGCGGGGTGACCCACAAAGTTGGGCATTTGCATTGTCGCCAGGGGATCCTGCGTTATTAAATGTAGATGCGTTTTTTCTGGCTTTGGGGTTGCTTTATGAAGAACCTAATTTAGAGATTTTGGCTGAGAAAGCCTTGATAGCTCTTTCTCAAGGGCAAGATGAAGCTGAGATATACTGCCAAAAATTTCGTAAATGGTCGGTGCTTACTAAATGGAATGAGTGCGCTCTAGCAGCTAATTTCAGAGAAGGTCTCTCTGATGCCGTGAAGGATGTCATGGTGGGGTTCCCTGTGCCTACAGGTCTGAATGATGCCATGAAATTGGCTATCCAGATTGATCGGCGTTTACGGGAGCGCAAATCTGTGCACCATATGGGGGTATCTTTTGAGCAAAAACCTGTGCACCATATGGCGGTATCTTCTGAGCAAAAACCTGTGCACCATATGGCGGTATCTTCTGAGCAAAAACCTGTGCATCATTTGGCGGTGACCTCTGAAAAGGCACCAGAGCATATGCAATGCGATAGTGTATTGTCTAGAGGCGAACGACAGAATTACAGGCGCAAAAATGGGTTGTGCTTCTATTGTGGAGATCCAGCTCATGTTATATCAGCATGCTCTAAACGCATAAAGAAGGTTGATAAAAAGGTTGATAAATCTTTTTCTATGGGTACCTTGCAGTCTAAATTTCTTTTGTCCGTGACATTGATTTGTACTTTATCATCTGTTACTGTGGATGCTTATGTGGATTCTGGCGCCGCTCTGAGTCTCATGGATTGGTCCTTTGCCAAGCGTTGTGGGTTTGATTTAGAGCCTCTGGAGGTTTCTATTCCCTTAAAGGGTATTGATTCTACACCTTTGGCTAGCAATAAACCACAATATTGGACACAAGTGACTATGCATCTGTCCCCAGACCATCAGGAGATTATTCGTTTCCTTGTGTTATATAATCTACATGACGTATTAGTACTTGGATTACCATGGTTACAAATTCATAATCCAGTCTTGGACTGGAGATCAATGTCTGTGCTGAGCTGGGGATGTCAGGGGATTCATGGGGATGCACCTTTGGTTCCCATTTCTTCATCTACTCCCTCTGAGATCCCAGCATTTCTGTCAGATTTTTATGATGTCTTTCAGGAGCCTAAAACTGATTCTCTCCCCCCTCACAGAGAGTGTGACTGCGCTATTGAGTTGATTCCCGGTAGTAAATTTCCTAAGGGTCGCTTGTTTAATTTGTCTGTACCTGAACATACTGCTATGCGGGAGTATATCAGAGAATCTTTGGAAAAGGGTCATATTCGCCCCTCTTTGTCTCCACTGGGGGCAGGGTTTTTCTTTGTGGGTAAAAAGGATGGTTCATTGAGACCTTGTATCGACTATCGACTTCTGAATAAGATTACAGTTAAATACCAGTATCCGTTACCTTTACTGACTGATCTTTTTGCTCGCATAAAGGGGGCGAAGTGGTTCACTAAGATCGATCTACGTGGTGCGTATAATTTGGTGCGGATTAAGCAGGGGGATGAGTGGAAGACCGCATTTAATACGCCTGAAGGCCATTTTGAGTATTTGGTAATGCCTTTCGGTCTTACGAATGCCCCTTCCATTTTTCAGTCCTTTATGCACGATATTTTCCGTGAATATCTGGATAAATTTATGATTGTGTATTTGGATGATATTTTGATTTTTTCGGAGGACTGGGAATCTCATGTTCAACAGGTCAGGAGAGTTTTTCAGGTTTTACGAGCTAATTCTCTATTTGTGAAGGGCTCAAAGTGTATTTTTGGGGTTCAGAGAATTTCCTTTTTGGGATATATTTTTTCCCCTTCATCTATGGAGATGGACCCTGTTAAGGTTCAGGCTATTTGTGATTGGGTACAACCTACTTCTCTAAAGAGTCTTCAGAAATTCTTGGGATTTGCTAATTTCTATCGCCGATTCATAGCGGGTTTTTCTGCCATTGCTAAACCTTTGACTGATTTGACCAAGAAGGGTGCTGATGTTGCTAATTGGTCCTCTGCGGCTGTGGAGGCCTTTCGGGAGCTTAAGCGCCGCTTTTCTTCTGCTCCTGTGTTGCGCCAGCCTGATGTTTCGCTCCCGTTCCAGGTTGAAGTAGATGCTTCCGAGATCGGAGCAGGTGCAGTTTTGTCGCAGAAAGGTCCTGACTGCTCAGTGATGAGACCATGTGCGTTTTTCTCTCGAAAGTTTTCGCCCGCTGAGCGAAATTATGATGTTGGAAATCGGGAGCTCTTGGCCATGAAGTGGGCATTTGAGGAGTGGCGTCATTGGCTTGAGGGTGCTAGACACCAGGTGGTGGTCTTGACTGACCACAAAAATCTAATTTATCTTGAGTCAGCCAGGCGTCTGAATCCTAGACAGGCGCGCTGGTCGTTGTTTTTCTCTCGATTTAACTTTGTGGTTTCATATCTGCCTGGGTCTAAGAATGTGAGGGCGGATGCCCTCTCTAGGAGTTTTGAGCCTGACTCGCCTGGTGATTCCGAACCTACTGGCATCCTGAAGGATGGGGTGATATTGTCAGCTGTCTCCCCAGACCTGTGGCGCTCTTTGCAGGAGTTTCAGGTGGATAGGCCTGATCGCTGTCCGCCTGGTAGATTGTTTGTCCCTGATGACTGGACCAGTAGAGTTATTTCGGAGGTTCACTCTTCCGCGTTGGCAGGTCATCCTGGAATTTTTGGCACCAGGGATCTGGTGTCTAGGTCCTTCTGGTGGCCTTCCTTGTCTCGAGATGTACGTATTTTTGTGCAGTCTTGTGATGTTTGTGCTCGGGCTAAGCCCTGCTGTTCCCGGGCCAGCGGGTTGTTGTTGCCCTTGCCTATTCCTAAGAGGCCTTGGACGCACATCTCTATGGACTTTATTTCTGACCTTCCTGTTTCTCGTAGGATGTCCGTCATCTGGGTGGTGTGTGACCGTTTTTCCAAGATGGTTCACTTGGTACCTTTGCCCAAATTGCCCTCCTCCTCTGAGCTGGTCCCTCTATTTTTTCAGAATGTTGTGCGTTTGCATGGTATTCCTGAGAATATAGTGTCTGACAGGGGTACTCAGTTTGTGTCTAGATTTTGGCGGGCGTTCTGTGCCAGGATGGGCATCGACTTGTCTTTTTCGTCTGCATTCCATCCTCAGACTAATGGCCAGACTGAGCGTACTAATCAGACCTTGGAGACTTACTTGAGGTGTTTTGTGTCCGCTGATCAGGACGATTGGCTTGATTTTTTGCCATTGGCAGAGTTTGCCCTTAACAATCGGGCCAGTTCTGCCACTTTGGTTTCTCCATTTTTTTGTAATTCAGGGTTTCACCCTCGCTTTTCGTCCGGTCAATTGGAGTCTTCGGATTGTCCTGGAGTAGATGCTGTGGTTGATAGAATGCATCAGATTTGGGGACAGGTTGTGGACAATCTGAAGTTGTCCCAGGAGAAGACTCAACAGTTCACTAATCGTCATCGGCGTGTCGGTCCTCGTCTTTGTGTTGGGGACCTGGTTTGGTTGTCTTCTCGATTTGTTCCTATGAAGGTCTCGTCTCCTAAGTTTAAGCCTCGGTTTATCGGCCCTTATAGGATTCTGGAGGTTCTCAATCCTGTGTCCTTTCGTTTGGACCTCCCAGCATCTTTTACTATTCATAATGTTTTTCATCGGTCATTGTTGCGGAGGTATGAGGTGCCGGTTGTTCCGTCTGCTGATCCTCCTGCTCCTGTGCTGGTTGAGGGTGAGTTGGAGTATGTGGTGGAAAAGATCTTGGACTCCCGTGTTTCCAGACGGAAACTTCAGTATCTGGTTAAGTGGAAAGGCTATGGTCAGGAGGATAATTCTTGGGTGACAGCATCTGATGTTCATGCTCCTGATTTGGTTCGTGCATTTCATAGTGCTCATCCAGATCGCCCTGGTGGTTCTGGTGAGGGTTCGGTGCCCCCTCCTTAAGGGGGGGGTACTGTTGTGAATTCTGTTTGTGGGCTCCCCCGGTGGTGTTTTATGGTAGTGCCACTTATTTGCCTTCTTCTATCCTTGATCACCTGTTGACACCCATTAGGGGAGTTTCCTATTCAAGGCTGCTTGGCTGCTGGTCTGATGCCGGCCAACAATGTATCAGTAGCATTCTGTTGCATTCTCCTGCCTCAAGATCCTGTTCAGCTAAGTTGAATTTTGTTTCTAGTTAATGCTATTTTTGTCCAGCTATTTGCAATGTGACTCTCTGTAGCTGGAAGCTCTCGTGGACTGGAATTGCCACTCCAGTGGCATGAGTTGTCACTGGAGTTTTAAAGTAATTTCAGGATGGTGTTTTTGAGTAGTGTTTTGAAGTTGACCGTGAAGTGACTCTTTCCTGTACTTCTGCTATCTAGTAAGCGGACCTCACTGTGCTAAATCTGCTGTTCATCCTACGTATGTCTCTTCCTCTTGACTCACCGTCAATATCTGTGGGGGGCTGCTATCTCCTTTTGGGGTTCATCTCTGGAGGTAAGGCAGGCCTGTATATTCCTCTGATAGGGGTAGTTAGATCTCCGGCTGGCGCGTGGTGTCTAGGGCATCGTAGGAAACACTCCCCGGCTACTTCCAGTGTCGTGTCAGGTTCAGGTCACGGTCACTTTAGTTCCCATCACCCGAGAGCTAGTCCGTTGTTATTTTGATTTCCCTGCCATTGGGAAAATCATAACAGGTAACTACCTGGACAGGCATTAGGATTGGTGGGGGTTCTAGGGGCCCACTAGGGTTTCCTCCGCTACTGGGGCAATTTGCATACCTGTCTTTCCGGTGCCGGTGTCCTTCTCCTCCTCCGCTATGGTTAGGTGCACTGGTTGCAGGGCCTGTTGCTGCGATGTCTTCATCTCCTCCAGCAGCGTCTCTCTTTCCGGCTCCGCTGGGGCTAAGGGTGCGGGCTCCAGGTCTTTCATCGACACCGCCATCTTCTTCAGCAGTGCCTCTCTTTCCAGCTCCACTGGGGCTGTGAGCTCTGGTGGTAAGTTCTGGTGTTTTTCGGTCATCATTCTCCTGACCAGGGATTCCTTCTATGCGGCTACCGCTGTAATCTGGGTCCGCAGGAGTTGTCGGGCCAGCTCCTCCATCTACGTGCCAAGGAGCTCCGAATCCAAGGTTGTCATCTGGTCCAGGGTTTCTTGTGGCTGACCGGGGACATCCTCTCTGGTGTCGGCAGGTCCCGGCAGCTCCCCACTACTGTCCGCCATTGCTTTCAACAGGTAGCGTACAGCCATGCTGTGGCCACGCTTTCCCGCATCTTATTCCTTCTCTCTGCTTCGTGGGTGGTCTCTGCTCCACTTACCCGCCGGCTATCTCCAGGAGGCGGATCGGTACTACTGCCGGACATGTTTTGTTTGCATTAAAGTCTCTGCAGTGGGCGGGTCTAGCTTTCAGACCGGTTCTTGAACTCCACCCATGGCAACACATCTTCTCCTGTTCTTTACCCGCCTCGTGGTACAACATTGGCAGCCATTACACAGTCTAACACAGTCCATGGCACACAGGACCCTTTTCAATGGGTCGGTCCATCCTGTTCGTGACGCCAAATAGGAACACCCGCCAGGGCCGTGGGGTACTCAGTACTGGGTCGGTCGTTATTAAAGGGGTGGTCACGGTGGCCGTACCCTGACCGTGGCCCTGGGCACCCAAGTAAAAGGGATAGTCTTTAAAGGGGTTGTGAAAATAACAAAACGTTTGTGATGCCACCTGTGATACTCGGTCAAGGGTGACCGACGCTGCTTAAAGGGGTCCTCTGGGGGTGATAGTACTGCAGAAAAGATGGTATCACTTCCCACAGGTGAAGCTGGGTCCCCAGGGCTCCCGGTGTGTTTGGGTAAGGATGGTGTGGTGCTGGAAATAAACAGAGGACATATGGTTATAGTCTCTTTACCTTGTTTACTGGTTGTAGTAAGCCACAGTCCATGGTACCAGCAACAGGTGGTGATGTGGTCCAGCCGGCCTGGCGGCAATGGTGGATCCCTCTCCCAGGTGAGGTTTGTAAGCCTTCGTACTCGCCCTCTTATGCGAGGTCCTTGTTGCCTGCGGCTTCCTTACAAAGTCCTCTCTCTCTCCTGTCCTGGGACAGTACCCGTATGGTGGGCAATGCGAGCCTTTTTACAGGGTCTCTATGTACTGCTGCACCTTTGGGTGTGGGTGCGGACAGACGACATACAGTTGTCATGGTTAGGACAAGGTTAATGTCCTGTACTCTCAGGGTTAATGTTCTTAGCCTCTCTTTCAAGATGGGAGGGCTATTCATACTCGCTCCTAACCTGGTATCCTTGTCAGCTATAGGTTTTTCTGCAGTCTGTATGCTTGACCTCTGAAGTGTGTGCTGGCTTGCTTTGTGTCTTGCTATCACCTGCATTATTTGTTTTCCTGAATTACTGACCCCTGGCTTGGCTTCTGACTATTCTATGACTCTCCCTGTTAGTATCTTGTAATCTCCTGGCTACGACCTCTGCTTGTTTCACTATTCTTTTATGCTTGTCCCTTCTCTTTTACCCCTGGCGTCTGGCTCCACCCCTGACCGCCTCCCACTCTGTCACATGATCTTAGGTCCTTTTGCTTTACCTGATCACTCTGTCTCATGTGGAAGGTCCCGTTGGTGTTCATGTTAGTTACCCGGTTTCTGGTCCAGCTCTGTTGCTGCTGAGTGCAGTTTCCCCTGCAGCATTATTACCCGGGTATCGTGACACAATCTTCTGTCCTTCCGGTTCTGCTGAGTCATGTGAAGTACGACACAGCCTCGGGCTCCAGGTGCCTGGTGTCTGCGCTTCAACTCAGAGGGTGCCCGGTCACAGTTTTCCTCCAAGCTCCTTTCTTCTCCTTTGCTTCTTCCCTCAAGTGCTCACTATCGCTGCAACCCTTCTGGTTCTCTTCCCTCTTGAAGCTGCAGCACACACATGGCTGCACAGCCCCACTCTCTGCTCACACTCCTCTCTCCTTCAACTCCTCTCAACCACTCACTAACTCCTCCTCCAGACCAGAATATATATATCTAGGGAAGCTCCCCTTAATCCAGGTTCAGAGCTCCCCCTTCTGGCCTGGATTCAGAATGTGTTGCATGTAGGTGCTTTACCTGGTAAAGAGAATCACCCTTGCCTCCAGGCATGAAATCACCCTCCCCAAAGGGAAGGCAACATCACTGTAACAACTGGTTACCTGGGGTGTTACAGAAACAGGACTCCAAAACTCCAGAAATAGCTGACACCAGAGAGCTGCAACTGACTGCATGGCTGGTCTTCATAGAGAAACTCTATAACCAACAGTCAGCTGATGTATCAGGTGACCATTTAAAGGATGGTGGGAGTGGTCACCACCCACATCAGCTGACCCAGCACAACTCTGCAGTTGCAACAGATTGCCAGCAAGGGAAAAACTGATATTAACCCCTGCTGCTTCTGAAAGTAAAAAAGCTACATTGTGAGAGCTGCAGAGTAGAAACAGAACTGCCACAAATTCAAAAATGGATCGTGACAAGTTGTCTGCCATGAAAGCTGATAAATTATCTGAACTGAAATCAGGAAAGTAAAAGAACCCAAATGCATTAAAAACAGTATCAGAGTAGCCCACCGGTGGACTGCAGGTTCTTCTGGTGGGTATTGGTGCTGTAGTCTGTAGCTCACTTTGCCAAATGAAAGGCACCACTGATCTCTCACATTATCATCCAACCGGGAAGTGCAAAGTGGTGAGCAGTAAGCTGACTGGAGCAGCATTCCAGTAAGCAATATACTCCAACAGATGACAGCTCACCTCTCCTTGCATTCCTGCAATAGGTAATCCAGGATAATGGGGTTCAGATTATCAAAACTGTTCAATGCAGCCTGTTCTCCACAAGTAAACCAACTGGAGTGTGCAGCAAAGCTGGTGCCTAACACCTTTTTTATGAAATTAGTCACCATGCGGGGTGGTGAGATAACACCCAAAAGGTATACAGTCCATACAACAGATTAGACCTTATTTGAAATTCAAAAAGAAATGATACACAGTAATAATGTAGCCATAACGAACAATCTAAAACATCATCACACTGTAAGAAACTATAACACTAAACGCATTTCCGCTCTCTTGAGGTTCATCAGGAGTGAGGTAGTGTTACAAACAAATGAGTCGCCCTACCAGGGCAGTGGGGTACTTGGCACCGGGTCTGGTACTCAAAGGGGATGTCACGGTGGCTGCGACCTGGTCGGTGGCCCTGGGCGCCCAATTAAAGGGAAAGGTCTTTAAGGGGGATTTGTGAATAAAGTCTATTGTTCGTGACACCACCTGTGGTGTTTGCTGCTTAAAGGGGTCCTCTGGGGTGATGGTATGCAGCAAGATTGTGATGCATCCCACAGGTGAAGGGGGGTCCCCAAGGCTTCCCAGGTGTAGGGCATCAATGGTGTGGTGGATAGTATAGCAAAGAACAAGGACACAGGTTTGCAGTCTTTACCTGGTTTACTGATGGTAGTAGTAGTCCTTAGTCCAGGGTACCAAGTGCAGGGTAGCTGTGGTCTGGCTAGCTTGGAGGCAATAGGAGATCCCTCTCCCAGGTGAGGTCCATAAGCCTTTCCTACTTGTGCTATTTAGTTGATTAGGTCCCTGCCGCTTGAAGCTTATTGCAAGTCCCCTCTCTCCTGTCCTAAGACAGATATCTGTACGATAGGCAGTTCGAGCCTGTTTATAGGATCTCTATCATGACCCGTGCTCTAAGGTCACTGCTTCACCTCAAACTTGATGCAGGCAATTGACATACAGTCCTATGCCCTCCGGTTCTGCCATGCGTCCAGGAGAACAACACAACCTCGGGCTCCCGGTACCCGGCTTCTGCACTCTGGCTCCTAGGGTGTCCTTCTGCTGTTCGCCTCCTGAGCCTCTTCCTTCTCTGTGCTTCTTCCCTCTAAGCTCCTCCACAATTTAATTCTCCTTCAGATTCTCCCTCTTTCCAGGGTTAGCAGCTCTCTCATGGCTGATCGGCCCCTACGTCAGCTCCAGATGTCCTTCTACTCTCCTCACTCCTCTACAACTCTCCAAGACTGACTGGCTCCTCCTCCAGACCAGGATACATAAAGTGTAAGGAAGCTCCCCTGAATCCTGGTCCTGAGCTCCCCCTTCTGGCCTAGAATAAGATGAGTTGTGTTATGATCCCTAGTGGCGGAGGATCACAAATAGATAAGCAAGTGATTAAACTAAGGACGAGCTCTAGGGAGATGGTAACTGGACTGATCGCAAATCTGAACCTATCCAAAACAACTAAAGGTAGCCGGTGAACGTGCCTAAAAAATTCTTAGACGTCTCGAGCCAGCCTGAGGAACTAGCTACCCCTAAAGAGAAAGAAAGACCTCACTTGCCTCCTGAGAAATAATCCCCAAAGATATAGAAGCCCCCAACAAATATTAACGGTGAAGTTAGAAGAAGGCACATACATAGGGATGAAATCAGATTCAGCAAAAGAGGCCCACTAGTACTAGAAAGCAGAAAATAGAGCAGGGGTCTATGAGATCAATAAAAAACCCTTACAAAATATCCATCCTGAGATTTCAAGAACCCACACACCAACTAACGGTGTGTGGAGAGAAACTCAGCCCACTAGAGCAACCAGCAAGCGAGGGAATTACATTTTAGCAAGCTGGAACAGAAAACATGATAAACACTGCTGATCAAAAAATGAGCAAACAAAACTTAGCTTATCCTGGATGGACTGGGAGCAAGGTAGTCAGAAGGAATCTGAGTAGCACTGATTACATCGACAGCCGGCCACAAGTGGAAGTAAAACAGAGCTATATAGGAACCTCCCAGAGGATAACGAACCAGCTGATAGCCAGAGACCAGCAGGATAACAAACAAAGCCACCAGGGGGAGCCCAAAGCAAAAGTCACACAATACCACCAGTGACCACAAGAGGGAGCCCGAAAACAGAGTTCACAACAGAGTTGAATGTGAGTGCCTTACCTGATAGAGAGAATCTCCCTTGCCTCCAAGCGTGACATCACCCTCCCCAAAAGGAAGGCAAAATCACTGCCACAACCGGTTACCTGGGGTGTTGCACAAAGACTATTTAGTTATTGGTTGTTCATGTCATGGTGTACGGCATAGTGTCCATATGATCCAGGACGTACAGGGTCAATCCCCTCTGATGGAATGTGTGAGATATCAACCACAAGCCCCACCATTATATAATAGTTGCATGCTTCCCAATAAATTGTACCTGTGTGGAGGTTCTCCTTAGTAGGACTCTGCCATTTTAATTTTCAGAATGCTAGGCAGCGGCTTAGAAGAACCCATGACTGCTATTTTTTGGCACAAGTTTATAGACGGCTTTGTTTTTCTAAAGCTGGGAAAATTGCATCACCTGGCATTTCTTAATGATGATTGTGAACAAGCCATAACCCTAAGAGGCTAAATAAGGTTTGAAAACTTGGTCAAATTTATCTAAGCACACAAATCTCCAAGGGTGCCCAAACTATTGCAGTGGCCCATTTTCCTATTTTTAATTTTTAAAATGTAAAAAATAACAATTTTTTTTGCCTAAAATGCAAAGGAAATGTGTCATCATCTTTAACTTTAGGCCTTTTAGAGATCTTTGTATCTTCAACTTGCTTAACTGTTCACCATAACAGTAATTTTGACCAGGGGTGCCCATAATTTTTACATGCCACTGTAAATTGGTGTTCGTTTGTTTTTCCTTTCTTCTTTTCCATTTTCTTTTTGGGATATGTGACTCTTGTCCTTATCGACGTGAATTATATTAAACTATTCGAAATTCCAATATTTGCAGATGTTTTGGTCACATTTATAATGACTCTTTGCCTTAAGTCAGGAAAGGTTTTTCATAAATAACAACATGTTAGTAATGGTTGGTTAAGTCCTGCCTTGATTTAAGACCAAAAGGTTGTCTTGTCTGCAACACAGACATTCAATGTGCTTCCCTGCTAGGCGGCTGTACCAACTGTATTGAGAATTCCATTTTAGATAATTCAGAAGAGACATGATGTGCTTTGCTTCTTTAATATAGCCAGGGATGCTTTTCATTAACCCCTTCACCTCCAAACCTATTTTCACCTTCATGACCAGGCCAAATTTTACATTTCTGACCAGTATCAATTTATGAGGTAATAACTCTGGAACACTTCAATGGATCCCATTGGTTCTGAGACAGTTTTTTCACGACATATTGTACTTCAAAATAGTGGTAAAATTTCTTCGATATGACGCATTTATTTGTGAAAAAATGGAAATTTGTGAAAAATTTAAAAAGTTTAGCAATTTTCATATTTTTCATTTTTATACCGTTAAATCAGAGAGCTATATCACACAAAAGAGTTAATAAATAACAATTCCGAGATGTGTACTTTACATCAGCACAATTTTTTGTTTTGTTACTAAGTTACTAATGTTACTAAAACATTTTTGTTTTGTTACTAAGTTACAAGGGTTACATTTGACCAGCAATTTCTCATATTTTCAACAAAATGTACAAAATGTTACTTTCTAAGGCCGGGTTCACATTTGCGTCTGTGTGCGCAGAGTACGTCACGCATACATATCATTAACATTGTGTATGTAGTGACATGTTTTTGAAGCACCCCCAGACGCAGGGCCGCGGAGTACTCGGTACCGGGCCTCTCTGTCTCAGTTCTGGGGTTGTCACGGTGGCTAGACCCGGTCCGTGACCCTGCTAAGGGGCGTCCAATGAAAGTTGTAGGTGGTGGTGCGTGGTGCAAGTCGCGATGAATAACGAGGACACAGGGTTGCAGTCTCTTTACCTCTTTACTGAAGGCTTCAAGATCCTCAATCCAGAGTATGGTTAACAGGGCTGTATGAGACCGGCCGGTCCGATGGCACCTCCAGAGTTCCCTTTGCAGGTGGAAATCTGTGCCTACCTTCTAGCGCCTGTGTGTTGTAGTACTTCCCTGCTGAGCACCACGGGATAGTCCTCACATTTTTGCATGCGTTCTCTTGCGGATGCGTATGTATGCATCGTTTGGAGGTGTGCGGCGGGGTCCGGAGAACGCAACATGTTGCATTTTTTTGAGGTGACAAATATTGCTCAATCATCCACTTGCATACTATTGTGGAAGATTGTGTCAAAAAAATGCATTACTGTCTATGGGAACACATTGTTATGCAAGGACATGCGTACGCTTGCGTTTGAAACGCATGCGTACTTCTGACTAATTTTGCCTTGGAAATGATGTAACCACCTGAACATTGCCAGCTGTATAAAATGGGACCTGGAGACAGGAAGTCCATTACTCTCAAGACTCTTGATGCGGCCACAGGACATTGGAAGAAAGCAGAAGACTCTGGATGCGGGCACAGGACATTGGATGAAGGCAGAAGACTCTGCATGTAAGTATAGAAGCTTTGAAAAGGCGTCTGTCTCTCACTGCATTCTGTACTCTGTACTTATGTTTTTTTCTGTTGCTTCTAGACTGTTTGTTGCTGTCATCCCAGTGCCGCTGTCTTGGTCCCAGTGCCGCCGTCTTGGTCCCAGTGCTGCCGTCTATATGTAAGTAAAGAAGATGTGAAAATGTCTTTCTGTCTTTGCACTCTATACTCCGTACAGATTTTTTTTTCCATTCCTTGTTGATTAGGTGCTGCTGTCTTGGTCCCAGTACTGCCGTCTTGGTCCCAGTGCCTCCATCTTGGTCCCAGTACCGCTGTCTTAGTCCCAGTGCCTTCGTCTTGGTCCCAGTGCCGCCGTCTTGGTCCCAGTGCTGCCGTCTATATGTAAGAATAGAATATGTGAAAATGTCTTTCTGTCTTTGCTCTCTGTACAGATTTTTTCCCATTCCTTGTAGATTAGGTGCTGCTGTCTTGGTCCCAGTGCCTCCATCTTGGTCCCAGTGCCGCCGTCTCGGTTCTTGTGCTGCCGTCTATATGTAAGTATAGAAGATGTGAAAATGTCTTTCTGTCTTTGCACTCTGTACTCCATACAGATTTGTTTTCCATTCCTTGTAGATTAGGTGCTGCTGTCTCGGTCCCAGTACTGGCGTCTTGGTTCTAGTGCCTCCGTCTTGGTCCCGGTGCTGCCGTCCTGGTCCCGGTGCTGCCGTTCTGTTCCTGGTGCTGCTGTCTTGGTCCCAGTGCTGCCATCTATGTAAGTATAGAAGCTTTGAATTTTTCTCTCTAGTGTATCACTTGACTGCTGCCTGCTTTTACAACACTTCCTCCACTGAAGGTTCCGAAAGTGGCCATGACACTAATTATGTAGTCACATTTGATTTACTGATTGGTATGTATTTACTGTCAATACTAGACATGTGTTAAATCATGTATTTTCTTTACAGGTACCTGACACTGCAGAATAGCAGGAGCAGTCAAGTGGAAATGATTCTTCCCAGGGTCGTCGGCCTCAAGTTGCTGAGGAGGAAAGACGGGGTGTAAGTATCCAGAGTTTTTATTGAATTTGTTGTCATTTTTACTAACAAATTCTTTTTTTGTATTTCATCTATAGGTTCCACTACATGGCATAGATAATTACCTAGTGATTCAAGCTGTGCAAGAGCGAGCAGCATTTTGGGACTCCCATGATTGCAATCATTCCGACTCAGTCTTGATCCGACGATTCTGGGAAGAAGTGGCCAGAACGCTGATGAATGATTGGGGACCATGCAATGCCAAAAGTCAGAAAGGATTTTGGTAAGTATTGCTATTTTGGCCGCCTCTGTCTGTAAATTTTGCTGTCGTTTAACAATTTTATTTTTCTTCCCCTTCACAGAGAAGTGAGTAAAAGTTTGTTGGCATTCGATGAAAGATTGCTTCAATAAGGACATGAGAGGGGAGATTCGGGTTCAAAGTGGTGCAGCTCGAAAAATCAGAAAATACAAGTATCATAAAGAGCTTTCTTTTCTGAAGCCAGCGCTTGCTCAGCGAACGTGAGTATCTTTTGTGTTGTCTTTCACTATTATTTAATTTTTTCTTTTTTGTAATAATCTTTTTTTATTTCATTTCCACACATAACTTGGAGCAGCACTGTAGAACCTGGATCTTCCCCTCATTGCCCAGCTAACGAGCCGACACCATCCCAATCATCCACCAGCGATGCAGCAGCCAGGCAAGCTTCACAGGCTGGGGAACAGGAAGACGGTCCTTCTGGTTTTCCCCTCTCCCAGCCCTCTACCACTACTTTACTTGCGTCTGCTCGGCAGTGGCAGAGAGCTTGGGAGAGGTCAGTCATGCCTGAGTTTATTCACGTAAGCCCGGTCTTCCAGGCTGGGATGAAGGCGGTTGTGGATAGGTTGTGGATAGGATGGAGAGTAGGTTCACTCATGTGAACACACTGTTCCAGAAAGTCCACAAATGCCTTGACCGCCAGGAAGGCAACTTAATAGACCAGCGCAACATTATTTTTCCACTATAGAACTGGGCGTGACTGAAAAACTTACTACTGTTCTCCAGATGAAGGTCTGTCAGGATGCTTATACCAAGGCCATGCAGCGGTCCCGATATCAGCAGCAGGCACAAAGTTCTTTCCCTACAGGACAACAAACTCCAGGACAGCAGCTGTGGCAGAATCCACCTGCACCGACTCATCAAGGGACTTATCTAACACCACCACCACCTCTGGACATTACACTTCCAAGAATCCCAAGCATCACCATGCAGCCGAGTGCAGAAGACCAGCCATCCACATCCACCACCACGCAGCCTAGTGTAGCAGCCCAGCCATCCTGTTCCACCATCAAGCCGAGTGCAGCAGCCCACACTTCTCCTACACCAACGCAGCACCAGGGAAAAAAAAGCAGCAAAAACCAAGTCCCGGAGGAGAAAAACCTGGAAAAAAATATTACATGCACTCCCTCAACCCTCACCTCTTAATGTGTCTGTGTTTTCTAGTCTGTCCACACCTTCACTTCGTTCTTTCCCTTCCAATGTGTCAATCCCTTCCAATTTGTTTTCTACTCCTAATGTGTCCTCTTCCCCAATGTGTTTTCCCCCGTGTCTTCCCCCAATGTGACTGACCCAATCCTCCAATTGTCTTACACTTTCCCTGTAATAACTTCCCCAACCACTCCTAACCTACCATCACAACCTGACACCCTCTGGTCCACCATGTTACTCTCTCCCACATTCACCAAAAGTAATTAATCATTTTTCCTTTTTTAAAAAAAAATTTAAATTTTTTATTTCTGTTAGTAAACAATGTTTTGATTCGCAATACCGGTCTCATTGTGTTTTCTTTATCTCTTTATTTGACCAGGTGTGTATTGTTCAGTGAAGTATGAACGGGTGTAACAGTTAAGGTGTTTATCATACAAGTTAGATTCAAGGTGTTAATATTAGAGTCAGAAAACTTTACAGGTACATAACATTACAGGTACATAACATTACAGGTACATTTTATTTACAGGTTAAACCATTTCATCTTGCCACACACGTTCACTATCAGAAACAAAATAGGCTGCAAATGTATCCCTCATTTGGGCAACTTCGACTGTAGTCCTCAGAGGGTTTTCACGAAGCTCTGTGTACAATGAGTGGTAGGCTCCACAGCTCTGTCAGAGTTTAACAATGGGGTGTTGGCAAAAGCGACGTCTTCTCGGTCTTTCTCTTCTCCTTTCTTCTTCACAAGCCACAGCGAAAGCAAAAGCCAATTTCAAAGATAAATCCAGATTCATATTGAAGTTCTCCACGCTCTCCATCTTGCAGCAGCATCCAGCATCCAAAGGAGTGAATTTCTGCTGTGCGGTGTCTGTTGTGGATTCTGTTTGTGGGCTCCCTCTGGTGGTTACTGCTGGTACTGGGTGACTTTGGTGGGTTGCGGCCTTTGGTTTCCACCTGTCCATCAGAGGCTGGGTGTTTCCTATTTTACCTGGCCTTTCTGTCATTTCCCTTGCCGGCTATCAATGTGTTCAGATGTGCTCTGTTTGGTTCCTGCCTACCTGCTCCCAGATCTTTCAGGATAAGCTAAGTGCTGATTTTCAGTTGTTTGGTTTTTTGTCCAGCTTGCTTAGAATGTCTCTTTGTTAGCTGGTTGCTCTAGTGGACTGAGGTTCTCCCCATGTGCCATGAGTTGGCACATGGGTTCTTGTAATCTCAGGATGGTTTTTTTGATTAGGGTTTTTTGCTGACCGCTCAGTCCCCTTTTGTGTCATTCTGCTTTCTAGTTTTCAGCGGGCCTCTATTTGCTAAAGCTATATACATCATCTCTATGTGTGTGCCTTCCTCTCATTTCACCGTCAATACATGTGGGGGGCAACTATACCTTTGGAGTTAATTCCTCTGGAGGCAAGTGAGGTCTTTGTTTCTCTGTAGTACTAGTTAGCTCTTAGGCTGGTGCGTGGCGTCTAGAACCAACGTAGGCACGCTCCCTGGCTATCTCTAGTTGCGTTTGTCAGGCGTAGGGCAGCGGTCAGCCCAGGTTCCATCACCCTAGAGCTCGTCCGATATTTTGTATACTTTGCTTATCCTGTGCTATCCCTAGCCATTGGGGATTCATGACAGTATAGCCGGCCAACAAAGTGTTAATTGTTTGGGCTGAAGCAGGAGAAAAAGAAGTGTTCAGGGAAATTTTTTTTTTTTTTTTTCTTCCCTTCAGAGTTTTGCTGCCTAGCCCTTAATTGCTGTCTAGCTGCTTCTTACCTCCTCTTAACCCTTGAATGGCTCTGATCTTAGCTGTTTATCATGGATGTCCAGAGTTTGGCTTCCAGCCTGAGTAATCTCGCAGCAAAGGTTCAAAACATACAGGATTTCGTGGTTCACACTCCCATGTCTGAACCTAGAATTCCTATTCCAGAGTTTTTTTCTGGAGATAGATCTACCTTCCTGAATTTCAGGAACAATTGTAAATTGTTTCTCTCTTTGAAATCTCGCTCCTCTGGAGACCCTGCTCAACAGGTCAAGATTGTTATATCGTTCCTACGGGGCGACCCTCAGAATTGGGCATTTGCATTGGCACCAGGGGATCCTGCATTGCTCAGTGTGGATGCGTTTTTTCTGGCATTGGGATTGCTCTATGAGGAACCTAACCTAGAGATTCAGGCTGAAAAGGCTTTATTAGCCCTCTCTCAGGGGCATGATGAAGCGGAAATATATTGTCAGAAATTTCGGAAATGGTCGGTGCTTACTCAGTGGAATGAGTGCGCCCTGGCTGCAAACTTCAGAAATGGTCTTTCTGAGGCCATTAAGGATATTATGGTGGGGTTCCCTGCGCCTACAGGTCTGAATGAGTCTATGGCTATGGCCATTCAGATTGATCGGCGTTTACGGGAGCGCAAACCCGTGCACCAGTTGGCGGTGTCTTCTGAACAGGCACCTGAGACTATGCAATGTGATAGAATTCAGTCCAGAAGTGAACGGCAAAATTATAGGCGGAAAAATGGTTTGTGTTTTTATTGTGGTGATTCAGCTCATGTTATATCAGCATGCTCTAAACGCACAAAAAGGGTTGATAAATCTTTTGCCATTGATACTCTGCAGTCTAAGTTCATTTTGTCTGTGACTCTGATTTTTTCACTGTCTTCCATTTCCGTCGATGCCTATGTGGATTCAGGCGCTGCCCTGAGTCTTATGGATTGGTCATTTGCTAAACGCTGCGGTTTTAGTCTAGAGCCTCTGGAAGTTCCTATTCCTCTGAAGGGAATTGATTCTACACCATTGGCTAGGAATAAACCGCAGTATTGGACACAAGTGACCATGCGCATGACTCCCGTTCATCAGGAGGTGATTCGCTTCCTTGTACTGTATAATTTACATGATGTACTAGTGCTTGGTCTGCCATGGTTACAAACTCATAATCCTGTCCTGGACTGGAAAACAATGTCTGTGCTAAGCTGGGGATGTCAGGGGGTTCATGATGATGCACCTCCGATTTCTATCGCTTCATCTACTCCTTCAGAGATCCCTGCGTTTTTGTCGGATTATCGGGATGTTTTTGAGGAGCCTAAGCTCAATTCGCTCCCTCCTCATAGAGAGTGTGACTGTGCGATAGAATTGATTCCTGGCAGTAAGTTCCCTAAGGGTCGTTTATTTAATCTGTCACTGCCAGAGCATACTGCTATGCGGAATTATATTAAGGAGTCCTTGGAAAAGGGACATATTCGTCCATCTTCGTCCCCTCTGGGAGCAGGTTTTTTTTTCGTGGCAAAAAAAGATGGTTCCCTGAGGCCTTGTATAGATTATCGCCTTCTGAATAAGATTACAGTCAAATACCAGTATCCATTGCCTTTATTTACTGATTTGTTTGCTCGCATTAAGGGGGCTAGGTGGTTCACTAAAATAGATCTTCGTGGTGCGTATAATCTGGTGCGGATAAAACAGGGGGATGAGTGGAAAACCGCATTTAATACGCCTGAGGGCCATTTTGAGTATTTGGTAATGCCTTTTGGACTCTCCAATGCTCCGTCAGTCTTTCAGTCCTTTATGCACAATATTTTCCGTGAATATCTGGATAAGTTTATGATTGTGTATTTGGATGATATTTTGGTGTTTTCTGATGACTGGGAGTCTCATGTTCTACAGGTCAGGAAGGTGTTTCAGGTTTTGCGGGCCAATTCTCTGTTTGTGAAGGGCTCAAAGTGTCTCTTCGGAGTCCAGAAAATTTCTTTTCTGGGGTACATTTTTTCTCCTTCTACTATTGAGATGGATCCCGTTAAAGTTCAGGCTATTTGTGACTGGACACAGCCTACATCTGTTAAGAGCCTTCAGAAGTTCTTGGGGTTTGCTAATTTTTATCGTCGGTTCATTGCTAATTTTTCCAGTATTGTTAAACCTTTGACTGATTTGACGAAAAAGGGTGCTGATGTTGCTGATTGGTCTCCTGTGGCCGTGGAGGCCTTTCGGGAACTTAAGCGCCGGTTTTCTTCTGCTCCTGTGTTGTGTCAACCTGATGTTTCACTTCCTTTTCAGGTGGAGGTTGATGCTTCCGAGATTGGAGCGGGGGCGGTTTTGTCACAGAGAAGTTCTAATGGCTCGGTAATGAAGCCATGTGCTTTCTTCTCTAGAAAATTCTCGCCCGCCGAGCGCAATTATGATGTGGGTAATCGGGAGCTTTTGGCCATGAAGTGGGCATTTGAGGAGTGGCGTCATTGGCTTGAGGGTGCTAAACATCGCGTGGTGGTCTTGACTGATCACAAGAATCTCATTTACCTTGAGTCTGCCAGGCGTTTGAATCCTAGACAGGCTCGTTGGTCGTTATTTTTTTCTCGTTTCAATTTCGTGGTTTCATACCTGCCAGGTTCAAAGAATGTGAAGGCGGATGCTCTTTCCAGGAGTTTTGTGCCTGACTCTCCTGGAGACACTGGGCCTGCTGGTATCCTTAGGGATGGGGTAATATTGTCCGCCGTATCCCCAGACTTGCGACGCGCATTGCAGGAGTTTCAGGTGGATAAACCGGATCGATGTCCACCAGAAAGACTGTTTGTTCCGGAGGATTGGACCAGTAGAGTCATCTCCGAGGTCCATTCTTCTGTGTTGGCTGGTCATCCTGGAATATTTGGTACAAGAGACTTGGTGGCCAGGTCTTTTTGGTGGCCTTCCTTGTCTAGGGATGTGCGTACCTTTGTGCAGTCTTGTGAGGTGTGTGCTCGAGCTAAGCCTTGCTGTTTACGGGCTAGTGGGTTGTTGTTATCATTGCCCATCCCGAAGAGGCCTTGGACGCACATTTCCATGGATTTTATTTCTGATCTCCCGGTTTCACGGAGAATGTCCGTTGTCTGGGTTGTGTGTGACCGTTTTTCTAAGATGGTTCATTTGGTGCCCTTGCCTAAGTTGCCCTCCTCCTCTGAGTTGGTTCCTTTGTTTTTTCAGAACGTGGTTCGTTTGCATGGGATTCCGGAGAATATCGTTTCTGACAGGGGATCCCAGTTTGTGTCTAGATTTTGGCGGACGTTTTGTGCCAAGATGGGCATTGATTTGTCTTTCTCGTCTGCATTCCATCCTCAGACGAATGGCCAGACGGAGCGAACTAATCAGACCTTGGAAACTTATTTGAGGTGTTTTGTTTCGGCTGATCAGGATGACTGGGTTGCTTTTTTGCCACTGGCCGAATTTGCTCTTAATAATCGGGCTAGTTCTGCCACGTTGGTCTCTCCTTTTTTTTGTAATTCGGGGTTTCATCCTCGTTTTTCCTCTGGTCAGGGGGAATCTTCGGATTGTCCTGGAGTGGACGTGGTGGTGGACAGGCTACATCAGATTTGGAATCAGGTGGTGGACAATTTGAAGTTATCTCAGGAGAAGACTCAGCAGTTTGCTAATCGCCGTCGCCGTGTGGGTCCCCGACTTCTTGTTGGGGACTTGGTGTGGTTGTCTTCTCGTTTTGTCCCTATGAAGGTCTCTTCTCCTAAGTTCAAGCCTCGGTTCATCGGTCCTTATAGGATCTCGGAGATTCTTAACCCCGTATCTTTTCGTTTGGATCTCCCAGCATCGTTTACTATTCATAATGTGTTCCATCGGTCGTTGTTGCGGAGGTATGAGGTGCCCGTTGTTCCTTCGGTTGAGCCTCCTGCTCCGGTGCTGGTGGAGGGAGAATTGGAGTATGTTGTTGAAAAGATCTTGGATTCTCGTGTTTCCAGACGCAAACTCCAGTATTTGGTTAAGTGGAAGGGTTATGGTCAGGAGGATAATTCCTGGGTGGTCGCCTCCGATGTTCATGCGACTGATTTGGTCCGCGCCTTCCATAGAGCTCACCCTGATCGCCCTGGGGGTTCTCGTGAGGGTTCGGTGACCCCTCCTCAAGGGGGGGGTACTGTTGTGGATTCTGTTTGTGGGCTCCTTCTGGTGGTTACTGCTGGTACTGGGTGACTTTGGTGGGTTGCGGCCTTTGGTTTCCACCTGTCCATCAGAGGCTGGGTGTTTCCTATTTTACCTGGCCTTTCTGTCATTTCCCTTGCCGGCTATCAATGTGTTCAGATGTGCTCTGTTTGGTTCCTGCCTACCTGCTCCCAGATCTTTCAGGATAAGCTAAGTGCTGATTTTCAGTTGTTTGGTTTTTTGTCCAGCTTGCTTAGAATGTCTCTTTGTTAGCTGGTTGCTCTAGTGGACTGAGGTTCTCCCCATGTGCCATGAGTTGGCACATGGGTTCTTGTAATCTCAGGATGGTTTTTTTGATTAGGGTTTTTTGCTGACCTCTCAGTCCCCTTTTGTGTCATTCTGCTTTCTAGTTTTCAGCGGGCCTCTATTTGCTAAAGCTATATACATCATCTCTATGTGTGTGCCTTCCTCTCATTTCACCGTCAATACATGTGGGGGGCAACTATACCTTTGGGGTTAATTCCTCTGGAGGCAAGTGAGGTCTTTGTTTCTCTGTAGTACTAGTTAGCTCTTAGGCTGGTGCGTGGCGTCTAGAACCAACGTAGGCACGCTCCCTGGCTATCTCTAGTTGCGTTTGTCAGGCGTAGGGCAGCGGTCAGCCCAGGTTCCATCACCCTAGAGCTCGTCCGATATTTTGTATACTTTGCTTATCCTGTGCTATCCCTAGCCATTGGGGATTCATGACAGGTGTCTCTCTCTCTCTATATATATATATATATAGAAAACCCATAAGCCACGCTCATTTGGAAATACCTTGTGCATAAACAACGCAAACGCATATAAAAACGCATGCAATCGCAGCATTTTTTTACGCCATAAGAGCATGAGCATAAGAGCATGCGGATAAAAAACGTTGTGTACACATGCGTTTGCATGCGTTTTTGCATGTGTTTGCGCATGCAGACAACATGCTGCTGATACATATGCAAATGTAAACTTAGCCTTACAGATATTGAGCTATAGTTCTACTACACTGGTCAACAGCATTTTTGGTGCCAAAGATATTTCATCGAATTTAGGGTATTTTTGGGGTGCTGATTCTGAATATGTCATCAGTTTTGCCAGATTGGCTCAAGTTTTTGAGATTTTTGGTATCTTATTTATAGCACTTGTTGGTAAATGCGACGCATCATCTCATTCATTTCTTTGGATTAGTACTTGAACTGAGCAGTTCTCAATATAGTTTTGTGTTAAATAGTGTTCTAAAAGTTTGTTCATAGCTTGATTTTTGCACTAACTTTATGTTGTTGTCTGTTTTCCAGGGAAAAGCATGAACTCATCAAGAAGAAGTTGTCTTAACGATCCAGACTCATTATGTTACATTTGTGGGGAATACACACTGCCAAAACATAGAAGAAACATAACAGACTTCGTAAAAAAAGTGTATTTTGCCTATTTTGGGGTTATGCTTGGGGACCAAGACAAGTTTTGGGCACCACACATAGTGTGCAAAGCATGTATCGAATTATTACGAAAATGGAGCAAAGGACAAAGAAAAAGCTTCAAATTTGGTGTTCCAATGGTGTGAAGAGAGCCAAAAAATCATCATGATGACTGTTATTTATGGTAAACACAGGTACAGGCACATCTTCACAATGAGGGACAGGCCTTCTTGCAGATTCCATGTTACTCCCATTTTCGTTTCTTATGCTTATTGAATCCTTGCACTTGCACTGCACAGAAATAACAGATAATAGATGCCTCAGGGAACTTATCTAAATGTGTGGTGAACACCTTGAACCGCAGAGCCGAGGAAATAAAAAATTTCATTTTTACCACAAAAATGTTTTTGTAGCCCCAAAGCTTGCATTTTCATAAAGGTAACAGGAGAAATTGCACCATACAATTTCTTGTGCAATTTCTTCTGAGTACGCTGATACCCAATATGTTCAGGAAAACTGCTGTTTAATTGCCCAGCAGGGCTTGGAAGGGAAGGTGTGCTATTTGACTTTTTTGAAAGCAAAATTTGCTCAAATCATTGGTGGACTCCGTGTTGCATTTGGAGAGCCCCTAATGTGCCAAAACAGTAAAAAAAATCCAAATGTGACACTACTTTGGAAACTAGACTCCACAGGGAACTTGTCTAGGTTTGTTGAGCTGTGAAAATAATGCAGAGCCACAAGCATTTTCATTTAGTTCCAAATTTTTTATGTTCACAAGGTAACAGGAGAAAATCGACCCCAAGTTTTGCTGTGCAATTTCTACTGAGTATGCAGATACCCCATACATGGTGAAAAACTTCTATTTGGGTGCACTTCAGGGAACAGAAAGAAAGGAGTGACGTTTTATTGCGCAGATTTTGATGCATAGTCTGCAGGTGTCATGTTGAGTTTGGAGAGCCCCTGATGTGCCCAAACAGAGGAAATCCCCACAAATTAACCCATTTTGGAAACTAGACACCTCATGGTATCTATCTATAAGTGTGGTAAGCAACTTGAACCCCTGGTGATTCACAGAAGTTTTTATAACATAGAGCCGTGAAAACAAGAACAATCACAATTTCCCCACAAAAAAGCTATTTTAGCCTTAATTTTTTTATTTTCACAAGAGTAACAGGAAAAATGGACCCCAAACTTTGTTGTGCAATATATCCTGTGTACCCATATCTTGTCGAAAACTACTTTTGATGCACAGTGCAAAGCTTAGAAGGGAAGAAGCGCCATATTGGAGTTTAGATTTTGCTAAACTGGTTTGAGGGTGTCATGTCACATTGACGGAGCCCCTGAGGTGCCAGAAAAGTAGAATCCTCCTTAAGAGACATCTCTTGATGAAATAATCTAGGGTTGCAGTGATCATATTGTCACCACAGGTGTGTCCCAAAATTTGTTCCACAATTTCTGCTGAATGTAGAAATTCCTTATATATGGCTGTACAGTACTTCTAAGCCATACAGAGAGACTTGGCATGGAGGAAACGCTATTTGCCTCCTGGAGCGCAGATTTTCCTAGAATAGTTTTCAGATGCCATATACAGAGCCCCTAAGTGCTAGAAGAGCAGAATCACCCTCAAGTGACCCCATTTTGGAAATTTTACAAATATAATTATATATATATATAATATATATATATATATATATATATATATATATATATATATATTATAAATATACTCCCTGTGAGAATTTATCTACAGGTGTAGTTATGATTTTGACTCCATTTGTAGCAACAAACATAGAAAAAAGTGGGCACTCACCATCTGCTAATGTTCAGTCTTTATTGTGCCACATGTCAATTGCAGGAATAGCAGGGAGAGACGTGATATAAAAAGATGACGGCCGTTTCGCGCTGCCGTGCTTCCACGGGTCTTGATCCCCCACCGCCGTCAGGATACCTCAACCATAACTGGTAACAAGGTAACAAAAATTTCACACTTCGCTTTCTCTGCTACAAAGCACTGCACACCAGAAGAAAGGCATCTGATCAGCGAACTCAGAAGAAGTACCACTGCACCCAGAGAGCTCCTTACTCCAGCTTGGTCACTGCAGATTGCTCTAACACCGACAGTCAGCTGATGCATCAGGTGACCTTTTAAAGGATGGTGGGAGTGGTCACTGCCCACATCAGCTGACCCAGTAGCAATGCAATTACACCAGCTTGACAGAGGGGAAAAACTGACATTAACCCCGATAGGCGAAAAGGAAAAAAGGTTTAACTCCATGAAACCACATTTGCCACAAATCCAAATAATGGATCGCGACAGTACCCCCTTTCAATGAGGGGCCTCTGGACCCTCAACACCGGACCTCACCAAAAAGCGACATACGGTGAGAACACCGCGATCCACCAGAGTTCACCTCGCCAGTCACCTGACCCTCAGGTTTATGGCAAACACAGCCTGATGGAAGTGACAACAACGTAGGCTCCAGAAGTGCCACAAATCTCCAGAGCGCCGACCTGGCGAATGCGTTGTGTACGTGCATTACTGGGGGTAACTCCAGCTGGAAAGTCCTAGGGCCAAGAATAGCCGACACCCGATACGGCGCGAACACCCTAGAACTCCAGGTCCCAGTAGCACCTTTCCACCTGATGTTTTTGGTGGACACCCAAATGTACTCTTCACACACAGATCCGGACTTCAACATTTATTTCCATGCATACATTTGCCACAAGATGGTGAACTCTTTGCAGAACCGACAACAGAGGCGTCCCCAGGTGTCACCACACTCACACCCCCACTATGCACAGAGGGAACTACCACCCTCCCCTGACCCATCCTCCTAAGAGGACTCTGACACTCAGGGTTAACTAGTGGTGAGAGTTGAGTCTTGCCCCTACTCCCTGGCAGCATCTCTGCTGCCCCCACCAGAGAAGAAGGGGTAGGTTGCAGAAAGACGGCAGAGATCGTAGCTTCAGGGCTGTAGTCCTTACATGACTGGTCCCAGCTGACTACTTCCCTGGACCGCCTATCTATGACTGGGTTGTGTTTTTTCAACCAAGGGAGGAGGCCTAAAAAGATGGGAGTAGGCATACCCTCCAAGACATAGCACGACATTGACTCTTCATGATGAGTCCCTATACGCAGGTGTATATCATCTACAACTTGGGTCACCCTCACCTGGCTGAGTGGTACTAAGTCAATGGCCTGAATGCTTAGGGGTCTCGCTAGCATCCTACCCCTCAGACCATGGGTTTGAACAAAGCGAGCATCCACCAAATTGACTCCAGCTCCACTGTCCACAAGCACCGATACAGTCTCAGTAACCCCGCCCACCACCACCTCAGCAGGTAAGGTACACTGAGAAGAGAAAATGGTGAAAATATACACACCCTGGTCGCCTCCCTCCACACGACCAGGGGGACATGGCTTAGGTGATGGTGATGATACATTGGCACAAGCTGGGCAGACACCGATGAAATGACCACAATAGAAACATGCCCCCTCACCATGGCAAACCGCAGGCAATCCTGTTTGAGACAAAACTTCTCCCACCTGCATGGGTTCATCCATCTGCACCGGTGTGTCCTCCTCCCTAGCTAGGACAACAGGGGGCAGATTTGGTGTATGCCTCTCCCTGAGGCGTCTATCCACCCACATAGCAAGGGACATGGCGGCTTCCAATGACCTGGGAACAGCATACTGCACCAGAGTATTCTGCAGACTAGGTGACAGACCCTGACAAAAATGGCTCCTAAGGTCAGGGTCATTCCACTGCATGTCAGTGGCCCACCTCCTAATCTCTGAGCAGTACTCCTTAGCCGGCTGGCTCCCCTGCTTGATTTTGCAGAGATGAGACTCAGCCAGGGAGACGCCATCAGGATCCCCATACACCAGCGCCAATGCTGCAAAAAACTCATCCACTGACTGTAAAGATGGTGAACCGGTCAGCTGGGAGAAGGCCCAGGATTGGGGATCACCCTTGAGAAGGGAGACTATAATCCCCACATGCTGTTCCTCACTCCCTGATGAACGAGGGCGGAACCTGAAATATAATTTACAGGCAGCCTCCTGAAAAACCATAAACTTATCTCTCCCTCCAGAGAAATGTTCAGGGAGAGATATCTTGGGTTCTGGTTGATCCTGCAGCTGAGCCGAGGGCAAGATCCCCGTCAACTGCTAAAGCTGCTGCGTCACCTGACCCCATGGCTCCTTAAGCTCATCAGTGAGGGTCTGGATCAGTTGGACAAAGGCCTGCATTTAAGCCATGGCTCACCGGAAAAAATGTGACGGTCGGTGTTAATGTCACTCGGTGACTATAACGGTGTGACTTGACCCAATAGATGGTCGGTCACTCTAATGGCACAATACTTATACAACAGGGATGGTACAGGTGAGAGGAAGGCCCTACCCGTAGGGAATAGGGAATGGTCACCACTGGACCTCAAACTTGACCCTGACCCTGCACTCCCCTAATGCCCTATGTGGGTCCTTCCCCCCCACCGCCATCAGGATACCTCATCCCTAACTGTCACCTAACTCTGCCCTGGCTAATGTGCGGCGCGCCCCCACACCGCCGCAGGGCCGAGGGGTACCCGGAGCCGGGCCTCTAGTTCTCAGTCTCGGGGTTGTCACGGTGGCTAGACCCGGTCCGTGGCCCTGTCCGTCAGTGGGGGATGTCCGGTGAAATAGGTGGTAGTAATGGTAGCGATGTAGCGGTTGTGGGGTGTAAGTCGCGGTAAATAACGAGGACACCAGGTTGCAGTCTCTTTACCTCTTTACTGGAGATCTCTGAGTCCTCAGTCCAGAACACGGTTCACCAGGCTACGCAAGTCCGGCCGGTCCAATGGCACCTCCAGAGTTCTCCTCTCAGGTGGAAATCTGTGCCTTCCTTCTAGCGCTATGTGTTGTAGTCCTTCCCTGCTGTGCTCACGGAAAGTAACCCCACAACGGTTGTGTCTGTTTCTTAAGTTCCCTCACAACTCGATTTGATGTTCCTCTGTAATCCACCCCTTCCCTGTATTCAGGTTGGAATGGCAACCGTTTGTCAGGTAGGCCTGGAGTTCTTCCGGGACCCTAGAGTCGCCCCTCTCCCGCAATTGCCCCCCAAGACTTCATAGGTGATATGTGGTAGACAGCCCGCCTGAGACCGACTGTCCTGCCGCTGTTTGGAGTATGGCTTGAAGCTGTATTCTAATCCACTCCCTCGGCGTTCCGGCCACCGGTATTGCGCCTCAGCAGGGTGCTGCCTCTTTCAACAAAACCCCTGCTGGTATTCTCCTTCTGCTTGATCTCGTTTCTCACTCAGCACAATCTATCTCGCTTCTAGTCCTTTCTTGAGTCCCGCCGCTTCCAGGAGCCTGCGCGGACCCGTTACGTTCTCTCAATGCCAAGCCTCTGCCAGGATCCCACCCCTGGCAGAGACCCTACAGTCTCTCCCTTCACAACACCCCCTGCCACAGGGTGTTGCTCCGTTCAATCCCGTCAGCGTTCTCTCTAACTTCCTGCCTGACCCCCAGTTTACCCACTATGGTGGGGAGTGGCCTAATGAATAGCACCCTTAGCTCCCCCCGGAGGCCCAGCGGTGAAACATATTGGTGTCTGTGATACCTGATTGGAGGAACTCCTTCAATGCCATCGAACGTACCATGGCTCCCCTTAGTGGCGGAGCCACAGTACTGCAACGACCAGGACTCTGGGGCGCTGCACTCCCCCCTGGTTAAACACAGTACTCCGGGACTGGGAAGAAAAACAACAATACAGATTAGTAAACAGACATACAATTTTGTTGAGTGCAAAACAATAAGTATACTTGAACAGGCTTCCCTTTATGGGAGGTGAGGACACTTTTAACGTTACAAACATAGTCAACATTATAAACTACAGGCTATACATAACTCCTGTTACCCAACCGGGTATTCTACTTAGTGCAAATTCTGGAACAATAAATTAACATTGCCTTTAAGAAACATACACTCTTAGTTTACCAAAGGCCTTCCTATAATCACATTACAGGGTAAGGTAACTTCACATTCTCCTACTTTGAACCTGCAGGACCGCCTGTCCCTATGGCACCAGACCTACTGCCTCTCCTTTCTTTTACAGGACCGCCCCGTTCAGCCAGGGCCTACTGCCTTTCGCTACTATACACAGTACAGACATAACATTCCTTTCGTTTAAAGAACTCTGAGCCCGCTCTACTCGGCTCCTTTAAGGACTCACTCTCTAACCCCTACGGGTTCGCCTTCTGTCCTTAGTAACAAAGTAACTCTCTATGGGGACGCAGGGTTGACCTTCTATCCTCACCTTCATCATTACTTCCTTACTTTCAGCTATGCAGATCTCTATCTCTACCCCTACGGGCTCTCTGCATCTTTTCTTTCTGCAAAACATTATTTAGATTTCACATTTCAACAAATTCAACACATATAACTTAGCATGTAAAACAGTTACATTTCTTTTCAAGGCATCATTATGGCATTACTGTTCTGCAACAGTATCTCTCTCAAGTTCAGTTTCTCACATCCCCTTTAAGAGGGGACCAAGTCTTTCTGAGGTAGCTCGTCTTCTCAGCCTACCAGCCCACGCAAAGGTTCCGGTATGGTATCTTCGCAAAGTGTCTTTAACTAGAACCGGTAGGAAAGGTATCTTCACAAAGTGTCTTTGGCTCAAACCAATAGGGCAAATATCTTCGCAAAGTGTCTTTGGCTAAAACCAGTAGGGAGCACCTTTAAGAAGGTGCAAACTATTTACAAAAGAAAGTTCGAATCATGCACAGTCCATGATTTCTGCAGTTTGTGTAACTTTAAAACTTGTATAAACTTCAGGAAAACAACAGTGACCCCGGGTCAACAAAGGGGTCACCTTTAACCCTGAACGGGTCTAGCAGCAACCTGGAAGAACAGTAACTATGTACATTTAGCAGTAATATTACTTTACCGTTGAGATGTGGCCGGGGGTCTTCCCTCCGGCCTCACCAAACCAACAGATCGTTCCGGTGAGCCAGGGCGTCGTTCCGATCCCAGCAGTGCCAGAATCCCCCGCTGGGAGATCCTCGTTGTCGGCAACCGTACACGTTCCCCCGGGGCACGGTGAGGTCGAGCTTCTGATGGTTCCGCGGGACCGGGCTCTGCAGCTTTCCTCGCCGGAGTATCGTCTTCCGGTGCCCCTGCAGCAGCCTGGAGGGCAACGCATCGCTGCACGCCTCGGGCTATCCAGCCCGTCTCACCCGCGGCCCTCCTCCACCGCGTGTAGGTGACAGCATCACCTGGCTCTAAGTTGCAATCGAACCTCCCGCTGCTTGGTTCCACCTCTATCCGATCCACACGGACCTGTAGTGGCTCCCCAATCTCCTGGATTATTCCCCGTCCAGACTGGGGATTGAAGGCCACCACTACACCCCAGTGCAACGGTGGGATCTCTGGGGGGCTTACCAGGTCAATCTGCTCGGCGGGCTGGGGCCGGCTCCGCCAGGCTGCCATCAGACGCCGGAAGTGTTCCGCATCCGGAATTATTTTCAAGTCCGGCGTCGGTGGTGTATCTTCGGACGCGGCCAGGTGGGAAGGAGCAGGGGACACTGGGGACAGGCGGATTTCTGTTGGCTGCCCCATCCGAGCTAGCACACGGGTGTCATTCTTTAGGCGGCGTGCCAGCTGTCGGGTCTCGGCTGCAGCCGCACACTCCGCGGACATCGGCGGAGGGGGTCGTCCCATCGGTAGCCCTGCCAAGGCCGAACCCCGCAATGTGGGCGCCCCCGAGGCTACCTCAGGCTGCGTATCCTCAGGCCGAGCCGGGTCAGCTCCGCGTGGTACTCTGAATGTCGCCATCTTTTTCTCCTCTTCCGCGTCGTCTTCCCGCGGTCTCTTCCGTGGGCGGCCCCGTCCCCATGGTCTCCACCCTCCGGCCAGAATCAGGAGGCGGACCTCGGCAGTTGACGGGCACGTCCTCAGGACACAAAAATACTTAGACTGGGCGGCCATTATTCTTCGCGCTCTCCAGCTCGTCTACGCCCACTCCACGCCCCTCTTCTCTTCCTGCGCTTTCCTCAGCGCTGCAATGGCGGCGGATTTTGGCGGCAACTGGCGCAGCACAGTCTTTGTAATAAAGTACAGTCCAAGCACAACAAATCACAGTCTCTAGGCACACATGACCTGATTCTTCAGGCTTAAGTAGATCCTGTTCGTGACGCCAAGTCTGCGGCGCGCCCCCACACCGCCGCAGGGCCGAGGGGTACCCGGAGCCGGGCCTCTAGTTCTCAGTCTCGGGGTTGTCACGGTGGCTAGACCCGGTCCGTGGCCCTGTCCGTCAGTGGGGGACGTCCGGTGAAATAGGTGGTAGTAATGGTAGCGATGTAGCGGTTGTGGGGTGTAAGTCGCGGTAAATAACGAGGACACCAGGTTGCAGTCTCTTTACCTCTTTACTGGAGATCTCTGAGTCCTCAGTCCAGAACACGGTTCACCAGGCTACGCAAGTCCGGCCGGTCCAATGGCACCTCCAGAGTTCTCCTCTCAGGTGGAAATCTGTGCCTTCCTTCTAGCGCTATGTGTTGTAGTCCTTCCCTGCTGTGCTCACGGAAAGTAACCCCACAACGGTTGTGTCTGTTTCTTAAGTTCCCTCACAACTCGATTTGATGTTCCTCTGTAATCCACCCCTTCCCTGTATTCAGGTTGGAATGGCACCCGTTTGTCAGGTAGGCCTGGAGTTCTTCCGGGACCCTAGAGTCGCCCCTCTCCCGCAATTGCCCCCCAAGACTTCATAGGTGATATGTGGTAGACAGCCCGCCTGAGACCGACTGTCCTGCCGCTGTTTGGAGTATGGCTTGAAGCTGTATTCTAATCCACTCCCTCGGCGTTCCGGCCACCGGTATTGCGCCTCAGCAGGGTGCTGCCTCTTTCAACAAAACCCCTGCTGGTATTCTCCTTCTGCTTGATCTCGTTTCTCACTCAGCACAATCTATCTCGCTTCTAGTCCTTTCTTGAGTCCCGCCGCTTCCAGGAGCCTGCGCGGACCCGTTACGTTCTCTCAATGCCAAGCCTCTGCCAGGATCCCACCCCTGGCAGAGACCCTACAGTCTCTCCCTTCACAACACCCCCTGCCACAGGGTGTTGCTCCGTTCAATCCCGTCAGCGTTCTCTCTAACTTCCTGCCTGACCCCCAGTTTACCCACTATGGTGGGGAGTGGCCTAATGAATAGCACCCTTAGCTCCCCCCGGAGGCCCAGCGGTGAAACATATTGGTGTCTGTGATACCTGATTGGAGGAACTCCTTCAATGCCATCGAACGTACCATGGCTCCCCTTAGTGGCGGAGCCACAGTACTGCAACGACCAGGACTCTGGGGCGCTGCAAATGCACTTGCCGGTGACGGGCACTAGCCGCACCACTGCAGATAATAAACACAGGGGGAAGTGACAAACTCCATGGAACCAAATCTGCCACAAATCCAAAAAATTGATTGTGACAGCCTTTGTGCTACCAGTAACGTGGAAGCCCCTTATATTTCTGTTAACAGATGACAGACCTGAGTGGGGACTTGCTTTTTTGTGGAGTTAGTTGAAGCTTTTATTGGGAACATTTTACATAACATTAGGGATCACATTTATCCGGCGCTCTATGCTGAGCACTTACTTTGGGGATTCCATCTAAATCTCCGAGTGACATGACAGATGAAACCCCCAAGGGATCCATTCTCTATAATGAGGCAGCAGACTCCATCTGGCCTCTGTTCAGCGGTGTCCTTTTCAGAAGTGCACAAAACTGTGGCCAACTGTACTTTTATGCAATTCTACAAAGACGGACACGGCCGGATCACAGGTCAGACGGTGTCCACAATGCCTCCATCTGCCTCATTATAGGGATTCTTCCGCTGGGGGTTCTGTCTGAATCACATATTTCAGAGATTTCCACAGAAACCCCGCTGCAATCGCTCAGCGCAGAGCGCAGGATAAATATGTGCCAAGCTTTACTGCGATCTTTGGGAGGCAAAAAGAAAAAAATCAACAGCATGTGAATAACTGGTTTTATTTATTTTTTACATTGTTCCTCGTGTGGTATAAGTGATTAAGCAACTTAATTTTTCGTGTGGGTGCGATTACAGCGATACCAGATTTATATTGGGTTTTTATGTTTGGCTGCTGTCACACACTACAAGATGCTTTTTATTGCGAAAACTAGTTTTTGCATCACCATATTTTGAGAGCTATAATTTTTTCATATTTCGGCCGACAGAGTCATATTATGGCTTGTTTTTTGCCGTACGAGCTGACGTTTTTATTGGTACCATTTTTGGGCACATGACATTTTTTGATTGTTTTCTGTTCCGATTTTTGGGAGACAGAATGAACAAAATCCAGCAGTTGAGGAATTGCTTTTCGTTTTTGTTTTTTATACCGTTCCGTGTGTGCTAAAATTGATAAGACCGCTTTATTCTCCGGGTCAGTACGATTACAGCGATACCACAGTTATATAGTTTTTAAATGTTTTTTGGCGCTTTTACACAATAAAAACTATTTTATAGAAAAAATAATTATTTTTGTATCGCTTTATTCTGAGAGCTATAACTTTTTAATTTTTCTGCTGATGAAGCTGTATGCCAGCTTGTTTGACAAGATGATGTTTTCAGTGGTATCATTTCTATTTTTCTATTTATATCTGTCTTTTTGATTGCGTTTTATTGCACTTGTTGTTCGGCGGTATGATGATAAATTATTGTTTTTTGCCTCTTTTTTTTTTACGGTGTTCACTGAAGTGGTCAACTAGTGGGATAGTTTTATAGAGCGGGTTGTTACGGACGCGGCGATGCCAAATATGTGTACTTTTATTGTTTTTTTTAATCTACTGCATATACTCGAGTATAAGCCGACCCCTCTAATTTTGCCACAAAAAACTGGGAAAACTTAATGACTTCAGTATAAGCCTAGGGTGGGAAATGCAGCAGCTCCCGGTAAATGTCAAAAGTAAAAATAGATACCAATAAAAGTAAAATTAATTGAGACGTCAGTAGGTTAAGTGTTTTTGAATATCCATATTGAATCAGGAGCCCCATATAATGCTCCATAAAGTTTATGATGGCCCCATAAGATGCTCCATATTAAAATATGCCCCATATAATCCTGCATAAAGGTTAATAATGGCCCCAAAAGATGCTCCATAGACACATTTACCCAATATAATGCTGCACAAATGCTGATTATGGCCCCATAAGATGCTCCATACAGACACTTGCCCCATATACTGTAATGCTCCACAAACGTTAATTATGGCCCCATACAGACACTTGCCCCATATAGTGCTGCACAAACGTTATGGCCCCATACAGACACTTGCCCCATATAGTGCTGCACAAACGTTATGGCCCCATACAGACACTTGCCCCACATAGTGCTCCACAAACGTTAATTATGGCCCCATACAGACACTTGCCCCATATAGTCCTGCGCAAAGGATTATGGCCCCATACAGACACTTGCCCCATATAGTGCTGCACAAACATTATGGCCCCATGCAGACACTTGCCCCGTATAGTGCTGCACAAACGTTGATTATGGCCCCATACAGACACTTGCCCCATATGGTGCTCCACAAACGTTAATTATGGCCCCATACAGACACTTGCCCCATATAGTGCTGCACAAAGGATTATGGCCCCATAAAGACACTTGCCCCATACAGTACTGCACAAACATTATGGCCCCATGCAGACTCTTGCCCCGTATAGTGCTGCACAAACGTTGATTATGGCCCCATACAGACACTTGCCCCATATAGTGCTGCACAAACGTTGATTATGGCCCCATACAGACACTTGCCCCATATAGTGCTGCACAAATGTTATGGCCCCATAGATGCTCCATACAGACACTTGCCCCATTTGCTGTTGCTGCGATAAAAAAAAAATCACATACTCACCTCTCCGTCGCTCAGGCCCCTGGCACTTTCAATATTCACCTGCTCCTCGTTCCGGGCGCCGCTCCATCTTCAGCGTCTTCTGCACTGACGTTCAGGCAGAGGGCACGCACTAACCACGTCACCGCGCCCTCTGACCTGAGCGTCACTGCAGAAGATGCTGAAGACGGAGCGGCGCCAGAACGAGGAGCAGGTGAATATCGCGCAGTGCTCCCCTCCCCATTATACTCACCTGCTCCTGGCGCTGTGCAGTCCCTGCTTCCCCGATGCCGCAGCTTCATCCTGTACTGAGTGGTCAACGTTACCGCTCATTACAGTAATGAATATGCGGCTCCACCCCTATGGGAGTTGGAGCCGCATATTCATTACTGTAAAGAGCGGTACCATGTGACCGCTCAGTACAGGAAGAAGCTGGGGTGCCAGGGAGTCGGGGACCTGCAGGGACCGCGCCAGGAGCAGGTGAGTATAATTAGACAGCCCCCGCTCCCCCTCCCTTGCCGACCCCTGGGTATGACTCGAGTATAAGCCAGGAGGGGGGCTTTCAGCCCAAAAAAATGGGCTGAAAATCTCGGCTTATACTCGAGTATATAGGTACATAAATAAAAGTATTTATTGGAAAATATGTATTTATTTTTCTTTTTTTAGGAATTTATTTTTTCTTTGTTTAGGAATTTAAAAAAATATATTTTTACACATTCTAATATTTTTTATTAAACTTTTTTACATTGTCCCTGGATGGGCCATCACTATATAATGTCAGATTGCTGATCTGACAGTATGCACTGAGTATCAGATCAGCGATCTGACAGGCAGGGAAGGAGGCATGCCAGGTTGATATTTTTAACCCCTTCCCGACCTTGGACATACCCGGTGAGTACTGATTGGGAATGACTTACCAACATTGGACGTACTGGGTACATCATGGCGATTTTGCACACATAGGAGCTGCCAAGTACTCCTGACGGTTTAACCCCCTAAATGCTACGATTGATATCGATCTGAGCTTTTAGAAGGCAGGGAGAGGGAGCTCCATCTCCCCTCCTATCAGCACCCAAGCAACGTCATCACAGTGGCCCAATCGATACCATTGTGACCCAAGGTCATCATGACGAGATCCAGATCACCATGCTATGGTAAGCCCCTTAAAGGGGCTTGTGTTAGTGTAGCACTGACAGTTATAAACCATTGCAATGCTGGTTCATTGCAATGGTTTATAACAGCAAACAGCCACATGAAAGTTAAAGTCCCAAAGGGGGACTAAATTAAAAAGTTAAAAAAAAAAAGTTAAAAACAAATTGTAAAAAAATTTTTTTAAATAACAAAATAAAAAAAGTTTTATTGTACAAAAATAAACAGTACGCATTTGTTATTGCCACGTCTGTAAGGACCCACCCCATAAAACTGTCACACTTCAATGAACACCAAAAAAAAAAAAAAAAAAAAAAAAGGGGAAAAACTAAGCTTTTTCATCATACTGCAGAACAAAAGGTGGAATAAAACGTGATAAAGAAGATGAATGTAAATAAAAATGGTATAGCTGAATACATCATCTTGTCCTGCAAAACACAAGCCACAATACAAGTGGAAATCAGTGGAAAAATAAAAAAGCTATAGTTCTCAGGATAATGCAATGCAAAAAAAAAATGCAGTCAATTGAGGTTCATCGTTAGAATTATTGTTAATAATAGATTGTGATTTCTGTAAGTTCAATAGCACTGTCATCAATGAGTTTTGGTGTGATTCATGTTTTTAATGTGTTTTTAGTATTTTGTCACGCAGTGGGGTGTGTCTAGCTTGCAAAGGGAGGAGGTAGAGGGAGGGGTTATCGGCTCCGACTTTCTACTTCCCCCGGCGTTTCTTGCACTCACTTACTGACCCGTAGAAGCACCCATCAGGCATGAAACGGCCGTCGTCAGGCTTGCCGCTCTCGTTGTAAAGCACCCCCGGCCGTGAAGATGTCTTACCGCATGTAATAATAATAATAATCTTTATTTTTATATAGCGCTAACATATTCCGCAGCGCTTTACATTTTTGCACACATTATCATCACTGTCCCCGATGGGGCTCACAATCTAAATTCCCTATCAGTATGTCTTTGGAATGTGGGAGGAAACCGGAGTGCCCGGAGGAAACCCACGCAAACACGGAGAGAACATACAAACTCTTTGCAGATGTTGTCCTTGGTGGGGTTTGAACCCAGGACTCCAGCGCTGCAAGGCTGCAGTGCTAACCACTGTGCCACCGTGCTGCCCTGTGAATAAAGTTACCAGTCTCGGACGATCGGTGAGTGCCGCCTCTTTCTTCTTCACAATTGAACAAATCTACAAGTATACTCGGTACAGCACCCGGGATCTGAAGATCTGACTTCCACTGCAGGTGAGCAGTTTCCACTATATCAAATTAGGCGGTGGTGCGGTCTGTCTGTTTCTCAATACACATAATCAATAATACTGCAAAAGGAACAACGTAAAAAATAAATAAAACCAATTCTTTACCTGCTGTTGATTTTTTCATTCTGCCTCCCAAAAATTGCAGTAAGGTATATTTATTCTGCACTCTACGCTGAGCACTTACACTGGGGTTTCCGTGTAAATCTCGGAAATACGTGATTCAGATGGAACCCACGGCAGAACGTTCCCTATAATGTGGCAGATGAAGACACAGTTTTGTGCACTTCTGAAAAGAAGGACAACTCTGAATAGAGGCCAGATGGAGTCTAGGGTAACTCTGCTTCATATTGAATGAATCCCTCTGGGGTTTCATCTGAATCATGTCATCAGGAGATTTAGATGGAAACTCCAAAGTAAGTGCGCAGTGGAGAGCACAGGATAAATGTTATCCAAAACGTTATGTGAAATGTTCCCAACAAAACCTTCAAAGCATTCCATAAAAAAAGTCCCCATTCAGGTCCATCATCTGTTAATGGAAATATAGGGGGCTTTCACGTTACTAGTAGTACAAAGACTCTGGAAAAGTGAAATGGCTCTTTGCCCTCCAAAAAAATTCAGCGTCTCGCATGAATGGCTTCCTTGGGGGGGGGGCTGTGTATACCACACAGGCATGCCAGATATATATAACATAACATATCAAGGCTGTCAGGTGTGTAAAACATCATGACTGATCAATGTGCTTGGGTACGGCTCATGCGCAGTGCAATTGCGGCCGCCAAAAAACGCGCTGCTTCCGGCAATCCAGGCTGAGGCACAGGTCAAGGAAAACACTTCCCGTGACGTCAGATACCCGTGCCGAGCCTGGGCTATATCTAGCATGTCTGCGTGGTATACACAGCCCACCAAGGAAGCCATTCACGCAAAACGCGCATCGGGCTTGCAGCGTTCACCTCCTGTCGGGTCCCCTCCTTCCCACATGGGTAAGCATTAAGTTCACTCCTTAGACCAGATCAGCAGTTTGTTTTTCCGTTTTTAGGGTTTTACCCAAGATACTTGTTGGACAGATTGTTTCTGTCTACGGAAAATTGCACATGCACTCATTCTGCTCGTGGTAGTCATTACATCTGTGTGCTTTTGCTGTTAATATTTTAGTGGAGGTCCCTTGACAGTTTGTGACGCCTTTAGGTCTGTCCCCCCCATTTTATCTTGTCTTGTATTTTGTATTTGGGCTAAACGCCCGTATGTATGTATGTTTGTAAGTGAATTTATATAATAAAGACATGTTTTGTAATATATGCAAATCTCTTTGGAGAGTCTCACTTTACATTATATTAACACATGTACTTCTGAGAGGTTTACTCCTTGTTCTCTGTAGGATGTTATGATCTAGAGATATAAAAATTATGACTCAAATAGGTCTCTATAGCAATATCTTAGATATATGCAAATAATATGTAGAATTGCATGGTATGGAGGTCACAGTCAAAAAAAGTCCGGAATAAAAAAGAGTAATGAAAAAAGCAGTTACTAGTCAAGATTAGTGTTGAGCATTCCGATACCGCAAGTATCGGGTATCGGCCGATACTTGCGGGTATCGGAATTCCGATACCGAGATCCGATACTTTTGTGGTATCGGGTATCGGTATCGAAACAACATTAATGTGTAAAATAAAGAATTAAAATAAAAAATATTGCTATACTCACCTCTCCGACGCAGCCTGGACCTCACCGAGGGAACCGGCAGCGTTCTTTGCTTAAAATGCGCGCGTTTACTTCCTTCCGTGATGTCACGGCTTGTGATTGGTCGCGTGCCGCCCATGTGGCCGCGACGCGACCAATCACAGCAAGCCGTGACGTAATTTTCAGGTCCTCAATGCCTAATTCTAGGCATTCAGGATTTTAAAATTACGATCTGGCTTGTGATTGGTCGCGTCGCGGTCACATGGGCGACGCGACCAATCACAAGCCGTGACGTCACGGGAGGCAGGAAACGCGCGCATTTTAAAATTACGTCACGGCTTGCTGTGATTGGTCACGTCGCGGCCACATGGGCGGCACGCGACCAATCACAAGCCGTGACGTCACGGAAGGAAGTAAACGCGCGCATTTTAAACAAAGAACGCTGCCGGTTCCCTCGGTAATGTCCAGGCTGCGTCGGAGAGGTGAGTATAGCAATATGTTTTATTTTAATTCTTTCTTTTAGACATTAATATGGATCCCAGGGCCTGAAGGAGAGTTTCCTCTCCTTCAGACCCTGGGAACCATCAAGGATACCGTCCGATACTTGAGTCCCATTGACTTGTATTGGTATCGGGTATCGGTATCGGATTAGATCCGATACTTTGCCGGTATCGGCCGATACTTTCCGATACCGATACTTTCAAGTATCGGACGGTATCGCTCAACACTAGTCAAGATCTATTGAATGATAGGAAAGAGGAAAGCAAAAGGTCTTGATGAAAGTGAGCCAGTGGGCTGAAAGGAGGTATAAACAGGCATATCTACCTGAGAGCATATGGAAGATGCCAATAAGCTGCCATGGCGGGTAGTCAGAGCAAAGAGAAGAGGTGCGGGGGAGAGCCCACGTGTATCACTGTTCAGGACAGCTTCATCAGGGAAGCACTTTGGAAGGGAAGGTCCATGGATATTGGTCCATTTCCGCAACATATCCCAGACAAACACATTGGATGGTCCACTTCTGATGGTAACCTGCCTCTTCCCAGTATCAATGATGAATTGAATAGTTAGGTTAAAAATGAAGGCAGTGTTATTTTCAGCCTTGGAGTAACAAAAACAATTTTGATATCAAGCCCCAGCAACCCTAAAGGAGAGGTGTCTGTTACCCCGCTGCTAAAAAGAAATGAATATTCACTGCGCTGGCACACGTGATTGCCTCACCACTGTAGCTACTGGCACCGGAACAAGACGCTGAGAGGGAGCACAGCGATGGTAAGTAGGTTGGTTTATTTTATTTTTTTTATGATGGGGCCTTGCATACAAGGATAGGGATGAGGAGCCATGCAGATCAGGATAGGGATGAAGAGCTATGCATGCAAGGATAGGGATGTGGAGCAATGCAAACCAGGATAGGGATGAAGAGCCATGCATACAAGGATAGTGATGAAGAGCCATACATACCTGAATAGGGATGAGGAGCCATGCTTACCAGAATAGGGATGATGGGGCCATGCATACCAGGATAGGTATGAGGAGCCATCCATACAAGGATAGGTATGAGGAGCCATGCAGACCAGGATAGGGATGAAGAGCTATGCATACAAAGATGAAGAGGCCGTGCATACCAGGCTTATACTCAAGTCAATAAGTTTTCCCAGTTTTTTGTGGTGCCTCGGCATATACTTGAGTATATATGGTATTTATGTGTAAAAATATTTTTGGCAATTGGTTTTCACTAAAAAAATTGCACTGTTTGGCTTCTGTAGCTTTAGTGCTGTACTCTCTGTTAAATATCAATTATTAATTATTGAATTATTATTACACTCAATTCTGTACTGAGCCTCGTGGAAGATTTCGCTGACATTACAAATGCTATTTCTGTATATTTAGCTCAGAGTAAAAGTTAACACCATATAGAGAGAACAAGTGCTCTATGGGACATATATATCCATGGCTCTTAGGAAGAGAAGGCTGTCACTTGGGGGCTGTCATTTGGGCCTTCTCCTTCACTCTCTACGGACTTCAGACTTCACACAGACGGAATGAACAGCTGGTAGCCATGTGCTTCTTGATGACTTCTACTCCATGACAGAGACAGACGCAATTTACCATTCAGAATCTCAAGAAAGATGGGGAGCAAACTTTGATATGGACAAATGGACAATCTCTTTGTAACTATTTCACCTATTTTATGTTTTGCTGCAATGATGCTTTTTGGTGGATAATCCAATAAACCACTACATTTTTATGAGACATCTGGTAAAGAGTTCTGATTAAATAAATATGCGAAATAAGCATATTTAGCACTATCTATTTCTGGTTACAAATTGAGTTAGCTGAGAATCCATAAGTGACCTTGCTCTGATGGAGAATTTGTAACTCTTCTATCTGTATTTTTCTGAGCTAATTTATGGTAACAGACCACATTAATGTTAAATGTGCAGGGAAACAAATAGCCTGTAAATGCCAACATTTCCAAATTCTTTAATGAAAATCAATAGTAAAACACACATTCATTTAAATAAAAAAAAATAATAATAATAAATCCCAAAAGTTTATGACCTCTTTAACCCCTTAGAGCCAATTTGGTACTTAATGACCAAGCCAATTTTTACTATTCTGACCAGTGTCACTTTATTTGGTTATAGCTCTGGAAAGCTTCAACGGATCCCACTGATTCTGAGAATGTTTTTTCGTGACATATTGTAATTCATGTTAGTGGTAAAATTTCTTTGATATGACTTGCGCTTATTTATAAAAAAAATGGAAAGTTGGCAAAAATTTAGAAAATTTTGCAATTTTCAAACATTAAATTTTTGTGCCCATAAATCAGAGTCATATCGTACAAAATAGTTACCATAATAAATAACATTGACTACATGTCTACTTTACATCAGCACAATTTTGAAAACATAATTTTTTTGTTAGGACATTATAAGGGTTAAAAGTTAACCAGCAATTTCTAATTTTTGCAACAAAATTTACAAAACCATTTTTTTAGGGATCACCTCACATTTGAAGTGAGCATGGGGGGTCAATATAACAGAAAATACACAAAAGTGACACCATTCTAAAAACTGCACCTCAAGGTGCGCAAAACCAAATTCAAAAAGTTTATTAACCATTCAGGTGGTGCACGAATCCACCGAAATCATGTTCTCCAGGGTCTCGGCTACCCCCGGTAGCCGAGACCCCAGAGAATTTCCGAAGCTGGGGGGGCGCTATAACCTTAATTCTCAGTGCCGCTTTTTAATGGAAAAAGTACCCTTAACTGCCTCTGATAAAAGGAGTATCGGCGGTTGTTAAGGGGTTAAAGAAATGAATCCCCTGCAGGTACAATGTAGTCCACGGAATCTTATGTAGTCCATAGGAAAATGTAAAAATATTACCAAAAACATGACAGTAATTTGAATGATGTTCCTGAGGTTGCGCTGACATCTCTCAAATTTGCTTTGAAAAATACTGTAGTTGATATGGGTGCCCCACATGCACCATGATGAGTGGCTCCCTGCGCTTGTGCCGTGATGAGCGGCTCTAGCCACAAAGTCAAGTGAAGCTGGGTACTACGCAGAGCTTCAGTGCTCAAGCGCAGACAGCCGCTCATCACGGCACATGCGACATCATCGCTGGGGCCAATCATTCCCATAGTGTCACCCTGGGTCACCAAGCTATGGAAAGCTCACAGCATGGTTTCAGAAGCTTTCAGTATATGTATAATGCAGTGCAATGTTGGTGCATTGCAATGTATTAAACCTTGAATCAAAGTAAAAAAAAGTCAAAGTCCCATAAAGGGACTAGATAAAAAAGGAAAAAAAAGATATATGGTATATATATATATAAATTACAAAATAATAATAATCCACTAATAAATACACATTTTTAAGAAAAAAAAAACTTAAATAAACAAAAAAGTACACATGATTGGTATCACAGCATCCGGAACAATCCGATCTATAAGGTTGTCATGGTGGTTAAGCCCTTTAGTGAGCGCCGTAAAAAAAAACACAAAAAAGTAGCAAACTATGCTCTATCATCATACCGCTTGGAAAAAGTGGAATAAAACGCGATCAAAAAGATGATTGTAAAGATAAATAGCATCACTGAAAACGCGATCTTGTCCCGCAAAAAACAAGCCAGTTATAGCTCTCAGAATAAAGTGATGCAAGAATAATAATTTTTTTCTATGAAAGCTTTTATTGTGTAAAAGCGCCACAACATAAAAAAATATAAATGTGGCATCGCTGTAATCATACTGACCCGAAGAATAAAATTGCCTTATCAATTTTACCACATGCAAAAAATGGTACCAATAAAAATGTCAGCTTGTCCCGCAAAAAAAAAGCCCTCACATGACTCTGAAAAAAAGCCCTCACATGACTTTGTGGGCTGAAATATGGAAAAATTCTTGTCATGTCCCACGACTTGGGAAATCATTCACTGTTTGCATTGCTTGTGTTCTATCCTTCTTTCTAGGCAGAAGTTTGCTTTTCCCTGTATTTTGTCCCAACTCTCTCACTGTAGTCCTGTGATGTATGTTTGTTCACGCCCTTATTCTCCATTTTGTCATCATCCCCATATCTGTATGCATCCTATTACATGTCCTCTGTTGAATATTCCTTTTTACCTGCTACTTTCATCATAATACAAGAATTTCGGTTAAAGCAATCCTCTTTTCCTGGAGTCTTCTTACATGAGAACGTGGCTGAGTTAAGCTATCTGATAAATCGGTATGAACGTGAGTACAGGTCAATACGGAAGCGCCCAAAAGAATAGGTCTATCCAGGCACCACTGCGTTCTACATACCCATGAGTCAGAATAGTAAAAAGGAGTAACCTGCCTTCAGAGACAGTAACTCAAGGTCTGTGCTGAACCTCAGTGGAAAAGGACATTTCCCAGATACACAGTAACCCAGTTCCCAGCCAGACCCCAGCGTGCATAGAAGCACACACTGCAGATAAACAGTGAGAAGTATAACCCTCATCATCCACTCTTCCTGCCTGCAAACAAATCATGTCTGAAGCGAGGTATACAATGTCCCTACCAGACTTACAGACACAGGAAAGAGACCTAGATCCCCATCCACCAGCTAGTGAAAGGGGAAAACGTACAGTTAAACCTACATGGAAAGTCATGGAGAATTTAGAGACTGAAAAAGGTGTTGTATATCGTGATGTGTCTTCACTATGGGAGAAAGTGCTGAGTCACATAGACACTGTATCAAGGCCTGCTTCTCATGAGTTACCACTAGAGGGAGTCCTAGAACAATTATGCACAGCATACCAAAGGTATATGGAGAAGACTGACCAATACATTACTCTCCTGAAAAAACTGAATCTGCCAGAGACTTTAAAAGAATTGCAAAGTTTCCAGCAACTTAATTCTGAAAGGGACTACACCGTACGCGACATTAAGACAAAGATAGAGGCTAAAATTGCACGGACACCAGATGCATCATCTCGCTCATCCAAATCGTCTAAGCACTCAAAACGCTCATCTAGGTCAAGTTCATCAAAATATTCCACTCTCAGCCAGCAGCTTATAAGGGCACGTGCTAAGGCAGAAACGTCTAAGATACAAGCAGCCTTTGCGCAAAGGAGAGCAGAAATGGACGCAGCCACAGCGCAAAAGAGAGCAGAAATGGATGCAGCACAAAAGAGAGCAGAAATGGATGCAGCACAAAGGAGAGCAGACATGGATGCGGATGCAGCACGCAAGGAAGCTCTGGAGAAGGAATGTGAGCACGCAACAGCCATGGCGGAGTTAAGGATCCTGGAGCAAGCTATCAGTGGGAGTCAAAGAGACAGCATCAGTTTGTGTGAAGTGGAGGCAGAGGACCCTATTGAACGCACAAGAGACTACGTGCTAAGCCAAAATGGCGAACCGCAGATCATCACTAACACTCCTGATGGCGTTCATGCTTCTCCAGGGCACCAGGATGCCTATCCACTTACAGAACCCTACACTCAAGGTCAGTACAATGCTCCCGAACTTGAACTTCCTTCGTATTCCGGTATGCGCCAAGACCCTGCATCTCATCAAACTCCACAGGCTATTATCTACACGCAACCCAATATACCGGCAGGTCATTATACTCTCGACAACCGCATAGTGCCAGCTCCGCATGTAGCAGAGACTATACCCACCAAACCGGTTGCTGGACTAAATGCATATGCCACTCCATACTTACCCACGTTTCAAGGCCAAGACGTCTCCACTCCTATGTACAACACCGCTCAGCCCACATTCGTGCATCCTAAGTCAGAAAGAACAGACATGTCTGACTTCGCAAGGTACATGATTCGCCGCGAACTTACTAAAACCGGTCTCACAAGGTTTGACGACCAACCTGAAAATTACAGAGGTTGGAAAAATGCCTTTAGAACCGTAACTAGTGACCTCGGCATCACTGCTGCCGAAGAGCTGGACCTGCTAATCAGATGGCTAGGACCACAATCCACAGAGCGTGTCAAGAGACTCAGGTCTGTACATATCAGTAATCCAATGGCTGGTCTCATGGCTGCATGGGAAAGACTAGAGAAAAACTTTGGCAGTCCAGAAGCCATAGAGGATGCACTGTTCAAGCGTCTACAGAGTTTTCCAAAGATAGCAAGCAAAGACAGTTCAAAGTTCCTGGAGCTCAGTGACTTGCTGTTAGAGCTCCATCTGGCCAAGGCAGACACCCACCTACCTGGCCTCAGCTATCTGGACACTGCTCGTGGAGTAAATCCCATTATCTCCAAGCTACCGTACAACGTGCAAGAAAGGTGGGCTACACTAGGGTCAAAATACAAGAAAGACCATCAAGTGTCATTTCCTCCATTCTCCTACTTCTGTGAGTTTATAAAAGATGTGGCAGAACGCAAGAACGACCCAAGCTTTTCCTACCAAGAATCCAGTGGCCCAGCTTCACCTCCTTCTAAATACGTCAGCGCACGCTCGAACGACAGAAACCGCAGGGGTCCAGTGTCAGTGAAGAAGACGGATATTCTTCCCATACCAACATCAGCCCCAGGCAAGAGTAACAAAAGTGAAAAGATAGAGAACCCAAATCGTGAGTGTCCCATCCACAAGAAGCCACATCCCTTAAAAAAGTGCATCGGCTTCAGGAAGAAACTGCTCCTAGAACGCAAGGAGCTTCTAAAGAAGTTCGGGGTATGCTACAGATGTTGTGCTTCTACTGAACACCTTGCTAAAGACTGTAAAACTACAATTAAGTGCATGGAGTGTGACAGTGAGGACCACGTACAAGCACTCCACCCATTCCGTCCTGACTCTACACTTACTCCTTCCCCCACCACGAGCCATGGCGGGGAGGACGCAGCTCAAACTGCAAGCCATACCACAATATCTTCTTCATGCACAGAAGTCTGCGGAGAAGACCTCTGGGACAAGTCCTGTGCGAAGATTTGCCTGGTGAACGTATATCCCAATGGTCACCCAGAGAAAGCCGTGAAGGTGTACGTCCTTCTGGATGATCAGAGCAACCGATCACTTGCAAGGTCAGAACTCTTTGATATGTTTAACTTAAAGGGAAATGCCTACCCTTACACCTTAGGTACCTGCAGTGGTGTTACAGAGGTTTATGGGAGAAGGGCCAGTGGTCTTACAGCGACATCTCTCGAGAACACCGTCGAGATACCGTTACCTACACTGGTCGAGTGCAACCAGATTCCATCCAATCGAGAAGAGATCCCAACGCCAGAGGCTGCTCTTCATCACCAACATCTCAAGGGGATAGCAAACAAGATACCAGCCCTCAACAACAGTGCAGATATCCTGATTCTGCTTGGCAGAGACATTCTCCGGCTGCACAAGGTGCGTCAGCAAATTAATGGACCACACGATGCACCATTTGCCCAACGCTTAGATCTAGGCTGGGTAATCATAGGCAATGTTTGCATACACAAGATGAAGAGACCCAACAACATCTCCTCTTACAAGACACACATCTTGTCAAATGGTCGCAGCACCCATTTCCAACCATGCCCACATCACTACTGGGTGAAAGAGAAAGTGAGCAACACCAAGTGGCAACAGGAATCCTTCAACAACATGAACACACTCCAGTCCTGGGAAGAAAACCTCGGGTCATCAGTGTTCGATTCCACAAGTAATGACAACAAGTTGGCACCCACAAGGGAAGATAAAGAATTTATAAAGGTTATGGATAAAGAATTTGTTCAAGACGACTCCAACAGTTGGGTAGCTCCTTTACCCTTTCGTTTCCCAAGAGTGAGGTTGCCGAACAACCTGCAGCAAGCAACTGCAAGGTTCTCATCCTTAAAGCGTACCCTAAAGAGGAAACCAGAGATGGAGAAGCATTTCATTGACTTTATGCAGAACATCTTTGACAGAAATCATGCTGAACCTGCGCCACCACTGAGGGAGGGAGAAGAATGTTGGTATCTTCCATCCTTTGGTGTCTATCACCCTCGCAAGCCTAATCAGATCAGAGTGGTGTTTGACTCCAGTGCTCAGTTTGAAGGCCTCTCTCTCAATAACCTGCTCCTAACTGGGCCCAACCTGAACAACAGCCTCCTTGGAGTATTGATCCGCTTCAGACAAGAACCTGTTGCCATAATGGCCGACATTCAGCAGATGTTTCATTGCTTCATTGTGAAAGAAGACAACAGAAACTATCTTAGGTTCCTATGGCACAAGGACAACAACGTCAACAATCAGGTCATAGACTACCGGATGAAGGTCCATGTCTTCGGCAACAGTCCCTCACCTGCTGTGGCGATCTATGGACTGAGACGGACAGCCCAGGAAGGTGAGAGAGAGTACGGTTCCGATGCTCGGCAATTTGTAGAGAAGAACTTCTACGTGGACGATGGGCTCAAGTCCTTGCCCACAAGCGAAGATGCAATTGACCTACTCTCCAGGACACAGGAAATGCTATCCACATCAAACCTCAGACTCCACAAGATTATCTCTAACAGTCAAGAGGTAATGAACGCGTTTCCATCTGAGGACCGTGCCTCAAACCTAAAGGACCTCAACTTGGGTTCCGATGTTCCTCCAACACAGCGCAGCCTTGGTCTACTGTGGGATATCAAACGGGACACCTTCACTTTCCAAGTGTCACCCTATGACAAACCCTTTACCAAACGAGGAGTCCTATCTGTCATAAATAGCATCTATGATCCTCTCGGGTTTGTAGCACCCATCACTATTCAAGGCAAGATACTGTTAAGACAGCTTACGGCCGAGAACACGGATTGGGACACCCCGCTCCCAACTCAGAAACAGCAAAGGTGGGAGGCGTGGAAGAAGTCTCTGAAGTTCTTAGAGCAACTCCAAGTCCCAGGTTGTTATTCTCCAAGATCACCTTTGACTGCAATCAGAAGAGAAGTTCATATTTTCTCTGACGCATCTACAGAAGCCATAGCCGCAGTAGCTTATCTGATGACCTTAGGAGCTAACAAGGTACACTGTGGTTTCATCCTGGGTAAAGCCAAGTTAACTCCAAAGCCTGCACACTCTGTACCCAGACTCGAGCTTTGCGCTGCGATATTGGCAGTAGAAATTGCTGAAGTTGTACAAGACGTAATGAACGCGTTTCCATCTGAGGACCACGCCACAAACCTAAAGGACCTCAACTTGGGTTCTGATGTTTCTCCAGCCACACTTCTCACACAGAAGATTGGAGCTGCTACAGTTCCGCCTGGGAACTTCGATAATAAGGACATTTACAGACGTCAGTGGAGGCAAGTACAACACCTGGCTAACGTGTTTTGGCATCGATGGAAGACCAAATATTTACACTTGCTTCAAAACCGTCACAAATGGCAGACGCCCAGTCCCAATCTCCAAGAAGGAGACCTTGTTCTCTTAAAGGATACAGAGGCTCATCGTAATGACTGGCCAATGGGACTTATCACCAAGGTCCTACCCGGTGAGGACGGAAAGACTCGTAAGGTAGAAGTTAAGGTGACAAAAGGGGGCTCTACCCGAACCTTCTTCCGCCCGGTCACTGAACTCGTGCTGCTTCTACGAAAGGAGGACATCACATGAACTGAACATGCTCCTGGACGTTGTTCACGGCGGGGAGCATTCCTCCTCATCCCCCAGTTTATTGAATGTTGACATTTTCCATTGGATTGAACCTTTAACATTCCCATTGGATTCTGGGTTGGTGGAAGAGTTTGCATGTTTGCGGCTTCCCCAATCTGAAGATGGGTTTTATATACTTGAACTTATCTTTCGGTGTGATCTACGGGTCAACAACAACGAGTTGGACTTAAAAATCTTTTATGTTTATTATTGCATGCATGTTTTCTTCCTCTTGTTTTTTCAGGTTTGAACGACTTCGAAAAATTACGGACATCGTGAAATCCAAGGATTTCAGACGGGGAGTGTCATGTCCCACGACTTGGGAAATCATTCACTGTTTGCATTGCTTGTGTTCTATCCTTCTTTCTAGGCAGAAGTTTGCTTTTCCCTGTATTTTGTCCCAACTCTCTCACTGTAGTCCTGTGATGTATGTTTGTTCACGCCCTTATTCTCCATTTTGTCATCATCCCCATATCTGTATGCATCCTATTACATGTCCTCTGTTGAATATTCCTTTTTACCTGCTACTTTCATCATAATACAAGAATTTCGGTTAAAGCAATCCTCTTTTCCTGGAGTCTTCTTACATGAGAACGTGGCTGAGTTAAGCTATCTGATAAATCGGTATGAACGTGAGTACAGGTCAATACGGAAGCGCCCAAAAGAATAGGTCTATCCAGGCACCACTGCGTTCTACATACCCATGAGTCAGAATAATTCTAGCTCTCAAAATATGGCAATGCAAAAACTTCTTCTTGCAAAAAAAGCATCTTTTAGTGTGTGACAGAAGCCACACATAAAAAAAAGGATATAAATCTGGTATCCCTGTAATCGCACCGACTCGAAGAATAAAGCTGCTTAATTACTTATACCGCTTGAGGAACGGTGTAAAAAATAAAACAAAATGCTTCACCTACTGTGGATTTGTTTATTCTGTCTTCCAAAAGATCTCAGTAAGACTCGGCGCACATTTATCCTGCCCTCTACACTGAGCGTTTATACCTGGGTTTCCGAATAAATCTCTGAAATACATCATTCAGAGAGAACTGCCAGCGGAAGATTCCCTATAATTAAGCAAATGGAGGCACTGTGAATGCCATAGGATTGTGATCCGGTGGTTTCCGTCTTTTTAGGTGTGCATAAAAATGCGGTCCACCATAGTTTTGTGCACCTCTTATAGGAAGGACAACACTGAACAGAAGCCAGACGGAGCCCAGAGTAACTCTGCTGCCTCATTATAGTGAATGGATCTATCTGGAGGGGTTTCATCTGTTACGTTGCTCAGAGATTTAGATGGAAACCCCAAAGTATGTGCTCAGCAAAGAGCGCCAGATAAATGTGATCCCAAACGTTATGAAAAATGTTCCCAATAAAAGCTTCAACTCAATCCACAAAAAAGCAAGTCCCCACTCAGGTTCATCATCTGTTGGCTCATTGCCCCCAAAAAGAAATTCAGCGAATTCTGAGCTCCCAAATCCAAATGCCTCCCTCCCTATTGAGCCCCGGTGTGCATAAACCATCTTTAGAGTTTCCATTTGGCATGGGTATAATTTCCAAAATGGGGTCACTTGGGGGGGGATTCTGCTTTCTAGCACTTAGGGGGCTCTGTATATGGAGTCCACAAACTATTCTAGGAAAATCTGTGTTCCAAGAGGCAAATAGTGCTCCATCCCTACCGAGACTCTCCGTATGACTAAGCAGTACTGTACAGCCACATATGGTGTATTTCTATATTCAGCAGAAATTGTGGGACAAATTCTGGTGCCAATTTTACCCACTTATTGTGTGAAAATGTTAAATCTGGGCCTAAAACAATTATTTTGAGGTAAAAATGTAATTATTTTTCTTCACTGCCCAATGATAAAAAATTCTGTGACCACCTCTGGGTATCAATATGATCATTACACCCCTAGATTAATTATTTGAGAGTTTTTAACCACATATGAGATATTGGTGCACTCAGGAGAAATAATGTAACAAATTGTACCATCCATTTTTTTTTATTACTCCTTTTGAAAATTAAACACCTGGGGCTAAAGCAACATTTTAGTTGAAAAATGGTAACCTTTCACTTTCATAGCCCAATATTATACAATTCTGTAAATCACCAGAGAATTATAGATGCTCACTACATTCCTAGATGAAGATGAATTCCTCAAGATGGATACACTTGTTGTGGGTTTCTACTATGTTGGCATGTCAGTGGAATGCGCTCCAGGGCCGTGGGGTACTCGGTACCGGGTCCAATACTTAAAGGGATGTGTCACGGCGGCGGTGATCCGGTCCATCGCCCTGGGAGCCCAAGTAAAAGAGACAGTCTTTAAAGGGGTTTGTGAAGTAATAGAAGTTCGTAATGCCACCTGTGGTACTCAGTCAGGGGTGACCGACGCTGCTTAAAGGGGTCTTCTGGGATGATGTTATGGCAGCGGGGATGGTATGGCTTCCCACAGGTGAAGCTGGGTCCCCAGGGCTCCCAGTGTGGTTGGCACGGATGATGTGGACCTGGAAAATGAACAGAGGACACAGGGTTGCAGTCTCTTTACCTAGTTTGCTGATGGTAGACAGCCACAGTCCAGGGTACCAGCAACAGGTGACAGTGGACTCCAGGCAGCCTGAAAATTAGTAGAATTCCCTTTGCCAGGTCAGATTGGGAGCCTTCCACTATGCGCTAAATAATAGTCCCTTGCTGCCTGTGGCTTCTGTCAAGGTCCTCTCTTAGGGTACCGTCTCACAGTGGCACTTTTGTCGCTACGACGGCATGATCCGTGACGTTCCAGCGATATCCATACGATATCGCTGTGTCTGACACGCAGCAGCGATCAGGGACCCTGCTGAGAATCGTACGTCGTAGCAGATCGCTTGGAACTTTATTTCGTCGCTGGATCTCCCGCTGTCATCGCTGGATCGGTGTGTGTGACACCGATCCAGCGATGCGTTCGGTTGTAACCAGGGTAAATTTTTTTGTGTAACGGTACCCTTACTCTCTTTCCTGGGACAGTTCCTGTAGGTAGGCAACACGAGCCGTTTCCTTGGGGTCTCTATCCACGATGCCTCCGGGCTCTGGGTGTCACTGTACCTCAGGGTGTAATGTAGTTCCACACAGCCTCGGGCTCCCGGTGCCCAGTTTCTGCCCTTCAGCTTAGAGGGAGCTCAATCGCAGCTCTCCTCTACCTCCTGACTTCTCCTGTGCTCCTTCTCTGTTTCTCGTCTGCTCCAGACTAACTAACTCCTCCTCCAGACCGGAATGTATATCTATCTAGGGAAGATCCCCTGAAACAGGGTTTAGAATTCCCACTTCTGGCCTGGAGTCAGAAAGTGTTGCATGTACAGATTGCCTGTCATAGGGATCCTCCTCGTTTCCAGGTATGACACCACCCTTCCCGAGAGGAAGGCAATACCACTGTGGTCACTGAACTCCTGGGGTGCCACATCAGGGGCTCTTCAAATGTGACATGCCATCTGCAATCTATTCCACCCAAAATGGTGATCCAATATTCAAATTGCAGTACTTCCCTTTCGTGACTTGCCTTGTGCCACAAAAGGGGTATCATTGTACTCAGGAGAAATTGTGCTGTCTATTGTTACTCTTGTGAGAATGAAAAATTTGGCGCTAAATCAACATTTTTGTGAAAAAAAATGTAATATTTAATTTTCACTTCCCAATTTTATAAAATTCTGTGAAGCACCTGAGGATTCAAGAGAGTCGCACACACATTGCTGATTTGAGGGATCTAGCTTCCAAAATTGTGTCAGTTGTGGGTGGTTTATAATGTTTTGGTAACTCTGATGCGCTGAAAATGTGGCATGGCGTCCGCAATCTATTCCAACCAAAATTGCCCTCCAAAACACAAATAGTGCTCCATTCCTTCCGAGCCCTGTCGTGCACCCCAAACAGTAGTCTTCTCCCCATAAATGGCATTGTCATGCTCAGGAGAAATTTGACAACAAACTCTATGGCCCATTTTCTTCTGTTTTCCTTACGAAAATGAAAAATTTCTAACTAAAGCAACATTTTTGTGGAAAATAACACATTTTTCATTTTTTGTTTTTGCTTTGATTTACTTCCTGTGAAGCACCAGAAGGGTTAACATACTTCCTAAATGAGGTTTTGAATGCTTTGAATGGTAGAGTTTTTAAAATAGGGTCACTTTTGGCTGTTTTTTTTACATATAGGCTCCCAAAAGTTTAATTCAAATGTGAAGAGAACCATAATAAAAAATAGGTTACTGCTAAACGTTAATCATTCTACTTTTCTAACAAAAAAATATATATTCCAAGAATGATGCCTATGTAAAGTAGACAAGTGGAAAATGTTATTTCTTAATTATTTTTATTAGTATGAATATTTGTTTTAAGGGCATAAAACATAAAAGTTCAAAAATTGTGAATTATACAACATTTTCATTAAACTTCCATTTTTTTTCATAATTAAATGCAAATCATATCAACCTAAATTTACAAGTTATATGAAGTGCAATGTATCATGAAAAAATAATCTAATAATTACTGGGATATGGTAAAACATTCAGAGTTATTGCCACATGAAGTGATACTATTCAGTATTAAAAAATTTGGTCTGGTCAAGAAGTTGAAAACAGACTCCAGTGGTAAGAGGTTAAGGTTTAAGCTCTCTTTCAGGGTTCGTGATAAAGAGCAAAAGTAATGATAATTTCCCCAAGTTCCTGTTACGCTCCACCAAGAAGCCAGAAGCGCACAGCAAGACAGATGGGAAGGAGGGCACAGCCACTAGGGAAAGATTAGAGGGACAACCTCAGAAATTTGCCCAGGTCAACCCTGAGCTTTCTGACAACCTTAGACGGGTTCTTTCACCACGTGCAGTGATCACGTTCCTATCCCTGTCTTGCCCTAAGCAGAACTCTGGCTAGTGCATGGGGCAGCAGGAACATTAGCCCTGCTTTTTGTATAAATCAAGTTTATTGAACTATAACGTACAATTAGCCCTGCTTTTTAATACAGACATAAAGGGAAACAGACATCGGTAAAAGAAAACATACATCACTCTAAGCGCATCCAGACTATGGAATGTCATATAAAGGGAAATGAAGGGAGAGTCAAGCCAAAAGGGAGATAAGGAAAAGGAAGACACCAGACAAACTTACAAACAGCAATCTCCAGAGATTACTCTTAAATGGCTTTTTTTTTCCACGGCTCAAAGCTCCAAACTAATTCCAAGAAATAGCAAGCTATCACTGGCAACTACCCAATCTAAAAGGTGAGTACTATTACCAGAGGGTAGTGGGGAAAATTAGAACAACTGAGATAACTGGGGAAGGCATTAGGAGACAAGCTAGGACAGTTTAACCCTTGCAACCAGTGAACAATGGAAATCTGCATAGCTAACTGTAAAGCAAAGCAGATTTAACCAGTGCAGGCGTGCATATAGCCAAATGCTGTGATCTTCTAAACCCGGAAATAGAGCAGACCACTCTCTGTTGCGGTATCCTTGTGACAGTCCTGCAGAAAAAGAGTAACCTTATACCATTACCAACCATGTTGTTTGACTGTAAAAATGATAAAATGATGATGGAATGTGGTGTTATCTTTACTCATTTTTAACGGGAACCATGTCTTCCAAAATGTGCACCTATAACTCATCAATCTACAGGAAATTATTTCAAGAGTCTTGGGAGTCATTCAAATCCGGATCTTATCTGACATACAATTATAGTTCTTAATCAGATTGTTCTTACCTGATTTATGATTTAAAAAGCATTTTTAAATCATTTGTACAGCTGCTGCGGATCCACGGGTTACAAAACCGACAAGTATGAAAATAGTAATAATTTGTGGATGTTTCCCGTGCTGCTGTGTATGGAAGATGTCAAATCTAAGCAATTTATTTAAACATGTGGTTTTTATTCTATTAAACGTGTTTCAAAGTGTCAAGCACTTCTTCCTCAGGAAATGACCACATGGTCATGAGTGGTCATTTCCTGAAGAAACGCTTGATACTTTGAAACGCCTCGGTAAAATTATGGCAGGCAAGTCACTTCTGGGAAAGTACACCACAGGTTTATCTATACAGTGGGGAACATAAGTATTTGATGCACTGCTGATTTTACAAGTTTTCTCACATACAAAAAATGGAGAAGTCTGTAATTTTTATAGTAGGTACACTTCAACTGTGAGAGACAGATTCTTAACAAAAATTCCAGAAAATAACATTGTATGGTTTTTACACAATTCATTTGCATTTTAGTGTATGAAATAAGTATTTGATACAACAGAAAAACAGAACTTAATTTTGGTATAGAAACCTTTGTTTTCAATTACAGAGGTCAGGTTTTCTGTAGTTCTTGACCAAGTTTGCACACACTGTAGCAGGGATTTTGTCTCACTCCTCCATACAGATCTTCTCCAGATCTTTCAGGTTTCTGGGCTGTCACTGAGCAACATTGAGTTTCAGCTCCTTCAAAGATTTTCTATTAGATTCAGGTCTCGAGACTGGCTAGGCCACACCAGGACATTGAACTGCTTCTTACAGAGCCACACCTTAGCTGCCCTGGCTGTGTGTTTTGGGTCATTGTCATGCTTGAAGACCCAGCCATGACCCATCTTCAATGCTCTTACTGAGACAAGGAAGTTGTTGGCCAAAATCTCACAATACATGACACCATCCATCCTGCCTTCAATACACTTCAGGCATCCTGTGCCCTTTGCCGAAAAGTACCCCCAACGTATGATGTTTCCCCCACCATGATTTATGGTTGGGACTGTGTTTTTTGCCATTGTACTCATCCTTCTTCTTCCTGCAAACCCGGTGAGTGGAGTTGATAGCAAAAAGTTCTATTTTGGTCTTATCTGCCAAACAACGTTCTCTCATGTCTCCTTTGGATCATCCAGATGGTCATTGGCAAACTTCAAGTGGACCTGGACATGTGCTGATGTGAGCAGGGAGACATTGTGTGCCCTGCAGGATTTTAATCCATGATGGTGTAGTGTGTTATTAATGATAATTTTTGAGACTGTGGTCCCAGCTCTCTTCAGGTCATTGAGCAGTTCCTCCCTTGTAGTTTTGGGATGATTCCTGACCTTTCTCAGAATCATCCATACCCCATGAAGCGAGATCTTGCATGGAGCCCAAGACCGATTAAGATTGCTCAAACAGGTGCAATTAATACAAGTAATGAGTCCAGAGTAGGAGGGCTTCTTAAAGAAAGACAGGTCTGTGAGAGCCAGAATTCTTGCTGGTTGGTAGGGGATGAAATACTTATTTTATGCAATAAAATGCTATTTAACAATTTAGCCCTTCAACCCCCGAAGGTATTTTAGTTTTTGCGTTTTTGTTTCTTGCTCCCCTCCTTTCCAAAGCCATAACTATTTTAATTTTGGCCATGTGAGGGCTTGTTTTTTGCGGGACGAGTTGTACTTTTGAACAACACCATTGATTTTAACACATCGTTTACTGGAAAACAGGGAAAAAATTCAAAGTGCGGTGAAATTGTAAAACAGTGCAATCCCACAGTTGTTTTTTTTTTCTTTACCATGCTCACTAAATGATGAAACTGACCTGCCATTATGATTCTCCAGGTCATTATGAGTTCATGGACACCAAGCATGTATAGGTTCTTTTTTATCTAAGTAGTGAAAAAAACTTCCAAATTTTGTAAAAAAAAAAAATATTCCGATACCCGTAGCGTTTCCATTTTTCGGGATCTAGGGTTGTGTGAGGGCTTATTTTTTGTGCACCGAGCTGATGTTTTTAATAATACCACTTTGGTGCAGATATGATCTTTTGATCGCCCATTATTGCATTTTAATACAATTTGCGCCCATCAAAAAGGTAATTCTGGCGTTTTGACTTTTTTCTCGTTACACCGTTTAGCTATTGTGTTCTTTTTTTGTATTGATAGATCGGGCAATTCTGAATGTGGTGATACCAAATATGTGTATGTTTGATTTTTTTTTATTGTTTTATTTTAAATGGGCGAAAGGGGGGTGATTTAAACTTTTATATTTTTTGTTATATTTTTAAAAACATTTTTTTTTGGCATGCTTCAATAGTCTACATTGAAGACTAGAAGCTGCCATAACCCAATCGGCTCTACTACATACAGGTGATGATCAAATCGCCTGTGTGTAGCAGAATTGCTGACATGCTATGAGCGCCGTCCACTGCAATCCGGCAGTGACAACCATAGAGGTCTGCAGGAGAATTCTGTTTGTCATGCCAACCCATCGGCGACCCACAATCATGTGACACGGGCACCGGAAGCGCATGTTAAATGCTGCTGTCAGAGTTTGACAGCAACATTTAAGTAGTTAACAGCCGCGGGTGGATCGCGATTCAACCCGCAGCTGTTAGAGTCACATGTCAGCTGTTCAAAACAGCTGACATGCTGGAAAAGATGTGGGCTCAGCGCCGGAGCCCACGTCAAAGGGAGGGTTAATTATTTAAAAATCATGCAATGTGATTTTCTGTTGTTTTGGTTTTTTTTCGATTCTGTCTCTCACACTTGAAGTGACAAGACCTCTTTATTCTTTGTAGGTGGGTAAAATTGCAAAATTGGTAGTGAATCAAATACTAATTTTCTCCACTGTATGCGGTTAATAGAGATGAGCGAATCTTTCAAGGTTTGGTTCGATTCAGTTTGCCAAATGTCCCAATGTTCACAGAACAGCTCAACCTAAGTACCTGAACACCACAAAATTCAAAGGGAGACCAAACCAAACGTACACACACCACCTTAAGGGGTAATAGAAAGCTTCCAAAACAGCTAAAATTAGGGGCAGGCACCATGAAAAGTGGCATCAATTGATCCACAGTAGAAATTTGCTAATGGCACAGCTGCAGTCAGCCATGGGCCATTTGTGAGGTATCAGGGTCTGGGCCAGCATTTACAGCTTTGAATTTGAGTGTCAATGAAGACCTGGTGATTAAGGGAGCGGTGTAAGCCTTCATTGCTGGGAGCCCTGATACCTCATGCAGCAGCTCCAATTTTTTTTACCACCCACACTCACATGGCACAAACATAAGTTTCATAGAGTACTATTGGTAGAAAAATGTAAGAATAGTAACACAGGTAGTTGAGTGAAAGTAAGTGCAGGCCTGCCTGTCTGGGAGCAGCACTTCTAAAGGCAACACACATGAAGGAGACCCAACATAGATTCTCCATATTTAAAAAAAATATTGTCACACACCACTAAAGTGGCGTTAAATTTCCACAGAGTAGAAACAGTATAAAATGCCTCTGACACAGCTTCCACTACAGGCAACCCACCAGATTGAGACCCAACTTCGAGTCTCCACATTTCAAAATATTGTTTGTATAATCAGCAACAGTAGCAACAGTAGGCACAGAAGCCACAACAAAGGTGGCACAGACAGCAATAATGCAAGATCAATGCATGACACTAAAAAGTACATAATTGCCTAGTCTACCCAGTCTGCAACTGGGGTGCAAATGTCATTGGAGATCTATGACTTGTTTATTTTGATGAAAGTTAGGCGGTCTACACTTTCATGAGACAGCCTGATGCGCTTATCCATCAGGACACCACCAGCAGCGCTGAAGACACATTCAGAGAGAATGCTGGCTAATGGGCATCACAAAACCTTCAAGGCGTGACAGGCGAGTTCAGGCCACTCTTCCATTTTTGAAGACAAAATGCAAAAGGGTCCAAATTCCCCCGATGGCATTGATATTGAGCTCAAGATAATACTGCATCAACCTCTCCAGTTGTTCCCAACGTGTCAGACTAGTACTCTATCCTGCTGGTGCACAGGCTGATCTAAAAAATGTGTGAAACGACTCACAGAAATTGCTTCCGCCACTTACGGTGCTGCTGCTAATGTTTTTGCGATGATGCTCTGACGTTCCTGGGGTTGGGAGTCTAAAACTGCGATTCACACTGTGTGCTTCACAGCTGTCTTGGGGAAAACCACCCATAAGATTGTCTACAAGTGTGTTTTGATAATCCAGCATGCGGGCGTCCCTTTCCAGGGGGTGAAGCATCTGGCAAAATTTACTGTTGTACCTTGGATCTAACAGAGTGGCAGTAGTAAGCACTATTTCTAACCATCAGAATGTTGAAGATAGTGCATCAAGAAGGCACTCATGTGTCGGCCGCTTCCATGAAGTCCATGGTGTGTTGATGGCGGGTTAACACTCAAGGTGGCTTCCTCCCGCCAACCACGAACAACAGAGATCATTATCTTCTTCATCTACTGACTGTTGAGCGTCCATCATCTCTTCCTCCCCGTCCTCAATTTGTTACTCAGCTCCTGCACCTTCACTAACAGTTTGAGCCCCCCTCAATCGCTGTAATCCACCCTCTCATGGCACCCGCCTGCGCAACGACAGTCTGGAACTTAGAGATATTGCTTTCCCTTTTGCATCCACCTCTGCATCCACCTCATCCACTGGGACCACCAACTCCTCCCGCATACTACACTGTGTTCCAAATTATTATGCACAAAAAGTTTAGGAGTGATAAGGTTAGAATTTTTTTGTTTGTCATTTAAACTCATTGATGGTGATGTGTGTCAGGGCTCTTTAAGGCTACGTTCACATTTGCGTTGTGCGATGTTGCGTCGGAGACGCAACGCACAACGCAAACAAAAACGCAACAAAACGCACGCAAAAACGCTGCGTTTTGCGACACATGCGTCCTTTTTTGCCGAAATTTGGACGCAAAAAAAATGCAACATGCTGCGTTTTCTGCGCCCAACGCTTGCGGCCAAAAAAACGCATGCGTCGCAAAACGCAGCACAACGCATGTCCATGCGCCCCCATGTTAAATATAGGGGTGCATGACGCATGCGGCGACGCAGCGGCGCCCGACGCTGCGTCGCACAACGCTAATGTGAACGTAGCCTAAATCACTGAAAGCAGTTGCAGATACCTGTGCAAATAAATTTGGCAGGTGTGTCCAAATAAAGGCAAGAAGGCTGTTCCACATTATTAAGCAGCCTACATTTTTGGCCAAAATGGGAAAAAAAAGGATGTGTCGGCTGCTGAGAAGGAACAAATTGTGGAGTATTTAGGTCAAGGCATGACTACAATCAACATTGCCAAGACACTTCATCGTGATCATCGCACAATCAAGAAGTATGTAGCTGATTCCCAGCACACACGTGTGCGTGCTGATAAGGAAAAATTGAGGACTCTTTCCAACAGGCAATTGCGTAAGGTTAAAAGAGCAGCTGCAAAAATGCCTTGTCATAGCAGCAGACAAGTTTTTGAAGCTGCTGGTGCCTCCGACGTCCCCAGAACAACAAGATGCAGGGTCCTTCAGAGGTGCGTAAGCCATCCTGTCGACCACCTCTATCCACTGCACACAAGCAGAAACGGGCCAAACGATACATGAAGACTGACTTCCAAACTGTTTGTTCACCGATGAGTGCCGTGCAACGCTCGATGGTCCAGATGGATGGAGTGGAGGATGTCTGGTTGATGGACACCCCATGAAAACACGGCTAAGGCGCCAACAAGAAGGAGGTGGAGTAATGTTTTGAGCTGGAATCATGGGGAGAGAGATTGTCGGCCTCTTTATGATCCCTGAAGGGGTAAAGATGAACTCCATAATCTACGTGGAGTTTCTAAAACAACACTTCCTGCCATGGTTCAAGAGGAAGAACCGTGCTTTCCGCAGCAAGATCATTTTCATGCATGATAATGCACCGTCTCATGCTGCAAAAAAGACATCTGCATCTCTGGCTGCTATGGGCATAGAAGAGGACAAACTTATGGTGTGGCCACCATCTTCCCCTGACGTCAACCCCATTGAGAACCTCTGGAGCATCATCAAAAGGAGTGTCTATGATGGCGGGAGGCAGTTCACATCTAAGCAACAGCTCTGGGAGGGTATTCTGTCCACATGCAAAACAATTGCAGCAGAAACCATCCAAAAACTGACAAATTCAATGGACGAGAGAGTTCAGAAGCTTCTTTCAAACAAAGGGTCCTATGTGCAAATGTAACATCACCTAGAATAAAGTTTTCACTTGAAAACTGTTTGATTTCATTTTTTAATAAGCTGATAATGCTTATAACTTCACAATTGACCATTTTTTTGTTCAAAATAAAATAAAAAAGGTTGAAAACTCTGCTGTGCATAATAATTTGGAACATGCATTTTGAGTGTTTATTTTTTTTTTAAATATACTGTTTTCATAGGCAGTTTGTTCCAAAGCATTGCAATTATACTAGATTAGTAGGTGACTGGAAAATAACAATGACTGCAATTCAGATAGGTAATTTAGAGAAAATATGAGGAAATGTTATTTGCATAATAATTTGGAACACAGTGTATTCATAGTGAGCTCCAGCATGTAGATGATGGGAATCGTGATGTTGATGATTGCATTTTCAGTGCTAGCCATCTTAATAGCCATTTTGAAACTGTGCAGAAGTCCTCAATGTGTCTGCAAGCGTGATTTGCACCAAATCCGTACTGCGTTGGCCCAGGCTATGCAAAACAAAATATTGCACCAGGACTTGTTGCTGCTATCAGAGTTGCCGCAACATGTACAAAGTGGATTCCACCGTGTCGGAACATCACAAATCAAACGGTTAACCGATAGGCCAAAAGGTTGAAACATTCAGGGTGCAGGTGAAGGCCCTAAATTAGGTAGTGGAGCCAGAAGCAGTGGAGGAAGTGTTAAATACAGAGATTTGTCCCGTAAGCCTTGAAGATTCCAAGACTTGTGGAGTAGCTCCTTTGTCGCCTGCTCTCATAGCCACAAGAGTCACCCAGTGCCCAGTAATCGAGATGTAACAGCCATGGTCATGTTTGCTCGTCCAGATGTCAGTGGTGAAATGCACCCTAATTGACATAGATATTTTCAGGGAACAGGTGATATTGTCTGCGACATGCTGGTGTTGTGCAGGCACAACTTTCTTAGATAAGTAATAGCGACTGGGCAACTGGTACTAGGGAACTGCGATGGCCATCAACTTTCGGAAACCATCCATATCCACCAGGTGGAAAGGCAGCATTTCTGTGCCCAACAGATTGGAGATGGTGGAGTTCAAGCTCCTAGCTGTGGCATGTGTAGGAGGACATTTTTTTTATGTAACCACAACTGCGGGACCAAGGGCTGGCTGTTGTGCTGGGAGTGGGTGGTGTAGGGTGAACAGGACAAACTGCTGGAGTGTAAGTGAGGTGCATGCGAAGATGTTATGGTGGATTTTACTTCTGTAAAAGCTTATAGGGTCTCACTCACACCGACTGTAGGGAGTAAACAAGTGGAGTTTCTGCGTCCATAGACCTGTGTGAGAACACTTGGAACTGTGACAAAGGAGGAGGAAGAAGCAGCAGATGTGGTTGATGGGATGACCAGTGCTTGGCGAGTCCCGCTAGTCGACATTTTAGAGCAGTGAGATTCCCATACTAATGCATGTAGATCATGCATTTGCCGGTTCATGCATGTAGCTGTCAAATTATTGCAATTTTTTACTGTATTGAGGTTTTTTTTTGCAAATTTGGCAAATAATGTGAGGTGGGTCATCCTTTGCAGTCTCAAAAAAGGCCCGGACTAGGTAACCCTTGCCACCCTTGCAAACTTCAGACTCACGACCGGTGCTGGCCACAGCCAGAGTTGCGGCTCTGGTATCTGATTCTCATCAGGATCACCTCCACTCTCGGTGGATAACTTCTGGTGACAAGGGTCTGGATTCTGCCGACCCTACTTTGTTCGGTCCCAGATTGAACATTAAAAATTTTTGGGCATCTGTGCAGATGCTTTTCTCCTCTGGATTTTGTCTATCTTTGGAGCAGACTTCTGATGCCCATGGAATAGAATGTGTGAACAGCTCTGCAGAATGGTCCATTTGTGGTTACCCACATCAGTTGGGCATTTGGAAATTTGTGAACACAAGAGTGATTGGGGTGCCACCTCTGAGGATTGTACTGTATTGTTAAGGTGGAGAAAGAAGAAGAGAGGCCACTTGATGCAGCACTTGCCATCCATTGGAGCACATGCTCTTTTTAAGCCTCATCTAGAAGGTGAAAAGCTGAGCAGCTGCCAAAGAAAGGGAGCGGAGTAGCCCATACAGTAACAGATTATGTCAGTGGTCTTTGGATAGGACGTGTTTGTTCAGTTGAGCTTTCATTAACATTAACACCTAACCCATGTACATGTCGAACACCAAGCCTATTTGCCCTTCCACCATGACCTCGCTTGTTCCCACTCATGTTCTATGTACCCTTCCTCTGTTTTAACCTGCTGTTTCACTACCATAGTCGCACGCCTGTCAGACACCATTCACTAAATGAACAATCACTATTTATTTTCTTAGATAGTGTGCCTGAACAACACTCTTATATCAAACGATTTTGAAGAGCAAATGGGGCCTCCTGATTCCTCACTGCAACACAGTTTTAGCCGAAACGATTTGATAAAGCAAATAGGGACTCCTGGCTGAACACCTATATTAGGCCTAACGATTTTTAAAAGGAAATGTGGCCTCCTAATTTCTCACTGCAACATAGCTTTGTCCCAAACGATTTTGATTAGAAAATACGGCCTCCTGGCTGTACCCCTATACTAGGCCTAACGATTTTTAAGAGAACATGTGGGGTTCAGATTTCACACTGCAACACTGTTTTATCCCAAACAATTTTATTAGCAAATACGGCCTCCTGGCCTCCTGCTTCTGCGACACCCGCTAGGGCTGTGGGGTACTCAAAACCAGGTCGGATGATTCTTAAAGGGGTGGTCAAGGCAGCAGTGGCCCAGTCTGTGGCCCTGGGCACGCAATAAAAGTGGTGAGGGAATTTTTGTAGGGGATTTCACATGACGCCACCTCTGATGTTTGGCTATAAATGGCTGACGTTGCTTAAAGGGACCGCTGAGGCCGGTGGTGTTGCAGCTGAGATGGTTCGGCTCCCCACAGGTGGAGTGGAGCCCCATGGCTACCAGAACAGTTTATGAGGGATGGTGGACGTTGGGGTGCAGGAATGAGGGTGCAGGAAATGATTGGAGGACACAAGGACTGTAGTTTCTTTACCTTTAATTGCAGGTGCCGTCCGGGGCACTGGTAATAGGTGATCATGGAGGTCCGGGCAGCCTGGAAGCATTTTAGGATTCACCTAGCCAGGTAGATTTGGAGGCCTTCCCTCTGCTCTGCTCCATAGGTCATTGATGCCTTAAGCTCTCCACAAGTGCCTATTGCTGTCTGTCCATGAAATAGAACATTACCCGCATGGCAGGCAGCTTGAGCCTATTCCAGGTGGCACTCGAATAGCAAATGAGGTCTCCTGAGACTGCAACACAGATTTAGCACAATCTAGTTAGATGCTGAAAGATCGATTTCACACAGGATAGGATCCTATCTAGCTAACTCACAAGTTAACTGTCAGCAGCTACAGCAGTAGCAGGAGCGACCTCTATGCACTGTGACACTGAGAAAATAGAAGCAGCAAAATAAGATGTCAGTTTTTTATATGGACAGTGACATGTTACTTCGGCAGCCAATCACAGAAGACCTTGTGTCATGACTTTGTGGATGGTGTCTGGGCCCTGATTGGCTGCCACAATGTACACACATTAAGTTATATCAGAGCAAAAACTAATTACAATCCACAGCTCCTCTGACCTAGACACACCCCCTTCCCTCATTAAACACATCCACCCCCGTTATTCATACAGCACCACTATCCTAGACAAAGTCAAAACAAAAGCATTACTGGAACCGTGATCATTTACTGATCTGTGACCGAATTTTGACAACTTTGAAGAAAAATGCTCTTGAAACCGAACACCAATCTGGATTTGTGCTGTTGATTTTCAGTCTTTGCTTTGCATTGATTCCTATCATAAACAATGAGTGCCAGAATTTACACTGATTTTTTATTTATTTTTTGTATGAAAAATCAGGAGTGTGAACATGCTCTATACCTTTAAGTCACATATGAATGTGTGGCACTCCTGAGGTCCAGTCACCACAGAGGGACTGCACCTCATCCTGAGGTGTGGGACTCCGCCCTCGGGTAAGGAGGGGGCATGATCCAGAACCCACACACTTACATCCAACACTAGACCACTCAGGGCCTGGGAGGAGCTGGGTAGAGGGTGTTTGTGGAGAAAGCAGAGAAGGAGAGGAGCCAGAGAGGGTGGTAAGAGAAGACAGAAAGGACTGAGAGAGTCAGCTGTGGGGACAGAAAAGAGCAAGGAGCTTGTCCCTGGACTAAAGAGAAGTGAGAGAAAGGAAGGCGGAGTGAGAGAGAAAGGCTCTGGATAGAGGAAGAAGGGGTCCTAGGGGCACATGTAGTGAGCAATCCACCCATGGGGCCCGTATCCATGCCGACTGTAGTTGGGTGGAGGGACCAGGTCGCAGTGGGGGAACCGGCCCCCAAGACTAGTGGAGAACTGCAAGGCTCAGGCTCATCATCATCTTTTACACCTATACTTGCCCTGGGACTTAGCCCTACCTGTGGAGAGCTGTAGCAACTCTGCTGCATCAGCATCAGCCCCAGCGGTCTCTTTAAGCAGCGTCGGCTATTCCTTGCCGAATACCACAGGTGGCGTCACGAACAATTCCCCTATAAACTTTATTTCCCCTTTAATTTCAAATTGCCATTGCCTTTTATTGGACGCCCAGGGCCACGGACCGGGCCACCGCTGCCGTGACACATCCCTTTAAGAATTGGCCTGGTATCGAGTATCCCCACGGCCCTAGCGGGCGTTCCAAATGCAAACTAAAGAAAAGCCGAAGAGATTGTCAAAAAAGATGTACGAATGCACTATTTAAAGATTTCTCTATATACCATATGTAAATTAGGTACAGTGCCTGGCGAAAGTATTCAGCCCCCTGGAACTTTTCAACATTTTACCACATATCATGCTTCAAACATAAAGATACTAAATGTTAATTTTTAGTGAAGAATCAACAACAAGTTGTTAGGGCTAGCGGAACGCACCGAGTAAATATAAATGTTTTATTGAAATAGATGCGTTCGCAGCCCGGGGTCCACCGTGCAGGAGAACCTGCTGCTAGCAAACGGCGGCACTATATGGCGGTATGAACTAGCTCTGATAGTTTCACAGAGTAGCCGTGAAAGCAAAGCTCTGTGCCCTGTTAGACTTCACAGAGGCATAGGCTAACTACCCAAATGAGAGCAGTCAGTGGTCATGCATGCACACAAAACTCCTCGCCGGAGGTGCCAGCATTCTAGGGGTTTATTTCAGCCCGGTCCCTGAATACATACAAACGCAATCTCCTCGCCAGAGGTGCCAGCATTCTAGGGACTTATTTCAGCCGGGTCCCTGAACACAAACTCACATGACCACACTGGCGCAAAGCACATAACTTAGAAAGATACTAGCGCATGGCCGTGCAGCCATGCGAGCCTTAAATAGTTGCAGCACGTACAGGACCTTCCTAGAAGGACCAATGAGAGGCTGCTACAGAGCCTGCGCACCTACAGGACCTTCCTAGAAGGACCTATAGATTTGACTGCAGTATCTGAACATGTGACCCTCGATCTCCACTGAGAGATCTTACTCTGGGCATGCTCAGAACGAGAAAAGCAGGACTTAGTCCTAGAAGCGTCTGCTCGCCGCTGCCCAACACTGGCTTCAATGGCAGAAGCAGAAAAAGTAGCAGTAACTCTTTGTACAGAGTCAGCCTGAGCAAGACACTGGGACCAAAGTCTCCGCTGAGCAGGCTCCACTGCGGCAGGAGAAGAATGGGAGACCGCAGCAGAGATGGCCCGAGATTCCCCCTGTGCAGAGGTGGGAACTCGACCCCTAACATTAACCCCCCTCCTTGGACCTTGCTATGCTCGAAGGCAGCAATGAGCTGCGGAGCCCAAATGTGCTCAGCAGGCTCCCAGGACCTGTCCTCAGGGCCATAACCCTTCCAGTCCACCAAATAAAATTTTTTGCCACGTACCACCTTGCACCCCAAAATAGCGTTCACCTCATAATCGTCCGTAGACGAACCCGATGTCCCAGCAGATGAGTCGGAAAACCGGGACATGTATACGGGTTTCAAGAGGGACACATGAAAGGTGTTGGTGATACCCAGGCGTGGCGGAAGGGCTAAACGATAGACCACAGGGTTAACTTGCTCGAGGACCTTGAAAGGACCCAAGTAGGGAGGTGCAAACTTAGTGGACTCAACTCGCAGCCTGATGTTACGGGCGGAGAGCCACACCAAGTCGCCAGGAGCAAAGGTCGGAGCGGGGCGCCGATGTGCATCAGCGGAGGACCTCATTCTCTCCTTGGAAGCTGGAATGGCATCCTGAGTGCGGTCCCAAATATCCCGTGCCTCCACAGCCCAGTCTGCCACCCTGGAGTTGGCGGAAGACACGGGCATAGGCACAGGTACCCGCGGATGCTGACCATAGTTGAGGAGGAATGGGGTTTGTCCAGTGGAGTCGGCTACGGCATTGTTCAGTGCAAACTCCGCCCACGATAGCAAGGATGCCCAGTCATCCTGCCTGACTGAGACAAAATGTCACAAATATGTGACCAGGGTCTGGTTGGCCCTCTCTACCAACCCATTCATCTCGGGATGATATGCGGAGGAGAGATTTAACTCAATGCTGAGAAGACGACAAAGCTCTCTCCAGAACCGAGATGCAAACTGGGGACCCCGGTCACTGACAATTTTGTCCGGCATACCGTGTAGGCGGAAGATGTGTTTAATGAACAATGCTGCCAAGGCCTGTGCAGAAGGTAATCGTGGTAGCGGCACCAAATACACCATTTTCGAGAAATGATCGGTGATGACCCAAATGATGGTACTGCCGTGAGACTTGGGCAAACCCACTACAAAGTCCATCCCGACCATCTCCCAGGGCCTGTCTGCCACCGGCAAGGGATAGAGTAACCCAGCTGGCCGTTGTCGAGGAGACTTATTTTTGGCGCAGGAGACACACACCTGAATATAATCTCTGACATCTAGGACCATATGTGGCCACCAGTACATCCTCGCCAGCAGCTCAGATGTCCTCTTTGTCCCAAAGTGTCCACCCACCCTGGACGAATGAGCCCAAGAGAGAACCTCCGGTCGCAAATTAATGGGCACAAAAATCTTGCCTGGAGGCACAGACTCTAGCGAAACCGGAGCTACAGTTCTCAGGCTCTCCATAGGGACAATAAGCCGAGGCTCTCCTTCCTCCTCCTCAGATGACACAACAGAGCGAGAGAGGGCATCAGCACGAATGTTCTTCCCAGCGAGATAATGGAGGGTGAAGTGGAACCGGGAGAAGAACAAGGACCATCTGGCCTGGCGAGAATTTAGCCGCTGGGCTGTTTGCAAATATAACAAGTTTTTGCGGTCCGTGAAGACTGGAAAGGGAAAACGAGCCCCCTCCAAGAGATGTCTCCACTCCGAGAAAGCCAACTTCATCGCCAGCAACTCCCTGTCCCCGATGGAATATTTCCTCTCCGCTGGTGTGAAGGTCTTGGAGAAAAAGAAGCACGGATGCTTCCGACCTTGAGCATCCCTTTGGAAGAGGACTGCTCCTGCACCAACGGAAGAGGCATCCACCTCTATTATGAACGGCTTATCAACATCGGGATGATGTAGGATGGGAGCGCTAGCAAAATGAGACTTAATAGAAGAAAAGGCCCTGGAGACCTCTTCAGACCACAATTTGGGATTTGCTCCCTTCTTGGTGAGGGCTACCAAGGGAGCTACCAAAGTTGAGGTGGGGAATGAACTGGCGATAATAATTAATGAACCCCATAAAGCGCTGCACCGCTTTAAGAGAATGGGGTTCTTGCCAGTCCATCACAGCCTGTAGTTTGGCAGGACCCATAGCCAATCCCTGGGCTGAGATGATATAGCCCAGGAAAGGTAAAGACTCCTGCTCAAACATACACTTCTCCAACTTTGCATAAAGATAATTTGCCCATAAGAGGTCGAAGGCTCTGCAAACATCTCTCTGGTGGGAGTCAATATCTGGAGAGAAGATGAGAATATCATCCAGATAGACTACGACCGAGGTGGAGAGCATATCCCGGAAGATGTCGTTGACAAAGTCTTGGAAGACGGCTGGGGCATTACAGAGCCCGAAGGGCATCACCAGATACCCATAGTGCCCATCTCTGGTGTTAAATGCCGTCTTCCATTCGTCCCCCTCACGGATGCGAATCAGGTTATAAGCACCCCGCAGATCTAATTTGGTAAATACTCTTGCTCCCCGAAGCCTATCAAAAAGCTCAGAAATCAGGGGCAGCGGGTACTTATTCTTAACGGTGATGGCGTTAAGACCCCTGTAATCTATGCAAGGACGTAACTCTCCATTCTTCTTCTGCACGAAGAAGAACCCTGCCCCTGCTGGTGACACTGACTTCCTAATGAACCCTCTTGCCAAATTCTCCTGGATGTATTGGGACATAGCCTCCGTTTCCGGGAGAGAGAGGGGATAGACACGTCCCCGAGGAGGTTCTGCTCCAGGCAAAAGATCTATAGGACAGTCATAGGGACGGTGAGGCAGAAGGGTCTCCGCAGCCTTTTTGGAGAAGACGTCTGCATAGGACCAATAGCATTTGGGAAGAGAAGAGAGATCTGCGGGTATCTCAGTGGTGGAAACCTGAACACACTCTTTCACACATCTGCCCTTACAAGCTTCACTCCAACCCAATATCCTACCAGAGGTCCACTCAATATGTGGGGAGTGGAAACGGAGCCAGGGTATCCCCAACAGAATCTCATCCATTCCCTCGGGAAGGACAAGAAGGGAAATAATCTCCTGGTGGGATGGGGACATGGCTAACGTGAAAGGGACAGTCTGATGTGTGATTTGTAATGGAAGTGTTGAGCCATTCACCACTCTAACAGTTACTGGTTTGGCAAGCATTACCAGAGGTATTGTGTGGCGCAAAGCAAAAGCAGAGGACATGAAATTTCCCTCTGCTCCTGAATCCACACAAAGCTCAACTGTATGAGTGGATGAGCCTAAGAGGATTGTCCCTTTAAAGGACAACTTGGAAGAAAATTCCGCTGAGTCTAGTGAACCCCCTCCTATGGTCACTAGACACGATCGTTTCCTGACCGCCGTGGACATTGATTAGCGTAATGTCCCAGTTATTGGCAATTTTTACACACCACCGGTACTCGAGCGGTCTGAGACCTAGGTCCCGCTCGATAAACCTCCATGGCCCCATGGGAGTCGGACGCCAGAACAGGAGATTCGAGAGGTTTGGCAAAGGTGGGAGCCAACCGAAACCTCTGCCTACACTGGGTCCGCTCCAACCTCCGCTCGTTAAAACGGAGATCTATGCGGGTAGAAATGGAAATGAGCTCCTCCAGTGTGGCGGGAATCTCCCTGGTGGCTAAGGCGTCCTTTACATGATCTGCCAGTCCTTTCCAGAACACTGGAATAAGGACTTTATCTGGCCATTATAGCTCAGAGGCTAGAGTCCGGAATTGGATGGCAAACTGGCTGACCATGGACGAACCCTGAGTAATTGCCAACAATTGGAGCGCGGTATCGTGGGTGACACGTGGTCCCAAAAAGACCTGCCTCAGAGCGTCCAAGAAGAGAGGAGCACTCTGTACCACACGATCATCACGCTCCCAAAGCGGCGTTGCCCACTCCAACGCCCTGCCCGACAAAAGAGATATAATGAATCCCACTTTCGCCCGTTCCGTAGGAAAACGTGCAGCCAGGAGCTCGATGTGTATGGAGCACTGGCTCACGAATCCCCGACATAGCTTACTATCACCAGCAAACTTGTCTGGAAGTGGGAGATGGGATATAGTCGGAGAAGGGGTGGCAGCGGAAAAACTGGCTGCAGCTACACTTGCAGCCTGAACAGCGACAGCAGTGACGTCCACAGCTGAGGTTGTACGCTCTAGAGCCGCCAACCTACCCTCCAGCTGCTGGATGTACCGCTGTAGATGCTGATCGTCCGCCATTTACTAGCCAGACCCTGGCGCTAGTATACTGTTAGGGCTAGCGGAACGCACCGAGTAAATATAAATGTTTTATTGAAATAGATGCGTTCACAGCCCGGGGTCCACCGTGCAGGAGAACCTGCTGCTAGCAAACGGCGGCACTATATGGCGGTATGAACTAGCTCTGATAGTTTCACAGAGTAGCCGCGAAAGCAAAGCTCTGTGCCCTGTTAGACTTCACAGAGGCACAGGCTAACTACCCAAATGAGAGCAGTCAGTGGTCATGCATGCACACCTCGCCGGAGGTGCCAGCATTCTAGGGGCTTATTTCAGCCAGGTCCCTGAATACATACAAACACAATCTCGCCGGAGGTGCCAGCATTCTAGGGACTTATTTCAGCCGGGTCCCTGAACACAAACTCACATGACCACACTGGCGCAAAGCACAAAACTTAGAAAGATACTAGCGCATGGCCGTGCGGCCATGCGAGCCTTAAATAGTTGCAGCACGTACAGGACCTTCCTAGAAGGACCAATAGATTTGACTGCAGTATCTGAACATGTGACCCTCGATCTCCACTGAGAGATCTTACTCTGGGCATGCTCAGAACGAGAAAAGCAGGACTTAGTCCTAGAAGCGTCTGCTCGCCGCTGCCCAACACTGGCTTCAATGGCAGAAGCAGGAAAAGCAGCAGTAACTCTTTGTACAGAGTCAGCCTGAGCGAGACCCTGGGACCGACGTCTCTGCTGAGCAGACTCCACTGCGGCAGGAGAAGAATGGGAGACCGCAGCGGAGATGGCCTGAGATTCCCCCTGTGCAGAGGTGGGAACTCGACCCCTAACACAAGTGGAACACAATTGCGAAATTGAACGAAATGTATTGGTTATCTAAAATTATTTTGGAAATTCAAAAACTGAAAAGTGGGGCGTGCAATATTATTCGGCCCCTTTAACTTAATACTTTGTTGTGCCACCTTTTGCTGCGATTACAGCTGCAAGTCACTTGGGGTATGTCTCTATCAGTTTTGTACATCGAGAGACTGAAATTCTTGCCCATTCTTCCTTGGCAAACAGCTCGAGCTCAGTGAGGTTTGATGGAGATCGTTTGTGAACAGCAGTTTTCAGCTCTTTCCACAGATTCTCGATTGGATTGAGGTCTGGACTTTGACTTGGCCATTCTAATACCTGGATACATTTATTTGTGAACCATTCCATTGTAGATTTTGCTTTATGTTTGGGATCATTGTGTTGTTGGAAGACAAATCTCCGTCCCAGTCTCAGGTCTTTTGCAGACTCCAACAGGTTTTCTTCAAGAATGGTCCTGTATTTGGCTCCATCCATCTTCCCATCAATTTTAACCATCTTCCCTGTCCCTGCTGAAGAAAAGCAGGCCCAAACCATGATTCTGCCACCACCATGTTTGACAGTGGGGATGGTGTGTTCAGGGTGATGAGCTGTGTTGGCTTTACGCCAAACATATCGTTTGGCATTGTTGCCAAAAAGTTTGATTTTTGTTTCATCTGACCAGAGCACCTTCTTCCACATGTTTGTTGTGTCTCGCAGGTGGCTTGTTGCAAACTTTAAATTACACTTTTTATGGAAATCTTTGAGAAATGGCTTTCTTCTTGCCACTCTTCCATAAAGGCCAGATTTGTGCAGTGTGAGACTGATTGTTGTCCTATGGACAGACTGTCCCACCTCAGCTGTAGATCTCTGCAGTTCATCCAGAGTGATCATGGGCCTCTTGACTGCATCTCTGATCTGTCTTTTCATTGTTTGAAATGAAAGTTTAAAGGGACGGCCGGGTCTTGGTAGATTTGCAGTGGTATGATACTCCTTCCATTTCAATATGATCACTTGCACAGTGCTCCTTGGGATGTTTAAAGTTTTGGAAATCATTTTGTATCCAAATCCAGCTTTAAACTTCTTCACAACAGTATCATTGACCTGCCTGTTGTGTTCCTTGGTCTTCATGATGCTCTCTGTGCTTCAAACAGAATCCTGAGACTATCACAGAGCAGGTGCATTTATACGGAGACTTGATTACACACAGGCGGATTATATTTATCATCATTAGGCATTTAGGACAACATTGGATCATTCAGAGATCCACAATGAACTTCTGGAGTGAGTTTGCTGCCCTGAAAGTAAAGGGGCCGAATAATATTGCACGCCCCACTTTTCAGTTTTTGAATTTCCACAAAAATGTAAAATAATCAATACATTTCGTTCAACTTCACAATTGTGTTCCACTTGTTGTTGATTCTTCACCAAAAATTTACATTTGGTATCTTTATGTTTGAAGCATGATATGTGGGAAAAGGTTGAAAAGTTCAAGGGGGCCGAATACTTTCGCAAGGCACTGTACATAGGAAGTTGTTTCCTTGCTGTATTTATCAGATGCAAACTATGCTTTTTGAAGCAAAAAATTATTTGCTACTTACCCCAGTACATTTTAAGTCAATTTTTAAATGCTGGTTTTCTTTTCCATATGCATGATATTGTGTATGGAAAGATAATTCAGGACATGCTTTTGATGCAGCTCAGAGTCTGGAGGAGTTCTGAAGAATTAGCATCCTTCACTGCAAGACATTCATTGGCATATTCACCATGAAATCCTACTAGACCATGTAATAGAAGTATAACCTGAGTCCCCCCCACCTGTTACTTGCTAGACAGCTAACTTTCCTTGGCTTTTGCTAAAGGTCGATGCTGACAAATCTATCTATTTGGGGCAAATTGTCAGTGAGAAACTTCCGCTCGAACTATTTTGGACAAAACTGGCTGTTTGAAAAGGTAAATCCCATTGCATGAAGGTCTGAACAATGGCCAAATGTGTTGATGTGCTGCTGGTGGTTTGGACAGGACAAAGAGCGGATTAATTGGGGCCTTGGCTGGCTGATTCGAGATGGCTCCACTCAGCCCGCACTGCAGGGTGCCCCATTGACTGGTACCACAGTCCCACTTTTCACAAACTCTAAACAAAAGTCAATTTCTCTCTCTCTCTCGCTTTTTTTTTTAAGAGTGAACGAGAGGGAGAAAAAGGAAGAGAGAGAGAGCCCATGTTTGAGCTGTGCAAGGTGACTTGATGGATTATAAGACTCTATTGTTGGCTCCTTTATGTCTGCTATAAAGTTGGTTACTTTCTCGGCAAAGAGGAAGGCAAAGATAAAACAATGTCTGTTCTCACAATTCAAACAGACAAATTGATGTCGGAAAGATATGATTTCCGGCATCTCCACCACATATACAGTTTGCAAAGTTATCCGTTAAAGTGAAAAGTAACATTCATAACATTAAGACGTTCTGGTTTATTTTCCTTGAATGTATTCTCTCTTACCCATTATAATACACATACATATACTGACATCCCCCTAGATTTAAGGGCACGTAGGAGGTTGGGTGAGATTTAACAGGACTGATCTGAATCCTGCACTTGTATAGAGCACAGTGTCTCTCAATAGAATTCAAAAGTCACAGGGAATCGTGTTAAAAACGGGTCATTTGTAGTTAATAATTAGGCAGGGATCCCCTGGGAAAGCAAACAAAGCAAAGTAGTATAATGTGTTGCTCCCTGGGATAATTAATATAATACAGGCACATTCAAATGACTTTGACAAGAGTAGACTTATAGCAAGAAAAGTCTTTATCTGCTTAACTTTGTATTCATTATGTATAAATTTGTATGTATTTGTAGTTATAAATTTATCTCTGTCTATAACAATCATATAGTACAGGTGGTGGCTATTGGATTGGGTAGGTAGTGACACAATTCCATAGGAAGAAATTATAGAAAATTATAGGCTGTATGCACAAGAGTCTTTTAGACAGTTTTTCCAGGCAAAGCCGTATCAGGAAAGTGTTAGCAGTCATTTTCCTGAATTAACCAGCAGTATTGCTGTTGTTCTTGTATAGGAGTGGTGGAGCTGATGGTCTGCTCCCTGACACTCTAAAGCGTTAAATGTATTTGATGTTCTTGTATGTTATAAAAGATTAACACTCACTGTTGCTGCAGTTTAGCTTAGGTAGAGTTAACTGTAATGGCTGGCCCAGTTTGGGAGGGGGGACTGAGAGTTAGTGTCAAATACAGGAAGTGACAGTCAGTTGGGAGCAGTGAAATGCAGCAGGCTTAGGTCAGGGGCTGCTAGGGACAGCATGTGCTTAGAACCTCTGAGCAGTGGATGGCCAGAGAATCCCTCTGCACAACTCTACTTTTTGCCAGCCTGGGAACTTTGAGATAGATGTTGAGGCCTGGGGGCACATTCTACCTGCGAAGCTACAGGAGAAATTGGACTCAAACACTAAGGTGGAGTGAGATGGAATCCAGATATACTCCTAGAAGAGCAGAAGATTCTCTAGAGCTAGAGAAGACAGTAAATGGATTTTCTGCCTATGCTGAAACCAGAAGGAGAAAATTGGTGTGCACTAGGATAATTATATGGCGAGGTGCTGGTGTAGTGGACTGGATAAGTCCATAAACATTAATGCAAACAATATACACCGCACACTCTTGAAGCATATAATGCAAATATAATGGGATTTATTAGTGTTACATCAAATTTAGAACTCAAAACTGTGGAGGGCGACCAGAAGTACAAGCTGACGTTTCGACTCTTCCCGAGTCTTTATCAAAGAAGGTCGCTAGGAGGAATAAAACATATGTGAGCACATAATATGAACAATACCGTATACATAAGAAACAAAATAAATACAGAACCAAAAGAAAAAACAAAAAAACGGTCCCCAAGTAAAAACAGTGAATCCATATCACACAATAGTCACCAAACCAAATAAACATAGGGTAAAGGTCCAGAGTGAAATAAATAAAAAGAACATCACGTCCCTTGCAAACAATGCAATGCTAATAAGTACATGCGAGGGTGTGAAGCAGAGGATTGAAAGACGTGACTGGGTAGAAGAACTGAAAGTCCAGGGTAAGAGGTGGTTAATAGAGTCACGCTGTATCAGAGTAAGTAGGGATAATGCTGGCGTACAACCACACACTGAGTTTTAAGTTCACAAGTAGAGGATAGAAATAGATATAGGGAGATCCCTTGTAGGGATAAAGTATCCTGTAAAGAATATGCAGAATTAATGGTGATGTAAAAAGAAATGCAAAGCAAGGTAAGGCACCCATGTGCTGTGCACAATACCTGTAGATTAATGTGTGGGGTATAAATAGTCGTCCCGACGAGCTTATGGTCTAGGAAAAAAGTTCATGTTTAGGCATTGGTGGCAGCGTTGGCAATGTGGGCAAAGGGGCACCCACGCTAACTAGAGCAGCAAATTACCTAAGTGGAGTGTAGGATCCTAGCGGCGCTCCCGCGCCTAGCTGAATGTGGCCTGCTGCTGCCAGAGAGAGCGCTCCGGAATATCAGCGCGCAGGAGCCCGCGGTACCGGAAATGCGTCATCCGGTCCTGGAAGTGACGTTACGCGAGTGGTAGGCGCAACTGCGCCTGTGTGAAGGGAACAGAAGCGTACTGGGGAGATGGGGGAGCGTCTCCCTGTAGAGAACGATACCCGAGAGGATGCTGGGAAGGCCCTGCGTAATGGGGCATTGTGGAAAAAGAAGGGGGGAATAGGCATCGGGAGCCCATAGGTGTAACCGGACATATTATATATACCGTATTTTCCGGCGTATAAGATGACTTTTTAACCCCTAAAAATTGTCCCAAAAGTCGGGGGTCGTCTTATACGCCGGATACGGCATGTGCAGGGAGCGATCCTGAATGTTCCCAGGGTCTGAGGAGAGGAAACTCTCCTTCAGGCCCTGGGATCCATATTCATGTAAAAAATAAAGAATAAAAATAAAAAATATGGATATACTCACCCCTCCGAGAAGCCTGGCTGTCACCGCTGCAAGCGTCTGCCTCCTTTCCTAAGAATTGCAGAGCGTGAAAGACCTTCGATGACGTCACGGTCAGGTGACCGGTCACATGAGCGGTCACGGACCAATCACAGGACCGTGACGTCATCGAAGGTCCTTCATGCTCTGCAATTCTTAGGAACGGAGGCAGACGCTTGCAGTGGTGACAGCCAGGCTTCTCGGAGGGGTGAGTATACCCATATTTTTTATTTTTATTCTTTATTTTTCACATGAATATGGATCCCAGGGTCTGAAGGAGAGTCTCCTCTCCTTCAGACCCTGGGAACCACACGCCGTATAAGATGACTGGGCGTATAAGATGACCCCCGTCTTATACAGCAGGCATATCCCAAATTCCATATTTTATGTGGAAAAGTTGGGGATCATCTTGTACGTCCAGTCGTCTTATACACCAGAAAATACGGTATATGTAATTATATAGTAACCCTGTGCACGGATGTATGGGCATAACAAATAAATGTCCCCAGTGGCTGAGGGTCTAGCTGGGTCGGGAAATTGTGTAATTGCATATGAATGGGTGCATACAAAATAGAATGTAGGAATATGAAAAAATAAAAAATAAAAAATAAAATAAAAAGGAGAATAGGAGGAAGAAAGGGGAGGGGAAAAAAGGAAACCAGGGCTGAAGTTGAGTCCGGTACCTGTGGGAAAGATGAAAACTCATTGGGCCTTATCCACTACACCTGCTTGTAAATACTATAAATACTGACAGTCATCAAGTAAAAGTTTGGTTGTTTTTATGTATCTCGAGTCTCCTGGATTGATTGCTGCCCTGGTTCCTGAAGAGGGATACCTGGAGTCAGAAGAGGCCTGTAGCCCTGAAGTAAGTGTGATGCATCCCACACACAGCAGTATACCCAGACTGGGACATGTGTTGTATGTAGGATGCCAAAGTGAGTGTGAACAAAAGCTCGCCCACGGCTACCTCACTTTGGCATCTTATACTTGCTGCCCTTCTTTATGCTATTGGAGCACCTGCCAGGGCCTAGGTGTTCTCGGTACCGGGTCCGGTCATCATTAAAGGGGTGGTCACGGTGGCAGCGACCCGATCCGTGGCACTGGGAGTCCAAATTAAAAGGAAGGTCTTTAAAGGGGTTATAGAAATAAGAATATTCATGACACCCCCTGTGGTATTCGGTCAGGGGTGACCGACGCTGCTTAAAGAGGTCCTCTGGAGAGTGATGGCACTGCAGCAAGGATGGTATGACTTTCCACAGGTGAAGCTGGTCCCCAGGGCTCCCAGTGTATTTGGCAAAGATAGTATGGTGCCAGAAATAATCAGAAGACACAAAGTTGCAGTCTCTTTACCTGTTTACTGGTGGTTTACGGCCACAGTCTAGGGTACCAGCAACAGGTGACGGTGGAGTCCAAGCAGCCTGGAAACGAGTTGAACTCCCCTTGTCAGGTCAGATTGGGAGCCTTCCACTATGTGCTGTATAATAGTCCCTTGCCACCTATGGCTTTTTTCAAGGTCCTCTCTCACTCTCTGTCCTGAGACCATTCCTGCATGGTAGGCAATGTGAGCTGTTTTATAGGGGTCTGTATCCATGGTGACTCCGAGCTCTGTGTGTTGCTGTACCTCAGGGTGTAGATGTGGTCAAGTCACTTTCAGTCTCCTTCCCTCCGGTTTCTGCTGTGGGGCATGAAGTCCCACACAGCCTTGGGCTCCTGGTTCAAGTTCCTGGGCTTCTGCTTGGAGGGAGCCCAGTCACAGCTCCCTTCCAGCTCCTTAATTCTCCTATGCTCCTTCCTCTTTCACTGCCTCTACAGACTAAACTCTCTCCTCCTGCAAACCAGAATGTATATAGGGAAGTTTCCCTGAAACCGGGTCTAGAGCTCCCCCTTCTAACCTGGAGTCAGAACGTGTTGAATGTACAGGTTACCTGTCAAAGGGATCCTCCTCATTTCCAGGCATGGCATCATCCTCCCCGAGAGGAAGGCAATGCCACTGTGGTACCTGAACTCCTCGGGTGCCATATTCCCCCCTGTTAAATCCAGTACTGTTGTACTGGGAAAAGAAACAAAAACAATAGGTTAGAAATGTGCAATAATTTTGGAAATACATTTCAACAGGTTAAACAGGTACAAAACTTTTTCTTCTCTTTACGGGAGGCACTTTTCTTTGAAAGGTTGCAAAACATTATTTACAAGAGTACAACTGGCCTTATACCAGGGTGTCCTTGTTCATGAACAACAGTAATGATGCGGGGGACCCCTTCTAAACCCCCAACGTAGGATTGGGCGAGCTGCAAGGCATAACATCCAGACCTTCTTCGGCCATGCCAAACGGTTTTTCTTCTGGAATTTGGAAACACACAAGGTTCTACTCACGCTGTCAGTGCTTGGTAAAACCAATAAAGTGCACCTTAGAAGGTGCCAACTATTTGCAAAGGAAAGTTTTTAGGAAATTCACCATCCATTACTCTGCTGTCCATTTAACATTTTAATAAGCACAATCAAACATTTTTAAACAGGTAGCAACAATTAATGACATTTTACATCTGAGTCCCTGTAATGGGCTGGGATCTGACCTCTGGTACTATGGGTAGATCTATGCAGCACAGGCACTGAGGGTGATCTGACCAGATTCAGTAGGCTTGCTATCACTGGTGTTATGCGCTCTCTTATAGCTACGCTACCGGTGATTCTATATAGCACAGGTGTACCTGATCTCCTAAGAGTACTTCCGCTCACTGTGGGCATGACAGATTCACCGATAGCAGGGAGTGGATTCACTTGCTCCACTGCTGGTGTGACGTCTACTGCTTGAGCCCCCTGGTGTAGAGTCTCTTCTAGGGTTGAGCGAAACGGGTCGATCATTTTCAAAAGTCGCCGACTTTTGGCTAAGTCGGCGTCTCATGAAACCCGATCCGACCCCTGTGCTTGTCGGCCATGCGGTACGCGACTTTCGCGCCAAAGTCGCGTTTCAATGACGCGAAAAGCGCCATTTCTCAGCCAATGAAGGTGAACGCAGAGTGTGGGCAGCGTGATGACATAGATCCTGGTCCCCACCATCTTAGAGAAGGGCATTGCAGTGATTGGCTTGCTGTCTGCGGCGTCACAGGGGCTATAAAGGGGCGTTCCCGCCGACCGCCATCTTACTGCTGCTGATCTGAGCTTAGGGAGAGGTTGCTGCCGCTTCGTCAGAAGCAGGGAGAGCGTTAGGCAGGGTCCACTAACCACCAAACCGCTTGTGCTGTAGCGATTTCCACTGTCCAACACCACCTTCGGTGTGCAGGAACAGTGGAAGCTATTTTTTTTTTTTTTTTTCCTCAGCGCTGTAGCTCATTGGGCTGCCCTAGAAGGCTCCGTGATAGCTGTATTGCTGTGTGTATGCCACTGTGGAAACCAACTGCTTTTTTCAAAGCACATATCCTCTTGTTCCTTTCTGCACAGCTATCTTTTTTGTTTGTCCACACTTTTTATTTAATTTGTGCATCAGTCCACTCCTATTGCTGCCTGCCATACCTGGCTTAGATTACTGCAGGGAGATAGTAATTGTAGGACAGTCCCTGTTTTTTTTTTTTGTTTTTTTTTTTGTGGGAGATTAAGATTGGCATTTCTGCTACAGTGCCATCCCTGTGTGTGCCATCTCTCACTGAGTGGGCCATAGAAAGCCTATTTATTTTTTCCGTGATTTGTGTTCTAAATTCTACCTCAACACAAAAACACTACATCAATCAGTGGTAGAAAAATATTGGCCTCAGTCAGGGCTTGTGTGCCACTGCTGTGTGTGCTATCTCTCATTCAGTGGGCTATAGAAAGCCTATTTATTTATTTATTTTTTTTCTTATTATTTGGTTTCTAAAGTCTCCCTGAAAAAAAAAAAAAAAAAAACAGTGGGAGAGTAATATTGCCCTTTCAGCTTGTGTGCCAGTCTTGACTCCTGGGTGTGCCACCTCTCTCATTCAGTGGGCCATAGAAAGCCTATTTATTTTTTTGGTTTTTTTAATATTATTTGGTTTCTAAAGTCTCCCTGAAAATAAAAAAAAAAAAACTTAAAAAAACAGTGGGAGAGTAATATTGCCCTTTCAGCTTGTGTGCCAGTCTTGACTCCTGGGTGTGCCACCTCTCTCATTCAGTGGGCCATAGAAAGCCTATTTATTTTTTTTTTTAAATATTATTGGGTTTCTAAAGTCTCCCTTAAAAAACAAAAAATACATAAAAAAACAGTGGGAGAGTAATATTGCCCTTTCAGCTTGTGTGCCAGTCTTGACTCCTGGGTGTGCCACCTCTCTCATTCAGTGGGCCATAGAAAGCATTTTTTTTTTTTCCTTGATTTGTGTTCTAAAATCTACCTCAACACAAAAACACTACATCAATCAGTGGGAGAAAAATATTGGCCTCAGTCAGGGCTTGTGTGCCACTGCTGTGTGTGCTATCTCTCATTCAGTGGGCTATAGAAAGCCTATTTATTTATTTTTTTTCTTATTATTTGGTTTCTAAAGTCTCCCTGAAAAAAAAAAAAAAAAAAAAAAACAGTGGGAGAGTAATATTGCCCTTTCAGCTTGTGTGCCAGTCTTGACTCCTGGGTGTGCCACCTCTCTCTCATTCAGTGGGCCATAGAAAGCCTATTTATTTTTTTGGTTTTTTTAATATTATTTGGTTTCTAAAGTCTCCCTGAAAAAAAAAAAAAAATAAATTAGGTGGGAGATTAATATTGACATTAGTGCTTGAGTGACAGTCCTGCGTGTGTGTCATCTCTGTGATTTTGTGCCACAGAAAACAGAGTGTGTAACATTGTGCCTGATTTTCCTTGTGGTCTCACCAACCTGTTAAGGGATATTGAAATCATACTGAAGTTATAGCTCACCGTGTAAGTTGTTTGACAACAACAAATAAAGTTACTTTGGTTAAGATTTTAAAACAATGAGGAAGTCTGGTGCAAGAGGTCGTCGTGGGCGTTCATTGTCAGCTGGTAATGATGGTAGTGGTAGTGGAGCATCAGGTGGTCGTGGGGATAAAAATATTCCACCTAAGTCTGGAGCTGTGGAGCCAGTTTCGTCGTCAGGCTACACAAGGCCTCGAACGCTCTCTTTTCTGGGAGTAGGAAAACCGCTTTTAAAGGCGGAGCAGCAACAGCAAGTTTTGGCTTACATTGCAGACTCAGCCTCTAGCTCTTTTGCCTCCTCTTCCGAAACTGGTAAATGTAAAAGCAGCGCGTCGCTTGTGGATGTTCACGGTCAGGGACAAGTCGCTTCCTTGTCCTCCTCAGCAAAAACTACAACAAGAGAGAAGGATGCAGCAGGCGACACAACGGGTCACTCCATGGAGCTCTTTACACATACCGTCCCTGGCTTAGAAAGTGAAACATTTAACAGGCCATGCCCATTACAAGTATATTCTGACATGGAGTGCACTGATGCACAGCCACAGCCAGAGTACTATGCTGCTCCTTTGACTCAGACCACCACATTGCCCTCTCAGGGTACAGATCCACAATCAGACCCTGATGAGACTATGTTGCCCCGCCACGAACGCTATACCACCGACCGACACAGTGACACAGACGAAGTTGCACACGAGCTCGAAGAGGAGGTAATAGATGACCCAGTTATTGACCCCGATTGGCAGCCATTGGGGGAACAGGGTGCAGGCGGCAGTAGTTCAGAAGCGGAGGTGGAGGAGGGGCCGCAGCAGGCATCAACATCGCAACAGGTTCCATCTGCCGGGCCCGTATCTGGCCCAAAACGTGTGTCAAAGCCAAAACCTGTTGGAGGACAGCGTGGCCATCCGGTTAAAGCTCAGTCTGCAATCCCTGAAAAGGGATCCGAGTCTAGGAAGAGTGCAGTCTGGCATTTTTTTAAACAACATCCAACTGATCAGCGCAAAGTCATCTGTCAAAAATGTTCAACTAGCTTAAGCAGAGGTCAGAATCTGAAAAGTCTAAATACTAGTTGCATGCATAGACACTTAACCACCATGCATTTTCAAGCCTGGACTAACTACCAAACGTCCCTTAAGGTTGTAGCACCCTCGGCCAATGAAGCTAGTCAGCAACGCAACATCCCTTCCGTCACTGTAAGGCCACCATTTTCCGCACCACCGGCAGTATCTGTGCAGGTTTCTTTGCCAGCCAAAAGCAGTCAGGGTCAGGGAACCACCAGTTTTGTAGGAGGAAACATTGCATCTAGGGCACCGGCGGAAACAATACCGTCTCCAACCGTCTCTCAGTCTGCCATGTACACCGGCACACCCGAAAGTTCCACGATCTCCAGCTCTCCAGTCCAGCTCACCCTACATGAGACTCTGGTTAGAAAAAGGAAGTACTTATCCTCGCATCCGCGTACACAGGGTTTTAACGCCCACATAGCTAGACTAATCTCGTTAGAGATGATGCCCTACCGGTTAGTTGAAAGCGAAGCTTTCAAAGCCCTGATGGAGTACGCTGAACCACGATACGAGCTACCCAGTCGACACTTTTTTTCCAGAAAAGCCATCCCAGCCCTGCACCAGCATGTTAAACAGTGCATCGTCCATGCACTCAGGCAATCTGTGAGTACAAAGGTGCACCTGACTACAGATGCATGGACCAGTAGGCATGGCCAGGGACGTTATGTGTCCATCACGGCACACTGGGTGAATGTGGTGGATGCAGGGTCCACAGGCGACATCAATTTAGGGACAGTTGTGCCTAGCCCACGGTCTAGGAAACAGTTGGCTGTAGGCGTTCGCACCCCCTCCTCCTCCTCCTCCTCGTCCTCCTGCAGAAGCTACAGCTCTTCCACAGAACGCAGTCTGCCAACCACTCCATCGGCAGATGACACTGTTGCACACCAGTTGTCCCATTATGGGCCAGCTACTGCCAAGCGTCAGCAGGCTGTATTGGCTATGAAGTGTTTGGGCGACAACAGACACACCGCGGAAGTTCTATCCGAGTTCTTGCAACAAGAAACGCAGTCGTGGCTGGGCACAGTAGATCTTGAGGCAGGCAAGGTAGTGAGTGATAACGGAAGGAATTTCATGGCTGCCATCTCCCTTTCCCAACTGAAACACATTCCTTGCCTGGCTCACACCTTAAACCTGGTGGTGCAGTGCTTATTGAAAACTTATCCTGGGTTCTCCGACCTGCTCCTCAAAGTGCGTGCACTTTGCTCACATATCCGACGTTCGCCTGTACACGCCAGCCGTATGCAGACCTATCAGCGGTCTTTGAACCTTCCCCAGCATCGCCTAATCATAGACGTTGCAACAAGGTGGAACTCAACACTGCACATGCTTCAGAGACTGTGCGAACAGAGGCGTGCTGTTATTTATTGTGGGAGGATACACGGGCAGGCAGTAGGATGGCAGACATGGAGTTGTCAGGTGTGCAGTGGTCTAAGATACAAGACATGTGTCAAGTCCTTCAGTGTTTTGAGGAATGCACACGGCTGGTTAGTGCAGACAACGCCGTAATAAGCATGAGCATCCCCCTAATGCGTCTGCTGATGCAAAGTTTGACGCACATAAAGGAGCAGGCGTCTGCACCAGAGGAAGAGGAAAGCCTTGATGACAGTCAGCCATTGTCTGGTCAGGGCAGTGTACAGGACGAGGTAGCGGGCGAAGAGGAGGTGGAGGACGAGGAGGATGATGGGGATGAGTATATTTTTAATGCCGAACCTTTCCCGGGGGCACAGGAAATTGGTTGCGTGTCACGGCCGGGTTCTGGTTTTTTGAGGGACACAAGTGACGTAGATTTGCCTGCAACTGCCCCTCAACCAATCACAACCGGAGATTTGACAACTGGAACTTTGGCCCACATGGCGGATTATGCCTTACGTATCCTAAAAAGGGACACATGCATTACGAAAATGATGAACGATGACGATTACTGGTTGGCCTGCCTCCTTGATCCACGCTATAAAGGCAAATTGCAAAATATTATGCCACATGAGAACTTGGAACTAATATTAGCAACCAAACAATCAACTCTTGTTGACCGTTTGCTTCAGGCATTCCCAGCACACAGCGCACGTGATCGTTCTCACACGAGCTCCAGGGGGCAGCAGACTAGGAGTGTTAGGGGTGCACACATCAGAAGTGGCGTTGGACAGAGGGGTTTTCTGACCAGGTTGTGGAGTGATTTTGCTATGACCGCAGACAGGACAGGTACTGCTGCATCAATTGAAAGTGACAGGAGACAACATTTGTCCAGTATGGTTACTAACTATTTTTCATCCCTTATCGATGTTCTCCCTCAACCGTCATTCCCATTTGATTACTGGGCCTCCAAATTAGACACCTGGCCAGAATTGGCAGAATATGCATTGCAGGAGCTTGCTTGTGTCCTATCAGAAAGAGTATTCAGTGCTGCAGGTTCAATATTAACCGAAAAAAGGACTAGTCTGGCTACCCAAAATGTTGACGATCTAACATTCATTAAAATGAACCACAACTGGATTTCGAAATCTTTTGCCCCACCTTGCCCGGCCGACACCTAGCTTTCCTATGAAAAGCTCTTGCCTGTGAATTACTTTTCTAATGTCTAATTTGCTGCAGCTGATTGTACAGCATACGACATGTTTACACCTCCCTAAATGGCAAAACTCCCCACACGGGGCCGTGGTATCGCGACTTGGCGCAAGCACCCGTGAGACTGCTGTTTGTCTGAAGAGGTGGGTGTGCTCGCTTTTGGTTGACGGCATTGCTACTGGGTCCCTCATAGTACAATGTAGTGTCTCTGGCGGTGGTGGTGCGCACCCAACGTCAGACACACCGTTGTAACATGAGGGGCCCTGGGGCGGTCCCGCCGGCCTCAAGAGAGTTCCCCCCTACCCCAGCTCAAAATGTGCTCTACCACGTGCAAAATTATGTCGCACAGCTCCACCAATCTTTAGTCTATTCGCTGACATCATTCAATGTCTGGCACTGACAATACAAATTTGTAGACATCTATGATGCAACTTAAAGTAGTCTGTGTCTGTGTCCTATATTGGCACCATTAAATAGTTACTGCCAAATTACTATGTCAGAAACTCAGTAGATGAGCCCACCCCTGTACCTAAGTATGCCACCTTTTTTTTTGTTTTGGTTGTTTTGCGAGACATTAACATCTATTTATATTTTGGGAGTACTGGGACAGACACTCCTTGCACTACTCCTCCACTCACCACCAAGCTGCCTGTGTATCCATGTAACCGCTGTAAAGCTGCCATGAGCCTATTGTTTGTTATTTTAGGCCTTTGATAGCCTGTCTGCGGTCCCTACTTTAAATACTCCTCCACTCATCACCAGCTGCCTGCCCGTGTATCCATGTAACCGCTGTAAAGCTGCCATGAGCCTATTGTTTGTTATTTTAGGCCTTTGATAGCCTGTCTGCGGTCCCTACTTTAAATACTCCTCCACTGACCACCAAGCTGCCTGTGTATCCATGTAACCGCTGTAAAGCTGCCATGAGCCTATTGTTTGTTATTTTAGGCCTTTGATAGCCTGTCTGCGGTCCCTACTTTAAATACTCCTCCACTGACCACCAAGCTGCCTGCCCGTGTATCCATGTAACCGCTGTAAAACTGCCATAAGCCTATTGTTTGTTATTTTAGGCCTTTGATAGCCTGTCTGCGGTCCCTACTTTAAATACTCCTCCACTGACCACCAAGCTGCCTGCCCGTGTATCCATGTAACCGCTGTAAAGCTGCCATGAGCCTATTGTTTGTTATTTTAGGCCTTTGATAGCCTGTCTGCGGTCCCTACTTTAAATACTCCTCCACTGACCACCAAGCTGCCTGCCCGTGTATCCATGTAACCGCTGTAAAACTGCCATGAGCCTATTGTTTGTTATTTTAGGTCTTTGATAGCCTGTCTGCGGTCCCTACTTTAAATACTCCTCCACTCACCACCAAGCTGCCTGTGTATCCATGTAACCGCTGTAAAGCTGCCATGAGCCTATTGTTTGTTATTTTAGGCCTTTGATAGCCTGTCTGCGGTCCCTACTTTAAATACTCCTCCACTCACCACCAAGCTGCCCGTGTATCCATGTAACCGCTGTAAAACTGCCATGAGCCTATTGTTTGTTATTTTAGGCCTTTGATAGCCTGTCTGCGGTCCCTACTTTAAATACTCCTCCACTGACCACCAAGCTGCCTGTGTATCCATGTAACCGCTGTAAAGCTGCCATGAGCCTATTGTTTGTTATTTTAGGCCTTTGATAGCCTGTCTGCGGTCCCTACTTTAAATACTCCTCCACTGGCCACCAAGCTGCCTGCCCGTGTATCCATGTAACCGCTGTAAAACTGCCATAAGCCTATTGTTTGTTATTTTAGGCCTTTGATAGCCTGTCTGCGGTCCCTACTTTAAATACTCCTCCACTGACCACCAAGCTGCCTGCCCGTGTATCCATGTAACCGCTGTAAAACTGCCATGAGCCTATTGTTTGTTATTTTAGGCCTTTGATAGCCTGTCTGCGGTCCCTACTTTAAATACTCCTCCACTGACCACCAAGCTGCCTGCCCGTGTATCCATGTAACCGCTGTAAAACTGCCATGAGCCTATTGTTTGTTATTTTAGGCCTTTGATAGCCTGTCTGCGGTCCCTACTTTAAATACTCCTCCACTCACCACCAAGCTGCCTGTGTATCCATGTAACCGCTGTAAAACTGCCATGAGCCTATTGTTTGTTATTTTAGGCCTTTGATAGCCTGTCTGCGGTCCCTACTTTAAATACTCCTCCACTGACCACCAAGCTGCCTGTGTATCCATGTAACCGCTGTAAAGCTGCCATGAGCCTATTGTTTGTTATTTTAGGCCTTTGATAGCCTGTCTGCGGTCCCTACTTTAAATACTCCTCCACTGACCACCAAGCTGCCTGCCCGTGTATCCATGTAACCGCTGTAAAACTGCCATAAGCCTATTGTTTGTTATTTTAGGCCTTTGATAGCCTGTCTGCGGTCCCTACTTTAAATACTCCTCCACTGACCACCAAGCTGCCTGCCCGTGTATCCATGTAACCTGTTGTGAATTCTGTTTGTGGGCTCCCCCGGTGGTGTTTTATGGTAGTGCCACTTATTTGCCTTCTTCTATCCTTGATCACCTGTTGACACCCATTAGGGGAGTTTCCTATTTAAGGCTGCTTGGCTGCTGGTCTGATGCCGGCCAACAATGTATCAGTAGCATTCTGTTGCATTCTCCTGCCTCAAGATCCTGTTCAGCTAAGTTGAATTTTGTTTCTAGTTTATTCTATTTTTGTCCAGCTATTTGCAATGTGACTCTCTGTTGCTGGAAGCTCTCGTGGACTGGAATTGCCACTCCAGTGGCATGAGTTGTCACTGGAGTTTTAAAGTAATTTCAGGATGGTGTTTTTGAGTAGTGTTTTGAAGTTGACCGTGAAGTGACTCTTTCCTGTACTTCTGCTATCTAGTAAGCGGACCTCACTGTGCTAAATCTGCTGTTCATCCTACGTATGTCTTTTCCTCTTGACTCACCGTCAATATCTGTGGGGGGCTGCTATCTCCTTTTGGGGTTCATCTCTGGAGGTAAGGCAGGCCTGTATATTCCTCTGATAGGGGTAGTTAGATCTCCGGCTGGCGCGTGGTGTCTAGGGCATCGTAGGAAACACTCCCCGGCTACTTCCAGTGTCGTGTCAGGTTCAGGTCACGGTCACTTTAGTTCCCATCACCCGAGAGCTAGTCCGTTGTTATTTTGATTTCCCTGCCATTGGGAAAATCATAATAGTTTGGCCGGCCCGCATGTGTTAAAACTATGCACTAAAGCAGGAAAGGATATGAAAAGGTTTTTTTTCCTTCTGTGTTTGGAAAGTGCACCTTAGTGCTTATTTGTACTCCTTGCTTAAACTGCAGTCTTCAGCCTTTTTTTTTTCCTCTCCTCTTAATCTCTGAATGGCTTTGGTTACACCTGTTTGAATCATGGATCCACAGAGTTTGGTTGCAGGTCTGAATAACCTGGCTACAAAGGTCCAGAACTTACAAGATTTTGTTATACATGCTCCAATGTCTGAACCTAAGATCCCTATGCCTGAATTTTTTACCAGAGACAGATCCCGTTTTTTGAATTTCAGAGAGAATTGTAAATTGTTTTTGTCTCTGAAATCTCACTCTGCTGGTGATCCTGCGCAACAGGTTAAAATTGTTATTTCTCTATTGCGGGGTGACCCACAAAGTTGGGCATTTGCATTGTCGCCAGGGGATCCTGCGTTATTAAATGTAGATGCGTTTTTTCTGGCTTTGGGGTTGCTTTATGAAGAACCTAATTTAGAGATTTTGGCTGAGAAAGCCTTGATAGCTCTTTCTCAAGGGCAAGATGAAGCTGAGATATACTGCCAAAAATTTCGTAAATGGTCGGTGCTTACTAAATGGAATGAGTGCGCTCTAGCAGCTAATTTCAGAGAAGGTCTCTCTGATGCCGTGAAGGATGTCATGGTGGGGTTCCCTGTGCCTACAGGTCTGAATGATGCCATGAAATTGACTATCCAGATTGATCGGCGTTTACGGGAGCGCAAATCTGTGCACCATATGGCGGTATCTTCTGAGCAAAAATCTGTGCACCATATGGCGGTATCTTTTGAGCAAAAACCTGTGCACCATATGGCGGTATCGTCTGAGCAAAAACCTGTGCACCATATGGCGGTATCTTCTGAGCAAAAACCTGTGCATCATTTGGCGGTGACCTCTGAAAAGGCACCAGAGCATATGCAATGCGATAGTGTATTGTCTAGAGGCGAACGACAGAATTACAGGCGCAAAAATGGGTTGTGCTTCTATTGTGGAGATCCAGCTCATGTTATATCAGCATGCTCTAAACGCATAAAGAAGGTTGATAAAAAGGTTGATAAATCTTTTTCTATGGGTACCTTGCAGTCTAAATTTCTTTTGTCCGTGACATTGATTTGTACTTTATCATCTGTTACTGTGGATGCTTATGTGGATTCTGGCGCCGCTCTGAGTCTCATGGATTGGTCCTTTGCCAAGCGTTGTGGGTTTGATTTAGAGCCTTTGGAGGTTTCTATTCCCTTAAAGGGTATTGATTCTACACCTTTGGCTAGCAATAAACCACAATATTGGACACAAGTGACTATGCATCTTTCCCCAGACCATCAGGAGATTATTCGTTTCCTTGTGTTATATAATCTACATGACGTATTAGTACTTGGATTACCATGGTTACAAATTCATAATCCAGTCTTGGACTGGAGATCAATGTCTGTGCTGAGCTGGGGATGTCAGGGGATTCATGGGGATGCACCTTTGGTTCCCATTTCTTCATCTACTCCCTCTGAGATCCCAGCATTTCTGTCAGATTTTTATGATGTCTTTCAGGAGCCTAAAACTGATTCTCTCCCTCCTCACAGAGAGTGTGACTGCGCTATTGAGTTGATTCCCGGTAGTAAATTTCCTAAGGGTCGCTTGTTTAATTTGTCTGTACCTGAACATACTGCTATGCGGGAGTATATCAGAGAATCTTTGGAAAAGGGTCATATTCGCCCCTCTTTGTCTCCACTGGGGGCAGGGTTTTTCTTTGTGGGTAAAAAGGATGGTTCATTGAGACCTTGTATCGACTATCGACTTCTGAATAAGATTACAGTTAAATACCAGTATCCGTTACCTTTACTGACTGATCTTTTTGCTCGCATAAAGGGGGCGAAGTGGTTCACTAAGATCGATCTACGTGGTGCGTATAATTTGGTGCGGATTAAGCAGGGGGATGAGTGGAAGACCGCATTTAATACGCCTGAAGGCCATTTTGAGTATTTGGTAATGCCTTTCGGTCTCGCGAATGCCCCTTCCGTTTTTCAGTCCTTTATGCACGATATTTTCCGTGAATATCTGGATAAATTTATGATTGTGTATTTGGATGATATTTTGATTTTTTCGGAGGACTGGGAATCTCATGTTCAACAGGTCAGGAGAGTTTTTCAGGTTTTACGAGCTAATTCTCTATTTGTGAAGGGCTCAAAGTGTATTTTTGGGGTTCAGAGAATTTCCTTTTTGGGATATATTTTTTCCCCTTCATCTATGGAGATGGACCCTGTTAAGGTTCAGGCTATTTGTGATTGGGTACAACCTACTTCTCTAAAGAGTCTTCAGAAATTCTTGGGATTTGCTAATTTCTATCGCCGATTCATAGCGGGTTTTTCTGCCATTGCTAAACCTTTGACTGATTTGACCAAGAAGGGTGCTGATGTTGCTAATTGGTCCTCTGCGGCTGTGGAGGCCTTTCGGGAGCTTAAGCGCCGCTTTTCTTCTGCTCCTGTGTTGCGCCAGCCTGATGTTTCGCTCCCGTTCCAGGTTGAAGTAGATGCTTCCGAGATCGGAGCAGGTGCAGTTTTGTCGCAGAAAGGTCCTGACTGCTCAGTGATGAGACCATGTGCGTTTTTCTCTCGAAAGTTTTCGCCCGCTGAGCGAAATTATGATGTTGGAAATCGGGAGCTCTTGGCCATGAAGTGGGCATTTGAGGAGTGGCGTCATTGGCTTGAGGGTGCTAGACACCAGGTGGTGGTCTTGACTGACCACAAAAATCTAATTTATCTTGAGTCAGCCAGGCGTCTGAATCCTAGACAGGCGCGCTGGTCGTTGTTTTTCTCTCGATTTAACTTTGTGGTTTCATATCTGCCTGGGTCTAAGAATGTGAGGGCGGATGCCCTCTCTAGGAGTTTTGAGCCTGACTCGCCTGGTGATTCCGAACTTACTGGCATCCTGAAGGATGGGGTGATATTGTCAGCTGTCTCCCCAGACCTGCGGCGCTCTTTGCAGGAGTTTCAGGTGGATAGGCCTGATCGCTGTCCGCCTGGTAGATTGTTTGTCCCTGATGACTGGACCAGTAGAGTTATTTCGGAGGTTCACTCTTCCGCGTTGGCAGGTCATCCTGGAATTTTTGGCACCAGGGATCTGGTGTCTAGGTCCTTCTGGTGGCCTTCCTTGTCTCGAGATGTACGTATTTTTGTGCAGTCTTGTGATGTTTGTGCTCGGGCTAAACCCTGCTGTTCCCGGGCCAGCGGGTTGTTGTTGCCCTTGCCTATTCCTAAGAGGCCTTGGACGCACATCTCTATGGACTTTATTTCTGACCTTCCTGTTTCTCGTAGGATGTCCGTCATCTGGGTGGTGTGTGACCGTTTTTCCAAGATGGTTCACTTGGTACCTTTGCCCAAATTGCCCTCCTCCTCTGAGCTGGTCCCTCTATTTTTTCAGAATGTTGTGCGTTTGCATGGTATTCCTGAGAATATAGTGTCTGACAGGGGTACTCAGTTTGTGTCTAGATTTTGGCGGGCGTTCTGTGCCAGGATGGGCATCGACTTGTCTTTTTCGTCTGCATTCCATCCTCAGACTAATGGCCAGACTGAGCGTACTAATCAGACCTTGGAGACTTACTTGAGGTGTTTTGTGTCCGCTGATCAGGACGATTGGCTTGATTTTTTGCCATTGGCAGAGTTTGCCCTTAACAATCGGGCCAGTTCTGCCACTTTGGTTTCTCCATTTTTTTGTAATTCAGGGTTTCACCCTCGCTTTTCGTCCGGTCAATTGGAGTCTTCGGATTGTCCTGGAGTAGATGCTGTGGTTGATAGAATGCATCAGATTTGGGGACAGGTTGTGGACAATCTGAAGTTGTCCCAGGAGAAGACTCAACAGTTCACTAATCGTCATCGGCGTGTCGGTCCTCGTCTTTGTGTTGGGGACCTGGTTTGGTTGTCTTCTCGATTTGTTCCTATGAAGGTCTCGTCTCCTAAGTTTAAGCCTCGGTTTATCGGCCCTTATAGGATTCTGGAGGTTCTCAATCCTGTGTCCTTTCGTTTGGACCTCCCAGCATCTTTTACTATTCATAATGTTTTTCATCGGTCATTGTTGCGGAGGTATGAGGTGCCGGTTGTTCCGTCTGCTGATCCTCCTGCTCCTGTGCTGGTTGAGGGTGAGTTGGAGTATGTGGTGGAAAAGATCTTGGACTCCCGTGTTTCCAGACGGAAACTTCAGTATCTGGTTAAGTGGAAAGGCTATGGTCAGGAGGATAATTCTTGGGTGACAGCATCTGATGTTCATGCTCCTGATTTGGTTCGTGCATTTCATAGTGCTCATCCAGATCGCCCTGGTGGTTCTGGTGAGGGTTCGGTGCCCCCTCCTTAAGGGGGGGGTACTGTTGTGAATTCTGTTTGTGGGCTCCCCCGGTGGTGTTTTATGGTAGTGCCACTTATTTGCCTTCTTCTATCCTTGATCACCTGTTGACACCCATTAGGGGAGTTTCCTATTTAAGGCTGCTTGGCTGCTGGTCTGATGCCGGCCAACAATGTATCAGTAGCATTCTGTTGCATTCTCCTGCCTCAAGATCCTGTTCAGCTAAGTTGAATTTTGTTTCTAGTTTATTCTATTTTTGTCCAGCTATTTGCAATGTGACTCTCTGTTGCTGGAAGCTCTCGTGGACTGGAATTGCCACTCCAGTGGCATGAGTTGTCACTGGAGTTTTAAAGTAATTTCAGGATGGTGTTTTTGAGTAGTGTTTTGAAGTTGACCGTGAAGTGACTCTTTCCTGTACTTCTGCTATCTAGTAAGCGGACCTCACTGTGCTAAATCTGCTGTTCATCCTACGTATGTCTTTTCCTCTTGACTCACCGTCAATATCTGTGGGGGGCTGCTATCTCCTTTTGGGGTTCATCTCTGGAGGTAAGGCAGGCCTGTATATTCCTCTGATAGGGGTAGTTAGATCTCCGGCTGGCGCGTGGTGTCTAGGGCATCGTAGGAAACACTCCCCGGCTACTTCCAGTGTCGTGTCAGGTTCAGGTCACGGTCACTTTAGTTCCCATCACCCGAGAGCTAGTCCGTTGTTATTTTGATTTCCCTGCCATTGGGAAAATCATAACAGTAACCGCTGTAAAGCTGCCATGAGCCTATTGTTTGTTATTTTAGGCCTTTGATAGCCTGTCTGCGGTCCCTACTTTAAATACTCCTCCACTGACCACCAAGCTGCCTGCCCGTGTATCCATGTAACCGCTGTAAAACTGCCATGAGCCTATTGTTTGTTATTTTAGGCCTTTGATAGCCTGTCTGCGGTCCCTACTTTAAATACTCCTCCACTCACCACCAAGCTGCCTGTGTATCCATGTAACCGCTGTAAAGCTGCCATGAGCCTATTGTTTGTTATTTTAGGCCTTTGATAGCCTGTCTGCGGTCCCTACTTTAAATACTCCTCCACTCACCACCAAGCTGCCCGTGTATCCATGTAACCGCTGTAAAACTGCCATGAGCCTATTGTTTGTTATTTTAGGCCTTTGATAGCCTGTCTGCGGTCCCTACTTTAAATACTCCTCCACTCACCACCAAGCTGCCCGTGTATCCATGTAACCGCTGTAAAACTGCCATGAGCCTATTGTTTGTTATTTTAGGCCTTTGATAGCCTGTCTGCGGTCCCTACTTTAAATACTCCTCCACTCACCACCAAGCTGCCCGTGTATCCATGTAACCGCTGTAAAACTGCCATGAGCCTATTGTTTGTTATTTTAGGCCTTCGAAGCCTGTCTGCGGTCCCTCCTTCCACTAGGCCTCCACTGACCAGACCACTGCTGCCCGTGTACCCCTGGAACCAATTTTAAAGTGCCTACAGCCAGCCCATTTTATTGTGTTAGGCCTTCGAAGCCTGTCTGCGGTCCCTCCTTCCACTAGGCCTCCACTGACCAGACCACTGCTGCCCGTGTACCCCTGGAACCAATTTTAAAGTGCCTACAGCCAGCCCATTTTATTGTGTTAGGCCTTCGAAGCCTGTCTGCGGTCCCTCCTTCCACTAGGCCTCCACTCACCTGACCACTGCTGCCCGTGTACCCCTGGAACCAATAATAAAGTGCCTAGAGCCTATTTTTTTATTTAATTTAATATTAATAAAGCCAGGATGAACTACGATATACCACGCTATGAGCTACCCAGTTGACAATTCTTTTGCGAGAAAAGCCATCCCACCCCTCCACCTGCATGTTAAAGACCGCATTGTCCTTGCATTCTGTCAATTTGTCAGTCCAAAGGTATACCTGACAACAGACACATGGACCTGTAGGCCTGGCCACGGAAGGTTACGTGTCCTTTGTGGCTAAATGGGTTAATGTATTGGATGCATGGTCCACACAGGGGACAGCCTGCAAAGTCTGTCTGCAGTCCCTAATTCAAGTTGTCCTCAACTGAATAAAGCTGAGCTTCTACCTTCTGGCTCTGATTAACTGCTGTTTTTAAAAAAATTGGCTGTTCCGTCCTTCTAAAGGTGTCTGCCCCTGCCTGGTGTTGTCCTCAACTGAATAAAGCTGAGCTTCAACCTTCAGTTCCAAACATACAACAGAAAACTGGTACAATACAAAAAGTGGCCTCCAGCTACAAAAACTTTCTCCTACAAGTAGTTAACTGACAGTTTTTTTTCCAGTGAAAACACAGATATGGCATCCAACGAGTGTTGTCCTGTCTCGTCTTCTTTATATTATTGCCAAGAAGCTGCAACTGAATAAAGCTGAGCTTCAACCTTCAGTTCCAAATTACCATTTTTAAAAAAGCAATTGGCTGTTCCGGCCTACTAAAGGTGTCTGTCTGCCCCTGCCTGGTGTTGTCCTCAACTGAATAAAGCTGAGCTTCAACCTTCTGTTCCAAATTACCATTTTTAAAAAAGCAATTGGCTGTTCCGGCCTACTAAAGGTGTCTGTCTGCCCCTGCCTGGTGTTGTCCTCAACTGAATAAAGCTGAGCTTCAACCTTCTGTTCCAAATTACCATTTTTAAAAAAGCAATTGGCTGTTCCGGCCTACTAAAGGTGTCTGTCTGCCCCTGCCTGGTGTTGTCCTCAACTGAATAAAGCTGAGCTTCAACCTTCTGTTCCAAATTACCATTTTTAAAAAAGCAATTGGCTGTTCCGGCCTACTAAAGGTGTCTGTCTGCCCCTGCCTGGTGTTGTCCTCAACTGAATAAAGCTGAGCTTCAACCTTCTGTTCCAAATTACCATTTTTAAAAATGCAATTGGCTGTTCCGGCCTACTAAAGGTGAATGTCTGCCCCTGCCTGGTGTTGTCCTCAACTGAATAAAGCTGAGCTTCAACCTTCTGTTCCAAATTACCATTTTTAAAAATGCAATTGGCTGTTCCGGCCTACTAAAGGTGTCTGTCTGCCCCTGCCTGGTGTTGTCCTCAACTGAATAAAGCTGAGCTTCAACCTTCTGTTCCAAATTACCATTTTTAAAAATGCAATTGGCTGTTCCGGCCTACTAAAGGTGAATGTCTGCCCCTGCCTGGTGTTGTCCTCAACTGAATAAAGCTGAGCTTCTACCTTCTGCCTCTTACTAACTGCTGTTTTTTTAAAAAATTGGCTGTTCCGGCCTACTAAAGGTGTCTGTCTGCCCCTGCCTGGTGTTGTCCTCAACTGAATAAAGCTGAGCTTCAACCTTCTGTTCCAAATTACCATTTTTAAAAATGCAATTGGCTGTTCCGGCCTACTAAAGGTGTCTGTCTGCCCCTGCCTGGTGTTGTCCTCAACTGAATAAAGCTGAGCTTCTACCTTCTGCCTCTTACTAACTGCTGTTTTTTTAAAAAATTGGCTGTTCCGGCCTACTAAAGGTGTCTGTCTGCCCCTGCCTGGTGTTGTCCTCAACTGAATAAAGCTGAGCTTCAACCTTCTGTTCCAAATTACCATTTTTAAAAATGCAATTGGCTGTTCCGGCCTACTAAAGGTGAATGTCTGCCCCTGCCTGGTGTTGTCCTCAACTGAATAAAGCTGAGCTTCAACCTTCAGTTCCAAATTACCATTTTTAAAAATGCAATTGGCTGTTCCGGCCTACTAAAGGTGTCTGTCTGCCCCTGCCTGGTGTTGTCCTCAACTGAATAAAGCTGAGCTTCAACCTTCTGTTCCAAATTACCATTTTTAAAAATGCAATTGGCTGTTCCGGCCTACTAAAGGTGAATGTCTGCCCCTGCCTGGTGTTGTCCTCAACTGAATAAAGCTGAGCTTCAACCTTCAGTTCCAAATTACCATTTTTAAAAATGCAATTGGCTGTTCCGGCCTACTAAAGGTGTCTGTCTGCCCCTGCCTGGTGTTGTCCTCAACTGAATAAAGCTGAGCTTCAACCTTCTGTTCCAAATTACCATTTTTAAAAATGCAATTGGCTGTTCCGGCCTACTAAAGGTGTCTGTCTGCCCCTGCCTGGTGTTGTCCTCAACTGAATAAAGCTGAGCTTCTACCTTCTGCCTCTTACTAACTGCTGTTTTTTAAAAAAATTGGCTGTTCCGGCCTACTAAAGGTGTCTGTCTGCCCCTGCCTGGTGTTGTCCTCAACTGAATAAAGCTGAGCTTCAACCTTCTGTTCCAAATTACCATTTTTAAAAATGCAATTGGCTGTTCCGGCCTACTAAAGGTGTCTGTCTGCCCCTGCCTGGTGTTGTCCTCAACTGAATAAAGCTGAGCTTCTACCTTCTGCCTCTTACTAACTGCTGTTTTTTTAAAAAATTGGCTGTTCCGGCCTACTAAAGGTGTCTGTCTGCCCCTGCCTGGTGTTGTCCTCAACTGAATAAAGCTGAGCTTCAACCTTCTGTTCCAAATTACCATTTTTAAAAATGCAATTGGCTGTTCCGGCCTACTAAAGGTGAATGTCTGCCCCTGCCTGGTGTTGTCCTCAACTGAATAAAGCTGAGCTTCAACCTTCAGTTCCAAATTACCATTTTTAAAAATGCAATTGGCTGTTCCGGCCTACTAAAGGTGTCTGTCTGCCCCTGCCTGGTGTTGTCCTCAACTGAATAAAGCTGAGCTTCAACCTTCAGTTCCAAATTACCATTTTAAAAAATGCAATTGGCTGTTCCGGCCTACTAAAGATGTCTGTCTGCCCCTGCCTGGTGTTGTCCTCAACTGAACAAAGCTGAGCTTCCACATTCTGGCTTTCGCCCTATACTATCAGATATTAAACTGCATTTGGCCTACTAGTGTGGTTATGCCCTTGAAACAGTGTCTGCTGCTCTTGGGTTTGCTACTCCACTGAACAAAGCAATGCCGCCTGTTTAGTCCTGTTACCAATTTTGAACTGCATTTAGCCTACTTTATTCTTTGGCCCTATATCTGTTTCCTCCTCATCCTGCCCATTGCCCAGCCACTGCTAGATGAGTCTGCTGGTACATTGACCTAGACCACTACATTCCCCTTATACTCTACACAGCCAGAATCTGACCCTGCTGAAAGTAAGGTTCCCCTTCCCGCATGTTATACCACCTTACACAGGGACAGAGAGGAAGGTGCAGATGAAAGTGCAGGTTCCTTCATCAGGTGGGGGGGCATACTCGTTGGCGACGTCACTGGCACAGGGCCCCTCAGAGTACGCAAAAGTGTCGCTGCTGGTGGGAGGCGCCCCCGCCATGCAAACACACATCGCTGTACTTTGAGGGGCCCTGTGCCAGTGCCAATGCGAACGAGTGGGCCCCCCCTGCTTGCTCAGGATCACAGCACTTGCAACGTTGAAATACTTACCTTTCCCTGCAACACCGCCGTGACGTAGTCCGCATTTCCTGGGCCCACGAAAAACTTGAGCCGGCCCTACTCCCCCCACAACTTTTGCCAAATGACCCCCAATTCCCTATGCCCAACTATTATTATAAAGTTAATTAAGATTGACAAGCTTCAGAAACAAGAATGGATGTTTTTGGCATTAAAATGGGCACTGTAGGTGTTTTCCTGGCCTCCACTCACTGCCGACTATGCTTCCCCATTGACTTGCATTGGGTTTCGTGTTTCGGTCGATCCCCGACTTTTAGCGATAATCGGCCGACTGCACTCGACTCGACTCTGGACAAAATCGGGTTTCACAAAACCCGACTCGATCTTAAAAAAATGAAAGTCGCTCAACTCTAGTCTCTTCTGCTTCAGGATGGTTTTGAGTCACATCTCTTTCTGGTATTTCCAACTGGGGAAAAGTCAAAACAGGCACCACTATGGCTTGATTTACTTGAGTCCATGACTGGGGAAAGTCTCCAAGAACAGTATGGATTCTCTTTTCCTCTTCCTCCATGGGTTGAGAAGTACCTGGGCCTTTCTGTCTCTGTTGGTCAGGGCATACCTTAAGATGATCTCTAGATACCGCAATGGAGGTTTCTCCTCCATCTTTGCTTATGAGACACACCTTGGTGTTATCAAAGTTTTACTGATAGATGGTGTATGGTTCTGCTTCCCACTGATCATCAAGTTTGTGCATTCTTCTTTTCCGCTTTAGAACTTGTTCACCTGGTGACAAGGGAATTGCAGGGGCATGCTGATTATAGTCTCTCTCCTGCCTCTGTTTTGCCTGGGAGAAACTTTTTTCCACGCATTCTTGTACTTGGCGGTATTTCTGCTTCCGCTCTGTATCCCAATCGGCATGTGATGATGTTGTTAGGACTCCCATATCAAGGTCAACAGGTAATTTGCTTTGTCTTCCTCTCATTGGGTAGGCTGGAGTGCAGTTGGTGGAATTCACCGAGATATGGTTGTACAGATCTACCAAGTCTGGCAACTTCTCTGGCCTTAAGTTTCTCTCTTCCAAGGGCAAGGTCTTCAGTAAGTCAATTACCACCTGATTCATCTTTTCACACATGACATTTGTCTGCGGATGGTACGGCGTTGTTCTGATTTTCTTACATCAGTACAGGTTACAGATCTCCTGGAACACTTCTGCCTCAAATGTTGGGCATTGGTCGGTGAGTACCTTTTCAGGGTAGCCATGTGGTTGACAAAAGTGTTGTTGGAATGCCTTGACTGCCGTCTTGCTGTTTGGTCCTTAACAGGCACGACTACCAGGAATCTTGAGTAATGGTCCACTATGGTTAAAGCATAGACATAGCCTGAACGGCTTGGGGTTAGCTTCGCATGATCTAAAGCTACCAGTTCAAGTGGCTGTTTAGTGACTATGGCCTGTAGGGGTGCACTCTGGATGTCACTGTCCTTTCTGCACAGGTTGCATGGACCACACTCTCGGCACCACTTTTCAATGGCTCTTCTCATGCCAATCCAGTAGAACCTCCACGAAGTAGGACTTCCAACTTCTTCCATCTGAAATGTCCTGCTCCATTGTGGTACGCTTCCAAGACCATTGGCACATCTTGTCTCAGGACTACCACCTGCCAGACCAGCTCGTGAATGTGTGGGTCGATATTCCTCAGCTTACCGTCGTAGATAAACAATTTGCCCTTCTCCTTCCACAACTGTTGAGTCACTTGTGGAGCATCTGTACTAGGGTGTGAATCGGCTTGTGTCAGCAGCTCTTTTACCAGACGGACTTCTTAGTCGCTATCCTGCGTCTCTGTCCATCCATGGTAGGGCAATGAGTTCAGCGAGTCATTGTACTTATTCTCCGCATGATGGGAGTACTGGGTCGCCTCAGGGCAGTGGAAGGCTGGTAACTCAATCTCTTCGAGTGCTTATGGATCTTCTCACACTTCTGGTAAATGGGGCATCCTGGACAGCGCATCGGCATTTGCGTTCTTTTACCCCGCAGGGTACTTGATGGTAAACTCGTAGTTGGACAACCGGGCCATCCATCGCTGTTCCAGTGTACCTAGCTTTGCAGTTTCCAGGTGAGTCAGCGGGTTGCTGTCCATGAAAATGGTGAATTTTGCTGAAGCCAGGTAGTGCTTGAACCGCTCTGTTACTGTTCAAACTATGGCGAGGAACTCCAGCTTGAAGGAACTGTAGTTTTTGCGGTTCCTTTCAGTGGGACGAAGCTTCCTGCTGGTGTAGGCAATTACTCTTTCTCTGCCTTTCTGTACCTGGGACAATACTGCTCCCAATCTCACGTTGCTGGCATCCGTGTAGAGTAGAAACGGTTGGTCATAGTCAGGGTAGGCCAGTACCTTACCTCCCATGAGAGCCAACTTCAACCGAGTGAAAGATCCTTCCAGCCTGTTCCACTCGAACGGAGGACTCTTGTTCTTGGCCTTCTTGGATTGGCCCACTAACAGGTCTTGCAGGGGTGCGGCTATCTTAGTAAAATCCTTGACTAATCTTCGATAGCCTACCAACCCGAGAAACTGCCGCATTTCATGGATGTTGCTGGTATTCGGCCAGTCCCTGATCACAGTGACCTTGTCAGGGTCTGGTTTCACACCTTCGGTGCTTACCATATGGCCCAGGTACTGCACTTTGGGTTTTACAAGGTGGCTCTTGTACAGCTTCACTTTCAAGCCATAATTAGACAGGGCTTCAAACACCTCAGCCAGGTGCTTCAAATAGTCTTCATAGGTCTTGAAGAAGACAATGACATCATCCAGGTACAACAAAACAGTTTCAAAGTTCTTGTGCCCGAGACAGCACTCCATCATCCTCTGGAACGTTCCTGGTGGGTTGCAAAGTCCAAACAGCATGTAGTTGAATTCGGAGAGGCCCATTGGTGTCATGAAGGCGGTCTTCTTTTTATCCGCCTCTGGTATGGGAACCTGCCAATACCCACTAGTGAGATCTAAGATGGAGAAATAGTTAGCAGAATTTTAAGGCAGCTAATGACTATTCAATTCTGGGCAACGGGTAGGCATCCTTGTATGTAATGTGGTTAATCTGCCTGTAGTCAACACACATCCTCATTGTACCATCTTTCTTTCTAAAGAGGACTAATGGAGCTGCCCAGGGGCTACAACTGTCTCTGATTATCCCAGCCTCCTTCATCTCTCATAACATACTCTTGGCACATTGGTAGTGAGCTGGAGGTACAGGCCGGTACCTCTCTTTAATGGGCGGATGACCTCCAGTGGGGATAATATGTTGAACCCCTTTTACCTGCCCAAAGTCTAGTGAGTGTTTGCTGAATACCCACTCATACTCGTGGACCACCCAGCAAGCCCCACGTTTTTGGTGTGAAGGGGTAGAGTCAGTGCCTACGTGCAACTTCTGGCATCAATCCTCCAACTGTCCTGCAGAGCCATTGTCCTCCGCCTGGTTGGATGGGACCAAGGGTTCTGTGGCTTGTATTGCATTATCACTATCAGTGAACAGTTTAGCAAGAGTGGCATATCTGGGTAAGTGGACCTCTTTCTCTCCACAATTTAGGACGTGTACTGGTACCCTCCCCTTGCGGGCATCAACCACCCCTCTGGCTGTCTGGATAGTGGGCCTACCCTCTGAATACACAGGTTCTACTAGGGCCTGGTAGTCTTTACCCCTGAGGCCTATTGCTGCCCAACACCAGATTAACATTTCACTCCTGGGGGAGTATTGCAATGGGGATCGGATCACTCACTGTGATGCTGCCAACTTCTCCACCAGTTCTACCTGTTGTCTCTGCATTAGGACTTTGATTTCCTTTGCAGAACACGCTTCTCACTGGAACCAGAAGTTTCGGCCACCTGTTGTAACAAGACAATAACCTCTCCAAGACAGTTTTATATGACATTAGTACACAAGGTCATCATGGGGTTACATTCTCGCTGGTCAATATCCACAATCACCAGACCTTGGGCTTTCAATTCTACCTGCCCCACCTTAATAGTCACCTCCTTGTACCCCACTTGTGGCAAAGGCTGACCATTGCTGGCTACTATTGTCAGGTCATTATCTGGGACACAGTAATATAAGAGTCAGCCTAGTTACGTTTTTAGAGAATATATGGCCGGTGTCCAGTAAAGCATTCATTGGGTTGCCGTCAATCACCTTGGGGAGGACCGGTCATTCTCCGATGTACTTGAATCGCCAGCTTTGTGGTCCTGGTCATCCTACTCCTGGGGGTTGGCCCTCTGCTCTAGGGGTCACTTCTTTAAATGGCAGAACCTTGCAATTTTTCCCGCCTGGTTGCAGCGGCGACAAATGGGTCATCCGTTCTGATGATAGCGGTCATTGTCTCTTCCTCTGATCGGTGGGATCCTCTTCTGTCATCGCCAGGGGATGTCATCTCGACTGGAAGCCAGCTGGGTCTTTCCTTTTGGGGACTCTTGCAGGAACTGCATGGTTTTGGCTAGTGCAGCTACGCTTTTGGTCAGTTCCTGGACCTGGAGGTGCAATCCTGCAGAGTGGTCATTGTCCAGGGTCTGTGCATCTGCCTCATCGGGGGCCTGATGACAGGATGCCACTTTCTGGTGGTACGTAATTGCTGAAAGCCTAGGGGGCGCTGTGCAGCTGGCATGTGGTTCATGTAGCACCCGAATGGCCCTGTCTTTGAAGTATGCAAAGTCCAGGTCAGGGTTTTGCAAGGCCAGGATGCGCAGCTGTGTCCTGTGGGTGCTGGACAGGAGTCCCTCAATAAACTGCTCCTTTAATAGCTTATCCCCATCCTGCACGCTGTTCGGGTCAACCTGCTCAATGGCCCGCAGTGTATCCTGGAGATTAAGGGCATAGTCCCGTATGCTATCCTGCGCCCTTTGTTTGCACCCAAAAAAAATCATTTTGATTTCTGCAGCAGTGCGGTTGTCAAAATTGGTTTTCAATTTGACTAATATCTGCTCCACAGTTCCTTTTTCAATATCCAGCCAGGATTTTCTCTTTTTGCTGCACCAATTAATTAACCAGTTAGAATGCTGACCTTTTGATGTTCCGTCAGAGGGTATACTTCAAATAGGCTGCAGAGTCTCTCTTTAAAGTCACTCAGCATATGGGATTCCCCTGAATAAAATGAAAATTTTGAAATTGAATGAAAATTTGGCAACCAGGTGCTCCCGGCATATAGGGCATGGATAGCGGCATTATGGGCGGCGGGGTCTGGACGGTTCATAGGGGCTGCAGCCACCGTGGAGCCTGGTGGCATCATGGGGCATGCGGCTGCGATCACGGCTGGATCTCCTCCTGAGACGGACATATCCCTTTCCCCACGCTAACCTCAAGCAGGCCCGACGTCCCGTCACCAAAGTCTGCACCAGTTCCTCCTGCGCTCGGTAAGGTGTGTAGCAATATGTTATATGATGATTTGTCCTCTAGGGGTCTCACTACTTTTATGTGTATTCCATTGTGTTGTTGGAACCTGTTGGTTCAGTTGTTGTAGAGACTCATGTAATGGAGGATGACACAGCATGTAATAAACAGCCTGTAATTACCAACACAGTGTGATTCATGACGGGAGGCAACTAACAGAACATGGTGGCAGCTGGACACAGAACCTACAAATCCTCCGAGTTTGTGTGAGGCTGGGACTGTACAGAGGATCACAGCACCTGTAAGTACAGATTCCCTGACAATACAGCAAAATGGAGACTGGTCTGAAGTCCCCTCAGACACTGGATGTCACGTCATCTGTCCCAGACTTGGAGACATTGGAAGGAAGAGTATACACTGTATGTTGATCTAACAGTGGCCCCCACTGATGACAAATGAAAAGTAAACCTGTTTTATTACCTAATTGAGGAAAATGGCAGAGAATTAGCCCACACCTTAGGGTACCGTTACGCTAAACGATTTACCAACGATCACGACCAGCGATACGACCTGGCCGTGATCGTTGGTAAGTCGTTGTGTGGTCGCTGGGGAGGTGTCACACAGACAGCTCTCCAGCGACCAACGATGCCGAAGTCCCCGGGTAACCAGGGTAAACATCGGGTTACTAAGCGCAGGGCCGTGCTTAGTAACCCGATGTTTACCCTGGTTACCATCATAAATGTAAAAAAAAAAAAACAGTACATACTCACATTCCGGTGGCCGTCAGGTCCCTCGCCGTCTGCTTCCCGCACTGACTGAGTGCCGGCCGTAAAGTAAAAGCAGAGCACAGCGGTGACATCACCGCTGTGCCCTGCTTTCCGGCCGGCACTCACAGGCAGTGCGGGAAGCAAACGGCGAGGGACCTGACGGACACCGGAATGTGAGTATGTACTGTTTTTTTTTTTTTACATTTACGATGGTAACCAGGGTAAACATCGGGTTACTAAGCGCGGCCCTGCGCTTAGTAACCCGATGTTTACCCTGGTTACAAGTGAACGCATCGCTGGATCGGTGTCACACACACCGATCCAGCGATGACAGCTGGTGATCCAGTGACGAAATAAAGTTCCAAACGATCTGCTACGACGTACGATTCTCAGCAGGGTCCCTGATCGCTGCTGCGTGTCAGACACAGCGATATCGTATGGATATCGCTGGAACATCACGGATCGTACCATCGTAGCGACCAAAGTGCCACTGTGAGACGGTACCCTTACTCCCAGACCCAGATAACCTCCTCCTAGCAGATATTGTGCAGGCATTTGATAAAGACTGAATGAAACAGTGGAAAGATATAATTGTTTCATAAGACGTCAGGAGGATGGTGAAAATGTGGACAGAAATCTGACAGCTGAGGAGACTTGCAGCAACATGTGGTTTTGGAGAGATCAGGGAGACTAATCAAAGACAGAATGGTGTGTGGCATAAAAGACAGTCATCTCAAAGAAAGATTACTGAGAGAAGGAGACATGACTTTAGAGAAATGCATGCAAATCAGCAGGGCTGCTGAGCTGACAAAACACAGCCCGAAGATGATGGCAGGCACCAGTGAGAATGATGATGATAAGGTATATGTAGTATCTATGAAAGGAAAGACAAGACCAAGCGCCCCTATAAGCACTGTCCACTGCAAGTATTGTGGAAAGACATGAGAGAGAAAAAAAAACAAGTGTCCAGAATATGGGGAAACCTGCAGGTGGAGTGGCAAGAAGAATAATTTCTCAGCTGTCTACAGGCAAACAGTACAGACAGCTCCACACTGTGACACCAGACACTGACAGTGCAGAGGACATTACATAGCTACAACTGCAGCAGAGAATGTCAATGTAGTCAGGCAGTCAGTAGTCAAGGATGCCAAGCAACTTTATGCAACATTCTTGTTGGATGAGAAGCCTATTAGATTTCAGATGGATTGTCGAGCAAACAGGTTTCTATTGAGCCTACTGACAAGGTACTGGTGTGTAGGAGGGTGGTGCTGTAATGAACAGTAAGGAACACACTGTTACTTTAAGAGACTGCACCCCCTTGTCAAGCGTGATGGAATGTTCTTCTCTTCCCCTGAAATAGACTGAATGGACTGGACTGTGCAGATGGCAGGGGTGGAGCCTGAACTGTGTGTGTGAGCTGAGGCTGCTACAGAGACAACTTTGTGCTAATAGCTGCAAGAGAGAAGAACTGTGCCCTGATATAGCTGCAAGAGAGGATCCACCGCCTGTAATGGAGTGGATTTGTGAGATTGGACAGACTTTTCCGGGTGCAGTGAGGGTGGCTGTCCTGTGTTAGTTCGAGGAGCCACGAAGATACCGAGAAAGGGATTTACAGTTTCCAGGAGCACCCCCAGGACCCAGAACCAAGTAGAAGACCACGTCTCATGGAGCTGGCAGAGAGCCGTGCAGACCACCATACTAGACTGCTGGGAGCCCTCCGAGACTGGATCTGAGTCCCCAACATCATTGTGAGTTTGTTCCTGTTTTGTGCACATGTCAGGGCCTAGTGTAGGCTTCAATAGTCAGAACACAGCAGCCGTGTGGCCTGCTTAGTAAAGGCCAGAGAGATTATACATAGAGTAGCATAATTCTTTGATTATTGTTTGTATTTACTTGTGTGACATATGTTGAGTCTGTAACAGTTGGAGCACCGTGCTATTTTACGGACAAGCTAAAGAATATAACTCTTGCAAATTACTGTTGCCATTGTATACCGCTGTTTGCATCTTCCTCATCCACTTCATTCCTTGCCTTCCAATAAATCTACCCTTTGTTGTTTGCACCTCATCTTGTGTACAGTAGTCTTCCTGCACCGTGGTGGTCCCCTGGCCATCGCTTCAAGTGGAGCTGCGAGCAGGATATTGTCATCAAGATGGAGGCAGCAGACAGCAATGGCGGGAATGCTAATGTTAATGGAGATGCTGTAGGCATTGGTGGAACCCCTGCAAGGACATTCCCTATGGGCACCATATTTAGTGTGCTACCAAAGTTTGACGGCAATAATATGCCACTGTCTGACTGGGTGTCCCGGCTGCAAAGCACCCTGAAGATTTATAACATCAGCCCAGACCTTGAAGCGGACATTGCTTTAACTGCCCTAGAGGGAGAAGCCCGTAGAAATGTCTACCTACAACCAGAACTCACCCACAGTACTCTGAAGGAGCTAGTGAAGTTCCTGGAAGAGATCTACGGCGAGACTGCTAGCGTCGGACACTTTTGCGCCAAATTTTTCTCTAGGCTGCAGTGGGGAGAAGGCATTTCTCAGTATGCAACAGCACTGCATGAAGTGTTAGCAGAGGTGCATAGAAAGGAGGCGGATGGATTTGGCGGCATGGGCTCTAAAGACCGGATACTCTGGGAGCAATTCATTCTGGGACTGCACAGCACATTCTTGAGGCGAGCACTGTAAGAACGGGTCCGGGCAGATCCGGCTCTTACGTTTCATCAAATCCTGGTGGAAACAGTGGCCCGAAGTAAAGAAGAGAGCTACGCATCTGGGGTGATGCGTGTCCAGGGCGCCAATACCAGAGGGGACCCAAACCATCAGGAGGTGCTGGTCCAGGTGGTGCAGGACTTGCAGCGGTCCCTTGTCAACGTGCAAGAGAAACTAACCCAGATGGAGCGAAGAGTGGGGGAACTACAACAGTCTGACCCACTGTACTCATGCAACCATTCTTTGGCCCGACCGATAAGGGATCAGTGGGAGCAAGCCCCCTCCTGTCAGGCATCGGAGGCACGAGGACAGGCTCAAGGTGCCCCCCAGCGAGGAGGAGGTATCCAATGCTGGGAATGTGGAGGACGCGGGCACCTTGCCAGAGACTGTCGGAACTATACTCAAGGTCAGCGGAAGCCACCGTTAAACTACCAACCCCGCAGTAGTGCAGCACTCTGCGGGGGAGGAGAGAAGAGAGGCCGCTCCATATCATAACGAACACTTGATTGCTGGGTGTCCCATCCTACGTGCTGAATTCGAGGGAGTTCTAGTGGATTGCCTGATAGATACCGGGTCACAAGTGACGACGATGCCAGAAGAGTATTTCAGGCAGCATCTCCAGGCCCTGGCCAAGCCAGAAAAAGAGACATTGATCCGGTTGTTTGCTGCCAACCAACCACCGATCCCGGTCACAGGGGTCGTGTGGATGAATATTCGAATCTGTGGGCAAGAAGTGGGGAGAAAAGGGATCCTGTTGGTCCATGAGCCTATCAAAGAAGATGTGCCTGTAGTACTGGGAATGAATATCCTTTGTGAACTTGATCAGATTATGTTTACCAAACGGGAACTGGATGTTGGAAGAAGGCTACTACACATAAGTCTACTCAAGAAGCCCTTCAACGACTGATCCACGTCTGTGGGACACAGAAGAGTGTGCCATCTTATCAGAAGGTAAGGGTCATCAGGGTTCCTGGTAAAGAACCTGTAATCCTGCCTCCTGAGTGAGAAACTATAGTATACCTTCCAGTGGGGACTCATCGCAACCTTGATGGGTTGGAAGTGATTGTTCAGCCTGTGGTAGGCTGAGGAGTGGACCAAGAAGTCATGATAGCTCGTACGATAGCTGTGGTCCAGCGAGGACACGTCCCCATAAGAGCTTTAAATATGGGCCCCGCAGAGGTCACCTTGCCGCGAGGGACAGATCTGGCCCTGGTGTACCTACATAAGGGTGAAGTGGTGAGTCAGAAGGAGATGTCTTTATCGCCGAAAGAAGGTGTGGGGTGGACCCTAGCAGTTGCTGCGGGGGCCGAAGAGACGCCATCTCCGGAGTGGAGTGGACGAGTCATCCTTCATCAAATGGAAGTGGATGTGAAGGCTCTGGGCCCTGAGCGTGTGCAAGCAATAGAAACTATGCTATGGAAAAATCAGGCCGCATTCGCCCATCACGCCCAGGATTTCGGCTGTACTGAAGCCATCACGCATGAGATACCGACCGGGGAAGCTCGTCCGATTCGAGAATGATACCGGCAGGACCCGCCCAAGATGTATCAGGAGGTGAAAACATTACTGAGGCAGATGCTGGATTCAGGAGTGGTCCCAAACATAAACAGTCGCACTCAAAGAGGTATCTTCAGAGTATCCTATCGACTATTATACGGACATGTTGTAACTTCAATTGAATAGGGACATTATACTTGTACATTTTTGTGTGTTTCTTATGTTATTTGATTATGTTTTATTGACACTGTGTATATTCTTTCTGTTCCAGTAAGGTTTGAAAAAGACCCAGTGGGTCGAAACGTTACCTTGCAACAACCTTGCAACACTGCGGTGAATTCTCTAATTAAATTGTTGGTGTAATTCTAAATAATAAAAAAACCATTTGTTTGGCTAAAAATACTCTGAAGATACCTCTTTGAGTGCGACTGTTTATGTTTGGGACTATACTTTGGAGGATCCCTCCACGTTCAGTCTGCACCATTACCAGCGAGAGTGCACGTCTTGTTCTTTACTACGGGATTCAGGAGTGGTGCAGAGTAGTCAGAGCCCTTGGGCAGCCCCGGTGGTGCTCGTCAAGAAAAAGGATGGGACCATCCGGTTCTGTGTAGATTACAGGAAACTCAATGCCTGCACTGTTCGAGACTCGTATACGTTGTCCCGCATCGAGGAATCCTTGACAGCGTTGGGGAAAGCTAAGTACTTCTCCACCCTGGATCTAGCAAGCAGATACTGGCAAGTAGCCATGGCAGAGAAAGACAAAGAGAAAACCGCTTTCATCCTCCCTATGGGGCTGTTCGAGTTTAACCGGATGCCCTTCGGGCTCTCCAATGCTCCGGGCATGTTTCAACGACTGATGGAAAAGTGTTGGGGAGACTTAAATTTTGAGGCTACCCTGATCTATCTGGATGACATCATTGTGTTTTCGGCCTCATTAGAAGAACACCTTGCCCGGCTTGGACAGGTACTCGGAAGACTGTGGGCTCATAACCTGAAGGTGAAACCAAAGAAGTGCCACCTCTTCAAGAGAGAGATCGAGTACCTGGGCCACATAGTGTCACAAGATGGAGTTCTACCCTCGCCAGAAAATGTGGCTGCTATCCAGAAGTGGCCAGTCCCTCGAACAGTGAGAGAACTCCAGGCCTTTCTGGGGCTCGCCGGGTACTACCGCCGGTTTGTTAAAGACTTCGCAAAGGTGGTGGGTTCTGTTATTATCCTAGTGGCAAGGATCGCAGGTCGGACTAGCTAAGTAACTGAACAGACTACTAGCTCTGGGGAAGTGGTAACTAGATTGACCGCAACCTGATCCTATCCGCAAACAACTATAGGCAGCCGTGGAACGTTACCTAAAAATCCTAGACGTCTCGTCACGGCCTGAGAAACTGACTATTCCTGGAGGGAAAGTAAGTCCTCACTTGCCTCAGTGGAATGACCCCAAAGATATAGAATAGCCCCCCACAAATATTAACGGTGAGTTAAGGGGAAAGCACAAACGCAGAGATGAAATCAGATTTAGCAAATGAGGCCCGCTAATACTAGATAGCAGAAAATAGGAAGGAAACTGTGCGGTCAATAAAAAACCCTATTCAAAATATCCACGCAGAGATTGCTCGAGCCCCCGCACCAACTAACGGTGCGGGGGAAGCAACTCCGTACCCCAGAGCTTACCAGCAAAAAGAAATCACATGTTAGCAAGCTGGACTAGACTCATCATACACAGAAATCATATTGCAGGCAGATGAGCAAAAAATATTCAAACAGAACTTAGCTTATCCTGAAGAGGCAGAAAACGAGATAATCAGGAGTAATCAGAATAGCACTGAATACATTGACAGCCGGCAACAAGTGGAAGTGAAGCAGAGCTAAATAGGAGCCTACCTGGTGAATAACGAGGCAGCTGATCCAGCAGACCCACAGGATAATAAGCCAAACCACCAGGGGGGGCCAAAAAACCAGTCACACAATACCATCTGTGACCACAAGAGGGAGCCTGAAAACGGAGTTCACAACAGGGTTCTCTCAATGAGCTGCTGAGGGGGACCACTGGAATGCTGAAGACCCAATACATCCCTTGGACCCAGAGGCAAGACGAGGCCTTCCAGGCTATAAAGAATGCCCTTACCTCAGCCCCGATTTTGACCTATGCAGATTTCGATCAACCGCTCCTGTTGTACACAGATGGTAGCCTTCATGGACTCGGTGCAGTACTTTCTCAGATACAGGATGGACATGAGAGAGTCATCGGGTATGCCAGCAGGTCCCTGCGAGACAGCGAAAGAAACCCTCACAATTACTGCTCCTTCCGGTTAGAGCTCCTGGCCCTGGTGTGGGCCATGACAGAGAAGTTTGCGTGCTTCCTGACAGGTACCAAGATTCAAGTTCGAACAGACAATAATCCCCTGGCCCACCTTGAGAATGCTAAATTGGGGGCCTTAGAACAATGGTGGGTGGCTCGCCTAGCCACATTTGACTTTACCATCCGTTATCGCACTGCTACCGAAATCGCAAATGCTGATGGGCTGTCAAGAGTGACTGTGGAGACTCCAATGGGGATCTCGATGAGCAACTCGAAGAGGAGGAAACCCCAGACTTTTGTAAGTTTAAGCCCCCAGTGGTTGCGGCCCAGTCAGGAAGGGAGGCCTGCGCATTACCCCGGTCCCTGGGGAGAACCAATGAGGAATGGGGACATGTTCAGGATGAAGACGAAGGGCTGAGACAGATGAAATGGTGGGTAACTCAGAAGCGGAAGCCTGGCAAACAAGAGAGAGAGATGATCTGGACTCTGAAATGAAGAGTGTGTTACACCAGTGGGATAGACTGGAAGTGCGAGAGTCAGTGCTATATCGCAAGAGACAACAGCCAAAAGATATGGAAGTAAGGTGGCAGGTGGTCATCCCAGGAAGAATGGCTCAAGAAGTAGCTAAAGAAGCCCACAAATTTGGAGCTCATTTCGGCCCCACCAAGACCTACCAGACAATGCAAAACTAAGGAACCGCTAGAAGTCTTGTTGATCGAATATCTCCTCGTGGGACACTCGGCCCGGGGACTACAGTACTGTTTTGTGATGACCAATCATTTCTCTAAGTTCGCAGTAGTCACCCCGACTAGAGATCAGACTGCGGAATCGGCAGTGAGAGCCATCTGTCGAGACTTCATCCGGGTGTATGGGTGCCCAAAGCGCATCCACTCCGACCAAGGCGCATGTTTCCAAGGCAAGGTGATGGAAGAACTGTATCGTATGTATGGCATCGAGTGATCCAGGACCACCCCTTACCACCCTCAAGGTAACGGAGCATGTGAGCGCTTGAACCAAACCTTACTTCAAATGCTGAGAACGTTGGAGGAGGATAAGAAGGCGTGTTGGCCTGACTACCTGCCAGGGTTGGTCTGGACCTACAATTGGGTCCACTCCACCATGAGTTATACCCCCTATCTACTGCTGTTTTGGAAGAGCTGGACGAGAGATCATTGAGCTGAATTTGGAACAGCCAGAGGAGCTGATGGAGCGAACTGTCACCTCATGGGTGAAAGAGCATCGACAACGATTACAAACGATACGGCGGATGGCGGGTCAGCAGGTGCAAGAAAAAGAACATACGGGCCACAAACCAACTCAAGAGTTACCGCTCCAACCCGGAGACCGAGTATTAGTCAGAGAGAAACGTCCCAAGGGAAAACTAAGTGAGAGATGGGAAGTACAGCCTTACAGAGTAATCGAGCAAGTGTATGCTAACGGCCCTGTCTACAAGGTGCAGATTGAGAGTGGGTCCTCTGCTCCTAGAGTACTTCACAGAAATATGCTGCGGCCCTGCCGGTCTGAGGTCTCTTCTACACCATTGCCGTCTGAAGGCGCTACTCCACTTCCTGAATCTGTCATGCCTGATGGTGGAATCGATGATGAGTGGTGGACTGTCCCCGACACTGTAGGGGGTCCTCAGCTGCACAGAGATGGTAATCCCATGGATGTACCAGTACCGCCACACGAGGACGAGACCAGACAAGAGCCCACGATGACTCCTGCAGCAAGTGTTCCTCTGGAAGATTGTCAAGCCTTGCCTGACAGCCAAGAGCTTTGGAGATCCCAGAGGTCTAATGCAGGGGTTCCACCAGTCCGATATGTAGAACAGTGTGCTCTGTCTGTTTTTCAACTTTGTTGCCTCCTCTTGAGGTGCTGTTTCCGCATTGCACATTCCTTCATTACACTTTGACCTTGATGCTTTGATGGCCGAGGAAGACCATCATTAAGAAGTGAGGCATGTAGGAGGGTGGTGCTGTAATGAACAGTAAGGAACACGCTGTTACTTTAAGAGACTGCACCCCCTTGTCTGGCGTGATGGAATGTTCTTCTCCCCTGCAATAGACTGTATAATGGACTGGACTGTGCAGATGGCAGGGGTGGAGCCTGAACTGTGTGTGTGAGCTAACGCTGCTACAGAGAGAACTGTGTGCTAATAGCTGCAAGAGAGAAGAACTGTGTCCTGATATAGCTGCAAGAGAGGACCCAACGCCTGTAACGGAGTGGATTTGTGAGATTGGACAGACTTTTCCGGGTGCAGTGAGGGTGGCTGTCGTGTGTTAGTTCGAGGAGCCACAGAGATACCGAGAAAGGGATTTACAGTTTCCAGGAGCATCTCCAGGACCCAGAAGCAAGGAGAAGACCACGTCTCACGGAGTTGGCAGAGAGCCGTGCGCACCACCGTACTAGACTGCTGGGGGCCCCAGGGACTGGATCTGAGTCCCCAACATCACTGTGAGTTTGTTCCTGTTTTGTGCACATGTCAGGGCCTAGTGTAAGCTTCAATAGTCAAAACACGGCAGCCATGTGGCCTGCTTAGTAAAGGCCAGGGAGGTTATACATAGAGTAGCATAATTCTTTGTTTATTGTTTGCATTTACTTGTGTGACATATGTTGAGTCTGTAACAGTTGGAGCACCGTGCTATTTTACAGACAAGCTAAAGAATATAACTCTTGCAAATTATCTGTTGCCATTGTATACCCCTGTTTGCATCTTCCTCATCCACTTCATTCCTTGCCTTCCAATAAACCTGCCCTTTGCTGTTTGCACCTCATCTTGGGTACAGTAATCTTCCTGCACCGTGGTGGTCATCCGGCCATCGCTTCAGGTGTACAACAAAAGTGTTCTGAAACAGATGGGGACATGTAAGCTCGAAATACGGAACCCATGTAACAGAAAAAGTTATAGAGTTAAATTTACCGTGTTGCATGGTGGTAACCATGTAGCAATATTGGGAGTAAAAGCAGTTCAGGCAATCGACTTAATAAAAGTACAGTCTCAGGACATTATGTCTGTTGAAGTTTCCCAGGATATACAAGATACCACGCTAAACGCAGAGAGCAATTTGGATATTCAGAAAATAAAAAGAAAGTATACTGATTTATTTGAAGGTGATGGGTGCTTTGAAGGTAAATATAGGCTAGAAATTGACAACACCGTGCAGACTACCAGATTACCTACAAGAAGAGTGCCTGTAGCTTCAATGCAACCACTGAAAGTAGAACTGCAAGATTTACAGAGAAGAGGCATGATAGCACCAGTCCATAAGAGCACAGATTGGATCAGCAGCTTGGTCATAGTGCAGAAACCATCAGGCAAGTTAAGAATATGCATTGATCCCAAGCCACTCAACAAAGCACTGAAAAGACATCATTACCCAATGCCGACATAAGATGATGTTTTACCACATCTATCAAAGGCTAAAATATTTTCTGAATGTGATCTAAAAATGGATTCTGGCATGTGGAACTGGCTGAAGAATCAAGTTTACTGATTTTCTTCACCATTTGGATGCTTTAAATGGCTAAGAATGCCCATGGGACTAAAACCTGCTCCAGAGGAGTTAAAGCAGAAATTGATGCAGGCTGTGGAAGGACTTCCTGGAGTGAAAACAATAGCAGATTATATCCTAATAGTGGGAGAAGGTGAAGATTTGGAATCTGCAATCAAGGATCACGATCAGAAGATGATACAATTTTTGGACAGTTGCAGAGCAAATCAAATGAAGCTAAACATGGACAAATTCAAACTAAAAATGACAAGTTGCATACATTGGACATCGTCTGACTTCAGACGGTGTAAAAGTGGATCCTGAAAAGGTGAGAGCAATACAAGAGTTGCCTACCCCTACTGATATTTGTGGAGTACATTGATTTTTGGGCATGGTAAATTATCTCTCCAAATTTTGCAGATATCTGTCAGACATGTGTGAGCCACTGAGACATCTAACCCACAAAGATGTGCTCTGGGAATGGACAGAAAGCAAGGAAACTGCTTTCTGATCAGTAAAGAAGGCTATTGCAGATGCAGCAACCCTAAAGTATTTCGATCCAGATCGAGAAGTGGTGGTACAATGTGATGCTTCAGAAAAATGTCTTGGAGCTACATTAATGTAGAACAAACTCACATTTACAAGCAGAGCCCTTACACCAACAGAGCAGGAATATGTTCAGATTGAGAAGGAACTACTGGCTGTGGTATTTGAGATGGAGAAGTTTCACCAGTACACCTATGGTCAACAGGTAACAGTGGAGTCAGATGACAAACCTTTGGCGAGCATTACAAAGAAACCATTACTAAATGCCCCAAAGAGACTACAGCCCATGCTGTTGCGACTTCAAAAATATAATTTTGACATCAGGTACTGTCCAGGAAGAGACTTACTGATTGCAGATACGCTATTCAGAGCTTACCTTCCTATAACAAATGATGAGGAGAAAGACATTGAAACCATCAATATGTGTAACTACCTAGCAGTGTCAAAAGAAAAGTTGAAGCAAATACAGACTTGCACCGAAAAGGAAAAAAGTCTCCAGAGTTTAAAGACCGTCATCTTGCAGGGCTGGCCAAAATATAAGCAACATGCTCCAAGGGAAGTTTCTCCATTCTTCCACATAAGAGATGAATTGTCAGTGCAGCAAGGGATCATCTTTAAAGGAGACAGGGCTGTTATACCAGAAGTTCTCAGAAGAGACATACTGAAAATGGATCTGCCTGAGCTCCAGAGAAATGACAACATTCGGCTGCAGCCAAGCATTTGACAAACACTGGCAAAAGGCAAAGGTTGTCCAGAAAGTAGGACCTTGGTCCTATGAAATTTTAACAGAAAAAAGAAGAAAACAAAGGAGGAATCGGAGACATCTGAGGAAAACGCAAGAAAGAGATGATTCATGGCCTTTTGAACAGTATCCGGACAACCAAGAAAACAAGCTAGCAGGTACAAGTCAAGTACCAACAGTGACAGCTGACCATCAGGGTGAGGATGTGGGCCAGAGACAGGCAATATCAGAAGGCATATTACCAGAATCAGAAGAACTACAAGATGTAGACAATGACACATCTTATGTTACTAGAGCTGGCAGAATTATCAGAAAGTTGGTGCACCTCAAGGATTATATCTAACTGGACTTATTATTTTAGATCTCTAACTTGGTCATGTTATCCATTGTTGTATTAGTTTTCATTGTTCTTCCAGTTAAAAGAGAAAGGATGTAGCAATATGTTATATGATGATGTGGCTTCCAGGGGTCTCACTACTTATATGTGTGTTCCATTGTGTTGTTGGAACTTGTTGGTTCAATTGTTGTAGAGCAGGGGTGGGGAACCTCAGACCCTAGGGCCATTTACAGCCCTCAATGACCTTTTATCAGGCCCCCGAGCAGATTCTCACGGACCGTATTCTTGGGCAAGGAGCCGTATTTTGATTGCCACAAGCTCATTAATTTTTCTTGCTCTGTTAGCACACACACGCAGTGTTCACTACTGAACATTGAATGTCATGCAATGAAAGATTACGTGGTGAAACCAGTGGCAGAGTCAGGAAGTACTTTGTGGGCGGAGTTTGTACGCCCCCAAAGGATGGTATACATATCCAAATGGCCCTTGGCTGAAAAAAGATTCCCCACCCCTGTTGTAGAGACTCATGTAATGGAGGATGACACAGCATGTAATAAACAAAATACAAAAAAATGTCCAAAAGCATATCTATGCTAGTGAGTGGGTTCCCTCACCATGAAGAGAAATCCCAGAAAGCATGGAAGGGGTGTGTGCATTAACACTAACCCAATAAATAGGTACAAAGTACCTTAACACACCACTCAAAGAGAGGAATAGTAAAAAGATAACACATTTTATTGAAATGCAATTATTACAAATATATATAAAATCAAAAGTTAAGAGGAAAGGATTTTTACTCAAACATAGTGCACAAATAAGATAGAGGTGATGAATACATTCGGGCTCTGGGATTATGTGCAAGGCATTAACATTTTAGCATGCATAGAGAGCCATAACCAAACTGGCCTTAAAGTGCATAGTGAAAAATGCATGAAAGAGTTAATCGACATACAGAAGCCAACACAACACATAGCCATATAGTCCGCCTGTCTTCAGTATCAAAGAAGCCCCGACGCGCGTTTCGCGTACCGCTTTATCAAGGGGAAAGAAAGTTGTGCCTGTCATGTCTCCAAAAGTCCTGGTTTTTAAAGCATCCATACTCACACAACAACCAATGGTGCGTCACACACAGCACCGTCGCCCTCGGTCCCAGACGCATCTGCATCTGGCACTCATAATCAGCGTGCGGGGAGGAAATTCTCCCTGACGTCATATCCGCACGGCTGATAATAGCAGAGGCCTTCAACAAAATGCCAGATCCCGAGCGCAATGCGCATGCATGTCGCCATATTGTGAGAGCCCCAACATAGAGAAGAATGCCATCGCATCCAAATGAAGACGTATATGGGAATAGCGCACTATCATGTGATTCAACTATAACAAATATATATCGGGATCATAGAGGTAATACCATTCAGACAAAAGTGATAGTGAACCCAGTCATATACTTTAAAAATGCACAATTATAACATATACGGAACCATGCTGACATATTGAGCCATCAGGAAAGATCAGAAATATGTAAATAGATTTCAAAAGACAAAAAGCAAAACAGCCCACAGTATCATATAATAATACACAAGTCCAAGATCGTAGAGCTTTTTATAAAGGAAATCCATTCCATACAGTCTTTTAATCTCCCAGTGAAATCAATAAAGGATTTCAAAATTGGCATCACCGCAGTCTTTAATAAAATAGGGTCCTTTGCATGGTTTGCCTGAAATGCTGATGAGCTAAAGATGTCAATCGATGCGGAAGAGTGAAGAGGATGATATCTCAAACCGGTACAGTTATTGAGAATGGTTCTTTCGTAATTATTACTAGAGTAAAAAAGTTACAGAAAAAAACTTTTAACCCCTTTACCCCCAAGGGTGGTTTGCACGTTAATGACCAGGCCAACTTTCACAATTCTGACCACTGTCCCTTTATGAGGTTATAACTCTGGAACGCTTCAACGGATCCCGGTGATTCTGACACTGTTTTCTCGTGACATATTGTACTTCATGATAAACATAAAATTTCTTTAATATGTTTATTTGTGAAAAGAAAAACGGAAATTTGGCGAAAATTTTGAAAATTTCGCAATTTTCCAACTTTGAATTTTTATGCAATTAAATCACAGAGATATGTCACACAAAATACTTAATAAGTAACATTTCCCACATGTCTACTTTACATCAGCACAATTTTGGAACCAAAATTTTGTTTTGTTAGGGAGTTATAAGGGTTAAAAGTTGACCAGCAATTTCTCATTTTTACAACACCATTTTTTTTAGGGACCACATCTCATTTGAAGTCATTTTGAGGGGTCTATATGATAGAAAATAACCAAGTGTGACACCATTGTAAAAACTGCACCCCTCAAGGTTCTCAAAACCACATTCAAGAAGTTTATTAACCCTTCAGGTGTTTCACAGGAATTTTTGGAATGTTTAAATAAAAATGAACATTTAACTTTTTTTCACAAAAAATTTACTTCAGCTCCAATTTGTTTTATTTTACCAAAGGTAACAGGAGTAAATGGACCCCAAAACTTGTTGTACAATTTATCCTAAGTACGCCGATACCCCATATGTGGGAGTAAACCACTGTTTGGGCGCATGGCAGAGCTCGGAAGCGAAGGAGCGCCATTTGACTTTTCAATGCAAAATTGACTGGAATTGAGATGGGACGCCATGTTCCGTTTGGAGAGCCCCTGATGTGCCTAAACATTGAAACCCCCCCACAAGTGACACCATTTTGGAAAGTAGACCCCCGAAGGAACTTATCTAGATGTGTGGTGAGCACTTTGACCCATTAAGTGATTCACAGAAGTTTATAATGCAGAGCCGTAAAAATAAAAAATCATATTTTTTCACAAAAATGATCTTTTCGCCCCCAATTTTTTATTTTCGCAAGGGTAAGAGAAGAAATTGGACCCCAAAAGTTGTTGTACAATTTGTCCTGAGTATGCTGATACCCCATGTGTGGGGGTAAACCACTGTTTGGGCGCATGGTAGAGCTCAGAAGAGAAGGAGTGCCGTTTGACTTTTCAATGCAAAATTGACAGGAATTGAGATGGGACGCCATGTTGCGTTTGGAGAGCCACTGATGTGCCTAAACATTGAAACCCCCCACAAGTGACACCATTTTGTAAAGTGGACCCCCTAAAGAACTCATCTTGATGTGTTGTGAGAGCTGTGAACCCCCAAGTGTTTCACTACAGTTTATAACGCAGAGCCGTGAAAATAAAAAATCCTTTTTTTCCCACAAAAATTATTTTTTAGCCCCCAGTTTTGTATTTTTCCAAGGGTAACAGTTGAAATTGGACACCAAAAGTTGTTGTCCAATTTGTCCTAAGTACGCTGATACCCCATATGTGGGGGGAACCACCGTTTGAGCGCATGGCAGAGCTCGGAAGGGAAGGAGCGTCATTTGGAATGCAGACTTAGATGGATTGGTCTGCAGGTGTCACATTGCGTTTGCAGAGCCCCTAATGTACCTAAACAGTAGAAACCCCCCACAAGTGACCCCATATTGGAAACTAGACCCCCCAAGGAACTTCTCTAGATGTGTTGTGAGAACTTTGAACCCCCAAGTGTTTCACTACAGTTTATAACGCAGAGCCGTGAAAATTAAAAAAAAAAAATTCCACAAAAATTATTTTTTAGCCCCCAGTTTTGTATTTTCCCAAGGGTAACAGAAGAAATTGGACCCCAAAAGTTGTTGTCCAATGTGTCCTGAGTACGTTGATACCCCAAATGTTGGGGTAAACCCCTGTTTGGGCGCACGGGAGAGCTCGGAATGGAAGGAACACTGTTTTACTTTTTCAACACAGAATTGGCTGGAATTGAGATCGGACGCCATGTCGCGTTTGGAGAGCCCCTGATGTGCCTAAACGGTGGAAACCCCCCAATTATAACTGAAACCCTAATCCAAACACACCCCTAACCCTAATCCCAACCCTATTCCCACCTGTAAATGTAATCCAAACCCTAACCCTAACTTTAGCCCCAACCCTAACCCTAACTTTAGCCCCAACCCTAACTGTAGCCTTAACTCTAGCCCCAACCCTAACCCTAGCCCTAACCCTAGCCCTAACCCTAGCCCTAACCCTAGCCCTAACCTTAGCCCTAACCCTAGCCCTAGCCCTAACCCTAGCCCTAACCCTAGCCCTAGCCCTAACCCTAGCCCTAACCCTAATGGGAAAATAGAAATAAATACATTTTTTTAATTTTTTAATTTTTCGCTAACTAAGGGGGTGATGAAGGGAGGTTTGATTTACTTTTATAGCGGGTTTTTTAGCAGATTTTTATGATTGCCAGCCATCACACACTGAAAGACGCTTTTTATTGCAAAAAATATTTTTTGCATTACCACATTTTGAGAGCTATAATTTTTCTATATTTTGGTCCACAGAGTCATGTGAGGTCTTGTTTTTTGCGGGACGAGTTGACGTTTTTATTGGTAATATTTTCGGGCACGTGACATTTTTTGATCACTTTTTATTCTGATTTTTAAGAGGCAGAATGACCAAAAACCAGCTATTCATGAATTTCTTTTGGGGGAGGCGTTTATACCGTTCCGCGTTTGGTAAAATGGATAAAGCAGTTTTATTCTTCGGGTCAGTACGATTACAGTGATACCTCATTTATATCATTTTTTATGTTTTGGCGCTTTTATACGACAAAAACTATTTTATAGAAAAAATAATTATTTTTGCATCACTTTATTCTGAGGACTATTAACTTTTTTCTTTTTTCTTTGATGATGCTGTATTGTGGCTCATTTTTTGTGGGACAAGATGATGTTTTCAGCGGTACCATGGTTATTTATATCCGTATTTTTGATCGCGTGTTATTCCACTTTTTGTTTGGCAGTATGATAATAAAGCGTTGTTTTTTGCCTCGTTTTTTTTTTTTTTGCGGTGTTCACTGACGGGGTTAACTGGTGGGACGGTTTTATAGGTCGGGTCGTTACGGACGCGGCGATACTAAATATGTGTACTTTTATTGTTTTTTTTTAATTTAGATAAAGAAATGTATTTATAGGAACAATATATATATATTTTTTTGGAATTTTTTTGGGGAATTTTTTTTAAATTTTTTTACGCGTGTGAATATTTTTTTTTTACACTATAACATTGCCCCGGGGGGGGGGGGGCATCATGTTATAGTGTAAGATCGCCTTACTGATCGGCGATCTGACATGCACAGCTCCTGGAGGCTTCCAGGCGCAGTGAAGCCACCTCCCTGCAGGACCCGGATGCCGTGGCCATCTTGGATCTGTGCCTGCTGCAGGAAGAGGTAAGAGACCTTCGGAGCAACGCGATCACATCGCGTTGCTCCGGGGGTCTCAGGGAAGCAGGCAGGGAGCCCCCTCCCTGCGCGATGCTTCCCTGTACCGCCGGTACACTGCGATCATGTTTGAACACAGTGTGCCAGGGGTTAATGTGCCGGGAGCGGTCCGTGACCGCTCCTGGCACATAGTGCCGGATGTCAGCTGCGATAGTCAGCTGACACCCGGCTGCGATCGGCCGTGCTCCCCCCGTGAACGCGGCCGATCGCGCTGGATGTCCTATCCCGTCAGTGGTCATACGGGCCCACCCCACCTCGACGGGATAGTATGTCCGATGTCAGAAAGGGGTTAAAACATAATAAAGACATAACAACAAATTAAAAAGCAGAGAACTATAGAAACGGAGCAAAGCTCAACTTTTCATTAAGTCCAACAGGGGACATAGTGCCAAGTTCCACAATCCACTTAGTTTCGGATTGTGCCAACAACTGTTTCAAATTCCCCCCTCGTATACCCCCATGTATCCTATCAATGCCTATAACTTTAAGGCCACGTGGGTCGGAGTTATGACATAGTTGGAAATGTCTTGGTATAGTTTTTAGCACAGACGGATTATCCTACTCCCTAGCTGCAAGGATATCCCTCACGTGCTCTCTTACCCTGACAGGTAACTCCCTCGAAGTAAGACCAATATAAACCTTAGAGCAGGGGCATTGTGCAAGATAAACAACATATGAAGTAGTTCATGAAATATAATGAACAATAGTGTATTCACGAGTACCATCGGTGGTCTTAAAAGTCTTAGCCCTTATAATGTTGTGTAAATTGCAAGCCATACACTTCCCACATGGGAAGCAGCCCCATCTCTGTTTTGGATTGTCAAAAAGGCTCTTGTGAGGAGCCATATAGTGGCTTCTTACCAATTGATCTTTAAGATTTTTACCCCTCCTTGCAGTAATGAGGGGTCTTTCAGAGATTTCCTTACTTAATACAGGATCTGTCTGAAGAACAGGCCAGTGTTTGGTTAAGATCTGGCGCATGGTATCCCAATGGCAATTAAATGTTGAAATAAATCTAGTTTGAGTATCACCCTTCTCTTTACGAGTGCCAGAATTACAGAGTAGTTTCTGTCGAGGGGTATATTTTGCACGGTGATATCCATGTTTGATATTCCTCTAACTATACCCTCTCTCTAAAAAGTGGTTTCTCAGATCTTTTGCCTGTTCCTCAAACCTATCTGTTGTGGAGCAAGTTTGCTTAGCTCTAAGGAACTGGCCAGTGGGGATAGTTTTGTTAGTAGAATAAGCATGTCCGGAGGAGGCGTGAAGAAAGGAATTAACAGAGGTCTTCTTCCGATAGATGTCAGTATGGACGGACCCAAAACTATCAACTGATAAAGCAATATCTAAGAAGTCAATCCTACGTTCATGTCAAATATATGACAATCTAATGTTATAGGTGTTATCGTTCAAAGAGGACATGAACTTTTCTAATTCAGGGACCGGGCCCTGCCAAATTATCAGAAGATCGTCAATATAACGAAACCAGCACTGCACATGGTCAGCGACGCATGCCCCATCCCCGCAAAACACCTCCCTCTCCCAAAGGCCGAGGAAGAGGTTCACGTAGGCGGGCGCACACGCCGCCCCCATGGCAGTGCCGCGCTTCTGCAAGTAAAACCGGTCCCTGAAAGTAAAGAAGTTGTGGTACAAAACGAACTGTAACAGTTCAAGTAAAAGATCAATAAGGGGTCTGTCCAGACTGCTCATCTCCAGAAAAAAGCCTACAGCTCGTAAGCCGTGCTTATGATCAATGCACGTATAGAGGGACTCGATGTCCGCGGTGACAAAGAGCATACCGGAGTCCAAACAAAGACCATCAACCCGTACCAAGATGTCCGCAGAGTCCCTGACATAGGAGGGCAGCGTTTCGACCAAAGGTTTAAGGTAGTAATCAATAAATGTACATACAGGGTCACACAGCCCTCCCATGCCAGAGACTATGGGACGCCCCAGGGGGTTGACAGGGTCCTTATGAATTTTAGGAAGGAGGAAAAAGGTAGGGATTTTCGGGAATTTTGTCATTAAGCCATCTAAGATTTTTTTAGGGATAATTCCCTTCTCCCAAGCCTGAATCAAAATTGAGTCAAGTAAGTGTGAGAATGCAGTCAAAGGATTTTCAGGAAGTAAGGAGTAATAATTTTTATCCTTTATTTGTTTAAGAGCTTCCTTCTCATATTTGTCCACCGGCCAGACCACAACATTTCCCCCCTTGTGCGCCGGGTTAATAACCACATCATTCAAAGATCTAAGTTGCTTTAGAGCACGTCTGTGATTAAAACTGTGATTATCCCTCCTTATTTTTGTTGGTATATTTTTAAAATCTTCAGTGACCAGGCATGTGAAAATATCAATTTGTGGACATATGGACAAGGGAGGAAATGTTGTTGATCTAGGCACGATGGAACTAGGAAATTTGACCACACTCTCAGAATCTTGCCTGTTTCCAGGCGTGGCATCACCCTCCCCGAGAGGAAGCAATACCACTGTGGTACCTGAACTCCTGGGGTGCCACATTATACAATGAAGTACAGAGAGTGGGTAGCTTCTGAGTAGAAGCTGTCCAAAGAATGACCATGTCACTTCTTTAACCGCTTTAGAGTTTCCAAACCCTGAAGTGATTAAAAGAAGTGACAGAAGACAAAACACTTACAAAGCAATGTCATTATGACATTGCTTAGCAATATATTCTTTTCATGGGCACTTTTGTAATGCTTTAACAACCAGATACTGGGTGAAATCTGTTTGAAAAAGACTATGTGAGCACATAGCCCAAGAATCAAGATCTTTATCCAAAATACAGACTAATCTTACAGTAAATTATATTTTTCTCTAAACACAGTTTTATAGTTTTAAGGTTGAAAGAAGACACAGGTCCATCGAGTTAATACATTTGAGTTAATTAAGGAATATAAAGTCACAAAAAGGCATACACACAATTATTGTGTCTCAAGGGGAATTCTTAAAGCACCCCAAAGACAATAAAATAATCACTTGTATTGCATAATATTCTGAAATTATCATATATTGTTCTCAACATTACTTCTAGGGGAGCTTTAAAATTCTGTGTGTCACAAATCTGTTGCTGGGTGTCCCAAGATCAGGGGCACCTTCCCTGTCCCTAGTGCTAGGAGCGCCCAAGCTTGCCCTGTTCCCCGGTTTACTTCTGATGGTGAAGATGCCAGGGCCATGTACCTTGTCTTAGCTCCTGAATGGACCCTCAGTCTGTAACTTTCCCCCACCTAGGGAAGAGGGGACTAGTAGTGTACCGTAATACACCAACCAGACTCACAAGGTAATATGAACAGGGATAAAGGAAAATACCAATCATACAAATATACACACATAAACAACAGAGGTAAACATCGGGGAGTGGAGGATGGTGTAAAACCAAAGTAGGAGTAGAAAGGGAATTATCACACACTCAAAAAACAGTCACAGATAAATCCACCAAATGCCTTCTCCAACAAAAACCAACAACAACCTCCAGCCAATGAGCTAGGTAGGACCCAGTTTATATAAGAGATGGGAGTGGCTAACAGTGCACAGCTGAGAGCCCTAACAAAGGAAAGTTTCCAGGAGCTTTCATCTGAGTAGATTAACCCCTGCAGTGCTAAAATAAATTTATACTGTTTAATATGAAGGTCAAGGGCTTCTAATCAGAGCAGGAGTAGGAGAAATCAGACGCTGCGGTGTTCTGGCTCCTCTCTGTCTTGGAAAACCCGTGACACTATGATTATCCCTCAAAATGAATTGTGATTGGCAGCAACGTTCGCATCAATCAAAAAGGCGAAGTGTATATGAGTGTGGAGGAGTGAAGGAAGTCTGGAGGTTGTATGTTGTAAGATATCGCACCTCTTCTGTCCATCCTTAAAGAGGATATCCAGGACTTTAGAAAAAAAGGCATGTGGTTGCTAACAGAAGCAACTACCTGTCTGTTGTACACGCCACCGGTCATTAACGGCTCCTGCCAAAGATTTAGCTACTCTCTGTCAACAGAGCAGAAGTTTCTCTTCCTGTTGACAGGGCGGGACTACTAGTTTCATGCTGATTGACAGTCGGCATCCACTGCCTAATTGGACAGGTAGTTGCCTCTGTTAGTAACTATATGCTTTTTTTTTTTTTAAGTCCCGAATATCAATGTTAACTGCTGCCCAACTAATCCACCTATGTCCACGCTACGCCTCTGCTTATACCCTCAGCAAATCTCTTCATTGACTCCGAATTCCCCAATGTATTCAAGCTACTACTACTGACCTACAAGCTGTTTATAATTTAGCTCCTCCATATATCTCGGAACTAATCTCCCGATATCTTCCAACACGGGACCTCCAGTCCTCGCAAGACCTCCTTCTCTCCTCCACCCTCATATATTCCTCATCAATCACCTCCAAGACTTATCCCTAGTATCCCCAATCCTCTCTAACTCTGTGCCTCAACACATTAACTCTGTACCTTAACATGGGGGCCAGGGACATGGGTGCTGGGGGCCAGGGACATGGGGGGCCCAGGATAGGGGACATTATTAATTAAAGGGGCCAGGTTGTGGGACTTAATATATGGAAGCCAAAATGAGGAACCTACATTATTAGTTTATGGTGGCAAGTGGATGGACATAATTACTGTACGGGCCAATTGCTGTAATATAATTTACTTTTTAGAATCTTGTTTTCCAAGGGGGGAACGAAAGGGAGGACCTGTTACTGTGCAAGGCGGCCCAATGTTGCCTTTTTTATTCACCTGCCATAGTGTACAAGTCGGGGAATGTGCTCTAGAAGCAATCAGCTATTGATAACTATGTGTTGTTCTCTGCAGAGCTGAGTCTTGGCTGGAAGAAGTGATAGCAGTCTGTGCCATATGAAGAAGAAAAGCGAAGATGAAGGACTTCACCTAGAAAAGTCAATAGTTAGTCAGTGTGTTACCTGTACACGTACACTATATACTATATACAGGGCTCCTGTGTATCATGTAACTGATGATCACTGTATCACCTGTACACTATATACAGAGCTCCTGTGTATAATGTCAGTAGTGATCAATGTATTACCTGTACACTAAATACAGAGCTCCTGTGTATATTGTCATTGGTGAATCACTCTATTACTTGCACACTTACACTATATACTGTATACTACTGTATATATATAGAGCTTCTGTGAATAATGTAACCGGTGGTAATAGCTGTTGTTAGTATTGTGATTTTTATTAATGATCAGTATTGTAATATTCCATCACTATGTCGTAATATGTTGTCCGGTCTTGGGGTGGCGGTGTTTATTCCTGTATGTGGTATTATTTGGTCACTGTGGTGGTAATATGTGATCTGGTCATGGTGTGTCATTATTTCTCCCTTGCACAGTATGTAACATAGTAATATAGTTATTAAGGTTGAATGAAGACTTTAAGTTCATCTAGTTCAACCCATAGTCTAATACCTAATGTGGTATTATTCTGTCACTATGTGGTAGAAATATGTGGTCTGGTTACGGTGTTGCAGTATTTCTCCCTTGTATGTGGTATTATTCAGTCACTATGTGCTGGCAATATGTGGTCTGGTCATGGTGTGGCAGTATGTGTATTATTGGTCTTCGAATAGTGCATTGTTTTGTGTATGGCTGTCATTTGTTCTCTCTGATATTAATTAGGTCAAGATTCTTTATTTCCATTAGTTACATAGTTATTAAGGTTGAAGGAAGACTTTAAGTCCATCTAGTTCAACCCATAGCCTAACCTAACATGCCCTAACATGTTGATCCAGAGGAAGGCAAAAAAAACCCATGTGGCAAAGAGTAAGTTCCACATTGGGGAAAAAAATTCCTTCCCGTCTCCACATACGGCAATCAGTCTAGTTCCCAGGATCAACGCCTTATCAAGGAATCTAGTGTATATACCCTGTAACATTATACTTTTCCAGAAAGGTATCCAGTCCCCTCTTAAATTTAAGTAATGAATCACTCATTACAACATCATACGGCAGAGAGTTCCATAGTCTCACTGCTCTTACAGTAAAGAATCCGTGTCTGTTATTATGCTTAAACCTTCTTTCCTCCAGACGTAGAGGATGCCCCCTTGTCCCTGTCTCAGGTCTATGATTAAAAAGATCATCAGGAAGGTCTTTGTACTGTCCCCGCATATATTTATACATTAAAATAAGATCACCCCTTAGTCTTCGTTTTTCCAAACTAAATAGCCCCCAAGTGTAATAACCTATCTTGTTATTGCAGACCCCCCAGTCCTCTAATAACCTTGGTCGCTCTTCTCTGCACCCGCTCTAGTTCAGCTATGTCTTTCTTATACACCGGAGACCAGAACTGTGCACAGTATTCTAAGTGTTGTTGAACTAGTGACTTGTATAGAGGTAGAATTATGTTCTCCTCATGAGCATCTATGCCTCTTTTAATGCATCCCATTATTTTATTTGCCTTTGTAGCAGCTGCCTGACACTGGCCACTGAATATGAGTTTGTCATCCACCCATACACCCAGGTCTTTTTCATTGATGGTTTTGCCCAAAGTTTTAGAATTAAGCACATAGTTATACATCTTATTACTTCTACCCAAGTGCATGACCTTACATTTATCCCCATTAAAGCTCATTTGCCATTTATCAGCCAAAGCTTCTAGTTTACATAAATCATCCTGTAATATAAAATTGTCCTCCCCTGTATTGATTACCCTGCAGAGTTTAGTGTCATCTGCAAATATTGAAATTCTACTCTGAATGCCCCTACAAGGTCATTAATAAATATGTTAAAAAGAAGAGGGCCCAATACTGACCCCTGTGGTACCCCACTGCTAACCGCGACCCAGTCTGAGTGTGCTCCATTAATAACCACCCTTTGTTTCCTATCCCTGAGACAGCTCTCAACCCACTTACACATATTTTCCCCTATCCCCATTATTCTCATTTTATGTATCAACCTTTTGTGTGGCACCGTATCAAAAGTTTTTGAAAAGTCCATATACACTACATCTACTGGCTTCCCTTGGTCCAGTCCGGAACTTACCTCTTCATAGAAGCTGATCAAATTAGTCTGACATGAACGGTCCCTAGTAAACCCGTGCTGATACTGGGTCATTAGGTTATTCCTCTTCAGATACACCAGTATAGCATCCCTTAGAATGCCCTCCAGGATTTTACCCACAGTAGAGGTTAAGCTTACTGGCCTATAATTACTGTAGCAATATGTTATATGTTCATGTGGCCTCTAGGGGTCTCACTACTTTTATGTGTGTTCTATATTCTTTGTTTGGAACTTGTTGGATGTTGTTGTACACTGGTTTCATGTAATGGAGGTTGAGACATGATGTGAATAAAGAGCCTGGAGATACTCAAAGAGTGTGATTCATGACAGGATTCATCAAACAGAACATGGTGGCAGCCAGGCACAGAACCTGCAAATTCTCAGAGCTTATATGAGGCTGGAACTGCACAGATCACTGCAACTGTAAGTACAGATTCCCTGACAGTACAGCAAAATGGAGACTGGTCTGAAGCCCCCTCAGAGACTGGATGTCACTTCATGTAATCTGTCCCAGACCTGGAGACATTGGAAGGAAGAGTTTACACTGTATGTGGATCTGACTGTGGGCCCCACTGACGACAAACGGAAAGTAAAGCTGTTTTATTACCTAATTGGGGAAAATGGCAGAGAATTAGCCCACACCTTGCTCCCAGACACAGACAACCTCCTCCTAGCAGACATTGTGCAGGCATTTGATAAACACTGTGACCCAAAGAAGAATGAGACAGTGGAAAGATATAAGTTTTTCACAAGACATCAGGAGGATGGTGAAAATGTGGACAGATATCTGACAGAGCTGAGGAGACTTGCAGAAACATGTGGCTTTGGAGAGATCAGGGACAGTCTAATCAAGGACAGAATGGTGTGTGGCATAAAGGACAGTCATCTCAAAGAAAGATTACTGAGAGAGGAAGGCATGACTTTAGAGAAATGTATGCAAATCTGCAGGGCTGCTGAGCTCACACAGCACAGCCTGAAGATGATGGCAGGCACCAGTGAGAATGATGATGACAAGGTACATGCAGTATCTATGAAAGGAAAGACAGGACCAGACTACCCTATAAACACTGTCCACTGCAAGTATTGTGGGAAAAGACATGAGAGAGACAAAACCAAGTGTCCAGCATATGGGGAAACCTGCAGGTCATGTGGCAAGAAGAATCATTACTCTGCTGTCTGCAGGCAGGGAAGAGGCAAACACGCTGTGACACCAGACACTGACAGTGCAGAGGACATTACATGGCTACAAATGCAGTCTACAACAGAGAAAGTCAATGTAGTCGGGCAGTCAGTAGTGAAGGATGCCAAGCAGCTTTATGCAACATTCTTGTTGGATGAGAATCCCATTAGATTTCAGGTGGATTGTGGAGCAAGCTGCAATGTAATTTCATTTGATCTGCTAAACAAACAGGTTTCTATTGAGCCAACTGACAAGGTACTGGTGATGTACAACAAAAGTGTTCTGAAACCAATGGGGACATGTAAGCTAAAAATACGAAACCCACGTAACAGAAAGAGTTATAGAGTTGAATTTACCGTGTTACGGGGTGGTAACCATGTACCAAACTGGGAGTAAAAGCAGTTCAGGCAATGGACTTAATAAAAGTACAGTCTCAGAACATTATGTCTGTTGAAGTTGCCCAGGATATACAAAATCCAAAACTAAATGCAGAGCACAACTTAGACATGCAGAAAATAAAAGCAGAGTATGCTGATGTATTTGAAGGTGATGGGTGCTTTGAAGGTAAATATAGGCTAGAAATTGACAACACAGTGCAGCCCACCAGATTACCCACAAGAAGAGTGCCTGTAGCTTTAATGCAACCGCTGAAAGTAGAACTGCAAGATCTACAGAGAAGAGGCATGATAGCACCAGTCCATAAGAGCACAGATTGGATCAGCAGTTTGGTCATAGTGCAGAAACCATCGGGCAAGTTAAGAATATGTATTGATCCTAAGCCACTCAACAAGGCACTGAAACAAAACCATTACCCAATGCCAACATTAGATGATGTCCTACCAGATTTATCAAAGGCTAAAATATTTTCTGTATGTGATGTAAAAAATGGATTCTGGCATGTGGCCCTGACTGAAGATTCAAGTTTATTGACAACATTTTCTTCACCATTTGGACGCTTTAAATGGCTGAAAATGCCCATGGGACTAAAACCTGCTCCAGAGATATTCCAGCAGAAATTGATGCAGGCTTTGGAAGGACTTACTGGAGTGAAGACAATAGCGGATGATATCCTGGTAGTGGGAGAAGGTGAAAATATGGAATCTGCAGTCAAGGATCACGATCAGAAGATGATACAATTTTTGGTCAGATGCAGAGAAAAAAACATAAAGCTGAATTTGGACAAATTCAAATTGAAAATGACAGAAGTGGCCTATATTGGTCATCGACTGACTTCAACTGGGGTCAGAGTGGATCCTGAAAAGGTGAGAGCAATACAAGATTTGCCTACCCCTACTGATGTTTCTGGAGTACAACGATTTTTGGGCATGGTGAATTATCTCTCAAAATTTTACAGACATCTGTCAGACATGTGTGAGCCACTGAGACAGCTAACCCACAAAGATGTGCGTTGGGAATGGACAGAAAGCCAGGAGACTGCTTTCCGAGCAGTAAAGAATGCCATTGCAGATACAGCAACCCTAAAGTATTTCGATCCAGATCGAGAAGTGGTGGTACAATGTGATGCTTCGGAAAAAGGCCTTGGAGCCACATTAATGCAGAACAAACAGCCAATTACATTTGCGAGCAGAGCCCTTACAACAACAGAGCAGGGATATGCGCAGATTGAGAAGGAACTACTGGCTGTGGTATTTGGGATGGAGAAGTTTCACCAGTACACCTATGGTCGACGGGTAACAGTGCAGTTGGATCACAAACCATTGGAGAGCATTACAAAGAAACCATTACTAAATGCCCCAAAGAGACTACAGCGCATGCTGTTGCGACTTCAGAAATATGATGTTGACATCGGGTACTGTCCAGGAAGAGACTTACTGATTGCAGATACGCTAAGCAGAGCTTACCTTCCTAGCACAAAGGATAAGGAGGAAGACATTGAAACCATCAACATGTGTAACTACCTTGCAGTGTCAAAAGAAAAGGTCAAGCAAATCCAGATTTTTACAGAGAAGGATAAAAGTCTCCAGAGTTTAAAAACTGTCATCTTGCAGGGCTGGCCAAAACACAAGCAGCATGCTCCGAGGGAAGTCTCACCATTCTTCCACATAAGAGATGAATTGGCAGTGCAGCAAGGAATCATCTTTAAAGGAGACAGGGCTGTTATACCTGAAGTTCTCAGAAGAGACATATTGAAAACATTGCACTCTTCTCACTTAGGCATGGAAGGATGCCTACGTCGTGCACGAGAATCAGTTTATTGGCCAGGAATGAATGACCACATAAAAAATTACATAGCACAATGTGAAATATGTGCATCCTGCAATGATAAGCAACCAAAGGAGACATTGCAACCTCATGAAATTCCACATAGGCCTTGGTCAAAAATAGGAACAGACTTGTTCACATGGAATGTCAAAGAATACCTGATTACAGTGGACTATTTCTCTAACTTCTGGGAGGTTGATTTGGTGCAGGACACAAGGGCGAGAACAGTGATTAAAAAACTCAAGGCCCATTTTGCCAGGTATGGCATTCCAGATATCGTTTTCTCTGACAATGCGGCACAGTTTACGTCGGAAGAATTCAAAACTTTCAGTAAGAAGTGGGAATTTGAATACCAGACGTCTTCTCCGAGATATCCTCAGAGTAATGGGAAAGCAGAGTCAGCAGTAAAAACGGCCAAAAGACTCATGCAGAAAGCAAACCAGGCGGGTGCTGATGTATATCTGTCTATACTGGATCATAGAAACACACCCACCCAAGGCCTAGACAGCAGTCCGGCACAGAGGCTCATGAGTAGGCGTACAAAGACACTCGTACCAACTGCGTGTCATCTGTTAGAACCAAAGCTGCTGGGAAACATCGAAGCTAAATTAAAGAAGAATCAAGCGAGGCAAGCTTTCTATTACAATAAATCTGCAAAGGATCTGCCTGAGCTCCAGAGAAATGACAACATTCGGCTGCAGCCAAGCAGCACATTTGACACACACTGGCAAAAGGCAAAGGTTGTCCAGAAACTGGGACCTCGGTCCTACGAAATTCTAACAGACGACGGAAGAAGACTAAGGAGGAATCGGAGATATTTGAGGAAAACGCGAGAAAGAGATGATTCATGGCCTTTTGAACAGTATCCAGACACCCAAGACAACGAGGCAGAAAGTACAAGTCAGGCACCAACAGTGACAGCTGATCATCAGGGTGAGGACTCTGGCCAGAGACAGACAATATCAGAACTACCAGATATACCAAGATATACCAGATGTAGAAAGGGACACATCTTATATTACCAGAGCTGGCAGAATTAGCAAAAAGCCGGCGCACCTCAAAGATTATATCTAACTGGACGTACTAGGTTAATTTCTAACTTTGTCATAGTATACTTTAGTTTAGTATCTTTTATTGTTCCTCCAGTTAAAAGAGAAAGGATGTAGCAATATGTTATATGTTCATGTGGCCTCTAGGGGTCTCACTACTTTTATGTGTGTTCTATATTCTTTGTTTGGAACTTGTTGGATGTTGTTGTACACTGGTTTCATGTAATGGAGGTTGAGACATGATGTGAATAAAGAGCCTGGAGATACTCAAAGAGTGTGATTCATGACAGGATTCATCAAACAGAACAATTACCGAGTTCAGTTTTTGTCCCCTTTTTGAATATTGGCACCACATTTGCTATACGCCAGTCCTGTGGTACAGACCCTGTTATTATGGACTCTTTAAAGATTAAAAATAATGGTCTATCAATGACTGTACTTAATTCCTGCAGTACTCGGGGGTGTATCCCATCCGGGCCCGGAGATTTGTCAATTTTAGTGATTTTTAGACGCCGCCGTACTTCCCGCTGGGTTAAGCAGGTGACATTTAATGGGGAATTTTTGTTATCACTGATCATATTGTCTGCCATGGAATTTTCTTTTGTAAATACTGATGAAAAAAGTAATTTAGCATATTGGCTTTTTCCTCATCCTCATCCACCATTTCACCCAGACTATTTTTAAGGGGGCCAACACTATCATTTTTTAGTTTCTTACTATTTATGTAGTTAAAGAATATTTTGGGATTATTTTTACTCTCTCTGGCAATGAGTCTCTCTGTCTCAATTTTTGCTGCCTTGATTTGCTTTTTACAGAATGTATTTAATGTTTTGTATTTATTTAATGCCTCATCACTACCTACTTCCTTTAATTCTCTAAATGCTTTCTTTTTGTCACTTATAGCGCCCCTTACAGCTCTATTTAGCCATATTGGTTTCCTCCTATTTCTAGTATGTTTATTCCCATATGGTATATATTGTGCACAGGTCCTATCCAGGATGCTAATAAACGTCTCCCATTTTCTTTGTGTATTTTTATGTCTCAGGATATCGTCCCAATTAATTGCACCAAGATCATCTCTCATCCGTTGGAAATTTGCCCTCCTGAAGTTTAGTGTCCTTGTAACCCCCCTACTACCCATCTTATTAAAGGATACATGAAAACTTATTATTTTGTGATCACTGTTCCCCAAGTGACCCCCAAACCTTATATTTGATATGTGGTCTGGCCTGTTGGTTAATATTAGGTCTAGCAGTTCCCCCCTTCTTGTTGGGTCTTGAACCAGTTGTGAAAGGTAATTGTCTCTCATAGTTGTCAAAAACTGATTGCCTTTGCTGGAACTGCAGATTTCCGTTCCCCAATCTATTTCAGGGTAGTTGAAGTCCCCCATAATAATGACTTCTCCTTGAGTCGCAGCTTCATCTATTTGCTTTACGAGGATATTCTCCATTGCTTCCATTATTTTTGGAGATTTATAACAAACCCCTATCAGTAATTTATTATTTTTTCCCCCTCCCCTTATCTCCACCCACAGGGACTCTACATTTTCATTAAATTCACCTATATTATCACGCCGGATGGGTTTTAAGGATGATTTTACATACAGACACACCCCTACCCTCGCTTATCTGTACGGTCATTTCGGAAAAGGCTATAGCCCTGCAAGTTAACAGCCCAGTCATGGCTCTCATCCAGCCATGTTTCAGATATCCCCACCATATCATAATTACGCTCCAACAACATTAATTCTAATTCGTCCATTTTGTTGGCGAGGCTTCTGGCATTAGTATACATGCACTTGATGTTCCTCTCTGTACCTCTATTTTTTCTTAAATTATTAACTGTTCTATCCCCACCCCCCATGCCACCGCCACCCCCAACTTCCTTATTTGTGCCCAGGTCTCTATCTGCACTATCTTCCCCTCTTATAAATTGAATACCCTCCCCCCCATCCCTAGTTTAAACACTCCTCCAACCTTCTAGCCATTTTCTCCCCCAGCACAGCTGCACCTTCCCCATTGAGATGCAGCCCGTCCCTAGCGTAGAACCTAGAGCCCACTGAGAAGTTGGCCTAGTTCTGCAGGAACCCAAACCCCTCCTTCCTACACCAATTCATGAGCCACTTATTAAAGGGAACCTGTCACCCCGTTTTTTCCATATGAGATAAAAATACTGTTAAATAGGGCCTGAGCTGTGCATTACAATAGTGTATTTTGTGGACCCCGATTCCCCACCTATGCTGCCGAAATACGTTACCAAAGTAGCCGTTTTCGCCTGTCAATCAGGCTGGTCTGGTCAGATGGGCGTGGTATCTTCCCCCAGATCTTGCTTAGTTTTCCGTTGGTGGCGTAGTGGTGTGCGCATGCCCAAGTCCAGAATCCACTGCACAGGGGAGGGAAAAGAGCGCGATCTGCGGTATTCCTCTGGTGATCGGTGGGGGCGGCCATCTTCCTGTGGCCGCGTGTGCGCAGATCGAGCGCTCTGCTGCCCGGGGCTTCAGGAAAATAGCCACGGGATGCCGTGCGTGCGCAGATTGAGATCGCGGCGGCCATTTTCCTGAAGCAGAGATGCGAACTCTGCTTCAGGAAAATGGCCGCCGCGATCTCCATCTGCGCACGCGCGGCATCCCGTGGCCATTTTCCTGAAGCCCCGGGCAGCAGAGCGCTCAATCTGCGCACGCGCGGCCACAGGAAGATGGCCGCCCCCACCGATCACCAGGGGAATAGCGCAGATCGTGCTCTTTTCCCTCCCCTGTGCAGTGGATTCTGGACTTGGGCATGCGCACACCACTACCCCACCAACGGAAAACTAAGCAAGATCTGGGGGAAGACACCACGCCATAGGTGGGGAACCCACCATAGGTGGGGAATTGGGGTCCACAAAATACACTATTGTAATGCACAGCTCAGGCCCTATTTAACAGTATTTTTATCTCATACGGAAAAAACGAGGTGATAGGTTCCCTTTAACCTCCCTAATCTCCCGTTGCCTCTCGGGCATGCCACATGGAACAGGCAGTATTTCGGAAAATACCACGTTTGAGGTCCTTGCTTTCAGCTTGCAGCCTAATTCCCTGAAATCATCTTTAAGGACCTTCCACCTACCTCTAACTTTGTCATTTGTGCCAATGTGCACCATGACCGCTGGATCCTCACCAGCCCCTCCCAGTAATATGTCAACCTGATCAGCGATGTGTCGGACTCGAGCGTCAGGTAGGCAGCACACCGTTCGACGATCCCTGTCTTTGTGACAGATTGCCCTATCTGTTCACCTAATAATTGAGTCCCCCACTACCAGTACCTGTCTGGCCTGCCCTGCTCTCCTATTTCCCTCCTTACTGTAGCAGTCACTCCTCCGGCTTTCAGAGGACATGCCTGGCTGCAGCAGTGCTACCCCTGTACTGGCACCCCCCTCATCTGCCAACCTAGCAAACTTATTGGGGTGTGTCAGATCAGGACTAGCCTCCCTGGCACTCTTCCCTCTACCCGGCCTTCTAACTGTCACGCAGCTTGCTACTTCACTGTCCTGCAGCTCCATCCTACCATCCCCCCTCATCTATCCCATTGAGCGTCTGCTCAGTGAGCAGAAGACTCCTCCATATTGTCTATGGATCTCAGTGTTGCCAGCTGCACATTTAGATCCAGAATCTGGGCTTCCAAATGCACAACGTGCTCACATCTCGCACAGCAGTATGCACCCTCGACCGGCTGATCAAGGACTGCATACATGTGGCAAGATGTGCACTGGATGGCATTAACAATAATGGAGCTCATTTCCTAAAGGGGATTGCACCAGACAGAAGCGTTAAATAAAAATAAATACAAAGTATTAATAAAATACAGACAGCAATTCCTCCCTTGGAAACTACCTGATCCAAAGTCACTGAAACACAAGTCACACACTTTCGCCGTTCGCACTTACGCTCAGGTCACACTCGCTAAGCTGAAGATTTAAAGATTTTTTTTTTTCTTTTTCCCCTCAGCAGCAATCCACCTTGCTGTTCAATGTTAAAACACAGTTATACCACCAATATAGGGAGTACAATATATATCCTCATCAGTATTCAAAATCCACCTATTCCTGGTATGCTGTGTAAGAGAGTGACTACCGCCACCTAGTCCAACGATGTAATCCATCTGAAGGGGTTAACTAATATTACAAGCAGGAGCCCTGCTATAATGCAGCTGTGCTCCGTGCTTGTAATTCCCCTGCGAATGAATGAAATGTAGGTCAATGACCTACATTTCATTCATTCGCGGTGAGGCGCCCCCTGGTGGATGTCCTCATATGACCTGGAGCGTGGGAAAAAGTTCCCAGGCTGCAGTTCATGAGAACATCCACCAGAGGGCGCCTCACCGCGAATGAATGAAATGTAGGTCAATGACCTACATTTCATTCATTCGCAGGGGAATTACAAGCACGGAGCACAGCTGCATTATAGCAGGGCTCCTGCTTGTAATATTAGTTAACCCCTTCAGATGGATTACATCGTTGGACCTGACAGTACATCAGAAGGTATGTATCTTGTGCGTTTATTATGTTGCCAAGCGAGGGACTGCAAATGGATTTGAGAGAACAATAAATTATTACAACAACCGCTGTGTTTATTTCATTAAAATCCTTTTTAATAATGTGTGTGTGTGTTTTTTAACCCTTTCCTACAATTGGATTAATAATGGATAGGTGTCATAATTGACGCCTCTCCATCATTAATCTGGCTTAATGTCACCTTACAATAGCAAGGTGACATTAACCCTTCATTACCCCATATCCCACCGCTACAGGGAGTGGGAAGAGAGTGGCCAAGTGCCAGAATAGGCACATCTTCCAGATGTGCCTTTTCTGGGGTGGCTGGGGGCAGATGTTTTTAGCCACGGGGGGGCCAATAACCATGGACCCTCTCCTGGCTATTAATATCTGCCCTCAGTCACTGGCTTTACCGCTCTGGCGGAGAAAATTGCGCGGGAGCCCACGCCAATTTTTTCCGCCATTTAACCCTTTATTTAAGCAGCTACAGCGCTAAAATTTTGCACATACACACTACTAACATTAGTAGTGTGGAATATGCAAAAAAAAGGGGGATATGAGATGGTTTACTGTATGTAAACCATGTCTCATATCATGTCGGGTTTGTGCAGGAGAAATGAAAAGCCGGCAATTGAATTACCGGCTTTTCACATAGATCGCGCTGATTGAAATCTAAATACAGAATATATATATATGTGTCACAATGACATATATATATATATATATATATATATACTGTATATATGTTTTCCCTAACATTTGAGCACATAAATCCATTAGATGTCGGTTTTGCAAGCCTGCGCGAAAATCTCGCAGTACGGATGCCATACGGATTACATACGGAGGATGCCATGCGCAAAATACGCTGAAACACCCTGACTACGGATCAATATTTTGGGAACATTTCTCCGTATTACGGCCATAGTACGGACGTATAATACGTGGCGTATTGTCTTACGCCAAGTGTGACGCCGGCCTTAGACTGGAGTGGCATGTGTGACTCGATCACTGATCCATTCATTCCCTCAGTGGCTGCGAGCGCAGCTCTTGTTCTTTTCTGTACGCCCCAAAGAGAATGATTGAAGCTGCGGTCAAATATCAAACTTGCTGCTGCATTTTAAAATGGGGATAAAAACGACCTGTTAGGGATTAAATGTCCCAATTTTATCGATCAGTGCAGTTTCCAATGGTCGGACCCAAACTATCAATAAGTTATCATTATCACCTATCCTTTGGAGCCTATGGATCAGTGATAATTTGTTTTAACCAAAGAACTCATTTTAGTGCAACCTACCGTAATTGTACATCCCAGTTATAGTATGTGCACAGTAGATGTGCAGGAGCCACCTGTGTTTTACAGTTGGTGCTCCACTGTAACAGGGATGAAGGCTAACAGATATTTGCATATAGCTGTAGGGTGGGCCTCTGGCATAAATTTCTCCTGTGGTCCCCAGACACCCCAGTCCGTCGCTGCACATCAGTATATAATCAGTTTGGCATTTCTCTTTCAGATGATATTTCTGATGATTTCATTTTCTGTCTAGAAAACAGCCAATCAGTATTATGGATAAAAAGAAATATGAGAGCAATTAGCTGAAAAGGCAAGATAACATTAGCTTGGGAGAGCATTGAATTATGTTTTAATGATGAAATAAGAAGAATATAACATATGGGATACAGCCTAAGGCCGGGGTCACACTTGCAAGTGCAATACAAGAAACTCGTGTCAGTCTCTACCCGACACTGCCGCCGGCACTCGGGACTGGAGCGTGCGGCTGCATGTATTTCTATGCAGCTGAACGCTCTGGTCCCGAGTGCCGGTAGCAGTGCCGGGTATTGACTTGTGCGAGTTTCTCGTATTGCACTCACAAGTGTGACCTCAGCCTAACGCTCATGGTGGGTTGGATTAATTTATATCTCCAAAGTCTCATTATAGTATCAAGCAATTTGTCTGAGTCCCCATGAGGAAGATGAAACCTCCCAAGATTTGATCAACTATCCAAAAGTATCACTATTTTTGTTCATATAAGATTAAGCAATTGAGCCATTATATTACTGGATATTCACAAACTCTACAATCTTAATAACGGGCGTATTGAAGGCTGGGTTGACACTCGGAGGCTTTCGTGTTGACTACAACCACATTTGCATGCAATGGTTAATGAATGCATGACTTTTAAGGTAATACTTTTGTGTGAAAAAGTGTTTACCCCTTTCCTGATTTCCTATTCTTTTGCATTTTTGTCACACTTAAATGTTTCAGATCACCAAACAAATCTAAATATTAGACAAAGAGAACACAAGTAATCAAAAAAAGCACTTTTTAAATGAAGGTCTTAATTATTAAGGGAAAAAGAGATCTAAACATACAAGGCTCTGTGTGAAAAAGTGATTGCCCCCCTTAAAACACAACTTAACTGTGGTTTATTACATCTTTGGAAAGCTGAGTTCACATTCCCTAGCTACACTCAGGCCTGATTACTGTCACACCTGTTCTCAATCAAGAAATCACTCAAATAGGACCTGCGTGACAAAGTAAAGTGCCTCAAAAGCTATAGATAATTCCGTGAACCAAATAAATTATGATACAATTGAGAAACAATGTACCATATATACTCAAGTATAAGCTGAGTATTTCAGCACATTTTGTTGTGCTGAAAACACCTCTGTCAGCTTATACTTGAGTGAGGGTACCAGAAAACAGAGGGGGAGAGGCAGAAGTGGGTCACAGGAGGCAGCAGCCGGCTGCTGTGGCTAAAGCCTGTCCCCACTGCTAAAGAGAAATGAATATTCACTGTGCTGGCAGTGCTGGCAGTCAATATTCATTTCTCTGTCATAGCGGGCACAGTAGTCGCAGCCGCCAGCTTCCTGCAGCTGCTGGGCGGTGACATGTGCCCACCACTTAAAAGAAATGAATATTCACTTCACTCCCATGGGAGTGGAGAGAAGTGAATATTAATTTCCCTTAAGTAGCGGGCACATTAAAAGAAATGAATATTCACTTCTCTCCACTCCCATGGGAGTGAAGAGAAGAGAATATTCAATTCTTTTAAGTAGCGAGTACACATGACCGCACGGCGGCTGGAGCTGACACTGTGCACCATGCTTACTAGCAATGAATACTCACTGCCCTCCATGCTCATAGTCCCGGCATGGAGAGCAGTGAGTATTCTGGCAGCTGTGCTCTGCTTGTAAGTAGTGCAAAGACGTCCCTGCCATGCGCTGCTTACAAGCATAAATCAGCTGCTTGCACCAGAACAAGACGCTGCGAGGGAGCGCAGCAATGTAGGTGGTTTATTTTATTATGTTTTTTTAATGGGTTTCATGCATACAAGGATAGGGATGAGAAGGCCATGCATACCAGGATAAGGATGAGGAGACATGCAGGCCAGGATAGGGATGAGGAGCCATGCATACCAGGATAGGGATGAAGAGCCATGCTTACAAGGATAGGGAGGAAGAACCATCCATACCAGGATAGGGATGAGGAGCCATGCATACCAGGATAGGGATGAGGAGCCATGCAGGCCAGGATAGGAATGAGGAGCCATGCATTCCAGGATAGGGATGAGGAGCAATGCAGACCAGGATGGGGATGAAGAGCCATGCATACAAGGATAGGGAAGAAAAACCATGCATACCAGGATAGGGATGAGGAGTCATGCATATCAGGATAGGGATGAGGGGACAATGCATACCCAGCTTATACTCTAGTCAATACATTTTCCCATTTTTTTGTGGTAAAATTGGGTACCTTGGCTTATACTTGGGTCAGCTTATAATCGAGTATATACCGTAATTGAAAACTATCTATTCTGGAAAAGGTTATAAAGCCATTTCTAAAGCTTTGGGACTCCAGCAAACCACAGTGAGAGCCATTATCTGCAAATGACGAAAACATGGAAAAGTGGTGAACCTTCCCAGGATTGGCTGTCTGACAAAAATTACCCCAAGAGTGCAGCGACGACTCATCCAAGAGGTCACAAAAGACCATGCAACAACATCCAAAGACCTGCAGGCTTCAGTTAAGGTCAGTGTTCATGACTCCAACTTAAGAAAGAGACTGGGCCAAAATTTTCTGCAAGGCAGAGTTCCAAGATAAAAACCACTGCTGAGCAATAAGAACATAAAGACTCATCTCAGTTTTTGCCAGAAAACATCTTGATGATCCCCAAGACTTTTGGTAGAATACTCTGTAGACTGACAAGACAAAATTTTAACTTTTTGGAAATTGTATGTTTCATTACATCTGGTGTAGAAGTAGCACAGCATTTCAGAAAAGGAACATCATACCAGCAGTAAAATATGGTGGTGGTAGTGTGATGATCTGGGGCTGTTTTGCTGCTTCAGGACCTGGAAGACTGGATGTGGTAAATGGAACTATGAATTCTACTGTCTACCAAAAAATCCTGAATTGGAATGTCCAGTCATCTGTTCGTGACCTCAAGCTGAAGCACACTTGGGTTATGCAGCTGGACAATGATCCAAAACACACCAGCAAATCCACCTCTAAATGGCTTAAGAAAAACAAACTTAAGACTTTTGAGTGGCCTAGTCAAAGCCCTGACCTTAATTGAGATGCTGTGGCATGACCTTAAAAATGAAGTTCATGCTCAGAAACCCTCCAATGTGGTTGAATTACAACAATTCTGCAATGATGAGTGTGCCAAAATTCCTACAGAGCATTGTAAAAGAATCATTGGCAGTTATTGCAAATGCTTGATTGCAGTTGTTGCTCTAAGTGTGGCCCAACTAGTTATTAGATTTAGGGGGCAAACACTTTTTTACACAGGACCTTGTAGGTTTGGTTTTATTTTTCTCTTAATTATAAAAAACCTTAATTTAAAAACTACACTTTGTGTTTACTTGTGTTATCTTTGTCTAATGTATAAATTTGTTTGGTGATCCGAAACATTTAATTAAATGTGACACACATGCAAAAGAATAGGAAATCAGGAAAACATTTTTTACACAACTGTACTAAAGTGTTATCACCAAACTCCTGTGGCCATTGGCCACCATATGCAGGCGTGGTTTTGGACGCATTGATTAGCCACAGAATGGAAACATAGTAAAAGTATTTTATAATCTAATTCCATCAACTCAACTTGATATAGACGTCAGACATCTCAAAGGCAAACAATAGTGGTTTAAACACCCTGTTGTAGTTGATAGGGAACAGTTATTTTTCCAAATAAATGATTTAAGTATTGGTTTACTTATCTAACTTGGCCTCCCTCTTACCAGCTCTCCCCACTCCAATCTGTCCTGAATGCTGCAGCCAGGATCATATTCCTCACCAACCGTTATTCCGATGCCTCTACCTTGTGCCAGTCATTACACTGGTTACCCATCCACTCCAGAATCCAGAACAAACTTATTACCCTTATCCACAAAGCGCTCTATGGCTCAGCACCACCCTACATCTCCTCCCTGGTCTCAGCCTACCACCCTACCTGTGCTCTCCGTTCTGCTAATGACCTGAGGTTAGCATCCTCAATAATCAGAACCTCCCACTCCCCTCTCCAAGGCTTTTCACGTGCTGCGCCAATTCTTTGGAATGCAATACCCAGGTTAATAATTAATCCCCAATCCCCACAGTTTTAAGCGTGCCCTAAAAACGCATTTGTTCAGACTGGCCTACCGTCTCAACGCATTAACCTAACTATCCCTGTGTGGATCATTCAAAAAGCTTAAAGGGAACCTGTCACCCCCCCAGGCGTTTGAAACTAAAAGAGCCACCTTGTGCAGCAGTAATGCTGCATTCTGACAAGGTGGCTCTTTTAGTTCTGGGTGCTGTAACTGCAGAAATAATCCGTTTTGTAATTTGTCCCATATACCTTTTTTCAGTCAAGGAGGCAGGCCTTTCCCCCCCTGCTGCAGACGCCCCACAGCCGTCACTCAAATCCTCTTGGCGCCGGGCGCCACCTCCTCATCGCTGTTTTGAAATGAGCTGGCGCCTGCGCTCTTTTCTCCTGCCTTGGGCAGGCGCAGTGAGCGCTGCCCGTCTGTGCTCATATGCAGTCTAGCTGACTGCGCCTGTGCGGCCGCCCTTCCTGGGAATCCCAGCCCCGCAGTGAGAATAAATCAGAAGACACTGCGGGGCGGGGATTGACTGAAGAAAGGTATTTGGGACAAATTACTAAACTGATTATTTCTGCAGTTACAGCACCAATAACTAAAAGAGCCACCTTGTCAGAATGCAGCATTACTGCTGCACAAGGTGGCTCTTTTAGTTTCAAACGCCTGGGGGGGGGGTGACAGGTTCCCTTTAAACCATAATCAGGTTCCTCGCATCATGTTCTGTTACCATCCACCTCTCGTGTCTCCCCTTTTCCTCATAGATTGTAAGCTTGCGAGCCGGGCTCTCATTCCTCTTGGTATCTGTTTTGATCTCTGTTTATTGTTATGCTGTAATGTCTATTGTCTGTATAAGTCCCCTCTACATTGTAAAGTGCTGCGGAATATGTTGGCGATATATAAATAAATATTATTATTGTTAGTATTATCTAATAAAACTATAAAATCTGCATCTATACACTGTAGGCAAGAAAGGACAACTTCAATTAATTCTGCTCACTATCTGAAGTAAAGGAGGCCAATGGCATAAAGGAAGTATTTAGTGTTTTAGTCAGTAACTCCCACCTGCATAGTTATGCTTTGCATTATTATACTGATGCCAATTACAATTTTTCCTCCTATTCTCCATTTGTTTTTGTTTTGATTTTTTAATAAAGTCTTTATATTTATATATCCTCCCTGTCTCACAACCCTAAACAGCTATTCAAAACCTTCAATTCTCTCCTCCGTCCACTAGCACCTCCTCCCTCTCCACTTAGCACAGCTGAAGACTTTGCCTCATTCTTCAAACAGAAGATTGATAACATGAGAGAAAGCTTTGACATACAACCAACAGAGTCCTGTTGTGAACTCTGTTTCCGGGCTCCCTCCTGTGGTCATGAGTGGTACTGTGTGAGTTCTCTCTTTGGGCTCCTCCTGGTGGCTCTTTTTGTTATTTTGCAGGTTTCTGGCAGGATCAGCTGTCTCGTCATCTGCTAGTTAGGTTTCCTATTTAATCCACCTGGCCCTTCATTCCTTGCCTGTTGCCGTTGTATTCAGTGCTATTCTGATTGCTCCTGTCTACATCCGTTATCAGTCTCTCTAAGAGAAGCTAAGTTCTGTTTGCTTATTTTTGCTCATCTGTGTTCAAGATGTTTCCTAGTATATGATGAGTTTTTGTCCAGCTTGCTAATATGTGATTTCCCTGCTTGCTGGTGCTCTGGGGTGCTGAGTTGCTCCCCCCACATCGTTAGTTGGTGTGGGGGTTCTCGCATTCTCTGCGTGGATATTTTTGCATAGGGTTTTTTACTGACCGCACAGATCCCTTGCTATTTTCTGCTATCTAGCGTTAGCGGGCCTCATTTGCTTAACCTGTTTCATCTCTGCGTTTGTCTTTTCCTCTTAACTCACCGTTATTATTTGTGGGGTGCTTCTATATCTCTGGGGGATTTCTCTGAGGCAAGTGAGGTCTTTACTTTCTCTTTAGGGGTAGTCAGTTTCTCAGGCCGTGAAGAGACGTCTAGGATTTCAGGAAACGTTCCACGGCTGCCTATAGTGTGTGCGGTTAGGATCAGGTTTGCGGTTAGTCCAGTTACCACATCCCCAGAGCTCGTCCTATTATTTTCTACTTAGCTGGTTAGATTTGTGATCCTAAGCCACTAGGATCATAACAGAGTCCCTCCTCCTAACTACTCAGCTCTCCTCCTCCAAAACCAGCTTCTCCACCATTACAGAAGAACAACTTTCTGCCCTACTCTCGAGATCACATCTCATTACCTATGCACTTGACCCGATCCCATCCCAATTCATCCCAAACCTCACCACAGTCTTCATCCCAACCCAAACCCATCTCTTCAACCTATCAATAACAACTAGTGTTTTCTCCTCATGCTTCAAACATGCCTCAATCACACCCATCCTTAAAAAGCAATTGCTTGACCCATCCTCTGCATCTAGCTATTGCCCCATATCACTTCTCCCCTACGCCTCAAAACTACTGGAACAACATGTCCATTTCGAGCTGTCCTCCCACCTCTTTTCCTGCTCCCTCTTCGACCACTTACAATCTGGTTCCTGACCACATCACTCCACTGAAACTGCCCTAACAAAAGTCACCAATGACCTACTGACAGCCAAAGCCAAGCGACCCTACTTTGTCCTCCTCCTCCTGGACCTGTCCTCTGCCTTTGACACAGTGGACCACTCCCTATTACTACAGACCCTTTCATCTCTTGTCATCACTGACTTGGCCCTTTCTTGGATAGCGTCATAGCTAACAGTCCGGACATTCAGTGTCTCCCACTCACACACCACCTTCTCACCTCACCCCCTATCTGTCAGAGTCCCGCAAGGTTCAGTTCTAGGGCCTCTGCTCTTCTCCATTTACATCTTTGGCCTGGGACAGCTCATAGAATCTCACGGCTTGCAGAATCACCTCTATGCTGATGACACACAGATCTACATCTCTGGACCACATATATCCGCCCTACTAACCAAAATTCCAGAATGTCGGTTCGCTATTTCATCCTTTTTCTCTGATAGATTTCTAAAACTTAACATGGACAAAACAGAATTCATCATCTTCCCCCATCTCACTCGACTCCCCCAACATACCTATCAATTAAAGTAAATGGCTGCTCACTCTCCCCAGTCCCACAAGCTTGCTGCCTCAGGGTAATCCTTGACTCTGATCTTTCCTTCAAACCACATATCCAAGTCTTTTCCACTTCCTGCCAACTTCAACTCAAACATATTTCCTGGATCCGTACATTCCTCAACCTAGAATCTGTAAAAACTCTAGTGCATGCCCTCATCATCTCCCGCCTTGACTACTGCAACCTCCTATCTTAAACTCTGCTGCCCATCTAATCCACCTGTCCCCCCACTATTCCCCAGCCTCTCCTCTCTGTTAATACCTTCACTGGCTCCCTAATACCCAGAGACTCCAGTTTAAAACCCTAACATGGCATACAAAGCCATTCACAGCCTGTCTCCTCCATACATCTGTGACCTTGTCTGCATGCAACCTCCGATCCTCACAAGACCTCCTTCTCTACTCCCCTCTTATCTCCTCTTCCCACAATTGCATACAAGCTTTCACCCGTGCATCCCCCCTACTCTGGAACTCTCTACCCCAACATATGAGACTTTACTGTGGAAACCTTCAAAATGTAGCTGAAGACACCACTTCCGACAAGGCTACAACCTGCAGCAACCTCCGATCCACCAAACCGCTGCCTATTGTATCCTCACCCATCCCTTGTAGATTGTGAGCCCTCGCGGGCAGGGTCCTCTCTCCTCCTGTACTAGTCATGTATTGTTTAAGATTACTGTACTTGTTTTTTATTATGCATACCTCTTTTCACATGTAAAGCATCATGGAATAAATGGCGCTATAATAATAAATAATAATATATTGACAAAGCACAAAGTCACAATTTACCATTTTCAAAAAGCTAAATGTGAAATTTCAATAAATTGAACGATTATCCATTTTTAGATGGGAGAATAGACAAAATAATGCATGTATAAAATCCTATTACTGTAAAATCCATAGGCCTTCTAGGCTTTGTAGCGCTAGACATTCCTAAACAAAAACTGGTAAAAAAAAAAAAGTACAACGGAACTTAGATGCATTTGTTAGCTTGTATTATTATGTGTAGAAATATTGGTATAAAAGGTGTTTCAATTATTTTCTAAGGCAGGGACCTATGCTTTCTGCGCAGTCACAAAGACTAAATAGTTATTTTTCCCGGTCTATAATCATCCCTTCTTTTACCCAGGCAGTAAGTTTACTGCTGCACACAATAGCCCTCTCCAGTCTTAGGTTTGGGAGACCTGAGTGACCTAGGAAAGTTAATTAGTGGGCTAACAAAGAATAAGGCAGAGTAGAATACATCGCCTCTCCTCCAGCCAAAGATGTCATCCATTAATTAGGGAAATCGTTAAGGTGGCCTTTATTGAGTCCATTGAAAATCTGCAGTTGGCGGTCGACAGTTTTGATCAGATTTGCCCCAGCTAAATAATGCTACCCTTAATGGTAAGAAGGATTTCAGGAGGTGGAATGGGGAGGGATGTGTTTCAGCAACATTACAGTTAAATAGCCGCCAATTGTGACAGCTTTGATTCTCAGAGCATACTTTGTCCATGATGTAATCTTTATTGAACCTGGTAGAGAAGGGGAGGGAGAAAAGAATAAGAGTTGGAGATAGAGAAGGAGGGAGAGTTAGAATGGTGGAAAGAAAAAGCTAAGAGACACACTGGTGAAGAAAAGGATTAATGAACTCTAGAGAGAAGAGAGACAATGTCTATGAGTAACATGGAGGGATGAGTGGACATTGAGAGATAAAGGTTTAAACAGGGGCACACTATACAAAAGAAATGAAACAACAAAAAAGATCCATGGACTTGGGGTTACCATGCAATAAATGCCAGAAGAGTAGAGATATCACTGAGATGTCAAAACAGAGCCCATCTTATCAGGACTTACAATGGAATGAAACATTGAGAAGACTACTATATCATATATGATCACTCCGAAGAAAAAGACAAAGAAGATACACCCACAAAAATCCTGGCACAGCCAAAAATTAAATTTATTTTACAATTAAAATAGGAAAAAGAAAAAAGCCAAGAAATTTTCATTTCAGCATATCACAAAGCTAAAAACAGGACATGAACCCCTCATTTAATGTCCAACTCTATGGACTATTAAGTTAATGAATCCCCACACTATTAAAAACAAAAATGAATAAATATAACATGAGTAAATGGTAATGTAGCGCCCCCACTGCCGCAGGGCCAAGGGGTACCCGGTACCGGGCCTCTGAGTCTCTGCTCTGGGGTTGTCACGGTGGCTAGGCCCGGTCCGTGACCCTGCTGAGGGGCGTACAGTAATAGATGTGGATGGTGGTGGTGATGCGGTGCAGTAAATAACGAGGACACCAGGTTGCAGTCTCTTTACCTCTTTACTGAAGGCTTCTGGGTCCTCAGTCCGGAGTACGGTTAACCAGGCTGCGCAAGTCCGGCCGGTCCGATGGCACCTCCAGAGTTCCCTTTGCAGGTGGAAATCTGTGCCTTCCTTCTAGCGCTTGTGTGTTGTGGTCCTCCCCTGCTGTGCTTACGGGATAGTCCCCACAACTGTTGTGTCTGTTTCTCGTGTTCTCTCACAACAACTCGATTCTGATGTTCTTCTTAATCTCGTCCCCCAGATCTTATGGTAGGACGCACCCGTATGACGGGAAGGCTCGGAGCTCTTCCGGGACCCTAGAGTCGCCCCTCTCCACAAGTTGCCCCCTATGTCTGCGTAGGTGATGTAGGTGAGACAGCCAGCCTATAGTTCTCTGTCCTGCCGTTGGTTTGAAGTAATACTTAGAGCTCTGTACTTCCTCGGCGTTCCGGCCACCGGTTAGTTACGCCTCAGTAGGATGTTGCCTCGGTCTAACAGCACGACTCCTACTGGTATTTCTCCCTGTTGCGTTGATCTCGTTTCTCACTCAGCACAATAAATCTCGCTTCTTGTCCTTTCTTAGGGCACCGCCGCTATGAACTGCAGGCGCGGTCCCGTAGCTTTCTCTCTGATTGCCAGGCCTCTGTCAGTATCCCACCCCTGACAGGGACCCTACCGAATCTTCCCCTACAACACCCTCTGCCACAAGGTGTTGTCTGGTTCCAACCCAGTCAGCGTTCTCTCTAACTTCCTGCCTAACCCCCAGTTTTACCAGACTGTGAGGAGTGGCCTAATGAATAGTACCCTTAGCTCCCCCTGGAGGCCAGACTGTGAAATGTATTGGTGTCTGTGATACCTGGTCAGATGAACTCCTTCAGTGCCATCAGACGTACCATAGCCCCCCTTAGCGGCGGAGCCACAGTACTGCAATGACCAGGACTCTGGGGCGCTGCACTCCCCCCCGGTTAAATCCAGTACTCCTGGACTGGGAAGAAAACAACAATACATGTCAGCAAAAAGACATACAATTTTGAAAGTGCAAGTACAAGTCAACTTTTTAACAGAGCTTCCCTTTATGGGAGGTGAGGACACTTGAACGTTACAAACATGGTTAAATACTTTTAAATAACTTGACTATAAATAACTTTTCTTACCCAACCGGGTATTCTACTAAGTGCAAAATTTTTGAACAATAATCCAACTTTGCCTTTAAGGACGTACCTGCTGAATCCACTAAAGACCTTCTTATAATCACATTATAAGGTTACTGAACATTTTTACATTCTCCTACTTTAAGTCTGCAGGACCGCCTGTCCTAACCGCTCCAGGCCTATTGCTTCTCCTTTCTGTTACAGGACCGCCCCTTTCCCCCCGGGCCTACTGTCCTTCCACTACTATACACAGTATAGAACATATCATTTTTCTTTCAGTTTAAGATCACTGAGCCATCTCTGTATGGCTCCTAGGAGGACTCACTAACTAACCCCGTATGGGTTCACTTTCTGTCCTCATTCTCTAACACATTATCAAACATTTCTTACAATCCACTAGTTGGCTACATATAACTTCTTCATACATATAACTTCTTCATATTAGCATCATTACTTTTTCTTTCAAGACATTATTGCCATCTAACCTTCTTAAGGCAACACTGTATATAAGTGCAAGATGTGAACATCCCCTTTAAGAGGGAACCAAGTCTCTATGAGGTAGTGCAACTTTTCAAGCTGCAAGTCCGTATGCAGCAAGGACTCCAGTGCAGGTTCCAAGAACCGTATCTTCGCAAAGAGTCCGTCTTTTATGTAAAACCAGTAGAGAGCACCTTTAAGAAGGTGCAAACTATATACAAGGAGTTTGTATCATGCATTGTTCATGATTCAGCAGTTCTTTGATAACTTGTGCAAACGCAGAAAACAAACAAAAACAATAGGGATCCCGGGTCAACAAAGGGATCCCTTTAAGAGTAACCCTAGACGGGTTTTAGCAGCAAAACGGTGAAAACAATTAACTTATTTACAGTTGCAGAGTATCAGTACAGTTACTTGAACCACTCAGGAGGCAGCACCGGCGGAGGCAGCCCCCTAGGGTATTGCGCACCGCCTGGTACTACATAAGGAGACGTGTTGTCCCATCTGGGGGTCTGCGTACCCACTGTCTTTAGTTCTGGAGCAGCACGGGCAACACCCACTGGAAGAGGTGCCTCCTTGGCCACAAGGGTGGTGGAGGTGACAATGCTGCATGTCGTGGTCTTGACCATAGTGCACGTGGGGGTGACCTCGGTGGTCCTGGTAATGACCATGGGCTGACCACAAGGGGGCACCTTTGCTACAGGGGTTAGCTTCACTGGTACCTTAACCGGGGGTATCACAGGGCCCTGCCTCTTGCGGACATTCAGGGCAAACCACCCCTTTTCCCCAAAGTGCCTGGTGTACGAGACTTCATCCCCCGGGTAGAGATCCCAGTCTGGGTGGCCCTCTCTGAGATGCGACTCAACATCCCTTCAGTTTACAAACACCTCCGCATACAGGCCCGGCTCTTTAATGAAGCCCCAGCCTCCGCGGAGCTTGAAGGTGGTGATGATGCCCTGCCTGCGCGGGGCATGGTGAGCGGTGGGGTCCTTGCGGGCCCGGTCCTTGACCGCCAGGTCTTTCTGATGGTAGGCCTCCAGCCCGGCCTGGTACGCCTTTTCCTTCTCCTTCCACTGCTGTTCCAGCTGGGCCTGGTATTCCTCCCAGCTCAGGGCCTGCACCATCTCCCCTTCCCGTGTCTTCACCCCGGGGAACCCCATGAGGTCGGATCCTGGGTTCACCCAGCGGCATACCGTGCGCTCCGCATGGGTCTCACACAACAGGGTGGTTGGCGCGATCGGGGCCTTCAGGCGGTGTTCCATGCCCGTTGCCTCCTCCCATGGTAACAGGCATTGGAGTCTATGGGTCCCAGGGAGAGGGGGTGCCGCAACGGGGCCTATTAACAAGTCCTCCGCCGGCGGGACAGGGTCGACGGACTCACCAGCCGATGCAGGTTCCTCCTCCGCGGCGGGTTCCACTAACGGTGTCGGCGAGGGCCTCAGCAACAACCTGGTAGCGGTACAGGATCCGATGTCAGAGGACTTCCTTCCGGCACTTCCTGGTGCGGAGCCTGGGCCCCCGCGTTCAGCTGAAGGAGCTGGTGAATCAGGTCTCCCATCTCAGCCTGCAAAAGATCAGCGCTGTCCGTGGAGAACTGGCTGCGGTACTCGTCCGGGTAGTTGGGGGAGACTTCTGCTTCCACCCCACATTTGGGTTCCGAGCTGCTGGCCATGGCGTCCTCCACGTGGGTCGCTTCCTGATCCTTTTCCCGCTCTCTCCTTCGTGGGCGGTTTCGCTTTCTCTGTTTCCGCTGTCATGATCTCAATGGCAAGAGAACATAGCATAAGCATATATAGGAACTAGCTCTTGGAAGATGGGAACTGAGCTGACCATGAACTAAACCTAACGCACAACTAGCAGTGGCCGGGTAGCATGCCTACGTTGATTCTAGATGCCCAGCCCAGCCGGAGGACTAAATAAAGCTAGCAGAGGAAAATATTAGTCCTAGCTCACCTCTAGAGAAATACCCCGAAAGGAGACAGAGGCCCCCCACATGTATTGGCGGTGAGTTGAGATGAAATAACAAACGTAGTATGAAAATAGGTTTAGCAAATTTGAGGTCCACTTACTACATAGCAGAAGACAGAAAGGACACTTTCATGGCCAGCCGAAAACCCTATCAAAAACACCATCCAGAAATTACTTTAAAACTCTGGCATTAACTCATAACACCAGAGTGGCAATTCCCGTTCACAAGAGCTTTCCAGACACAGTAACGAAACTACAGCTGTGAACTGGAACAAAATGCAAAAACAAACATGGACAAGAGTCCAACTTATCTAGTAGTTGTCTAGGAGCAGGAACAAGCACAGAGAGGCTTCTGATAACATTGTTGACCGGCAAGCAACTAACAGAGCAGCAAGGTTATATAGCGACTCCCACATCTTGATGGGAACAGGTGAACAGAGAAGATGAAGACACCAGTTCAATTCCACCAGTAGCCACCGGGGGAGCCCAAAATCCAAATTCACAACAGTACCCCCCCCTCAAGGAGGGGGCACCGAACCCTCACCAGAACCACCAGGGCGATCAGGATGGGCCCTATGAAAGGCACGAACCAGATCGGAGGCATGAACATCAGATGCATTCACCCAAGAATTATCCTCCTGGCCGTATCCCTTCCACTTGACCAGATACTGGAGTCTCCGTCTGGAAACACGAGAGTCCAAGATTTTCTCCACAACGTACTCCAACTCACCCTCAACCAACACCGGAGCAGGAGGCTCAACGGAAGGCACAACCGGTACCTCATACCTGCGCAATAATGACCGATGAAAAACGTTATGAATAGAAAAGGATGCAGGGAGGTCCAAACGGAAGGAAACAGGGTTAAGAATCTCCAATATCTTATACGGGCCGATAAACCGAGGCTTAAACTTAGGAGAAGAGACCCTCATAGGGACAAAACGAGAAGACAACCACACCAAATCCCCAACAGAAAGCCGAGGACCAACACGACGGTGGCGGTTGGCAAAAAACTGAGTCTTCTCCTGGGACAACCTCAAATTGTCCACCACCTGCCCCCAGATCTGATGCAATCTCTCCACCACAGCATCCACTCCAGGACAATCCGAAGATTCCACCTGACCAGAGGAAAATCGAGGATGAAACCCCGAATTACAGAAAAACGGGGACACCAAAGTGGCAGAGCTGGCCCGATTATTGAGAGCGAACTCCGCCAATGGCAAAAAAGCAACCCAATCATCCTGGTCAGCAGACACAAAACACCTCAGATATGTCTCCAGGGTCTGATTAATCCGCTCGGTCTGGCCATTCGTCTGAGGATGGAAAGCGGACGAAAAAGATAAATCTATGCCCATCCTAGCACAGAATGCCCGCCAAAATCTAGACACGAATTGGGTCCCTCTGTCAGAAACGATATTCTCAGGAATACCATGCAAACGAACAACATTTTGAAAAAACAGAGGAACCAACTCGGAAGAAGAAGGTAACTTGGGCAGAGGAACCAAATGGACCATCTTAGAAAAACGGTCACACACCACCCAGATGACAGACATCTTCTGAGAAACAGGCAGATCTGAAATAAAATCCATCGAGATGTGCGTCCAAGGCCTCTTAGGAATAGGCAAGGGCAACAATAATCCACTAGCCCGAGAACAACAAGGCTTGGCCCGAGCACAAACGTCACAAGACTGCACAAAGCCTCGCACATCTCGTGACAGGGAAGGCCACCAGAAGGACCTTGCCACCAAATCCCTGGTACCAAAAATGCCAGGATGACCTGCCAAAGCAGAAGAATGAACCTCAGAGATGACTCTACTGGTCCAATCATCAGGAACAAACAGTTTATCAGGTGGGCAACGATCAGGTCTCTCCGCCTGAAACTCCTGCAAGGCCCGCCGCAGGTCTGGAGAAACGGCTGACAATACCACTCCATCCTTAAGGATACCTGTGGGCTCAGAGTTACCAGGCGAGTCAGGCTCAAAACTCCTAGAAAGGGCATCCGCCTTAACATTCTTAGAACCCGGTAGGTATGACACCACAAAATTAAACCGAGAGAAAAATAATGACCAGCGCGCCTGTCTAGGATTCAGGCGCCTGGCGGTCTCAAGATAAATCAAATTTTTGTGGTCAGTCAATACCACCACCTGATGTCTGGCCCCCTCAAGCCAATGGCGCCACTCCTCAAAAGCCCACTTCATGGCCAAAAGCTCCCGATTCCCAACATCATAATTCCGCTCAGCGGGCGAAAATTTACGGGAAAAGAAGGCACAAGGCCTCATCACGGAGCAGTCAGAACTTTTCTGCGACAACACTGCCCCAGCTCCGATCTCAGAAGCGTCGACCTCAACCTGAAAAGGTAGAGCAACATCAGGCTGACGCAACACAGGGGCAGAGGAAAAACGGCGCTTAAGCTCCCGAAAGGCCTCCACAGCATCAGGGGACCAATCAGCAACATCAGCACCCTTCTTAGTCAAATCGGTCAATGGCTTAGCAATATCCGAAAAACCAGCAATAAATCGACGATAAAAGTTAGCAAAGCCCAAAAATTTCTGAAGACTCTTAAGAGAAGAGGGCTGCGTCCAATCACAAATAGCTTGAACCTTGACAGGATCCATTTCAATGGAAGAGGGGGAAAAAATATATCCCAAAAAGGAAATCCTCTGTACCCCAAAAACACACTTAGAACCCTTCACACACAAAGAATTAGACCGCAAAACCTGAAAAACCCTCTTGACTTGCTGGACATGAGAGTCCCAGTCATCCGAAAAAATCAGAATATCATCCAGATACACAATCATAAATTTATCCAAATAATCGCGAAAAATATCATGCATAAAGGACTGGAAAACTGACGGAGCATTAGAAAGACCAAAAGGCATCACTAAATACTCAAAGTGGCCCTCGGGCGTATTAAATGCGGTTTTCCACTCATCCCCCTGCCTGATTCGCACCAAATTATACGCCCCACGAAGGTCAATCTTAGAGAACCACTTGGCCCCCTTTATGCGAGCAAACAAATCAGTCAGCAACGGCAATGGGTATTGATATTTAACAGTGATTTTATTCAAAAGCCGATAATCAATACATGGTCTCAAAGAGCCGTCTTTTTTTGACACAAAGAAAAAACCGGCTCCTAAGGGAGATGACGATGGACGAATATGTCCCTTTTCCAAGGACTCCTTTATATATTCTCGCATAGCAGCATGTTCAGGCACAGACAGATTAAATAAACGACCCTTTGGGTATTTACTACCCGAGATTAAATCTATGGCACAATCGCACTCTCGGTGCGGAGGTAACGAACCAAGCTTGGATTCTTCAAAGACGTCACGATAGTCAGACAGGAACTCAGGAATTTCAGAGGGAATGGATGATGAAATGGAAACCACAGGTACATCCCCATGAGCCCCCTTACATCCCCAGCTCAACACAGACATAGCTCTCCAGTCGAGGACTGGGTTGTGAGATTGCAGCCAAGGCAATCCTAGCACCAAATCATCATGTAGATTATACAGCACCAGAAAGCGAATAATCTCCTGGTGATCCGGATTAATACGCATAGTTACTTGTGTCCAGTATTGTGGTTTATTATTAGCCAATGGGGTGGAGTCAATCCCCTTCAGAGGAATAGGAGTCTCCAAAGGCTCTAAATCATACCCACAGCGTTTGGCAAAGGACCAATCCATAAGACTCAAAGCGGCGCCAGAGTCGACATAGGCGTCCGTGGTAATAGATGACAAAGAGCAAATCAGGGTCACAGATAGAATAAATTTAGACGGTAAGGTGCAAATGGAAACAGATTTACCAAGCTTTTTAGTGCGCTTAGAGCATGCTGATATAACATGAGTAGAATCACCACAATAGAAACACAACCCATTTTTCCGTCTAAAATTCTGCCGCTCGCTTCGGGACAGAATTCTATCACACTGCATACTCTCTGGCGACTTCTCAGTGGACACCGCCAGATGGTGCACTGGTTTGCGCTCCCGCAAACGCCTATCGATCTGAATAGCCATTGTCATGGACTCTTTCAGACCCGCAGGCACAGGGAACCCCACCATAACATCCTTAATGGCATCAGAGAGACCCTCTCTGAAAGTCGCCGCCAGGGCGCACTCATTCCACTGAGTAAGCACAGACCATTTACGGAATCTTTGGCAGTAAATTTCCGCTTCATCTTGCCCCTGAGATAGGGACATCAAAGTTTTTTCTGCCTGAAGCTCCAAATGAGGTTCGTCATAAAGCAACCCCAAGGCCAGAAAAAACGCATCCACATTGAGCAACGCAGGATCCCCTGGTGTCAATGAAAAAGCCCAGTCTTGAGGGTCGCCCCGGAGCAAGGAAATCACAATCCTGACCTGCTGTGCAGGGTCTCCGGCAGAGCGAGATTTCAGAGACAAAAATAATTTGCAATTATTTCGAAAATTCTGAAACCCGGATCTATTCCCCGAGAAAAATTCCGGCAAAGGAATTCTCGGCTCAGATACAGGTGCATGACAAACAAAATCTTGCAAATTTTGTACCTTCGTGGCGAGATTATTCAAACCTGCAGTTACACTCTGAAGATCCATTACAAACAGGTGGACACAGAGCCATTCAAGGGTTAAGAGGAGGTAAGAAGCAGCTAGACAGCAATTAAGGGCTAGGCAGCAAAACTCTGAGGGGAAAAAAAAAAAAAAATTTCCCTTCAACACTTCTTTTTCTCCTGCTTCAGCCCAAACAATTAACACTTTGCGGGCCGGTCAAACTGTCATGATCTCAATGGCAAGAGAACATAGCATAAGCATATATAGGAACTAGCTCTTGGAAGATGGGAACTGAGCTGACCATGAACTAAACCTAACGCACAACTAGCAGTGGCCGGGTAGCATGCCTACGTTGATTCTAGATGCCCAGCCCAGCCGGAGGACTAAATAAAGCTAGCAGAGGAAAATATTAGTCCTAGCTCACCTCTAGAGAAATACCCCGAAAGGAGACAGAGGCCCCCCACATGTATTGGCGGTGAGTTGAGATGAAATAACAAACGTAGTATGAAAATAGGTTTAGCAAATTTGAGGTCCACTTACTACATAGCAGAAGACAGAAAGGACACTTTCATGGCCAGCCGAAAACCCTATCAAAAACACCATCCAGAAATTACTTTAAAACTCTGGCATTAACTCATAACACCAGAGTGGCAATTCCCGTTCACAAGAGCTTTCCAGACACAGTAACGAAACTACAGCTGTGAACTGGAACAAAATGCAAAAACAAACATGGACAAGAGTCCAACTTATCTAGTAGTTGTCTAGGAGCAGGAACAAGCACAGAGAGGCTTCTGATAACATTGTTGACCGGCAAGCAACTAACAGAGCAGCAAGGTTATATAGCGACTCCCACATCTTGATGGGAACAGGTGAACAGAGAAGATGAAGACACCAGTTCAATTCCACCAGCAGCCACCGGGGGAGCCCAAAATCCAAATTCACAACATTCCGCCCACCATTGAGAATCAGGAGGCGATCTCTGCTGCTGACGGACACGTCCTCACGGTGCAGAAATATTTAGACTGGGCGGCCATTGTCCTTCGCGCTCTCCAGCTTGTCTATGCCCACTCCACGCCCCTCTTCTTCTCCTGCGCTCTCCTCAGCGCTGTAATGGCGGCGGATTTTGGCGGCAAGTGGCACAGCACAGTCTTTGCAATAAATCACAGTCCAAGTATAATAAATCACAGTTCCAAGGCACACATGACCCGATTCCTCAGGCTTAAGTAGATCCTGTTTGTGACGCCAAGTTGTAGCGCCCCCACTGCCGCAGGGCCGAGGGGTACCCGGTACCGGGCCTCTGAGTCTCTGCTCTGGGGTTGTCACGGTGGCTAGGCCCGGTCCATGACCCTGCTGAGGGGCGTACAGTAATAGATGTGGATGTTGGTGTTGGTGCGGTGCAGTAAATAACGAGGACACCAGGTTGCAGTCTCTTTACCTCTTTACTGAAGGCTTCTGGGTCCTCAGTCCGGAGTACGGTTAACCAGGCTGCGCAAGTCCGGCCGGTCCGATGGCACCTCCAGAGTTCCCTTTGCAGGTGGAAATCTGTGCCTTCCTTCTAGCGCTTGTGTGTTGTGGTCCTCCCCTGCTGTGCTTACGGGATAGTCCCCACAACTGTTGTGTCTGTTTCTCGTGTTCTCTCACAACAACTCGATTCTGATGTTCTTCTTAATCTCGTCCCCCAGATCTTATGGTAGGACGCACCCGTATGACGGGACGGCTCGGAGCTCTTCCGGGACCCTAGAGTCGCCCCTCTCCACAAGTTGCCCCCTATGTCTGCGTAGGTGATGTAGGTGAGACAGCCAGCCTATAGCTCTCTGTCCTGCCGTTGGTTTGAAGTAATGCTTAGAGCTCTGTACTTCCTCGGCGTTCCGGCCACCGGTTAGTTACGCCTCAGTAGGATGTTGCCTCGGTCTAACAGCACGACTCCTACTGGTATTTCTCCCTGTTGCGTTGATCTCGTTTCTCACTCAGCACAATAAATCTCGCTTCTTGTCCTTTCTTAGGGCACCGCCGCTATGAAGTGCAGGTGCGGTCCCGTAGCTTTCTCTCTGATTGCCAGGCCTCTGTCAGGATCCCACCCCTGACAGGGACCCTACCGAATCTTCCCCTACAACACCCTCTGCCACAAGGTGTTGTCTGGTTCCAACCCAGTCAGCGTTCTCTCTAACTTCCTGCCTAACCCCCAGTTTTACCAGACTGTGAGGAGTGGCCTAATGAATAGTACCCTTAGCTCCCCCTGGAGGCCAGACTGTGAAATGTATTGGTGTCTGTGATACCTGGTCAGATGAACTCCTTCAGTGCCATCAGACGTACCATAGCCCCCCTTAGCGGCGGAGCCACAGTACTGCAACGACCAGGACTCTGGGGCGCTGCAGTAAATGCCGCTGTCAATCTTTGAGAGCGGCATTTAAAATGATTGCACTGAAAGGGTGTCATAAGCCCCGCCCATCGGCACCCTTGACACATCACCGCGGGTCACTGATGGATTGGCATGACAACTCAGGGTCTGTAGGAGATTCCTGTGGTTGTCATTGCCAGATATATAGCTAAGCAACACAGGGGATCATTTTAGCTACAGACAGCAGGGCTGGAGCCCTGCTCTATGTAGCAGAGGCTATCAGATGGTCACAGCTTCTAGTCACCCATGGAGATATTGAAGCTAGTAAAAAATAAAACAAAATGTTTTTAAAAATATTTAAAAAAATATATATAAAAGTTTAAATCACCCCCTTTCAAAATAAAACGCTTAAAAAAAGTAAAATACACATATTTGGTATAGCTGAGTTCAGAATCGTCCAATATATCAATATATAAAAAGAATTAATCTGATCGGTAAACGGTGTACTGAGAAAAATAATCAAAACACCAGATTATGTTTTTTTGGTTGCTGCAACATTGCTTTCAAATGCAATAACGGGTGATTAAAATACGTATGTGCACCAAAATGTTCTCAATAAAAGCGTCAGCTCAGCATGTAAAAAATAAGCCCTTACCCAGCCCCAGATTACGAAAAAGTGGCACGCTATGGGTCTCGGAAAATGTCTTTTTTTTGTTACAAATTTTGGATTTTTTTTCATCACTTAAATAAAAAAGGAACCTATACATGTTTGGTGTCTACGAACTCGTAATGACCTGGAGAATTATAGAGCAGGGTCAATTTTAGCATTAAGTGAACATGGTAAAAAAAAATTGGGGAATTAAATTTTTGTGCAATTTTACCGCACTTTGAATTTTTTTCCCATTTTCCAATACACTATATAGTAAAACCAATGGTGTAGTTCAAAAGTACATCTCGACCCGCAAGCCCTCATATGGCCATATTGACAGAAAATTAAAAAAGTTATGGCTCTGCGAAGAAGAGGAGCAAATAAACGGAAACTCAAAAATGAAAAAACCCAAGGTGACAAAGGGATTAAAGAGTATCCGTCATATTAATTTTATTTCAAAAATCAATAGTGCACAAAAAGGCAACTTTATAATATATCTTATCAGATAAGTCTGGTACGTTCTCTGCCAGGACTGATGAGTTATTATCTGAGGTGAAATCTGTATTGAGTATATTCACTCTTCCTCCCCTCTTTTCTATTCATGTTTCTTCTTCTGCAGTTCTTCTTTTTTGTTTTTCTCCTTTTTCTTCTTTCTTCTTTGTTTACTTGTAGGTCAGGTTGGCTACAATTGGGTTAAACAATTTTTGGCTATTTATCTTTATATCCCATGCTCAATTTGAGCAGCCAGCTGCTTTGGCTGTTATTTACATCTATCTGTATTTGTTTCTTTGTATATTGCCTGGCACAGGAAGTGCCTTATGACTGTATGGCTTTTATATTCAACAAATAAAGATAAAGGTAAAAAAGGGGAGAAATTGACTCAATCTTTGCATTGTGTGTCTGTGTGTGGCACAATAAGCATGAGGAACAGAAAGAGGAGAGAACTGTCTGAGGAAAATATCAACAATCTCAAGGTTACAGGTCCATCTCTAGAGATCTGGATGTTCCTTTGTCCACGATGTGCAGCATAATCAAGAAGTTTACAACCCATGGCACTGTAGCTAATTTCTCAGGACATGGACGGCAGAGAAAAATTGATGAAAGGTTGCAACGCAGGATAGTCCAGATGGTGGATAAGCAGTCCCAATAAAGTTCCAAAGAAATTCAAGATGTCCTGCAGGATCAGGGTGCATCAGTGTCAGTGCAAACTATTCGTCGACATTTGAAAGAAATTAAATACTATGGCAGGGGGCCGCAGTTTGCCAATATATACGTAAGTCAAAATTCCTCTGAGAAAGCATCTTGTGGACAAATGAGATCAAGATAGAGCTTTTCGGTAAAGCACATCATTGTATTGCTCACCGAAAATGGAATGAGGCGGTTCAAATGGGGGAGAGTTAAAGATGTTTTGGGGTTGCTTTGCTGCCTCTGGCAGTGGGTGCTTTGACTGTGTGCAAGGCATCATGAAATCTGAAGCTTACCAATGGATTTTGGGATGCAATGTAGTGCCCAGTGTGTGAAAGCTGGGTTTGCATGCCAATGACCTAAAACATACATCTAGAAGCACCCAGAAATGGATGGAAACAATGCCCTGGAGAGTTCTGAAGTGGCCAGCAATGAGTCCGGAACTAAATCCCATTGAACATCTATGTTCAGATTTTAAAATTGCTGTTGAGAGAATACACCCTTCAAACATGAGAGATCTGGAGCAGCTTGCAGAGGAAGAAAGCTGAGTGATCCAAAACTCTGGCTGAGAGGTGTAAGAAGCTAGTTGATGTTGTAGGAAGCGATTGATTGCAGTTATTTATTCCAAAGTATGTGGAAACAAATATTAAGCTGAGGGTGGCAACAATTTTGTCCAGCCAATTTTGGGGTTTAATGTGAAATTATGTCCAACTAGATGGTGGCCCGATTCTAAGGCATCGGGTATTCTAGAATATGCATGTCCACGTAGTATATTGCCCAGTGACGTAGTATATTGCCCAGTGACGTAGTATGTTGCCCAGTGACGTAGTATATTGCCCAGTTACGTAGTATATTGCCCAGTGACGTAGTATATTGCCCAGTTACGTGGTATATTGCACAGCCACATAGTATATTGCCCAGTGACGTAGTATATTGCCCAGTTACGTAGTATATTGCACAGCGACGTAGTATACAGCACAGAGCCACGTAGTATATTGCCCAGTTACGTAGTATATTGCCCAGTTACGTAGTATATTGCCCAGTGATGTAGTATATTGCCCAGCCACGTAGTATATTGCCCAGTTACGTAGTATATTGCCCAGTTACGTAGTATATTGCCCAGTGATGTAGTATATTGCCCAGCCACGTAGTATATTGCCCAGTTACGTAGTATATTGCCCAGTGACGTAGTATATTGCCCAGTGACGTAGTATACAGCACAGAGCCACATAGTATATTGCCCAGTGACGTAGTATATAGCACAGAGCCACGTAGTATATAGCACAGAGCCACGTAGTATATTGCCCAGCCACGTATGTCACAGGTTAAAAAATAAAAAATAAACATATATTCACCTTCCGAGGGGCCCCTTGTAGTTCTGTCGCCTGTGTTCGGTTCAGGTGGCAGCTTCCAGTCCGAGGGTGTGATGACGTCGCGGTCACATGACCGTGACGTCACAGCAGGTCCTTCTCGTGCAGGCGGGCAGGGCCTGTGATGACGTCGTGGTTATATGACCGTGACGTCATGGCAGGTCCTTGTCGCACACCAACCTTAGCACCGGAACCTGCTGCTTGCATGGACCGGTCACCGGAGCGTCGGAAAGGCGGCGGAAGGTGAGTATATAATGATTTGTTATTTTTTTTTAAATTATTTTTAACATTAGATGTTTTTACTATTGAGGCTGCATAGGCAGCCTCAATAGTAAAAACTTGGGTCACACAGGGTTAATAGCGGCGGTAACTGAGTGAGTTACCCACGGCATAACGCGGTCCGTTACCGCTGGCATTAACCCTGTGTGAGCCGTGACTGCGGGGAGTATGGAGCGGGCAGTGACTGCAGGGGAGTAGGGAGGGACTTATCGGACTGTGCCCATCGCTGATTGGTCGCGGCAGCCATGACAGGCAGCTGGCGAGACCAATCAGTGAATGAATATCCGTGACGGAAATTGCCGACAGAAAGACAGAAGTACCCCTTAGACAATTATATATATAGATTTGCCTTTTTTCCTCAATTTTTTGTGTTCTTCCAATACACACAAAGGAAATAAATGTGTGTAACAAAACATTTGTACAGTAATTGCAATAATTTTCTGAAATAAATATTTCATTTTCCGGAACAATTTCAAGGGTGTCAACGGTTTCGGCCATGACTGCATACTATTGATTTATGAAATATAAATTTAAATGACGGTTACTCTTTAAGTAAACATGAGAAACAGTTTTAGGTAACAATGTTTGCAGAACCAAATGCATTTTAGTTGTACATGTAACACCCCAGGTAATCGGTTGTTACAGTGATGTTGCCATCCTTTCGGGGAGGGTAATATCATGCTTGGAGGCAAGGAGGCTTTCCTTTACCAGGTAACGCACCTACATACAACACATTCTGAATCCAGGCCAGAAGGGGGAGCTCTGAACCCGGATTCAGGGGAGCTTCCCCAGCTTTATGTATTCTGGTCTGGAGGAGGAGTTAGACAGTTGGTCCAGGGAGACCAAGAGAGAAGGAAGTCTGAAGGACTGAGAGCAGAGAGTGGATCCATGCAGCCAGGACTGAGCTGCAGCTCCAGGAAAAGGAAGATAACCTGAAGGGTTGGATTCTAGTGAGCATCAGAGGAAAGAAGCACAGGAGAAAGAAAGAGGCTTAGAGGGGATCTGTGACCGGGCACCCTCAGAGCCGAAGCGCATGAACCAGGCACCGGGAGCCCGAGGCTGTGTTGTACTCCAGGTCGCATGGCAGAATCGGAGGGCATAGGACTTTATGTAATTTGCCGGCACCCACACCTGAAGGTGCAGCAGTACACTAAGAGCCCGGGTCATGATAGAAACCCTATAAAAAGGCTCACACTGCCCACTATGCCACATGCAGCAAGGACCTCGCATATGAGTGCGAGTAGGAAGGCTTACAGACCTCACCTGGGAGAGGGATCACCTTTGCCTCCAGGCCGGCCAGACTATATCATGACCTGTTTCTGGAACCCTGGACTGTGGCCTGCTTACAACCAGTATACCAGGTAAAGACGTTACAACTCTGTGTCCTCCATTTATTTGCCAGCATACACCATCCCTGGCCAGCACACCGGGAGCCCTGGGGACCCCGCTTCACCTGTGGGAAGTGTCACCATCTTTGCTGCAGTAACATCACCCCATAGGACCCTTTTAAGCAGTGTCGGTCCCCTCTGACCGAGCAACACAGGTGGCATCACGAACACAAACTTTAAAATCCCCTTAAAAGACCTTTCCCCTTTTAATTGGGAGCCCAGGGTCACGGGCCGGATCGCAGCCACCGTGAAATCCCCTTTAAGTGCGACCGGACCCGGTACCGAGTATCCCCACTGCCCTGGCGGGCGACTTATACAATTATTAATTCTAGAAAAAAATGTAACAAAATAGCCAAAACAATTATAAATAAACAGATGATCTCTTGATAAAATTATAGTCATATCTGAATACTCTTTATAGAAGGTTAAAGAACAAAATAAGTGGAATGACAGATTACATTTTCATTAGAAGACCCAGATCATTATAAAAAGACATAGTATCACTGACTCCCTCAAAAACATAACATACAATAAAGATTCTCAAGTATAGTATACTGTATATCAAGCAAGAGCTATATTTATCTATTTTTGGTGATTAAGCCAGTATGTTTGTTAAAGGGAATCTAAAAAAATATAGATAAGATATAATACTGAACTAAAATAATAACAAACTCAACTGTAAATATAATAATGATAACCATGCAGCATCATCTGGGTAGCTAAAGCCTCATTCACACATCCACAGTTCATGCACAAGTTCTATCCATGTTCTTCATTCATAGAGCACATACTCATTATAGCCTATGGGGTTGTTCACTCCATGTTTTACTTTTATGTGTCCACAAAAAATCATGAAGACAGGTCTGTTTGTTGATCAGAGTCACAGATCAAATTATGCAAATAAATCTATGGGTCCATGAAAATCAGCAGATGCCTTTGTTAGATTGTAATGGGTAGAAAATATGCAATTTTTTTGCATCCAAGTAAACCATTGAAGGAACACTGATGGCAAAAACTAACTCACTGACCAAATACGGATTAAATTCTATACAAAACTCATAACAATATTTTTCATGAAAAAAACCCAAACATCTGAATGAGTCCTAAATCCTACTAAAAAAACATCCCTGAGTGAGGGCTAAGGCGATGCTTCAGTGAAGTGCATTCCCACACTTCTGTGAACTGACCTCAATGAGATCACTACAGGCACAGTGAGTAAACCTCTGTGACGTCACCGCTCGTCACTGTAGCTGCGCTTGCAGCACCTCATTCTCCCATGGTTTTCAGCTTGGATGGTCGCATCATGGCACCATTCAGGTTGAAAACCACATATCTCTGAGATGGATTACAGCGTGGGACAGTATGGCTCATCTGCACTTCGGACAGGTGAAAGATATGGTTGTCTATTATTTTGTTGGGTTTTTTTTACAGGGGACATGGGCATCGGTAGATTAGGCGTAAGGTGATTATAATGGTTGTTTATTATTTTCAGTTTTTTTACAGGGGACAAGGGCTTTAAAAGAATAGGCGTAAGGCGAGTATAACTTTTTTTATTTTTAAATAAACGTGTAAAACAGAGTTTGAGGCTGATGTTGTTAGCCGGGGGGAGGGCAATATCTCTAACCCCTTCCCAGGCTATTAATATCAAACCACAACTGTCCGTTTATCTTTTGCTGGGTTTAATTTCTAGGAGGACTCTACGTTATTTTTTTTTTCGGGGGTGGTCACCGTAAATTCGCCAGGAAAGGCTAAGCAAACAGCTGTGAGCTGTTATTAATAGCCTTTGAACCTTATGGGGTGTTGTCCCTTGTCCCATATGATTAACATCAGCCCCCAGCAGTGGGCTTTCCCTCTGCTGGTTATGAAAGTTGTGCAGGAGCCAACGATGATTTTTAAAAATTATTCTTTATTTTACACAGGAGTTACACAGCTGCTGCTGAATACAACTCTCATCATTGATGAGAGCTGCCTTCAGCAGCCGGCGCTTGGGATCAGCGCGAACTGTACTGCTTTTCCCAGGCACCGGTACATATCACACAGACATGCGGATCACACATGGATGTGAAACACGGACACACAGATCACGGACAGCACACTGACACACAGATGTCACACACATGTCACATATGTACAGTACATACAGACCATAAATCTCACCAGTACTGTTTTTTCCTGTACAGGGATCACCAGGACATGTGAAGGGGGCCTTATATTGTACGCACTACGCTCTGTGAGGATTCTCCGGTGCTGATGCCAGGAACGATGGTCATGTGACCCAAAAAAATGCCATATGCATAGTACCGCCACTAATAGAAATGGCACGATATGACCCCAATTGACTTTAATGGGACCTGATAGGTTTCTGTCACAAGGCCAGCATTTTACCAGACAAATGAAAAAAGAAGGATCTGCTTAGTAAGGCTATAAATAAATGTAAACTTTTGGAGTTATTGGAATGGAACTGCGTCAATGTATTCTAAGTGCCAGTCACACTGAGCCTAATCAAGCAAGCTGGGTACCCAAGCAGTGCCCTTGACAATACACACTCCACTTTACCACTTCCTGAGTCTGCCAATCTGCCACAAGATTGTGCAGAGTGAGCCAAGCACATAATAGTCAATAACTTCTGAGTACATGGACGGTTTGAGTAAAATACCCCTGGGTATGGGTTTGGACAGTCTATATGGATTGAGGCTCTGGACCTGGATGAACCTAGCGTCAATCAAGTTAAACTCCACTCCACTGTCCAGAAATGCAGAAACAAACACCTTAACAGAAAACAAACACCTGGCAGAAAAAAATTGTGCCCTACCCACGGAGGTGATTAGTACACCCGGGTTGCTAACCTCCCAGCAACCTGGGCTTTTTAGTTTTCTGGTTGCTGTTTACCGTGAGATAGGGAAGGACACATGCCCACGAAATGGCTGTTTTTACCACCGTAAAAACACACTCCCCCTTGCGCCGAACAGCAAACTGCTTTCCAGAATGAGTTGCCACACCCAAATGCATGGGATTCTCTGATGGTTCATCCTGATTTCCCTTGGCCTGGACCTCCTGCACATTGGGGTGTCTCCCTTTGTCTCTGGGGAAGATGGCGATCAACCTGGTTAGCCATAAACAAGGCCGCCTCAAGGGACATTATTATTATTATTATTATTATTATTATACGGGGCTAAGGCATCCTTCACCCTTACTGATAGACGTTCACAGAACTGGCTACTTAGTGTCGTGGACCACCTCCAAAACTTGGAGCAATACTCCTCCACCGGCCGGTCTCTCTGCTGAATCTAACACAGTGTGGACTCAAGCCAAGGAGATGCGGTGGGGGTTGTCATAAATAAGATCCAGCACCAGAAAAAATTCCTCCACAGTCAAGAGCGACTGGGAGTCAGACGGGAGAGAAAATGCCCTTGCTTGAGGTTCCCCCTGAAGGGGTGAGATAATTATCCCCACACGTTGCTCCTCGGTTCCTGAGGAACAAGAATGTAATCGAAAGCATCATTTACAGGCCAACCTAAAAATAACAAACTTGTCACGCCCCCCTCCCCCAGAGAACCTGTCAGGCAAAGCAATCTTAGGCTCCACTAAGGGTTGCCTGGGAGTCACGGTCTCCAAACCTGATGTGTTAGGGTGCTGCAAAATGACAATGTGTAGATCTGCCACCTCCAGGCTGAGCTGCTGCCGTTGCCCTGTCAGAGCAGTAATAGTATCCATAAAGGATTAAAAAAAATGGTTTTGATCAGAACTATTGTCACAACTCTATAGTCGGGTGACCCGGGACCTGGGGCTCCTTCCCTGTCCCTAATGATAGAGGGCGACCTAGCTTGCCCTGTTCCCCGGGTTACTTCTAAAGGTGAAGATGCCGGGGCCACTTACCTTGCCTTATTTCCTGAATCCGCCCTCCATCTGTACCCTTCCTCCACCCAGAGAAGAGGGGAATATTAGTGCACCATAGTACACCAACCAGACAAACAAGGTATCACGAACAGGGGAAATGGAAAATACCAGGCATACAAATATAAACTCAAATATAACAGAGATATGCACCGGGGAGTGCAAGATGAGGTAATACCAAAGTAGAAGAAAAAATGGGATTATCACACTCACAAAACCAAAAAACAGTCACAGATAAATCCACCAACTGCCTCCTCCAATAACCACCAACTACTTTCCTTCCAGCTATGCAGCATAAGCTAGCTCTGACAATGTGTGTCAGTCAGGAGTCAGATTATATAGGGGATAGGAGTGGCTAACAGTGCTGAGCTGAGAGCCTAGCTTCCAAAGCTCTCAACAGAGCAAATTAACCCCTGCACTGCCAAAAGAAATTTACACCATTTAATAATAAGGTTAAGTGCTTCTATTCAGTGCATGAGTAGAAGCAATCAGACACTGCGGTCTTCTGGCTCCTCTTTGTCACGGACACTTTGTCTATTTAGTTCCAGAGCACAGTTAGTTCCACCAAAATAAATCTTCTTTATTAATGAATGAATTTCAATCAAGTGGTGAGGGTTAAAAACATATCAAAGCAAGGCCATGATTAAGGGTGGATACACCAGAAACGCGTTGATGCACAAGGTCGGTCTCTCACCACCTACTCATGAACTATGCATATGTTTCATAGCTTTGCTTTGACATGTTTTTAGCTTTCACCACTTAATTACAATTCATTCGCTAATAAAGAAGACATTATTCTGTGGAGCTGAATCCCTCTTTATGCTGTAGATATGTAGATAAATATATAATATATATATAGCCTTTTAGAACTAAAATTAATATTAGTTTTGGACCTCCCCTTTAAGGATTTTAATTGATAACAACGGACAGAGCTCAAGTATCTCTAATGAGTTTAAGGCCTTTATGGTGTTTGGGGGAAGGTTATGTGGTCACTACCTAAAATGTGTGAGAAGTGATTATCCTGTTTTAATAGAAGCCTTTTAACAAAACTAGTGATTTTTTGTTTTTCTTTCTTGAAGTTGGAATCATTTTGTTTCTATACTACCTATGATAGATCTACTGTAATATCTGGATGACTTGGATTCTGCTGGAATTTCTTATTTGCTACAATATCAGCAGAAAGGCAATTATGAACAATGTATATACAGTAATATAAGGGTCTCCTCACAACTTTGAAAATTCTGTTTGTGGCTTCATTTGTATAATGTCCTACTCTGACACAGTTAACACATAGCTTCAGATTTTCATTGTTCCAAGATATGGTGGGGACTGGAAAGATTGTTTAGGGATCCTAAATTAATGCTGCATTTGCTTCAATGCTGTTATTATGAATTTTACATCAGAAAAATCTACCAGGTTCTTACTTGTCCCTCCTTTTTAAGCCACAATGTCTTCTGGCTAGTAGTCTGACTATAGGAGAGTACACTGTTGAATTACATACTTTCAGCGTCAAATGGATTAATGGGAAATTGGTCACGTTGAATCTTTTTGGCAAGCCCTTCTTGACCAGATTAACCACATTGTTTCATTCCTCAGCTACTTTGGATATGTTAATAAGTAATTTGCATTGAGAAGGATTTCCGATACTATGAATCAATTTCACAAAGGATATTATATTTCAGAATCACTGTAGGTTTTACAGCTTCTTTTCAGAATCTTCCTATTTCTAGTAAAGAACCCATGTAACCTGGCAATGTTTGCTTGTTCTGTTGTGAATTTGCTTTTTGCTCCCTCTAGTGGTTACTAGTTTTTTGACTCTGGTTTTTCTGTCATTCCTTTTATCCGCACCTGGGTCGTTAGTTAGGGGTGTTGCTATATAAGCTCCCTGGACCTTCAGTTCAATGCCTGGCAACGTAGTTATCAGAGCTAGTCTGCTGTGCTCTTGTCCACTGATCCTGGTTCCAGTTATATCAGCTAAGTCTGCCTTTTGCTTTTTGATATTTGTTTTGGTTTTGTATTTTTGTCCAGCTTGTTCCAAATCTATATCCTGACCTTTGCTGGAAGCTCTAGGGAGCTGGTGTTCTCCCCCCGGACCGTTAGACGGTTCGGGGGTTCTTGAATTTCCAGTGTGGATTTTGATAGGGTTTTTGTTGACCATATAAGTTACCTTTCTTTATTCTGCTATCAGTAAGCGGGCCTCTCTGTGCTAAACCTGGTTCATTTCTGTGTTTGTCATTTCCTCTTACCTCACCGTCATTATTTGTGGGGGGCTTCTATCCAGCTTTGGGGTCCCCTTCTCTGGAGGCAAGAAAGGTCTTTGTTTTCCTCTACTAGGGGTAGCTAGATTCTCCGGCTGGCGCGTGTCATCTAGAATCAACGTAGGAATGATCCCCGGCTACTTCTAGTGTTGGCGTTAGGAGTAGATATATGGTCAACCCAGTTGCCACTGCCCTATGAGCTGGATTTTTGTATTCTGCAGACTTCCACGTTCCTCTGAGACCCTCGCCATTGGGGTCATAACAGTTTGCCAGGCCAGTATTAAATGTTTAATGCATTGCAGAAGAGGGATTATAAGAAAGAAGATTCTGAGTTTTTTTTTTTTTTTTTTTTTTCTTCTTCCCCTTTACCTCAGAGTGGCTATGCTTGCTGCAGACATGAATGTCCAGACCTTGATTACAAGTGTGGATCAGCTGGCTACTCGTGTGCAGGGCATACAAGACTATGTTATCAGAAATCCTAGGTCAGAACCTAAAATACCGATTCCTGAGCTGTTTTCCGGAGACAGGTTTAAGTTTAGGAATTTCGTGAATAATTGTAAATTGTTTTTGTCCCTGAGACCCTGTTCATCTGGAGATTCTGCTCAGCAAGTAAAAATTGTGATTTCGTTCTTACGGGGCGACCCTCAGGATTGGGCTTTTTCGCTGGCGCCAGGAGATCCGGCATTGGCTGATCTTGATGCGTTTTTTCTGGCGCTCGGTTTACTTTATGAGGAACCCAATCTTGAGATTCAGGCAGAAAAGGCCTTGCTGGCTATGTCTCAGGGGCAGGACGAGGCTGAAATGTATTGCCAAAAATTTCGGAAATGGTCCGTGCTGACACATTGGAACGAGTGTGCACTGGCCGCTAATTTTAGAAATGGCCTTTCTGAAGCCATTAAGAATGTTATGGTGGGTTTTCCCATTCCCACAGGTCTGAATGACACTATGGCACTGGCTATTCAAATTGACCGGCGGTTGCGGGAGCGCAAAACCGCAAATTCCCTCATGGTGTTGTCTGAACAGACACCTGATTTAATGCAATGTGATAGAATCCTGACTAGAAATGAGCGGAAAATTCATAGACGCCGGAATGGCTTGTGCTACTACTGTGGTGATTCTACACATGTTATCTCAGCATGCTCTAAACGTATAGCTAAGGTTGTTAGTCCTGTCACCGTTGGTAATTTGCAACCTAAATTTATTCTGTCTGTAACTTTGATTTGCTCACTGTCATCTTATCCTGTCATGGCGTTTGTAGATTCAGGTGCTGCCCTGAGTCTCATGGATCTCTCATTCGCTAAGCGCTGTGGTTTTACTCTTGAACCATTAGAAAATCCTATTCCTCTTAGGGGTATTGATGCTACACCATTGGCAGCAAATAAACCGCAGTATTGGACACAGGTTACCATGTGCATGACTCCTGAACACCGCGAGGTGATACGTTTCCTGGTTTTACATAAAATGCATGATTTGGTTGTTTTAGGGCTGCCATGGTTACAGACCCATAATCCAGTCCTGGACTGGAAGGCTATGTCAGTCTCAAGTTGGGGCTGTCGTGGTATTCATGGGGATTCCCTGCCTGTGTCTATTGCTTCTTCTACGCCTTCGGAAGTTCCGGAGTATTTGTCTGATTATCAGGATGTCTTCAGTGAGTCTGAGTCCAGTGCACTGCCTCCTCATAGGGACTGTGACTGTGCTATAGATTTGATCCCAGGCAGTAAATTTCCTAAGGGAAGACTGTTTAATCTGTCGGTACCTGAACATACCGCTATGCGTTCATATATCAAGGAGTCTCTGGAGAAAGGACATATTCGTCCGTCTTCTTCCCCTCTTGGTGCGGGATTCTTTTTTGTGGCAAAAAAGGACGGATCTTTGAGACCTTGTATTGATTATCGGCTTTTAAATAAGATCACTGTCAAATTTCAGTATCCTTTACCGCTGTTGTCTGACTTGTTTGCCCGGATTAAGGGTGCCAAGTGGTTCACCAAGATAGACCTTCGTGGTGCGTACAACCTTGTGCGCATTAAGCAAGGTGATGAATGGAAAACCGCATTCAATACGCCCGAAGGTCATTTTGAGTACTTGGTGATGCCTTTTGGGCTCTCCAATGCGCCTTCAGTTTTTCAGTCCTTTATGCATGACATTTTCCGGAAGTATCTGGATAAATTTTTGATTGTTTATCTGGATGATATTTTGTTTTTTTCTGATAATTGGGATTCGCATGTGGAGCAGGTCAGGTTGGTCTTTAAAATTTTGCGTGAAAATTCTTTGTTTGTCAAGGGCTCAAAGTGTCTCTTTGGTGTACAGAAGGTTCCCTTTTTGGGGTTCATTTTTTCCCCTTCTGCTGTGGAGATGGACCCAGTCAAGGTCCGAGCTATTCTTGATTGGACTCAGCCCTCGTCAGTTAAGAGTCTTCAGAAGTTCTTGGGCTTCGCTAACTTCTACCGTCGTTTTATCGCTAATTTTTCTAGCATTGTGAAACCTTTGACGGATATGACCAAGAAGGGCTCCGATGTAGCTAACTGGGCTCCTGCTGCCGTGGAGGCTTTCCAGGAGTTGAAACGCCGGTTTACTTCGGCGCCTGTTTTGTGCCAGCCTGACGTCTCACTTCCCTTTCAGGTTGAGGTGGATGCTTCGGAGATTGGGGCAGGGGCCGTTTTGTCGCAGAGAGGCCCTGGTTGCTCTGTTATGAAACCTTGTGCCTTTTTCTCTAGGAAGTTTTCGCCTGCCGAGCGAAATTATGATGTGGGCAATCGGGAGTTGTTGGCCATGAAATGGGCATTTGAGGAGTGGCGTCATTGGCTCGAGGGTGCTAAGCATCGTGTGGTGGTCTTGACTGATCACAAAAATCTGATGTATCTCGAGTCTGCTAAACGCCTTAATCCGAGACAGGCCCGCTGGTCATTGTTTTTCTCCCGCTTTGATTTTGTTGTCTCGTATTTACCAGGTTCAAAGAATGTGAAGGCCGATGCTCTTTCTAGGAGCTTTGTGCCTGATGCTCCTGGAGTCGCTGATCCTGTTGGTATTCTTAAAGATGGAGTTATCTTGTCAGCTATTTCTCCGGATCTGCGACGTGTGTTGCAGAGATTTCAGGCTGATAGGCCTGAGTCTTGTCCACCTGACAGACTGTTTGTCCCGGATAAGTGGACCAGCAGAGTCATTTCCGAGGTTCATTCCTCGGTGTTGGCAGGTCACCCGGGAATTTTTGGCACCAGAGATCTGGTGGCCAGGTCCTTTTGGTGGCCTTCCTTGTCAAGGGATGTGCGGTCATTTGTGCAGTCCTGTGGGACTTGTGCTCGAGCTAAGCCTTGCTGTTCTCGTGCCAGCGGTTTGCTCTTGCCCTTGCCTGTCCCGAAGAGACCTTGGACACATATCTCCATGGATTTCATTTCTGATCTTCCGCTATCTCAGGGCATGTCCGTTATCTGGGTGATATGTGATCGCTTCTCCAAGATGGTCCATTTGGTTCCTTTGCCTAAGCTGCCTTCCTCTTCCGATCTGGTTCCTGTGTTTTTCCAGAACGTGGTTCGTTTGCACGGCATCCCTGAGAATATTGTGTCAGACAGAGGATCCCAGTTCGTTTCCAGGTTCTGGCGATCCTTTTGTAGTAGGATGGGCATTGATTTGTCGTTTTCGTCTGCTTTCCATCCTCAGACTAATGGACAGACGGAGCGAACCAATCAGACTTTGGAGGCTTATTTGAGGTGTTTTGTCTCTGCTGATCAGGACGATTGGGTGACATTCTTGCCGTTGGCTGAGTTTGCCCTTAATAATCGGGCTAGTTCCGCCACCTTGGTTTCGCCTTTTTTCTGCAACTCTGGTTTCCATCCTCGCTTTTCTTCGGGTCATGTGGAGCCTTCTGACTGTCCTGGGGTGGATTCTGTGGTGGATAGGTTGCAGCTGATCTGGAATCATGTGGTGGACAACTTGAAGTTGTCACAGGAGAAGGCTCAGCGCTTTGCCAACCGCCGCCGCGGTGTGGGTCCCCGACTACGCGTTGGGGATTTGGTATGGCTTTCTTCCCGCTTTGTTCCTATGAAGGTCTCCTCTCCCAAATTTAAACCTCGTTTTATTGGGCCTTACAAGATATTGGAAATCCTTAATCCTGTATCTTTTCGTCTGGATCTTCCTGTGTCGTTTGCTATTCACAATGTATTTCATAGGTCCTTGTTGCGGCGGTACATTGTGCCTGTAGTTCCTTCTGCTGAGCCTCCTGCTCCTGTGTTGGTTGAGGGCGAGTTGGAATACGTGGTGGAGAAGATCTTGGATTCTCGCCTCTCCAGGCGGAGGCTTCAGTACCTGGTCAAGTGGAAGGGCTATGGTCAGGAGGATAATTCCTGGGTGGTCGCCTCTGATGTTCATGCGGCCGATTTAGTTCGTGCCTTTCATGCCGCTCATCCTGATCGCCCTGGTGGTCGTGGTGAGGGTTCGGTGACCCCTCACTAAGGGGGGGGTACTGTTGTGAATTTGCTTTTTGCTCCCTCTAGTGGTTACTAGTTTTTTGACTCTGGTTTTTCTGTCATTCCTTTTATCCGCACCTGGGTCGTTAGTTAGGGGTGTTGCTATATAAGCTCCCTGGACCTTCAGTTCAATGCCTGGCAACGTAGTTATCAGAGCTAGTCTGCTGTGCTCTTGTCTACTGATCCTGGTTCCAGTTATATCAGCTAAGTCTGCCTTTTGCTTTTTGCTATTTGTTTTGGTTTTGTATTTTTGTCCAGCTTGTTCCAAATCTATATCCTGACCTTTGCTGGAAGCTCTAGGGAGCTGGTGTTCTCCCCCCGGACCGTTAGACGGTTCGGGGGTTCTTGAATTTCCAGTGTGGATTTTGATAGGGTTTTTGTTGACCATATAAGTTACCTTTCTTTATTCTGCTATCAGTAAGCGGGCCTCTCTGTGCTAAACCTGGTTCATTTCTGTGTTTGTCATTTCCTCTTACCTCACCGTCATTATTTGTGGGGGGCTTCTATCCAGCTTTGGGGTCCCCTTCTCTGGAGGCAAGAAAGGTCTTTGTTTTCCTCTACTAGGGGTAGCTAGATTCTCCGGCTGGCGCGTGTCATCTAGAATCAACGTAGGAATGATCCCCGGCTACTTCTAGTGTTGGCGTTAGGAGTAGATATATGGTCAACCCAGTTACCACTGCCCTATGAGCTGGATTTTTGTATTCTGCAGACTTCCACGTTCCTCTGAGACCCTCGCCATTGGGGTCATAACATTGTTCATAGAGCAGAGTCCAGAAACAAGTGGTTCCTCCTGGATGATGTTGGAGAGGCCATGCTAAAATCTCTCCTCCGCTTTCCAATTAAAATTCCCACATGATAATTGAACCTAAGCACGGTAAAATGTCTCATTGAGGTTAAATCTCCATATTGTGAGTTCTGCAATATCAAGCAATAGCTAAGAACATTAAGTAAATCTAGTCTGTTTAATTTAGGATAAATACTCATATAGGAATGCCAGCTTTTCTTCAAGGGAAAAAGAACCTAAAGAAACAAAAAAAAACACATGCATCACTAAATATTTTATGGGACCTGATTGCCTCCTAATTTTAGGATTTATTATAGGGATATTATAGGAAATATGTTTTATTTTGTTATTACATTTCACAAAGAGAATAAAGGTATTTACTAAAACTTTACTTTTATGTAAGCAGTTTGTGAAGGGGTCATAAAATACCCATGAGCATTGCAGATGCAACGGTTGCAGATTTATTTACCTGTTTATTAAAAGTATCATATGTAACATAATATATTGTTGATATCTCTCCCGCTGCCATCAGAGCATTGAGTTTTAGCACTCTTGTACTGAACAATAGTCCACTCAAAATGCTTATGTTCACTAAATGAGTGGATGGCAATAGAAAAGCAGAGAAGAGACGCTGGACATGACATTGTTCTATTTCCCCAGCCCCGAACAAGCTGCACCTGTGCTAAACGCTCTAGACATCATCTTGACTGGGAATATTTATGGGCATCAGAACAAGAAAGAAGAAGCATGAGTGAGAGTAAACACATCGTGAAGAAATGTCCACATTTGGTAACATCAGAGAGTATGATTGCAAGGATGGATATTTCAACAGGTTATGATTATATAATGACATACTACTCAATATTATAAACAACATGAGAGAAAAGAAATCTATGAAACTGACAGTAAGGATATGTTCACACAGTTGGGTTTTTTTTTTGCTTGAAAATCTGACTTGATTTTCAAGAGAAATCCACGCCAGAAATCAATGGGCTTTTTTTTAACTAAATTTTCACTTCTGACACAGTTCTTGAAGCCTTTTTTCACAATTTTTAGTTACCTTTTTTGTCAAGTTTGATGTGGATTCATCAGGAATTTACACCAAAGGAGTGACTTGTCCTTTCTTTTTTTACACCGTGCATTTTTCAAAGCCTCATCGGAAAGAAATGTGCTTTTTCAATTGAAATTATTAGGAAGCTTATTCAAAGAGTGGACCTTTGTTTGATGACGATTTTGACGTAGAACCACCTCAAAATCCTCGTAATTAACCTCTGTCTCAGTTCACACTTAATTTTTTGGAGCTGCATAGAAAATAAATGTAACAATGGCTGACTGGAGCCATTATCCCACCAACTGATTTGATTTAGGGCTAACCAGGAGCTTAATATAAGGGACTATGCATATTTCACCAATAACTCTATAAAGAGTTAAGGACTTTCCCGCAAGGAAACCCAAGGATTAGCTTCCATTAGGAATAGCTGACATGTAAACATATAGGCTGATCAATATGCAGCACAAAGGCAGCCGGCATGAAGCATAATCAGAGTCATAAATGTGAACAACATGAGCACCAAAGCAGACAGGACAGGGTAGAGACCTGTCAGTGAAAGGGATCAGGGCAGGTAGAAGCTGGCTGGGAACCTGCCTCAGACTAGTCATTCAAGACACATAGTCTCTGGACTTCTTTCAGTAAAACATACCTGGCTGCAATCACATAGTTGGTGACGGAAGCATGCGACTGGGTGACATGCGTTTTGAGCGCTCTGGGACGTCACATAATGGCGGCTGTGCTGATACACATGTTCGGCCAATTATTTCAATTATCACACCGCTATTTAATGTAGCTGACATGAGCGCTACCTTATCTCCTGACGAAACTGCAGAGGCGGTGAAATGCGTGTAGAGGTGAGTCCCAGCAGATCATATACCTCATTCATCATGGCTACAGGTAGTTACATCTTATCATATATTGCTGCATCACTTTATAACCCTTGGTTCATGATCTGATACAATTATGCACTATGCTTTTGTCACTATGACTTGACAGTCGGCACTTTATTTTGTCATTATGACGTAATTCTATGGTCCTTTACTCTGTCACCTCGATTTACTCATATATATATATATATATATATATATATACGGTATATATATATATTTATTATCAAGTGGTGCTTTATTTAGACTTTTCTATTTGATACCTGAGCCCTGTATATGCTATGTCACATAGACAGTGGGATTTTTCCAGACATATCTGATATACAACATATATTTTTCTGATATTATTCATATAAATATATGCCTGGTTTTTCCCTTGGGGTCTATGTCTGCTTTTTAGCTATCTGTTTTTTGGCCCAAGTAACTGTAGTTCTATTTATAATTGTTTTGTAATATTGTGTATGATTATTGTAATAACATTTATTTTTTACATATTCTATGATCTATTACTCCTTCGTTTTTCGCTATTGGTGTAAATCACGCAGTCGGTGTCTGATTCATGGTGCCTGTGGTTTGACACATTCCATTTAAAGGGGTTTTCCCACAAACATAACCTCATTTTAATCAATAGATCTTGGAATAATAATAATTTCCACAATTGGATGTTTAAATAAAATGTCCCTGTGCTGAGATAATCTTATAAATGTGTCCCTGCTGTGTACTGTGTAATGGCTGTGTCTGACCGTACAGGAATATGGTCTGATCATACCACAGCTCCTGGGCAAGAAAAATGAACTTTAGTTCGTGGGAAAACCCCTTTAAACTCCTAGATATTGAAAAACTATTAAATGTTTTATTTAAATATTTGGTTGCAACTAGTGTTGAGCATTCCGATACCGCAAGTATCGGGTATCGGCCGATACTTACGGTATCGGAATTCCGATACCGAGATCCGATACTTTTGTGGTATCGGGAATCGGAATCGGAAGTTTCCAGTGTATGGTTCCCAGGGTCTGAAGGAGAGGAAACTCTCCTTCAGGCCCTGGGATCCATATGAATGTGTAAAATAAAGAATTAAAATAAAAAATATTGATATACTCACCTGTCCGGAGGCCCCTGGACATCACCGCTGGTAACCGGCAGCCTTCTTTGTTTAAAATGAGCGCGTTCAGCACCTTCCATGACGTCACGGCTTCTGATTGGTCGCGTGCCGCTCATGTGACCGCCACGCGACCAATCACAAGCCGCGACGTCATCCCTCAGGTTTTAAAGTGATACCATTTTAAAAACCGTACCCCTTATACACTTAAAAAATGCTGTCAACATTTTTTTTTAACCTTTCAGGTGCATCACAAAAATTAATGCAAAGTGGAATGAAAAAAAATAAAATAACATTTTACCTCTAAAATGTTTCTTTAGGCCCAAGTTTTTCACTTTTGCAAGAGGTGACATCAAAAAGTGTACCTCACAATTTGTTACTCATTTTCTTATGAGTGCAGTGATACTCCACATGTAGTCAAAAAGTTCCATTTGGACAAACGACAGGGCTCGAGACAGAAGGAGCAATATTTGAATTTTAGAACACAAATTTGGCTTAAAGAGAATGAGGGCTCCATGTTGCATTTGCAGGGTCCCTGAGGTGCCTAAACAGCACAACCCCCCCACAAGGGACCCCAATTTGGAAACTACACATCTCAAGGATTTTATCCAGGGGTATAGTGAGTATTTTGAACCCATAGGTACGACTCAGAATTTGATAATATTAGGTCATCATATTGAATATGTTATCATATCGACATAATTTTTTTAGCCTAACCCTAAGGCTAACCCTAAGTCTAAGCCTAAACCTAAGCATAACCCTAAGCCTAATCCCAACAACAAAGAATTAACCCCTTCCCGACATTTGACGTACTATCCCGTCGAGGTGGGGTGGGACCGTATGACCGCCGACGGGATAGTACGTCATACGCGATCGGCCGCGCTCACGGGGGGAGCGCGGCCGATCGCGGCCGGGTGTCAGCTGCATATCGCAGCTGACATCCGGCACTATGTGCCAGGAGCGGTACGGACCGCCCCCGGCACATTAACCCCCGGCACACCGCGATCAAACATGATCGCGATGTGCCGGCGGTGCAGGGAAGCATCGCGCAGGGAGGGGGCTCCCTGCGGGCTTCCCTGAGCCCCCCGCAGCAACGTGATGTGATCGCGTTGCTGCGAGGGTCTTACCTCCCTCCCTGCCTGCTCCAGACCGGGATCCAAGATGGCCGCGGATCCGGGTCCTGCAGGGAGGGAGGTGGCTTCACAGAAGCCTGCTCAGAGCAGGCACTGTGAAGCAGCCTGCACTTCTCGCAGATCGGTGATCTGTCAGAGTGCTATGCAAACTGGCAGATCACCGATCTGTATTGTCCCCCCCTGGGGCAAAGTAAAAAAGTAAAAAAAAAAATTTCCAAATGTGTAAAAAAAATAAAAAAAAAAAAATATTCCAAAATAATGAAAAAAAAAATATTATTCCCATAAATACATTTCTTTATCTAAATAATAAAAAAAAAAACAATAAAAGTACACATATTTAGTATCGCCGCGTCCGTAACGACCCGACCTATAAAACTGGCCCACTAGTTAACCCCTTCAGTAAACACCGTAAGGAAAAAAAAAAAAAAACGAGGCAAAAAACAACGCTTTATTATCATACTGCCGAACAAAAAGTGGAATAACACGCGATCAAAAAGACTGCTATAAATAACCATAGTACCGCTGAAAACGTCATCTTGTCCCGCAAAAAACGAGCCACCATACAGCATCATCAGCAAAAAAATAAAAAAGTTATAGTCCTGAGAATAAAGCGATACCAAAATAATTATTTTTTCTATAAAATAGTTTTTATCGTATAAAAGCGCCAAAACATAAAAAAAGATATAAATGAGATATCGCTGTAATCGTACTGACCCGACGAATAAAACTGCTTTATCAGTTTTACCAAACGCGGAACGGTATAAACGCCTCCCCCAAAAGAAATTCATGAATAGCTGGCTTTTGATCACTCTGCCTCACAAAAATCGGAATAGAAAGCGATCAAAAAATGTCACGTGTCCGAAAATGTTACCAATAAAAACGTCAACTCGTCCCGCAAAAAACAAGATCTCACATGACTCTGTGGACTCAAATATGGAAAAATTACAGCTCTCAAAATGTGGTAACGCAAAAAATATTTTTTGCAATGAAAAGCGTCTTTCAGTGTGTGACGGCTGCCAATCATACAAATCCGCTAAAAAACCCGCTATAAAAGTAAATCAAACCCCCCTTCATCACCCCCTTAGTTAGGGAAAAATAAAATAATTAAAAAAATAATTTATTTCCATTTTCCGGTTAGGGTTAGGGCTAGAGTTAGGACTAGAGTTAGGGCTAGGGTTAGGATTAGGGCAAGGGTTAGGGCTAGTGTTACGGCTAGTGTTAGGGCTAGTGATAGGGCTAGGGTTATTGCTAGGGTTAGGGCTAGAGTTGGGGCTAGGGTTGGGGCTACAGTTAGGGTTGGGGCTAAAGATAGGGTTAGGGTTTGGATTACATTTACGGTTGGGAATAGGGTTGGGTGTGTCTGGGTTAGAGGAGTGGTTAGGGTTACTGTTGGGATTAGGGTAAGGGGTGTGTTTGGATTAGGGTTTCAGTTATAATTGGGGGGTTTCCACTGTTTAGGCACATCAGGGGCTTTCCAAACGGGATATGGCATCTGATCTGAATTCCAGCCAATTCTGCGTTGAAAAAGGAAAACAGTGCTCCTTCCCTTCCGAGCTCTCCCGTGTGCCCAAACAGGGGTTTACCCCAACATATGGGGTATCAGCGTACTCAGGACAAATTGGACATCATCTTTTGTGGTCCAATTTCTCCTGCTACCCTTGGGAAAATACAAAACTGGGGGCCAAAAAATAAGTTTTGTGGGAAAAAAAAGGATTTTTTATTTTCACGGCTCTGCGTTGTAAACTGTAGTGAAATACTTGGGGGTTCAAAGTTCTCACAACACATCTAGATAAGTTCCTTGGGGGGTCTAGTTTCCGATATGGGGTCACTTGTGGGGGGTTTGTACTGTTTGGGTACATCAGGGGCTCTGCAAATGCAACGTGACGCCTGCAGACCAATCCATTTAAGTCTGCATTCCAAATGGCGCTCCTTCCCTTCCGAGCTCTGTCATGCGCCCAAACAGTGGTTCCCCCCCACATATGGGGTATCAGCATACTCAGGACAAATTGGACAACAACTTTTTGGGTCCAATTTATCCTGATACCCTTGTGAAAATACAAAACTGGGGGCTAAAAAATCATTTTTGTGAAAAAAAAAAAGAATTTTTATTTTCACGGCTCTGCGTTATAAACTGTAGTGAAACACTTGGGGGTTCAAAGTTCTCACAACACATCTAGATAAGTTCCTTAGGTGGTCTAGTTTCCAATATGGGGTCACTTGTGGGGGGTTTGTACTGTTTGGGTACATCAGGGGCTCTGCAAATGCAACGTGACGCCTGCAGACCAATCCATTTAAATCTGCATTCCAAATGGCGCTCCTTCCCTTCCGAGCTCTGTCATGCGCCCAAACAGTGGTTCCCCCCCACATATGGGGTATCAGCATACTCAGGACAAATTGGACAACAAATTTTGGGGTCCAATTTATCCTGATACCCTTGTGAAAATACAAAACTGGGGGCTAAAAAATCATTTTTGCGAAAAAAAAAAAGAATTTTTATTTTCACGGCTCTGCGTTATAAACTGTAGTGAAACACTTGGGGGTTCAAAGTTCTCACAACACATCTAGATAAGTTCCTTGGGGGGTCTAGTTTCCAATATGGGGTCACTTCTGGGGGGTTTGTACTGTTTGGGTACATCAGGGGCTCTGCAAATGCAACGTGACGCCTGCAGACCAATCCATTTAAGTCTGCATTCCAAATGGCGCTCCTTCCCTTCCGAGCTCTGTCATGCGCCCAAACAGTGGTTCCCCCCCACATGTCAGATATCAGCATACTCAAGACAAAGTGGACAACAAATTTTGGGGTCCAATTTATCCTGATACCCTTGTGAAAATACAAAACTGGGGGCTAAAAAATAATTTTTGTGAAAAAAAAAAAAGAATTTATTTTCACGGCTCTGCGTTATAAACTGTAGTGAAACACTTGGGGGTTCAAAGTTCTCACAACACATCTAGATAAGTTCCTTGGGGGGTCTAGTTTCCAATATGGGGTCACGTCTGGGGGGTTTGTACTGTTTGGGTACATCAGGGGCTCTGCAAATGCAACGTGACGCCTTCAGACCAATCCATTTAAGTCTGCATTCCAAATGGCGCTCCTTCCCTTCCGAGCTCTGTCATGCGCCCAAACAGTGGTTCCCCCCCACATATGGGGTATCAGCATACTCAGGACAAATTGGACAACAACTTTTGAGGTCCAATTTATCCTGATACCCTTGTAAAAATACAAAACTGGGGGCTAAAAAATCATTTTTGTGAAAAAAAAAAAGAATTTTTATTTTCACGGCTCTGCGTTATAAACTGTAGTGAAACACTTGGGGGTTCAAAGCTCTCAAAACACATCTAGATAAGTTCCTTAGGGGGTCTACTTTCCAAAATGGTGTCACTTGTGGGGGTTTTTAATGTTTAGGCACATCAGGGGCTCTGCAAACGCAACATGGCATCCCATCTTAATTCCAGTCAATTTTGCATTGAAAAGTAAAATAGCGCTCCTTCCCTTCCGAGCTCTGCTATGCGCCCAAACAGTGGTTTACCCCCACATATGGGGTATCGTCGTACTCAGGACAAATTGCACAACAACTTTTGTGCTCTAATTTCTTCTCTTACCCTTGGGGAAATAAAAAAATTGGGGCGAAAAGATCATTTTTGTGAAAAAATATGATTTTTTATTTTTACGGCTCTGCATTATAAACTTCTGTGAAGCACTTGTTGGGTCAAAGTGCTCACCACACATCTCGATAAGTTCCTTAGGGGGTCTACTTTCCAAAATGGTGTCACTTGTGGGGGGTTTCAATGTTTAGGCACATCAGGGGCTCTCCAAATGCAACATGGCGTCCCATCTCAATTCCAGTCAATTTTGCATTGAAAAGTCAAATGGCGCTCCTTCCCTTCCGAGCTCTGCCCTGCGCCCAAACAATGGTTTACACCCACATATGGGGAATCAGCGTACTCAGGACAAATTGCACAACAATTTTTGGGGTCCAATTTCTTCTCTTACCCTTGGGAAAATAAAAAATTGGGGGCGAAAAGATCATTTTTGTGTAAAAATATGATTTTTTATTTTTACCGCTCTGCATTATAAACTTCTGTGAAGCACTTGTTGGGTCAAAGTGCTCACCACACATCTAGATAAGTTCCTTAGGGGTCTACTTTCCAAAATGGTGTCACTTGTGGGGGGTTTCAATGTTTAGGCACATCAGGGGCTCTCCAAATGCAACATGGCGTCCCATCTCAATTCCAGTCAATTTTGCATTGAAAAGTCAAATGGCGCTCCTTTCCTTCCGAGCTCTGCCATGCGCCCAAACAGTGGATTACCCCCACATATGGGGTATCAGCGTACTCAGGACAAATTGTACAACAAATTTTGGGGTCTATTTTCTCCTGTTACCCTTGGTAAAATAAAACAAATTGGATCTGAAATAAATTTTGTGTGAAAAAAAGTTAAATGTTCATTTTTATTTAAACATTCCAAAAATTCCTGTGAAACACCTGAAGGGTTAATAAACTTCTTGAAAGTGGTTTTGAGTACCTTGAGGGGTGCAGTTTTTAGAATGGTGTCACACTTGGGTATTTTCTATCATATAGACCCCTCAAAATGACTTCAAATGAGATGTGGTCCCTAAAAAAAAATGGTGTTGTAAAAATGAGAAATTGCTGGTCAACTTTTAACCCTTATAACTCCGTCACAAAAAAAAATTTTGGTTCCAAAATTGTGCTGATGTAAAGTAGACATGTGGGAAATGTTACTTATTAAGTATTTTGCGTGACATATGTCTGTGATTTAAGGGCATAAAAATTAAAAGTTGGAAAATTGCGAAATTTTCAAAATTTTCGCCAAATATTCGTTTTTTTCACAAATAAACGCAAGTTATATCGAAGAAATTTTACCACTATCATGAAGTACAATATGTCACGAGAAAACAATGTTAGAATCGCCAAGATCCGTTGAAGCGTTCCAGAGTTATAACCTCATAAAGGGACAGTGGTCAGAATTGTAAAAATTGGCCCGGTCATTAACGTGCAAACCACCCTTGGTGGTGAAGGGGTTAAAGAAATAAAAATTATAAAATAAAAAATCACAAAATTTAATGACTAAGGGGATAACACGGGGGGGGGGATCAAGGGGGTACACAGCAAGGCACAGCCTAAGAGCCTTCATATACACTAATTATTGAGCTTTTGACCACTGTGACCACTGTTATATCATATGTCAGAGGAAAGAAAATGTTTCACACCAGATCTCACCTTTTTTCACGTAATCACCCTCAGCAGCATAAAACATATTTTCTGACTATGAGGGGGCTATTACCCTATTCACAATTGCCGTTTTAAATGCATATTGGTGGTCATTAAAGGGAACCTGTCACCACGTTTTTGGAAGATGGGATAAAAATAGCGTTAAATAGGGGCAGAGGTGGACGTTACATTAGTGTGTTTGTTATGCGTTTATTACCCACCTAAGTTGCCGAAATACCTTTGCAAAGTCTCCGTTTTCGCCTGTCAATCAGGCTGGTCTGGTCAAAAGGGCGTTGTCTTCCCCCAGATTTTGCGTAGTTTTCCGTTGGTGGCGTAGTGGTGTGCGCATGCCCAAGGTCCCGAATCCTCTGCCAGGGGATTTAAAAGAGCGCGCTGTTCGTTTTCATTGGTGATCGGTGGGCGCGGCCATCTTCCTTTGGCCGCGCGTGCGCAGAAGCGGCGCTCTGCTGGCCGCGGCTTCAGGAAAATGGCCGCCGCGATATCCATCTGCGCTCGCGCGGCATCCCGCGGCCATTTTCCTGAAGCCGCGGCCAGCAGAGCGCCGCTTCTGCGCACGCGCGGCCAAAGGAAGATGGCCGCGCCCACCGATCACCAATGAAAACGAACAGCGCGCTCTTTTAAATCCCCTGGCAGAGGATTCAGGACTTTGGGCATGCGCACACCACTACGCCACCAACGGAAAACTACGCAAAATCTGGGGGAAGACAAGACGCCCTTTTGACCAGACCAGCCTGATTGACAGGCGAAAACGGAGACTTTGCAAAGGTATTTCGGCAACTTAGGTGGGTAATAAACGCATAACAAACACACTAATGTAATGCCCACCTCTGCCCCTATTTAACGCTATTTTTATCCCATCTTCCAAAAACGTGGTGACAGGTTCCCTTTAAGCTGTTAAAGTAATCCCTTCTCCACATGCCCATTGGCACAATAACAACCACTAATGTAAATGTACCGCAAAAATATTTATAATTCAAAACCACAACTAAACTATAGTAGGTCAAGTATGTAAAACATATATGTTATTCAGCTGTTAAGTTTAGCACAGTTAGAATTATTTTATTCACATATTAAAAAGAAGTGATCTCCAATATTTAATGCTGTATAGCAAGATGGCATCTATCTGCTCCGTAAGTGACAAGTCAATCAATCAGTGCCCTCCGTCCTCATGGATGGTGCTTGTTTCTCCTTTTCAGGAAGAGAGAGTAAAAGGAGAGACAGAAAAGAGACATTTTCTTTCACACGAGCCCCTCAGAATTACAGTTCATGAACTATTCAGTAAACTGACCGGCCTGAGCCTCCCCTTCAACGGCCTAATCAAAGGGGAGGATCTATGTGTTTTGTTGCTTGTCAAAAACAATCAGTGCTCGGCCCATTACATTTGCAGCACGTCGTTCTTTAATTGGTGTAACACACTGGGAGTTGAAAAGAAGAAAGTCCCACAAAAGAGCCCAAGTGAATGAACCCTGACTCACACAAAAATACTCTTCAGAAGTTCAGAGCTGGACACTAACAAGGATGTATAGAGGTAGAATCAAAAGGGGTTAAGTTCAGCAATGTGCTACCTTGAAGACCCTCTGTGCAAAGCGATGATAGCATTGACAGCTTCCAAAATAGTCATCTGCATTGAAGGTAAACCCTAACATATTCCCGCACAACAATCAATGTACCCTTTCCTTGCTGAAACCGAAAAATTAATTTCACCAAAAGTTCACTCTTGTATTATTGACTTTTTGTCACTGTTTATCATATAGTATTCAACGAGCCTATAATTTATAGTATTCGGAAAACACATGGACTTTTATAACAGGATACAAAGTATAAAACATATTTATGGCAAATGATCTTTTTCCCATGTCATAGCATATTCCAGTGACCATCTGACAGGAGAGCTGTTCAGAGCCCCTCAGACACTGTGAACGGAGGGTTTAATGGTTGAAAAGGTAAAGTAATGTGATTTGAAGCTCCAGACTCGGTAGGAGGAGCAGTGGAGCCTTTGCCCTGACAGGATTGATTAGTGTGATCTGCATGGAATAATTAAAAAGAAATCTAGTGTCACAAAGTTCCAGGGAGTGACCTGCTTTTTTTCTGTGAACCACACACTTAGCCGGTCAGTTTGGGTTAGCCTCTGTCACATGGGCTTTTATTCAGCCTTTAATTCACTAGAGCTGAAAAAGTCAGATTCCACCATTCTGCTCTGCTATTTCTCATTGAGAGCCGCGTTCTCTCCTAATTCTACGAATGAAATCAATAAAAAGTAATGAAGTACACATTCAAAATCTGCCATTTTTCTGTTTTACATGTTATCATTGGCATCATGTATTAGATTATGCTTTTACCATATATTTAAAATTATTGAGGCAATGAAAACATGTCCACAGTTAAAGCACCACTCCTAATCATCACAGAACTTTTCATCATTACTGAGACCATCACAGACAACCCTAGCGCTCCCATGCAATTGATATTGTTCAAGACATACCGTAGTGGTTTATGACATTTTGGAAACCCCCTGGCACCCACGTAACTGAGTCTTTCAGATTATAAAGCTTGGATCTCTGTACATAGAAAGGGATTCCAAACAGAATGTCTAGATGCCCACACCGGACATATGAACTTGTATAGTTTTATGAGACGACACCTTTGAAAAAACCTGTTAGAAACTTTTACCCTCCAATTCATTAATATGAATGTGTAGCCATTTAAAAGATAACCCAATCCCTTTATGATCCCCCAAGCAGTGAGAAATTGCATTTTGAAGCTGTGCCTAAAAGTGTATTGGGGCTTGACAATGCACTTCTAGTTTCTTAACCTCACCCTAACAGTACCCTTCTATGGCTGATTGACAGGTCCTTTGCTCTAGTACATGACCACTTACCCATCAATCAGCCAGGGAAGGGTGCTTCAAAGGTAAGAAATACAGCGTGAGGCCGGGAAGCTAGGACTGCATCATCACGCCCCAATGCACTTCCAGATAAAGCTTCAAAATGTGATTCCTAACTGCTGCAGCACTGCTAGGGGTCATAAAGGGATCAATTCTGTTATGTTTTAAAGAGTTGCACAATCATATTAATGGTTTAGGGCGTGAAAGTTTCTGACAAATTCCCTATAAGGTTCCTATAGAATGAGAACAAACTTGGAAGCTCAACTATATGCAGCGCCCCAGAGTCCTGGTCGTTGCAGTACTGTGGCTCCGCCACTATGGGGAGCCATGGTGCGTCCGATGGCACTGAAGGAGTTCATCTGATCAGGTATCACAGACACCAAGACATTTCACAGCCGGGCCTCCGGGGGGAGCTAAGGGTTCTATTCATTAGGCCACTCCCCACCATAGTGGGTAAACTGGGGGTCAGGCAGGAAGTTAGATCAGAAAGCTGACTGTATTGGATGAAGCAACACCCAGTGGCAGAGGGTGTTGTGGAGGAAGAGACAGTAGGGTCTCTGTCAGGGGTGGGATCCTGACAGAGGCTTGGCATTGAAAAGAACGTAACGGGTCCGCGCCAGCTCCGGGAAGCGGCGGGACCCAAGAAAGGACTAGAAGCGAGATAGATTGTGCTGAGTGAGAAACGAGATCAAGCAATAGGAGAATTCCAGTAGGGGTCGTGCTGTAAGACCGGAGCAACACCCTACTGAGGCGCACTACCGGTGGCCGGAACGCCGAGGGAGTATTATAACATTCAGCTTCAAGCAATACTCTAAACAGCGGCAGGACAGTCAGTTTAAGGTGGGCTGTCTAACACATATCACCTATGAAGTCTTGGGAGGCAATTGCGTGAGAGGGGCGTCTCTAGGGTCCCGGAAGAACTCCAGGCATATCCGACAAACGGGTGCCGTTCTAACTGTAACATCAGGAAGGGACGGAATGATTAGAAGAACATCATTTAATCGAGTGTGAGGGAACTTAAGAAACAGACACAACGGTTGTGGGGTACTTTCCGTAAGCACAGCAGGGAAGGACTACAACACATAGCGCTAAGAAGGAAGGCACCGATTTCCACCTGTGAAGTGAACTCTGGAGGTGCCATTGGACCGGCCGGACTTGCGCAGCCTGGTGAACCGTATTCTGGACTGAGGACTCAGAGATCTCCAGTAAAGAGGTAAAGAGACTGCAACCTGGTGTCCTCGTTATTTACCGCGACCTGCACCCCACAACTGCACCGTTACAACACCACTTATTGCACCGGACGTCCCCCACTGACAGACAGGGCCACGGACCGGGTCTAGCCACCGTGACAACCCCAGAGCAGAGACCCAGAGGCCCGGCTCCGGGTACCCCTTGGCCCTGCGGCGGTGTGGGGGCACTCCAAACTTGGCGTCACGAACAGGATCTACTTAAGCCTGAAGAATCAGGTCATGTGTGCCTTGGAACTGTGATTTACTGTGCTTGGACTGTACTTTATTACAAAGACTGTGTGCTGTGCCATTTGCCGCCAAAAATCCGCCGCCATTACAGCGCTGAGGAGAGCGCAGGAAGAGAAGAGGGGCGTGAGGTGGGCGTAGACAAGCTGGAGAGCGCGAACAACAATGGCCGCCCAGTCTAAGTATTTCTTGATCCTGAGGACGTGCCCGTCAACAGCCGAGGTCCGCCTCCTGATTCTGGTTGGAGGGTGGAGACCATGGGGACGGGGCCGCCCACGGAAGAGACCGCGGGAAGAGGACGCTGGAGAAGAGACCAAGATGGCCACGCCAGAAGCCCCGCATGAGAAGGATCGGGCGTGGAGAGAGGTTGGACAGCCCAATGTAGTTCAGGGTACGCCGTCGCTGAGGGGACTGACCCTACTAGGGCCAACGATGGGCCGACCTCCCCGGCCGCCGTCGGAAGAGAGCATGGCCGCGGCCGAGGCCCGGCAGATTGCCGCCCGCCTGGAGGCCGATGCCCGCGAGATCGCTAGGCTGGGCCAGCCCACGGAGATCTGTTTGGCTCCAGTGTCCCCTGCTTCTCCCAACCCGGTGGCGGCTGAAAGTGCGATGCAGACGTCAGGCCTGAAGATCATGCCTGAGGCCGAACATCTGCGACGCTTGATGGCTGCATGGCGAACCCGACCCCAGCCGGCCGTGCAGGTTGACCTGACCACCAATGCGGAGGTTCCCTCATCCCACTGGGGGGTAGTGATCTCCTTCAACCCCCAATACGGACGCGGGGTTATCCAGGAAATCGGGGAGCCGCTACAAATCCACGTGGATCGGGAAGAGGTGGAGCCCTGCAGCGGAAGATTTCCCCGCGATCTGGAACCCGGTGATGCGGTGACTTACACCCGATGGAGGAGGGCTACGGGAGAGGCTGGCTGGATGGCGCGAGGCGTGCAGCGATGCATTGCCCTCCAGGCTGCTGCCGGAAAACCGGAAGAGGATACTCCCGTGGGGAAAGCAGCAGAGCCCGGCCCCGCGGAACCTCGAGAAGCCCGGCCTCGCCGTGCCCCGGAGGGACGTGTGCGCCTGCCAGCGAGAAGGGCCTCCCGGCGAGGGATCTTAGCGTTGCTGGGACCAGAACCGCGTTCTGGCTCACCAGTGCGAGCTGTGGGCCTGGTGAGACCGGATAGGAGACCACCACAGTATGCTTTTACTGTACTTCTTTTACTTGTAAATAGTTACTGTTTTATTGCTTTTACGATTGCTAACACCCGTTCAGGGTAAACTCTTAAGGGGATCCTCCTATGGACCTGCAGCGCCCCAGAGTCCTGGTCGTTGCAGTAGCATGGTTCAGCCACTAAGGGGGGCCATGCTGCGTTCGATGGCACGGAAGGAGTTCTCTGAGCAGGTATCACAGTCACCAATACATTTCACAGCTGGGCCTCCGGGGGGAGCTAAGGGTGCTATTCATTAGGCCACTCCCCACCATAGTGGGTAAACTGGGGGTCAGGCAGGAAGTTAGAGAGAACGCTGACGGGATTGAACGGAGCAACACCCTGTGGCAGGGGGTGTTGTGAAGGGAGAGACTGTAGGGTCTCTGCCAGGGGTGGGATCCTGGCAGAGGCTTGGCATGGAAAGAACGTAAAGGGACCGTGCCTGCTCAGCATAGCGGCGGTGCCCAAGGAAGGACTAAGAAGCGAGATAGATTGTGCTGAGTGAGAAACGAAATCAAGCGAAAGGAGATACCAGTGAGGGTTGTGCTGAAAGAGGCAGCACCTTACTGAGGCGCACTACCGGTGGCCGGAACGCCGAGGAGGTAAAGAGTTTCAAGCCATACCTCAGACCTACGGCAGGGCAGTTAGCTTGAGGCGGACTGTCTCACGCATCACCCAGGAAGGCAAAGGGGGGTACCAACAGGAGAGGGGCGCAGATAGAGTCCCGGAAGATCTCCGAGCCTCCCCGTCATACGGGTGCGTTCCTACCATAGTATCTGGAGGGACGAGGAAGATCATTGCGAATTAAGTTGTTGTGAGGGAACACGAGAAACAGACACAACAGTTGTGGGGTACTTTCCGTAAGCACAGCAGGGAAGGACTGCAACACATAGCGCTAGAAGGAAGGCACCGATTTCCACCTGCAAGGAGAGCTCTGGAAGTGCCATTGGACCGGCCGGACTTGCGCAGCCTGGTGAGCCGTATTCCGGACTGAGGACCCAGAGAGCTTCAGTAAAGAGGTAAAGAGACTGCAACCTGGTGTCCTCGTTATTTACCGCGACCTGCACCCCACAACTGCACCGCTACAACATCACTTATTGCACCGGACGTCCCCCACTGACAGACAGGGCCACGGACCGGGTCTAGCCACCGTGACAACCCCAGGACTGAGACCTAGAGGCCCGGCTCCGGGTACCCCTCGGCCCTGCGGCGGTGTGGGGGCGCTCCAACTTGGCGTCACGAACAGGATCTACTTAAGCCTGAAGAATCAGGTCATGTGTGCCTAGAGACTGTGATTTACTGTACTTTATTGCAAGATTGTGCTGCGCCATTGGCCGCCAGAAGTTCCCGCCAAAAGGCGCCGCCATTGCTACACCCCAGGAGAAGGAGGGTGTGTTATGGGCGGAGACTCTCAGTGTGGCGCGAGAAATGGCTACCGCCCCCTGCACTTCTGGCTGCAAAGAGATGACCTGCCCCAAAACAGAAGACAACCCCCTGAGATGCAACGGCGGGAAGCGGGTGATGGAGAAGCCCGACCTCAGAGAAATGGCGGAGTTAGGTGCATGCACTGCCAGCGACTATCAGGCGGCAATGATAAACGGCGAGTGCCTGAGCGAGGAAGAAGCAGTTCCGGCCTGCCCTTCTTCACCGGAGATGGACCGGAAGCCTGCGGACCCGACAGCGGAGTTACGTTCACCAATCCCGACCTCGGAGTTAGAGGAGGAGGAACCACAGCCAGCGGAGCCGAATCCGAGCATCCCATTGGAGGAGCCCCGGTCCGGGCTGCAGCAGACTCTAGCGTCCTCGTTAATGGACCGGAGCGACACCGATGGAACCACATTAGACGCAGGTATGGCCGACGCCCCTGCTCCCCTTCACGAGCCCGCTTCCATGGCCCACCTCCATCGCAGTAGGGAGCGACTTATCTCGGCAGGGCTAATGGTGCTATCCCCCGATGACCTGGGAAGGATGGTGCCACCGCTGTCGACTGGAGTGGGGGAGCCTGTGGATGTGAGCTTAGATGGAGTAGTTCTTCGGTGGGACACCCCCTGGTTTAGAGCAGATGGATCCCGGGAGAACGGGTCCACTCTTGCGGTGCTTACATGGGAACAATATAGACAGTGCTTGATTCTACAGTGGAAAGGCCGGAAAGAGGCCGAGTCGATGGGCCCATCGAAAGTACAACAACCCCCTCCGGCATGGGATGACAGAGATGTGACAAGGCGGGGCACTGTGTTGGCCTACCATGCAAGAAGAGGGTGGGGCCTCATACACGAGCCAGGATTGGATACTGACGTTTTTGTTGCGCATTGTAACGTGAGGGCTCCCTGCTGTGGCCGAAGTGGAGAACCATTGCAAAAGGGGGATTCGGTGACCTACAGCCGCCACCAGAACCCGCTCGGGTGGTATGCACGGAATGTTCGGCGGTGTATGTCTGGAGCCGCGACCCTTACCGCCTCGGACCTGGTCCCAGGAGCACCCGATCTTGTCACCATCGCAACGGTGCGCCTGGTTGCGGCCACCGAGTTGGCCAGTCGAGTTCATCTTCACGTTCGAACCGCGGACGCTGGCACCCCGGTGGCTGGGGGGCAGGAGCCCAAGCCACCAGAAGAAGAATAAACCTCGATACCATAGAAAATGTAAATAGTTACTGTTTGTCTTTTATTCCTTTAAGTTGCTGCTAAACCCGCCCAGGGTTAATGGATCCCTCTGTTGACCCGGGATCCTCTTTGTTTGTTTTCCTTTCCTAAAATTTTTGCACAAGTTTAAAGAACTGCAGAAATCATGGACTGTGCATGATTCGAACTTCCCTTGTAAATAGTTTGCACCTTCTTAAAGGTGCTCCCTACTGGTTTTAGCCAAAGACACTTTGCGAAGATATTTGCCCTATTTGTTTGAGTTAAAGACACTTTGCGAAGATACCTTTCCTACCGGTTCTGATTAAAGACACTTTGCGAAGATACCATGCCGGAACCTTTGCATGGGCCGGTAGGCTGAGGAGATGAGCTACCTTAGAAAGACTTGGTTTCCTCTTAAAGGGGATGTGAGAAACTGAACTTGAGAGAGATACTGTTGCAGAACAGTAATGCCATAATGATGCCTTGAAAATAAATGTAACTGTTTTACATGCTAAGTTATATGTGTTGAATTTGTTAAAATGTGAAATTTGAATAATGTTTTGAAGACAGGAAAGATGCAGAGAGCCCGTAGGGGTAGAAGTAGAGGTCTGCACAGTTGAAAGTAAGAGAAGTAATAATGAGGGTGAGGATAGAAGGTAAACCCTGCGTCCCCATTGAAAAGTTACTTTATTGCTAAGGACAGAGAGTGAACCCGTAGGGGTTAGAGAGTGAGTCCTTAAAGGGGCCGAGTAGAGCTGGCTCAGAGTTCTTCAACCGAAAGGAATGTTATGTCTATACTGTGTATAGTAGCGAAAGGCAGTAGGCCCTGGCTGAACAGGGCGGTCCTGTAGAAGAAAGGAGAGGCAGTAGGCCTGGTGCCGTAGGGACAGGCGGTCCTGCAGGTTCACAAGAAGGAGAATGTAAAGTTGAAATGCCTTATAATGTGATTATAGGAAGGCCTTTGATAGACTAAGAGTGTGAGTTTCTTAAAGGCAATGTTAAGTTATTATTTCAAAAATTGTACTAAATAGAATACCCGGTTGGGTAACAGAAGTTATTTATACTCTGTAAATTATAAGGTTAGTTATGTTTGTAACGTTACAAGTGTCCTCACCTCCCATAAAGGGAAGCCTACTTAAGTATACTTATTGTTATTTGCACTCAACAAAATTGTATGTCTTTTTGCTAACCTGTATTGTTGTTTTTCTTCCCAGTCCCGGAGTACTGTGTTTAACCAGGGGGGAGTGCAGCGCCCCAGAGTCCTGGTCGTTGCAGTAGCATGGTTCAGCCACTAAGGGGGGCCATGCTGCGTTCGATGGCACGGAAGGAGTTCTCTGAGCAGGTATCACAGTCACCAATACATTTCACAGCTGGGCCTCCGGGGGGAGCTAAGGGTGCTATTCATTAGGCCACTCCCCACCATAGTGGGTAAACTGGGGGTCAGGCAGGAAGTTAGAGAGAACGCTGACGGGATTGAACGGAGCAACACCCTGTGGCAGGGGGTGTTGTGAAGGGAGAGACTGTAGGGTCTCTGCCAGGGGTGGGATCCTGGCAGAGGCTTGGCATGGAAAGAACGTAAAGGGACCGTGCCTGCTCAGCATAGCGGCGGTGCCCAAGGAAGGACTAAGAAGCGAGATAGATTGTGCTGAGTGAGAAACGAAATCAAGCGAAAGGAGATACCAGTGAGGGTTGTGCTGAAAGAGGCAGCACCTTACTGAGGCGCACTACCGGTGGCCGGAACGCCGAGGAGGTAAAGAGTTTCAAGCCATACCTCAGACCTACGGCAGGGCAGTTAGCTTGAGGCGGACTGTCTCACGCATCACCCAGGAAGGCAAAGGGGGGTACCAACAGGAGAGGGGCGCAGATAGAGTCCCGGAAGATCTCCGAGCCTCCCCGTCATACGGGTGCGTTCCTACCATAGTATCTGGAGGGACGAGGAAGATCATTGCGAATTAAGTTGTTGTGAGGGAACACGAGAAACAGACACAACAGTTGTGGGGTACTTTCCGTAAGCACAGCAGGGAAGGACTGCAACACATAGCGCTAGAAGGAAGGCACCGATTTCCACCTGCAAGGAGAGCTCTGGAAGTGCCATTGGACCGGCCGGACTTGCGCAGCCTGGTGAGCCGTATTCCGGACTGAGGACCCAGAGAGCTTCAGTAAAGAGGTAAAGAGACTGCAACCTGGTGTCCTCGTTATTTACCGCGACCTGCACCCCACAACTGCACCGCTACAACATCACTTATTGCACCGGACGTCCCCCACTGACAGACAGGGCCACGGACCGGGTCTAGCCACCGTGACAACCCCAGGACTGAGACCTAGAGGCCCGGCTCCGGGTACCCCTCGGCCCTGCGGCGGTGTGGGGGCGCTCCAGACCCGGGATCCCTATTGTTTGTTTTTGTTACCAAAAGTTTTGCACAAGTTTTAAAAACTGCTGAATCATGAACAGTGCATGATCCGAACTTCTTTGTATATAGTTTGCACCTTATTAAAGGCGCTCCCTACTGGTTTTACTTAAACAAGGACTCTTTGCGAAGATACCGCACTGGAACCTTTGATGAGTATGGACTGGTAGCTTGAGAAGATGTGCTACCTCACAGAGATTTGGTCCCCTCTTAAAGGGGATGTTCATTTGTTGCACGAAAATGGTGATATTGCTTTAAGACCAGTAGCAATAATGTCAATGGAAGAAAATGATGATAATATTTACATGTAAAAGTTATATGTATGCTATTAGTTAATTGTAAAGGAATGCTGATAATGTTATCTGAAAGAAAAAGTAAAAGGAAGTAATGAGAAAGTTTAATGTTGTGAAAAGAAGATAGTTGATAATGTTGATAAGAAAAGGGGGGGGGGGGATAGAAGGTAAACCCTGCGTTCCCCATCGAAAGTTAGTAATGTGTTACTAAGGACAGAAAGTGAACCCGTAAGGGTTAGTGGGTGAGTCCTTATAGGAGCCAAGTAGAGCCGGCTCGGTGTTCTCAAACTGAAAGAAAAGTTATGTTCTATACTGTGTATAGTAGTTGAAAAGGCAGTAGGCCCTGGCTGAACGGGGCGGTCCTGTAACAGAAAGGAGAGGCAGTAGGTCTGGTGCCGATAGGACAGGCGGTCCTGCAGATCCAAAGTAGGAGAATGAAAAAGTTAAAGTGCCTTATAATGTGATTATAGGAAGGTCTTTAGTGGATTTAGAGTGTGAGTCCTTAAAGGCAATGTTAAATTATTGTTCAACAATTTTGCACTTAAGTAGAATGCCCGGTTGGGTAACAGAAGTTAATTATAGCATGTTGCTATGATATTTTTGCCATGTTTGTAACGTTCAAGTGTCCTTACCTCCCATAAAGGGAAGCCTGTTCAAGTATACTTATTGTTATTGCACTCAACAAAATTGTATGTCTTTTTGCTAACTTGTATTGTTGTTTTCTTCCCAGTCCCGGAGTACTGTGTTTAACCAGGGGGGAGTGCAGCGCCCCAGAGTCCTGGTCGTTGCAGTACTGTGGCTCCGCCACTATGGGGAGCCATGGTGCGTCCGATGGCACTGAAGGAGTTCATCTGATCAGGTATCACAGACACCAAGACATTTCACAGCCGGGCCTCCGGGGGGAGCTAAGGGTTCTATTCATTAGGCCACTCCCCACCATAGTGGGTAAACTGGGGGTCAGGCAGGAAGTTAGATCAGAAAGCTGACTGGATTGGACGAAGCAACACCCAGTGGCAGAGGGTGTTGTGGAGGAAGAGACAGTAGGGTCTCTGTCAGGGGTGGGATCCTGACAGAGGCTTGGCATTGAAAAGAACGTAACGGGTCCGCGCCAGCTCCGGGAAGCGGCGGGACCCAAGAAAGGACTAGAAGCGAGATAGATTGTGCTGAGTGAGAAACGAGATCAAGCAATAGGAGAATTCCAGTAGGGGTCGTGCTGTAAGACCGGAGCAACACCCTACTGAGGCGCACTACCGGTGGCCGGAACGCCGAGGGAGTATTATAACATTCAGCTTCAAGCAATACTCTAAACAGCGGCAGGACAGTCAGTTTAAGGTGGGCTGTCTAACACATATCACCTATGAAGTCTTGGGAGGCAATTGCGCGAGAGGGGCGTCTCTAGGGTCCCGGAAGAACTCCAGGCCTATCCGACAAACGGGTGCCGTTCTAACTGTAACATCAGGAAGGGACGGAAGATTAGAAGAACATCATTTAATCGAGTTGTGAGGGAACTTAAGAAACAGACACAACGGTTGTGGGGTACTTTCCGTAAGCACAGCAGGGAAGGACTACAACACATAGCGCTAAGAAGGAAGGCACCGATTTCCACCTGTGAAGTGAACTCTGGAGGTGCCATTGGACCGGCCGGACTTGCGCAGCCTGGTGAACCGTATTCTGGACTGAGGACTCAGAGATCTCCAGTAAAGAGGTAAAGAGACTGCAACCTGGTGTCCTCGTTATTTACCGCGACCTGCACCCCACAACTGCACCGTTACAACACCACTTATTGCACCGGACGTCCCCCACTGACAGACAGGGCCACGGACCGGGTCTAGCCACCGTGACAACCCCAGAGCAGAGACCCAGAGGCCCGGCTCCGGGTACCCCTTGGCCCTGCGGCGGTGTGGGGGCGCTCCATATATGTCATGCCGTTCTGTCTGTTTCTGGTTTTCGGCATGACAATGCATATGTTTGCTTTAACCCTTTACTCTTTTCCCCCTAATTTGAGCTGGGATACTGTTGGCTGTTACCTGGATGGAGCCTTCTCAGTTCCCTGCTCTGCTGCGCAGCCGTACATGGTGGTTAGGTCTTTTCTGCTGTAGGACCATCCGTATGTGCGGTCCCTGGTTGCTGCTGTGAAAGCTGTCCGCGGGTTGTGAGGTCATTTGCAGCTGGTGCATGACTTTCCACGTGGGTCAGTGCATGCAGTTTCAGTCAGGTGCCCTGAGCCTCAGATCCTGCACTGATTGTGCTGTAATGGTTTCTGTTTGTGCTTAGGGCGTGCGCGGCCACACCTCCCCTGCTTTAATCAGGGTTAGGGTGTGTACTTGAAATGCTGTCCCCAGCCAATTGCTGAGGGGCAGCTCCTATATAAAGTTCCCCTGCCCTATGGGCGGGGCTGAGCTACTCACAAAGCTCCTGAACTTTGCTATGTGTGTTTGTGTTCCTGCACCTCTCCTGTCTATGTTTTGGTACCAAAGTCCTTGCCTTGGTTCCTGTTTTGTCCTGTTCTGGCACCTGTCCTGGAGGCGGTATATCCAGGCCCGAATCCTTGATCCTGTACCTGTCCTGTACCTGAACCTGTCTGAACTGTCTTCTGTGATTATGTTCCTGGAATCCCTCTGCATCTGAAGCCTCACTCCCTGTGACTTTTCTCTTGAAACCGGTGTTTCTGCTGAGCATCTACTACTCTGTGCTCTGGCTACCATGTAGTGTTAACCCCATCTGGCTCACGTCCAGTACGGCCATGCTTGCACCATCACGCTTGAGTTCCTTCCTAGGTCCAATGCCCGGAGCCTGACGACCGCAGTCTGGAACCTGACGACCGCTGCCTGGAGCTTGGAGCCTGATGACTGGTGGTGCCTGTAGGTCGTGTCGGATGTCCGGAACCAAACGACTCCTGTCTGATGTCTGCCGGTGACCTTGGGTCCAGATGTCCTGTCTGTACCCTGATGTCCTCCCTGTGTCCGATATCCTGATGTAACTGATGCCCTGGGCTGCCACGCCAGTGTCCCAGCCGATGACCTGGGCTGCCACACCAGTGTCCCAGATGTCTATCCAGTATTCCTGTGTCCTTATGCCCTGCCTGTCCTGATGTCCTGAGGTCTTTCCCGAGTCCAGATGTCCTGATGTCCTGTTTGTATCCTGATGTCTTGCCTGCATCCTGATGACCTTGTGTTCCCTGATATCCTGATTTCCTTCCTGTGATCGATGTCCTGATGTAACTGATGACCTGGGCTGCCACGCCAGTGTCCCAGCTGATGACCTGAGCTGCCACGCCTTCCGAGGTCGGTCGGCTTGGGGGCGTCTATGGGCTGGGCCACACCAGCGGCTGCAGCTGACCGTGGCACTATAGTAACCATAGAACACCAAATCTCAAATATGGAGGAATTTAATCTCCTATACAGCATCTGGTGCCACGAGTTTGAAACTTTGGATAGAAAAGCAATCGTGCTTGTGTGAGATGTAAAGCATATGTGCCGTTTTAGGATATACAAGCTTCTGGCCGATTATTATTATTATTAACAACATAAGATAGATATAAGATAGAATTTATTTTGTCTACTCTGCTTGTTGCAAATTCAGAGATCAGAGAAGGCTCCTTGTAAAGCGTCAGTGATATATCACAGATTGTATATGAGTGCTACTGATCTGTGCATACTACAAATTACTCCACAGTATTCATAAGTCACTTAGTAAGAAGCAGGAAAAATAACATGGCTGCAGGATTAGACTACAGGCTTTATGTGTCATTGGTGACCATGGAGCACTAGCAGCAATAACATAGCATTAAAGATGAAAGAGTCTTTTGAAATTCAAATTTGCCTCTTGACCATACACCTCTCTTGTCCGCGCAGTACTCTGCACACCTCCCTCAGTGTACCCTGTCATTACAGGACCCTACTCTTAAGACCACCACCACACCTACACTCCCCTTAAGAGTCTTCAGGACCGAGGATGGAATGCGTTGGGGGGGACACCGGGGTTGCCATTTTGAAGTGACAGGATCACTCTTGGGTAGTGTTGAGCGATACTTTCCGATATCGGAAAGTATCGGTATCGGAAAGTATCGGCCAATACCGTCAAAATATCGGATCTAATCCGATACCGATACCCGATCCCAATGCAAGTCAATGGGACGAAAATATCGGAATTAAAATAAACCCTTTATAAACTTGTAGGTTCATTCTACATGAAGGAAAACAACTAAGAATAATGTAGGATGTATTGGGGGACGTGGCGGAGACATTAAAGGCACAGAGGTTTAGCCCAATGTAATAGAATAGCAGGTTTTTTGTTTTTTTTTATGACGTTCGGCGGTAGAAAGATTTTGACTATGTTAATTTTTTTTTATTTTGTCAGATATTGATGTTTCACTACTTCCACGCCCTTCACCTTCTTTTTTACTTCTCCCACACTTTCTTCTTCATTATCCTCATCATCAGCTTCTTTGACATCAACTTCTTCACCTTATTCATCTTCTTCTTCATCTTCTACCTATTATTTTTTTTCTTACATTGTTCATATTCTTTTTATTTTACTATTATCTTCATCATATTCTACTTCTTCATCATATTCTTATTTGTGACAGGCATTCCCGTAGTTGTTATCTATAAAAGTTTGAAGATTACACCTTCCGTTCTGCCTGTCACAAGAGAGTTACATTTGTCCGCGTTCAGTTTGGCCTGCAGCATCAGGCTTTATCCAGGGGCACCACGAGGAGGAACGGACTCACCCCCATACACTGCTTAGTCTTCTTCTGCTTATAATTTAGATAATATTTTTTGCTCTGATATTTAGTGTTATGCTTAATGTTCTTCTGCTCTTTGTTCTGCAGCCTCTTGTTCTTCTGCTTCTCGGTCTTCCAGGTCGTCGTCGTCTCCAGGGTCGTCATCTCCGGGGTCGTCATCATCGGGGTGGTCTTCAGGGTCGTCGTCTCCGGGGTCGTCGTCATCGGGGTGGTCTTCAGGGTCATCGTCTCCAGGGTCGTCATCATCACGGTGGTTGTCGTCTCTGGTGTCGTCGTCATCTTAGGGGTGGTCTTCCGGGTCATCGTGTTTAGTCTCTTGAACTTGGAAATGTAGCAGAAGGTACAAGAAGGCTGAGAAAATGCCGAGAACCAGCTGATGGAACTGGAACTCGGATGGCTACCCGAAGGTCCAAGAGCCAATGGAACTACCGAGGACCAGCTGACGTTACTGGAACCCGGTTACTAAGCAGGAGGTACCCGTGCCTGAAAGCACTACCAAGGACCACCTGACGTTGGTGGAACTCGGATACCCAGAGGGAGGCACCTAAGCCAAAGGCTCTGCCCGGAACCAGCTGACGGTACTGGAACCAGGATGGGGAGCAGAAGGTACAAGAGCAAAAGACACTGCCGAGAACCAGCTGACGGTGCTGGAACCCGGATGGGTAGCCGAAGGTCCAAGAGCCAATGGAACTACCGAAGACCAGCTGACGTTACTGGAACCCGGTTACTAAGCAGGAGGTACCCGTGCCTGAAAGCACTACCAAGGACCACCTGACGTTGGTGGAACTCGGATACCCAGAGGGAGGCACCTAAGCCAAAGGCTCTGCCCGGAACCAGCTGACGGTACTGGAACCAGGATGGGGAGCAGAAGGTACAAGAGCAAGTGTCTGCGTGGCTTTTGCAGGACACGATGCCGGCTGCACAGCAGGGGAACAGCTGGCGGTGCTGAACCCCACTGACACATTGGCTGGTGTTTTTCTCTGTGCAGCTAGCAGTACCGGGCCCCAACTGGCGGTGTTAGAGCCCGGGGTCAGCAGGAGGAGGAGATGGAGCAGAGTGTAGGCCGAAGCCTGCACTGGCGGCAGCTTTGGGTCTGTTGTGCCTGCGTGGCTGTTGCAGGACACGTTGCCGGCTGCACAGCAGGGGAACAGCTGGCGGTGCTGAACCCCACTGACACATTGGCTGGTGTTTGGCTCTGTGCAGCTAGCAGTACCGGGCCCCAACTGGCGGTGTTGGAGCCCGGGCTCTGCAGGGGGAGCAGAGTGTAGGCCGAAGCCTACTTGAACCAATTTCAAAGGTAACCTTTAACCCCCCCTCAGGGGTTACAAAGTAGAAGAGCCACAGCTTATGCAGCAGTAGTGCTGCACAAGTCAAAGGTTGCTCTTTTAATTTTGCTCCTTGCACACGCTGAATGAAACACGTATAACATTTAGCCCTTTATACAGTCAAACTGTGTTGGAGGCGCGAGTTCCCTTTGTAATGAGACGCAGCACAGATGTCAAGAATCCCACCTTGGTGCTGGGTGCAGCCTCCTGAGCGTTGTTATTTGCTGTACAGGAGTCTGCGCTGTCGTGTTATCCCCTGGCCTAGCGCTGTTAGCGCTGCCCATCTTCTGACCTCATTTAATGTCGGCCGCTGCGGTTCGCGATGACCATGAATCCCAGCCCCGCGGTGTCTTAACATTGTTAAAACACTGCGGGGCTGTGATTCATGGCCTGGCGCAGCACATATGTTCGCCTCTCGCACTCGGGTCCTTACACCCGCTGCAGACTGTGCGGCGTCAGCTGATCCCTTATCGCATGCCACGGCCATGAAGCCGCACAGTCTGAAGAAGGCGGAAGGAGATGAGGGACAGGCGAAGTGATGCACTGCTCATGCCCATCAATCACACCCTCGCAGTCCCAAGAAATAAGACACCGAGGGGCGTTGTGTGGGTCAGGGCGGCCGCAGAGGCGCAGGCAGCCAAACAATGATGCCAGAAGACGGGCAGCGCTACCAAGGGGGTTGCAGCGTGTCATTACAAAGGAAAGTCACACCCCCGGGACGGTTAAATGGTCACACAGAGGACACATTTCAGACGTGTTTTCAGTTCCACATGTGCGAGGAGAATACGTTTATGAGCCACCTTGCACACATGCAGCATTACCGCTGTACAAGGTGGCCTTAAAAACGTACAAACGCCTGGGGGAGGGGGGACAGGTTCCCTTCAATTTCAGTTCTTGTGTCTGCGTGGCTTTTGCAGGACACGATGCCGGCTGCACAGCAGGGGAACAGCTGGCGGTGCTGAACCCCACTGACACATTGGCTGGTGTTTTTCTCTGTGCAGCTAGCAGTACCGGGCCCCAACTGGCGGTGTTAGAGCCCGGGGTCAGCAGGAGGAGGAGATGGAGCAGAGTGTAGGCCGAAGCCTGCACTGGCGGCAGCTTTGGGTCTGTTGTGCCTGCGTGGCTGTTGCAGGACACGTTGCCGGCTGCACAGCAGGGGAACAGCTGGCGGTGCTGAACCCCACTGACACATTGGCTGGTGTTTGGCTCTGTGCAGCTAGCAGTACCGGGCCCCAACTGGCGGTGTTGGAGCCCGGGCTCTGCAGGGGGAGCAGAGTGTAGGCCGAAGCCTACTTGAACCAATTTCAAAGGTAACCTTTAACGCCCCCTCAGGGGTTACAAAGTAGAAGAGCCACAGCTTATGCAGCAGTAGTGCTGCACAAGTCAAAGGTTGCTCTTTTAATTTTGCTCCTTGCACACGCTGAATGAAACACGTATAACATTTAGCCCTTTATACAGTCAAACTGTGTTGGAGGCGCGAGTTCCCTTTGTAATGAGACGCAGCACAGATGTCAAGAATCCCACCTTGGTGCTGGGTGCAGCCTCCTGAGCGTTGTTATTTGCTGTACAGGAGTCTGCGCTGTCGTGTTATCCCCTGGCCTAGCGCTGTTAGCGCTGCCTATCTTCTGACCTCATTTAATGTCGGCCGCTGCGGTTCGCGATGACCATGAATCCCAGCCCCGCGGTGTCTTAACATTGTTAAAACACTGCGGGGCTGTGATTCATGGCCTGGCGCAGCACATATGTTCGCCTCTCGCACTCGGGTCCTTACACCCGCTGCAGACTGTGCGGCGTCAGCTGATCCCTTATCGCATGCCACGGCCATGAAGCCGCACAGTCTGAAGAAGGCGGAAGGAGCTGAGTGACAGCCTGGCGAAGATATGCACTGCTCATGCCCGTCAATCACACCCTCGCAGTCAAAATAAATAAGACACCGAGGGGCGTTGTGTCGGGCAGGGCGGCCGCAGAGGCGCACCCAGCCAAACAATGATGCCAGAAGACGGGCAGCGTTACCAAGGAGCTTGTTGCGTGTCAATACAAAGGAAAATCACACCTGAGGGACGTTTTAATGGTCACAGAGGACACATTTTAGACGTGTTCAGTTCCACGAGTGCAAGGAGAATACGTTTCTGAGCCACCTTGCACACATGCAGCATTACTGCAGTACAAGGTGGCTGTAAAACATAGAAACACCTGGGGGAGGGTGGACAGGTTCCCTTCAATTTCAGTTCTTGTGTCTGCGTGGCGGTCGCAGGACACGTTGCCGGCTACACAGCAGGGGAAAAGCTGGCGGTGCTGAACCCCACTGACACATTGGCTGGTGTTTTTCTCTGTGCAGCTGGCAGTACCGGGCCCCAACTGGCGGTGTTAGAGCCCAGGGTCAGCAGGAGGAGGAGATGGAGCAGAGTGTAAGCCGAAGCCTGCACTGGCGGCAGCTTTGGGTCTGTTGTGCCTGCGTGGCTGTTGCAGGACACGTTGCCGGCTGCACAGCAGGGGAACAGCTGGCGGTGCTGAACCCCACTGACACATTGGCTGGTGTTTGGCTCTGTGCAGCTAGCACATCTGGGCCCCAACTGGCGGTGTTAGAGCCCAGGGTCAGCAGGAGGAGGAGAGGGAGCAGAGTGTAGGCCGAAGCCTGCACTGGAGCAAGTTGAAAGGGAAACTTTACCCCCCCCCCCAGGCGTTTGTAGCTGAAAGAGCCATCGTGTACAGCACTAATGCTGGAAAAGGTAAACTTAGCTCTTTTAATTATGGTCCTTGCACATGCTGAACCTAACACTTATAAAAAGTGTCCCCTCCTACCGTGATACCGTCCGGTAGGTGGAACTTTCCTTTGTGATGTGACGCAGCACAGCCGTCATTTTTACCCCCTTGGCGCCGTGCGCCGCCTCCTCAGCGTTGTTTGAATCAGTCCCGGAGCCTGCGCTGTTAGGTTAGCCCTTGGCCATGCACACATTTTGCGCTGCCCGTCTTCTGACATCATTTGGTGTCAGGCTGGCTGCGCCTGTGCGGCCGCGCTGGCAGAGAGCCCGCCTCGTACTGTCTTCTGATTAAATCCCACTGGGGGCCTGAGATCCATGGACATGCGCAGTGCATATCTGAACCTCCAACTCTCACTCATCTCCCTACGGCTTCTTCTGACTGTGCGGTGTCACGGCCGTGGCATGCTATTAGGGACCAGCTGACACCACACAGTTTGAATAAGCCGTAGGGAGATGAGTGAGAGGTGGAGGTTCAGATATGCACTGCGCATGTCCATGGATCTCTGGCCCCCAGTGGGATTAAATCAGAAGACAGTACGAGGCGGGCTCTCGGCCAGCGCGGCCGCACAGGCGCAGCCAGCCTGACACCAAATGATGTCAGAAGACGGGCAGCGCAAAATGTGTGCATGGCCAAGGGCTAACCTAACAGCGCAGGCTCCGGGACTGATTCAAACAACGCTGAGGAGGCGGCGCACGGCGCCAAGGGGGTAAGAATGACGGCTGTGCTGCATCACATCACAAAGGAAAGTTCCACCAACCGGACGATATCACGGTAGGAGGGGACACTTTTCATAAGTGTTAGGATCAGCATGTGCAAGGAGCACCACGAAAAAGAGGCACTTTTTCCCTTTGCATCATTACTGCTGCACAAGGTGGCTCCTTCAGTAACAAACGCCTGGGGGGGGGGGACAGGTTCCCTTAAATTTAACTTGTTGTGCCTGCGTGGCGGTCGCAGTACACGTTGCTGGCTGCACAGCAGGGAACAGCTGGCGGTGCTGAACCCCACTAACACATTGGCGAGGTGTTTTGCTCTGTGCGGACAGCACTTCTGGACGGCAACTAGCGTTGTTGGAGCCCAGGGACAGGAGGGGGAGGTGGAGGAGGTAGGAGGAGGTAGGAGGGATTGCCACACACACAGCAGGGGAACAGCTGACGTTACTGAACCCCAATAACAGAGGAGGGACTGTTGACTGTGCGTACAGCACTTCTGGACGGCAACTGGCGGTGTTGGAGCCCAGGGACAGGTGGAGGAGGAGGAGGTAGGAGGAGGTAGGAGGGATTGCCACACACACAGCAGGGGAACAGCTGACGTTACTGAATCCCAATAACAGAGGAGGGACTGTTGACTGTGCGTACAGCACTTCTGGACGGCAACTGGCGGTGTTGGAGCCCAGGGACAGGAGGGGGAGGGGGAGGAGGTAGGAGGGATTGCCACACACACAGCAGGGGAACAGCTGACGTTACTGAACCCCAATAACAGAGGAGGGACTGTTGACTGTGCGTACAGCACTTCTGGACGGCAACTGGCGGTGTTGGAGCCCAGGGACAGGAGGGGGAGGTGGAGGAGGTAGGAGAGATTGCCACACACACAGCAGGGGAACAGCTGACGTTACTGAACCCCAATAACAGAGGAGGGACTGTTGACTGTGCGTACAGCACTTCTGGACTGCAACTGGCGGTGTTGGAGCCCAGGGACAGGTGGAGGAGGAGGAGGTAGGAGGGATTGCCACACACACAGCAGGGGAACAGCTGACGTTACTGAACCCCAATAACAGAGGAGGGACTGTTGACTGTGCGTACAGCACTTCTGGACGGCAACTGGCGGTGTTGGAGCCCAGGGACAGGTGGAGGAGGAGGAGGTAGGAGGAGGTAGGAGGGATTGCCACACACACAGCAGGGGAACAGCTGACGTTACTGAATCCCAATAACAGAGGAGGGACTGTTGACTGTGCGTACAGCACTTCTGGACGGCAACTGGCGGTGTTGGAGCCCAGGGACAGGAGGGGGAGGTGGAGGAGGTAGGAGGGATTGCCACACACACAGCAGGGGAACAGCTGACGTTACTGAACCCCAATAACAGAGGAGGGACTGTTGACTGTGCGTACAGCACTTCTGGGCGGCAACTGGCGGTGTTGTAGCCCAGGGACAGGAGGGGGAGGTGGAGGAGGTAGGAGAGATTGCCACACACACAGCAGGGGAACAGCTGACGTTACTGAACCCCAATAACAGAGGAGGGACTGTTGACTGTGCGTACAGCACTTCTGGACTGCAACTGGCGGTGTTGGAGCCCAGGGACAGGTGGAGGAGGAGGAGGTAGGAGGAGGTAGGAGGGATTGCCACACACACAGCAGGGGAACAGCTGACGTTACTGAACCCCAATAACAGAGGAGGGACTGTTGACTGTGCGTACAGCACTTCTGGACGGCAACTGGCGGTGTTGGAGCCCAGGGACAGGAGGGGGAGGTGGAGGAGGTAGGAGGGATTGCCACACACACAGCAGGGGAACAGCTGACGTTACTGAACCCCAATAACAGAGGAGGGACTGTTGACTGTGCGTACAGCACTTCTGGACGGCAACTGGCGGTGTTGGAGCCCAGGGACAGGTGGAGGAGGAGGAGGTAGGAGGAGGTAGGAGGGATTGCCACACACACAGCAGGGGAACAGCTGACGTTACTGAACCCCAATAACAGAGGAGGGACTGTTGACTGTGCGTACAGCACTTCTGGACGGCAACTGGCGGTGTTGGAGCCCAGGGACAGGTGGAGGAGGAGGAGGTAGGAGGAGGTAGGAGGGATTGCCACACACACAGCAGGGGAACAGCTGACGTTACTGAACCCCAATAACAGAGGAGCGACTGTTGGGACTGTGCGGACAGCACTTCTGGACGGCAACTGGCGGTGTTGGAGCCCAGGGACAGGTGGAGGAGGAGGAGGTAGGAGGAGGTAGGAGGGATTGCCACACACACAGCAGGGGAACAGCTGACGTTACTGAACCCCAATAACAGAGGAGGGACTGTTGACTGTGCGTACAGCACTTCTGGACGGCAACTGGCGGTGTTGGAGCCCAGGGACAGGAGGGGGAGGTGGAGGAGGTAGAAGGGATTGCCACACACACAGCAGGGGAACAGCTGACGTTACTGAACCCCAATAACAGAGGAGCGACTGTTGGGACTGTGCAGACAGCACTTCTGGACGGCAACTGGCGGTGTTGGAGCCCAGGGACAGGTGGAGGAGGAGGAGGTAGGAGGAGGTAGGAGGGATTGCCACACACACAGCAGGGGAACAGCTGACGTTACTGAACCCCAATAACAGAGGAGGGACTGTTGACTGTGCGTACAGCACTTCTGGACGGCAACTGGCGGTGTTGTAGCCCAGGGACAGGAGGGGGAGGTGGAGGAGGTAGGAGGGATTGCCACACACACAGCAGGGGAACAGCTGACGTTACTGAACCCCAATAACAGAGGAGGGACTGTTGACTGTGCGTACAGCACTTCTGGACGGCAACTGGCGGTGTTGGAGCCCAGGGACAGGTGGAGGAGGAGGAGGTAGGAGGAGGTAGGAGGGATTGCCACACACACAGCAGGGGAACAGCTGACGTTACTGAACCCCAATAACAGAGGAGGGACTGTTGACTGTGCGTACAGCACTTCTGGACGGCAACTGGCGGTGTTGGAGCCCAGGGACAGGTGGAGGAGGAGGAGGTAGGAGGAGGTAGGAGGGATTGCCACACACACAGCAGGGGAACAGCTGACGTTACTGAACCCCAATAACAGAGGAGCGACTGTTGGGACTGTGCGGACAGCACTTCTGGACGGCAACTGGCGGTGTTGGAGCCCAGGGACAGGTGGAGGAGGAGGAGGTAGGAGGAGGTAGGAGGGATTGCCACACACACAGCAGGGGAACAGCTGACGTTACTGAACCCCAATAACAGAGGAGGGACTGTTGACTGTGCGTACAGCACTTCTGGACGGCAACTGGCGGTGTTGGAGCCCAGGGACAGGAGGGGGAGGTGGAGGAGGTAGGAGGGATTGCCACACACACAGCAGGGGAACAGCTGACGTTACTGAACCCCAATAACAGAGGAGCGACTGTTGGGACTGTGCGGACAGCACTTCTGGACGGCAACTGGCGGTGTTGGAGCCCAGGGACAGGTGGAGGAGGAGGAGGTAGGAGGAGGTAGGAGGGATTGCCACACACACAGCAGGGGAACAGCTGACGTTACTGAACCCCAATAACAGAGGAGCGACTGTTGGGACTGTGCGGACAGCACTTCTGGACGGCAATTGGCGGTGTTGGAGCCCAGGGACAGGAGGGGGAGGTGGAGGAGGTAGGAGGGATTGCCACACACACAGCAGGGGAACAGCTGACGTTACTGAACCCCAATAACAGAGGAGGGACTGTTGACTGTGCGTACAGCACTTCTGGACGGCAACTGGCGGTGTTGGAGCCCAGGGACAGGAGGGGGAGGTGGAGGAGGTAGGAGGGATTGCCACACACACAGCAGGGGAACAGCTGACATTACTGAACCCCAATAACAGAGGAGGGACTGTTGACTGTGCGTACAGCACTTCTGGACGGCAACTGGCGGTGTTGGAGCCCAGGGACAGGTGGAAAAGCAGAGGAACACAATGTAGGCCGAAGCCTGAGAAAGTCGAAAGGGAACCTTTAACCCCCCCCCCAAGGCGTTTGTAGCTGAAAGAGCCAGCTTGTGCAGCACAAAAGATGCAAAAGGAAAAGGTGGCTCTTTTCATCACGCTCCTTGCAAACACAGAACTAAACACTTATAAAATGTGTCCCCTGAAACCGTGAAACCGTCCCGGAGGTGGGACTTTCCTTCGTAATATGACGCAGCACAGCCGTCATTCCTACCCCCCCGGCGTCGCGCCCCGGCTCCTCAGCGTTGTTTGATTCCGTCCCGGAGCCTGCGCTGTTAAGTTATCCCTTGGCCAGGCACACTTAGCGCTGCCCATCTTCTGACATCATTTGGTGTCAGGCTGGCTGCGCCTGTGCGGCCGCGCTGGACGAGAGCCCGCCTCGCAGTGTCTTCTGATTTTATCCCACTGGGGGCCTGGGATCCATGGCCATGCGCAGTGCATATCCTCACCTCTCACTCCCCTCCCTACGGCTTCTTAAGACTGTGCGGTGTCATGACCGTGGCATGCTATTAGGGACCAGCTGACACCGATCAGTCTGAAGAAGCCATAGGGAGATGAGTGAGAGGTGGAGGTTCAGATATGCAATGCGCATGTCCATGGATCCCAGGCCCCCAGTGGGATTAAATCAGAAGACACTGCGAGGCGGGCTCTCGGCCAGCGCGGCCGCACAGGCGCAGCCATCCTGACACCAAATGATGCCAGAAGACGGGCAGCGCTAAGTGTGCCTGGCCACGGGATAACATAACAGCGCAGGCTCCGGGACGGAATCAAACAACGCTGAGGAGCCGGGGCGCAGCGCCGGGGGGGTAGGAATGACGGCTGTGCTGCGTCATATTACGAAGGAAAGTCCCACCTCCGGGACGGTTTTACGGTATCAGTGGACACATTTTATAAGTGTTAAGTTCTGCGTGTGCAAGGAGCTAAACCAAAATAGCTACCTTTTCCTTGTGCAGCATTACTGCTGCACAAGGTGGCTCTTTCAGTAACAAACGCCTTGGGGGGGGGGACAGATTCCCTTACATTTCAGTTGTTGTGTCAGCGTGGCGGTCGCATGACACATTGCCGGCTACACAGCTGGGGATCAGCTGACGTTACTGAAACCCAATAACGCTGGGTCGTATGTTTTGACTGTGCAGACGGCACTTCTGAGCCTCAACTGGCGGTGTTGGAGCCCAGGAATTTAAGTTCAGGTGGTAGAAAGATGAACACAACAGGAGACCTGGATAACGTATACAGTGACCTAATTATTTAATCAGGAGGAGGAGTGGCAAATTCCTGCGAGATCCAGGCCTTGTTCATTTTCAGGAAAGTAAGCCGGTCAACGTTATCGGAGGATAGTCGCATGCGACGGTCAGTTAGTACACCACCTGCAGCACTAAAGACACGTTCCGATAATACACTGGCCGCAGGGCAAGACAGCACCTCCAATGCATACTGGCTTAGCTCTGGCCATGTATCCAGCTTTGAGACCCAAAACTTGAAAGGGGAAGAGCCGTCTGGGAGTACAGCAAGAGGGCAAGACATGTAGTCTGTCACCATCTGACGGAACCGTTGCCTCCTGCTGACTGGAGCCATCTGTGATGGTGTAGACTTTTGTGGGGGGCACAGAAAACTGTGCCACAGTTGGGCCATACTGGTCTTGCCTTGGGCAGAGGCACTGCTTCTGCTCCCTCTTTGTGCAGAGCCTCCACCACTGCCTGGACGCACTGAGCTGCTTTGGAATGCACTAGCAGCACTTCTCTCAGTTGGAATGGAGAAGATGATGGAATTGACCAGTGTGTCTTGGTACTCCCGCATTTTTCGCTCCCGGTTCAACGGTGTGATGAGGCTTTCTACGTTGTCCCGGTAGCGAGAATCGAGGAGGGTGAACACCCAATAATCAGACATGTTGAGAATGTGGGCGATGCGGCGGTCGTTTCTCAGGCACTGCAGCATGTAATCCACCATGTGCTGCAGACTGCCAACTGCCCAAGAAACGCTGTCCCCTGCTGGAGGCGTGGTCTCTGCCCGCTCGTCATCACCCCACCCTCGCTGTACACACTGAGTACTGGACAATTCGGTAACTCCCTCCTCTGGACGGATGTCTTCCTCCTCCATTGACTCCTCCTCATCCTCCTCACAAACTGTCCCCTGCCTACGCGTTTGTGAGGAACCACGTGGCGCTGACTGTCCAGAAGATGATGGAAATGGTGAATCCTCATCCTCCACCTCTTCCACAACATCATCCCTTAGCGCTTGCAGTGATTTTTCAAGCAGGCAGATAAGGGGGACAGTCATGCTGACTAGTGCATCATCTGCACTCGCCATCCGCGTGGAATAATCAAAGGGACGCAAAACCTGGCAGACGTCATTCATAGTGGCCCACTCTGTGGTTGTGAAGTCTGTACGGCGCTGACTGCGACTTCTTTGCGCCTGAAGCAGCTGGTACTCCATTACAGCTTGCTGCTGCTCACACAACCGCTCCAACATATGTAACGTGGAATTCCACCTGGTAGGTAGGTCACATATGATGCGATGTTCCGGCAGGCGGTGTCGGTGCTGCAGAGCCGCAATGCGCGCTTTTGCCGTGCTGGAACGCCGCAAGTGAGCACACTCTAGGCGGACCTTGTGCAGCAGTGCATCAAGATCCGGATAGTCCCTCAAAAAGCTCTGCACGACCAAATTGAGCACATGTGCCAGACATGGGATGTGAGTGAGGTTGCCGAGGCCCAGAGCTGCCACCAGATTTCGGCCATTATCACACACTACCATGCCTGGCTGGAGATTCGCTGGCACAAACCACACATCGCTCTCCTGCTTGATGGCATTCCAGAGCTCCTGCGCTGTGTGGCTACGATTCCCCAAAAAAATTAATTTCAAGACGGCCTGTTGACGTTTGGCCACGGCTGTGCTCATGTCGGTCGTAACAGGTACACGTTCATCACGGGTCCATGTGGAGGTGGACTGTGACGGCTCCTGCAGCGATGATTCTGAGGAACTGGTGTAAGAGGAGGAGTCAATGCGTGCAGAATGGATTCCTGCAATCCTTGGAGTGGGCAGGACACGTCCTGCGCCACTCGCACGGTCTGTACCCGGCTCAACGACATTAACCCAATGGGCAGTGAGGGAAAGGTATCGCCCCTGTCCATGTTGACTGGTCCACGCATCGGTGGTGAGGTGGACCTTGCTACTGACGGCGTTCAGTAGCGCGTGTTTTATGTGTCCCTCCACATGCTTGTGCAGGGCAGGCACGGCTTGCCTGCTGAAGTAAAAGCGGCTGGGCACATTGTACTGTGGGACTGCCAATGACATCAAGTCACGGAAGCTGTCAGTCTCCACCAGCCTGAATGACAGCATTTCCAGTGAAAGAAGTTTGGCAATGCCTGCAGTCAGAGCCTGTGCTCGTGGGTGGTTTGACGAGAAAGGCCGCCTTTTCTCCCATGCCTGTACTACCGATGGCTGTAGACTGGGCTGGGAGTGTGTGGATGACTGGGAAAGTGGTGCTGCGGGTGGATTTACAGCGGGTCTCTGGACAACAGGGCCAGAGGTTCTTCCACGGCGATCCTGGGAGGAAGCCGAACCAGCTGCGTGTGAGCTAGAGGAAGAGGCAACACGAGCTGAAGAGGTGGTAGCTGCCGCTGTTGGTTGGCCTAGCTCTTCAGTGTGTTTTTCTAACTCCGCCGGGTGCCTGTTGCGCACATGTTTCCACATGTTGGAGGTATTGAGGTTGCTGACATTTCGACCTCTTTTGACTTTTTGATGACACACCTTGCATCTGACATAGCAAATGTCATCTGCAACTGTGTCAAAAAAGGACCAGGCACTGCAAGTCTTGGGAGCGCCCTTTTTGGCTTTTGGAAGAGACATGCTCCTAACGGGTGCCAAAGCGGAGGCTGCAAGGCTGCAGGATCCGCAGTCTTCCCCCTCCCTCTCCCTCTTTGGGCCGTACGGGGAATCTCTTCCTCAGAGCTGCTCCCACCACCTTCCTGTCCCTCACGCCAAGATGGGTCAAGGACCTCATCATCTACACTACCCTCTGCCCCCAACTGCTCCTCCTGGGTAGTCTCAGCAGCAGAGCACGCACCAGTAAGTGGCACCTGAGTGTCATCATCAGCTGATGCGGCCTGCGATGTGGTGACCGGAGCCACTGGCCCACCCGCCTCTTCAGAGGAAGAGAGAAAAAGCTGTTGGGCATCACTGCACCCTGCCTCTTCTTCCATTTCTCCAATGCTGCTTGGCTGGCCCCCTGTTTCCAAGCCAAGAGATTCAGAGAACAGAAGTAGAGACGGCTCCTGTCCTGGGCTCTCTGTCTGCCTGGGCAATTTGGCAGGTGGTGAAGAGACAGATGGCTGCTCTCCAGTGCTCTGTGTCTGAGAGGATGTGGCACTAATTGAAGTTGATGCATTAGCTGCCATCCATCCGACAACGGCTTCAATTTGTTCTTCACGCAGCAGCGGTGTACGGCGCTCTGACACAAAGCTGCGCATGAACGACTGTTGCCTGGTGAATGTGGGTGCTGATGAGTCACCGGTGCCCGCAGCAGGCACAGAATCCCCACGTCCCCTCCCTGCTCCGCGCCCACGCCCACGTGCCTTACTCACTGCCTTCTTCATCTTGGTTGACTGATAAAGATAAGCAGAAAAGTACTAACGGCTTTGTGTGCTTATTCCTGAGCAACTCCTCCTAACAGGTATAAGAAACACTAATTTTCTAAAGTGTGGACTAGACTTTAATATGAGCTAATGTGGCCTACACAAATGTAAAGTGGTGTAACTGGTGTGTTTGGTGAACTTTATTATTTATTTATTTTTTGGGGGCTGAACTGACAACGGATAGAGCTGCAGTCACACGGAGACCGTGCAGACAGACGTAAACGGCGCTGCAAGGCCCAAAAACCCTCCTCTACGTTATCCTATGTAGTGTTTTTCCACAAGTTAGCTGGAGACGGGTGGAAAGACACTAATAGGAATTTTTTGAAAAAATGTGCAGCAGCCTGCACTACTTAAAACAAAATGAAAATTGATTTGGCGGTATGACGCAGTGAACAACCCTGAGCTGGAGACAACCAGGCTACGGCTGCTCACAGACTACAGGGCCAGCTGCAGTCACACGGAGACCGTGCAGACAGACGTAAACGGCGCTGCAAGGCCCAAAAACCCTCCTCTACGTTATCCTATGTAGTGTTTTTCCACAAATTAGCTGGAGACGGGTGGAAAGACACTAATAGGAATTTTTTGAAAAAATGTGCAGCAGCCTGCACTACTTAAAAGAAAATGAAAATTGATTTGGCGGTATGACGCAGTGAACAACCCTGAGCTGGAGACAACCAGGCTACGGCTGCTCACAGACTACAGGGCGAGCTGCAGTCACACGGAGACTGTGCAGACAGCCGTAAATGGCGCTGCAAGGCCCAAAAACCCTCCTCTACGTTATCCTATGTAGTGTTTTTCCACAAATTAGCTGGAGACGGGTGGAAAGACACTAATAGGATTTTTTTGAATAAATTAGCAGCAGACTACACTACTTGAAAAAAAAAAAAAAAAAAAGAACAGTATGAGGCAATGAACCACCCTCCCTGAACTGAATACAACCAGCTATGGATGGCCTATGTGGCTGCACTCAGACTAGAGAGTGGGCTGCACTCACACACACACACACACAGACCTTGCAGATCGCTGTGAAAACAGCGCTACAAGGCAAAAGCAAGGTGAATAGTAGGTGAACACAGCGGTTGCTAAATTAGCCTTTGGAAAGCACAAAGAAGCAAATCGCTATCTCTAAACTGTCCCTCAGTCAGCAAACAGCGTCCTGTCACTAACTGAATTCACAGCAGAGTGATCGCAAAATGGCGCCAGCGACTTTTAAACTGCATCATGACATCATTTCAGCAGCCAATCACAGCCTTGCCAGTAGTTTCATGCCCTCCATGCTAAACAGGATGTGCCCACACTTGGAATCATTCTCATTGGCTGAATTTCTGCATTTTGAATCTTGGAACTTCCGATTCCGGTATCCGATACGCGGCAAGTATCGGAATCCCGGTATCGGAATTCCGATACCGCAAGTATCGGCCGATACCCGATACTTGCGGTATCGGAATGCTCAACACTACTCTTGGGCACTGCCCTTGTCAGGGCACGAGCCACCTCACAGGTTATGACACGGGGTGTTAGTACCAGTTCTTCCTGCTCTTGCTCCTGTTCTTTATGGATAGTGTATCCTCATCGCATGATCGGAGTGAGATTGAACCGTTTTTCTGAGCACTCGTATTATTGAGCACTTTTGTATCTGTATATTTTACTTGTCTTTCACTACACTGTGATTCATTGAATATGTTGTGTTGTTCATTATGTAGCGCAGCTCCTTTGTAATTATTCTAGTAAAGGTTAGGTTTTATCTCCTCTATATTCTTCTTTCCTTCCTCCTGATGCAAATTCACTGACTTTGCCAAATTTCTCCAAAAGATTTAATTTGTGGCAAATGAATTTGGGTGAATCTCAATACTGGAAAGCTTATAATTGCTCAGAAAATACGTGTGAGGGAGAGAAGAGTGAGAGAGGACCCCGCTGACCATAAGAGCTTATACTCTACAGCAGGGCCGCCATCAGGGCATTACTGCCCTGACTGGCATATGGGGCCCGGTGGGCAGAGGGGGCCCGCATCGGGCCCCGTCTCATGTGCTCACCGAGCCCCTACCGGTAGGCTAAACCGTGCCCTTAGCGGCGCTGTGGCAGTTTAACGCTATTGACGTGCGGGCCCGCGCCCGCACGTCAATAGTTAACATCCGCCAGCCAATCGGAGGCTGGCAGCTGACATCAGCTGCAGCGCGCACAACGCCGGCATCTGACGTCATAGTCAGTCACCGGCGAGTGCGCGCTGGAGCTGCGTGGAGGGACCTTCGCCACAGGAGTGCGGCCAGGTAAGAAGAACTTTTTTTTTAAATATTGAGAGCGGCGATCCGGGGGGCCCGAGGCAGACTGTGAGACACGGGGTAGAATGCTGGACACGGGGGGCAGACTGTGAGACACGGGGCAGACTGTGAGATACAGGGGCAGAATGCTGGACACAGGGGCAGAATGATGGACACAGGGGCAGAATGCTGGATATGGGGGGCAGAATGCTGGACATGGGGGCAGACTGTGAGACATGGGGGCAGAATGCTGGACACGGGCAGAATGCTGGACACGGGGGCAGAATGCTGGACATGGGGGCAGACTGTGAGACACGGGGCAGAATGCTGGACACGGGGGCAGAATGCTGGACATGAGGGGCAGAATGCTGGACATTAGGGGCAGATGCTGGCCACAGGGGCAGAATGCTGGACACAGGGGTAGAATGCTGGACACGGGCAGAATGCTGGACACAGGGGCAGAATGTTGGACACGAGGCGCAGAATGTGAGACACGGGGGCAGAATGCTGGACACAGGGGCAGATTGTGAGACACAGGGGCAGAATGCTGGACACGGGCAGAATGCTGGACACAGGGGCAGAATGCTGGACACAGGGACAGAATGCTGGACATGGTGGCAGAATGCTGGACACGGGGCAGAATGCTGGACATGGGGGCAGAATGCAAGACACGGGGGCAGAATGGAGATACAGGGTATGATTGAAGACACGGAGCAGGATGAAAGACATGGATGTTGTGAAATTGGATTTTGGGCTCCCCCGGTGGCCACTGGTGGAATTGAACTGGTGTGCATCATCCTCTCTGTTCACCTGTTTCCATCAGGATGTGGGAGTCGCTATTTAGCCTTGCTCCTCTGTCACTTCCATGCCGGTCAACATTGTAATCAGAAGCCTTTCTGTGCATGTTCCTGCTGCTAGACAACTCTCAGCTAAGTTGGACTTTTGTCCTTGTTTGTTTTTGCATTTTGTTCCAGTTCACAGCTGTAGTTTCGTTTCTGTGTCTGGAAAGCTCTTGTGATCTGAAATTGCCACTCTGATGTTATGAGTTAATACTAGAGTCTTAAAGTAATTTCAGGATGGTATTTTGATAGGGTTTTCAGCTGACCATGAAAGTGCCCTTTCTGTCTTCCTGCTATCTAGTAAGCGGACCTCAATTTTGCTAAACCTATTTTCATACTACGTTTGTCATTTCATCTAAATCACCGCCAATATTTGTGGGGGCCTCTGTCTGCCTTTCGGGGAAATTTCTCTAGAGGTGAGCCAGGACTATATTTTCCTCTGCTAGGATTAGTTAGTCCTCCGGCCGGCGCTGGGCGTCTAGGGATAAAACGCAGGCTACGCTACCCGGCTACTGTTAGTTGTGCGGCAGGTTTAGTTCATGGTCAGTTTAGTTTCCATCCTTCCAAGAGCTAGTTCTTATGTTTGCTGGGCTATGTTCTCTTGCCATTGAGAACCATAACAGTTTGACCGGCCATAAAGGGTTAAATTAATTGACAGAGAAAGGAGAGAAAAGAGAAGTCTGCTGAAGATTTTTTTTTTTTTTTTTTTTTCCTTCAGTTCTGAGTGTGCTTGTAATTGAATCTCTTGCAAGTCTGCCTATATTGCAGCCTTTCTCTCTCTCTCTCCTTCTAATCCTGGAATGGCTCTGTGTTCACCTGTTTAAAATGGATATTCAGAGTTTAGCTGCAGGTTTGAATAATCTCACCACGAAAGTTCAAAATTTACAAGATTTTGTTGTTCATGTTCCTATATCTGAACCTAGAATTCCTTTGCCTGAATTTTTCTCGGGGAATAGATCTTGCTTTCAAAATTTCAAAAATAATTGCAAGTTGTTTTTGTCCCTGAAATCTCGCTCTGCTGGAGATCCTGCTCAGCAGGTCAGGATTGTGATTTCCTTGCTCCGGGGCGACCCTCAGGATTGGGCTTTTGCATTGGCTCCAGGGGATCCTGCGTTACTCAGTGGAATGAGTGCGCCCTGGCGGCGAATTTCAGAGAGGGTCTCTCTGATGCCATTAAGGATGTTATGGTGGGGTTCCCTGTGCCTGCGGGTCTGAATGAGTCCATGACAATGGCTATCCAGATCGATAGGCGTCTGCGGGAGCGCAAACCTGTGCACCATTTGGCGGTGTCTACTGAGAAGACGCCAGAGAATATGCAATGTGATAGAATTCTGTCCAGAAGTGAACGGCAGAATTTTAGACGAAAAAATGGGTTGTGCTTCTATTGCGGTGATTCAACTCATGTTATATCAGCATGCTCTAAGCGTACTAAGAAGCTTGATAAGTCTGTTTCAATTGGCACTTTACAGTCTAGGTTTATTCTATCTGTGACCCTGATTTGTTCTTTATCATCTATTACCGCGGATGCCTATGTCGACTCTGGCGCCGCTTTGAGTCTTATGGATTGGTCCTTTGCCAAACGCTGTGGGTATGATTTGGAGCCTCTTGAAACTCCTATACCCCTGAAGGGGATTGACTCCACCCCATTGGCTAGCAATAAACCACAATACTGGACACAAGTAACTATGCGGATTAATCCGGATCACCAGGAGATTATTCGCTTTCTTGTGCTGTATAACCTACATGATGTGTTGGTGCTTGGATTGCCATGGCTGCAATCTCACAACCCAGTCCTTGACTGGAAAGCTATGTCTGTGTTAAGCTGGGGATGTAAGGGGACGCATGGGGACGTACCTGTGGTTTCCATTTCATCATCTATTCCCTCTGAGATTCCTGAATTCTTGACTGAATATCGTGACGTTTTTGAAGAACCTAAGCTTGGTTCATTACCTCCGCACCGGGAGTGCGATTGTGCCATAGATTTGATTCCGGGTAGTAAATACCCTAAGGGTCGTTTATTTAATCTGTCTGTGCCTGAACATGCTGCTATGCGAGAATATATAAAGGAGTCCTTGGAAAAGGGACATATTCGTCCTTTGTCATCTCCCTTAGGAGCCGTTTTTTTCTTTGTGGCTAAGAAAGATGGCTCTTTGAGGCCGTGCATTGATTATCGGCTTTTGAATAAAATCACGGTTAAATATCAATATCCGTTGCCACTGCTGACTGATTTGTTTGCTCGCATAAAGGGGGCCAAGTGGTTCTCTAAGATAGATCTCCGTGGGGCGTATAATTTGGTGCGAATTAAGCAGGGGGATGAGTGGAAAACCGCATTTAATACGCCCGAGGGCCACTTTGAGTATTTGGTGATGCCTTTTGGTCTTTCAAATGCCCCTTCAGTCTTTCAGTCCTTTATGCATGACATTTTCCGTGATTATTTGGATAAATTTATGATTGTGTATCTGGATGATATTTTGATTTTTTTCGGATTACTGGGACTCTCATGTCCAGCAGGTCAGGAGGGTTTTTCAGGTTTTGCGGTCTAATTCCTTGTGTGTGAAGGGTTCTAAGTGCGTTTTTGGGGTTCAAAAGATTTCCTTTTTGGGATATATTTTTTCCCCCTCTTCTATCGAGATGGATCCTGTCAAGGTTCAGGCTATTTGTGATTGGACGCAACCCTCTTCTCTTAAGAGTCTTCAGAAATTTTTGGGCTTTGCTAACTTTTATCGTCGATTTATTGCTGGTTTTTCTGATGTTGTTAAACCATTGACTGATTTGACTAAGAAGGGTGCTGATGTTGCTGATTGGTCCCCTGCTGCTGTGGAGGCCTTTCGGGAGCTTAAGCGCCGCTTTTCTTCCGCCCCTGTGTTGCGTCAGCCTGATGTTGCTCTTCCTTTTCAGGTTGAGGTCGACGCTTCTGAAATCGGAGCTGGGGCGGTTTTGTCGCAGAGAAGTTCCGATTGCTCCGTGATGAGACCTTGTGCTTTTTTCTCGCGTAAATTTTCGCCCGCCGAGCGGAATTATGATGTTGGGAATCGGGAGCTTTTGGCCATGAAGTGGGCTTTTGAGGAGTGGCGTCATTGGCTTGAGGGGGCTAGACATCAGGTGGTGGGATTGACTGACCACAAAAATCTAATTTATCTTGAGTCCGCCAGACGCCTGAATCCTAGACAGGCGCGCTGGTCGTTGTTTTTCTCTCGGTTTAATTTTGTGGTGTCCTACCTGCCGGGTTCTAAGAATGTTAAGGCGGATGCCCTTTCTAGGAGTTTTGAGCCTGACTCCCCTGGTAATTCTGAACCTACAGGTATCCTTAAGGACGGAGTGATATTGTCTGCCGTTTCTCCAGACCTGCGGCGGGCCTTGCAGGAGTTTCAGGCGGATAGACCTGATCGTTGCCCACCTGGTAGACTGTTTGTTCCTGATGATTGGACCAGTAAAGTCATTTCTGAGGTTCATTCTTCTGCGTTGGCAGGTCATCCTGGAATCTTTGGTACCAGGGATTTGGTGGCAAGGTCCTTCTGGTGGCCTTCCCTGTCTCGAGATGTGCGAGGCTTCGTGCAGTCTTGTGACATTTGTGCTCGGGCCAAGCCTTGTTGTTCTCGGGCTAGTGGATTGTTGTTGCCCTTGCCTATCCCGAAGAGGCCCTGGACGCACATCTCGATGGATTTTATTTCGGATCTTCCTGTTTCTCAGAAGATGTCTGTCATCTGGGTGGTGTGTGATCGTTTCTCTAAGATGGTCCATTTGGTTCCCCTGCCTAAGTTGCCTTCTTCTTCCGAGTTGGTTCCTCTGTTTTTTCAAAATGTGGTCCGTTTGCATGGTATTCCGGAGAATATCGTTTCTGACAGAGGTACCCAATTCGTGTCTAGATTTTGGCGAGCATTCTGTGCTAGGATGGGCATAGATTTGTCTTTCTCGTCTGCTTTCCATCCTCAGACTAATGGCCAGACCGAGCGGACGAATCAGACCTTGGAGACATATTTGAGGTGTTTTGTGTCTGCAGATCAGGATGATTGGGTTGCTTTTTTGCCTTTAGCGGAGTTTGCCCTCAGTAATCGGGCCAGCTCTGCCACCTTGGTGTCTCCCTTTTTCTGTAATTCGGGGTTTCATCCTCGATTTTCTTCTGGTCAGGTGGAATCTTCGGATTGTCCTGGAGTGGATGCTGTGGTGGAGAGGTTGCATCAGATTTGGGGGCAGGTAGTGGACAATTTGGAGTTGTCCCAGGAGAAGACTCAGCTTTTTGCCAACCGCCGGCGTCGGGTTGGTCCTCGGCTTTGTGTTGGGGACTTGGTGTGGTTGTCTTCTCGTTTTGTCCCTATGAGGGTTTCTTCTCCCAAGTTTAAGCCTCGGTTCATCGGCCCGTACAAGATATTGGAGATTCTTAACCCTGTGTCCTTCCGTTTGGACCTCCCTGCATCTTTTTCTATTCATAATGTTTTTCATCGGTCATTATTGCGCAGGTATGAGGTACCGGTTGTGCCTTCCGTTGAGCCTCCTGCTCCGGTGTTGGTTGAGGGCGAGTTGGAGTACGTTGTGGAAAAAATCTTGGACTCCCGTGTTTCCAGACGGAAACTCCAGTATCTGGTCAAATGGAAGGGATACGGTCAGGAGGATAATTCTTGGGTGACTGCCTCTGATGTTCATGCCTCCGATTTGGTCCGTGCCTTTCATAGGGCTCATCCTGATCGCCCTGGTGGTTCTGGTGAGGGTTCGGTGCCCCCTCCTTGAGGGGGGGGTACTGTTGTGAAATTGGATTTTGGGCTCCCCCGGTGGCCACTGGTGGAATTGAACTGGTGTGCATCATCCTCTCTGTTCACCTGTTTCCATCAGGATGTGGGAGTCGCTATTTAGCCTTGCTCCTCTGTCACTTCCATGCCGGTCAACATTGTAATCAGAAGCCTTTCTGTGCATGTTCCTGCTGCTAGACAACTCTCAGCTAAGTTGGACTTTTGTCCTTGTTTGTTTTTGCATTTTGTTCCAGTTCACAGCTGTAGTTTCGTTTCTGTGTCTGGAAAACTCTTGTGATCTGAAATTGCCACTCTGATGTTATGAGTTAATACTAGAGTCTTAAAGTAATTTCAGGATGGTATTTTGATAGGGTTTTCAGCTGACCATGAAAGTGCCCTTTCTGTCTTCCTGCTATCTAGTAAGCGGACCTCAATTTTGCTAAACCTATTTTCATACTACGTTTGTCATTTCATCTAAATCACCGCCAATATTTGTGGGGGCCTCTGTCTGCCTTTCGGGGAAATTTCTCTAGAGGTGAGCCAGGACTATATTTTCCTCTGCTAGGATTAGTTAGTCCTCCGGCCGGCGCTGGGCGTCTAGGGATAAAACGCAGGCTACGCTACCCGGCTACTGTTAGTTGTGCGGCAGGTTTAGTTCATGGTCAGTTTAGTTTCCATCCTTCCAAGAGCTAGTTCTTATGTTTGCTGGGCTATGTTCTCTTGCCATTGAGAACCATAACACATGGAGGCATGACTGGAGACACTGGTGGCATGACTGGAGACACTGGGGGCATGACTGGAGACACTGGGGGCATGACTGGAGACACTTAGGGCATGACTGGAGACAGACGGGGCATGATTGGAGACATAGGGGGCATGATTGGAGACATGGGGGCATGATTGGAACCATAGGGGGCAGAATGGAGATACGGGCATGATTGGAGACACGGGGCAGAATGGAGATACACGGCATGATTGGAGACACGGTGCAGGATGAAAGACATGGGGGCATAATTGGAGACAGATGGGGCAGGGTTGGAGACAGATCGTACAGGATCATGGGGCAGGATAGATACGATGGAGACAGATGGGGCAGGATGGAGACAAAGGGGGCATGATTGAAGACACGGGGCAGGCTTGCAGACATGGGGGCAGGATTGGAGACATAGGGGGCAGAATGGAGATAGGGGCATGATTGGAGACACTGGGGGCAGGATTGGAGACAGATGGGCAGGGTTGGAGACAGATCGTGGAGGATCATGAGGCAGGATGGATATGATGGAGACAGATGGGGCAGGATGGGGAGATCATATGGAGCAGAATGGATACTCATGAGGGCAGGATGGGAGAACATATGGCTGAAGCCAGGAATGAGACACACGGGGGCTAGGATGGGGAATATAATTACCATAGAGGCTAATTAAGGGATATTATTACTGCAGTGATGTATTTATTTCATTTTTTGAGTATACTGTTTTAAATGGAGGGGCGGTCCTGTTACTGTGTAGAGTGATACTATGTCGCCTTTTTTTCTTCATGTGGTGTAATGTAGAAGTTGGGAAAAATTAAGTAATGTGTTCTGCAAGCGGAGCTCGAGATAACTGTGTTATCTCCTGCAGAGACGAGCCCTCGCTGGAAGAAGTGACGGCGGTCTGTGCTGGATGAAAGATGAAAAACAAAGATGAAGGACTTCACCTAGAGATGTCACTGGTGAGTCAGTGTGTTACCTATACCCTGACACTATACACTGTATACTATACTATATACAGAGGTCCTGTGTATAATGTCACCAGTGATCACTGTCTTACCCATACATTATATACAGAGCTCCTGTGTATAATATCACCAGTAATCACTGTATTACCTGTACACAGACACTGCATACTAAGTACAGATCTCCTGTGTATAATGGCACTTATGGTGATAGTATTGTGAGTTTTTTTTTATTACTGATCAGTATTGTAGTATTCAGTCACTATGTGGTGGTAATATGTGGTCTGGACATGGTATTGCGGTATTTGTCCTTTGTATGTGCTATTTGGTCACTTTGTGGTGGTAATATGTGGTCTGGTCATGGTGCAGTGGTATTTGTTTCTTGTATGTGATATTAATCGATCACTGTGGTGGTAATATGTGGTCTGGATATGGTGTAGCGGTATTTGTTCTTTGTATGTGATATTATTGGTCATTTGAAAAATTGGAAAATAAATAAAAATATACCTAAATTGTGTTGCATATTTTAACAAATATTTAATAGGTTACAGTAGAGTAGGGCCTGGCCAAAAAAGTCTACCGTGTTATGGTGGCTGCTTAAAAAATATTTTGGTCAAAACAAAAGCTGTCGGCTATATGTGTGATCTGGTGATGGGAACTGTTACCCCTTAACCCCCAAGGGTGGTTTGCACGTTAATGACCGGGCCAATTTTTAGAATTCTGACCACTGTCCCTTTATGAGGTTATAACTCTGGAACGCTTCAACGGATCCTGATGATTCTGATATTCTTTTTTGTGACATATTTTACTTCATGACAGTGGTAAAATTTCTTTGATATTACCTGCGTTTAACAAAAAAAATGGAAATTTGGCAAAAAGTTAGAAAATTTTGCAATTTTCCAACTTTGAATTTTTATGCCCTTAAATCACAGAGATATGTCACACAAAATACTTAATAAGTAACATTTCCCACATGTCTACTTTACATCAGCACAATTTTGGAACCAACATTTTTTTTGTTAGGGAGTTATAAGGGTTAAAAGTTGACCAGAAATTTCTCATTTTTACAACACCATTCTCTTTTAGGGACGACATCGCATTTGAAGTCATTTTGAGGGGTCTATATGATAGAAAATAACCAAGTGTAACACCATTCTGAAAACTGCACCCCTCAAGGTGCTCAAAACCACATTCAAGAAGTTTATTAACACTTCAGGTGTTTCACAGGAATTTTTGGAATGTTTTTAAAAAAAAACGAACATTTAACTTTTTTTCACAAAAAATTTAATTCAGCTCCAATTTGTTTTATTTTACCAAGGGTAACAGAAGGAAATGGACCCCAAAAGTTGTTGAAAAATTTGTACTGAGTACGCCAATACCCCACATGTGGGGGTAAACCACTGTTTGGGCGCATGGCAGAGCTCGGAAGGGAAGGAGCACCGTTTGACTTTTCAATGCAAAATTGACTGGAATTGAGATGGGACGCCATGTTGTGTTTGGAGAGCCCCTGATGTGCCTAAACAGTAAAACCCCCCACAAGTGACACCATTTTGGAAATTAGACCCCCTAAGGAACTTATATAGATGTGTGGTGCACATTTTGACCCACCAAGTGCTTCACAGAAGTTTATAATGTAGAGCCGAAAAAATAAAAAATCATATTTTTTCACAAAAATGATTTTTCACCCCCAGTTTTTTATTTTCCCAAGGGTAAGAGAAGAAATTGGACCCCAAAAGTTGTTGTGCAATTTGTCCTCAGTACGCTGATACCCCATATGTGGGGGTAAACCACTGTTTGGGCGCATGGCAGAGCTCGGAAGGGAAGGAGTGCCGTTTGACTTTTCAGTGCAAAATTGACAGGAATTGAGATGGGACACCATGTTGCGTTTGGAGAGCCCCTGATGTGCCTAAACATTGAAACCCCCCACAAGTGACACCATTTTGGAAAGTAGACCCCCGAAGGAACTTATCTAGATGTGTGGTGCGCACTTTGACCCACCAAGTGCTTCACAGAAGTTTAAATGTAGAGCCATAAAATAAAAAATCATATTTTTTCACAAAAATTATTTTTCACCCCCAGTTTTTTATTTTCCCAAGGGTAAGAGAAGAAATTGGACCCCAAAAGTTGTTGTGCTATTTGTCTTGAGTACGCTGATACCCAATATGTGGGGGTAAACCACTGTTTGGGCGCATGGCAGAGATCGGAAGGGAAGGAGCGCCGTTTGACTTTTCAATGCAAAATTGACTGGAATTGAGATGGGAGACCATGTCGCGTTTGGAGAGCCCCTGATGTGCCTAAACATTGAACCCTCCCACAAATGACACCATTTTGGAAAGTAGACCCCCTAAGGAATTTATCTAGATGTGTTGTGAGAGCTTTGAACCCCCAAGTGTTTCATTACAGTTTATAACGTAGAGCCTTGAAAATAAAAATTCCATTTTTTTTTCACAAAAATTATTTTTTAGCCCCCAGTTTTGTATTTTGCCAAGGCTAACAGGAGAAGTTGGACCTCAAAAGTTGTTGTCCAATTTTGTGCTGAGTATGCTGATACCCCATATGTCAGGGGGAACCACCGTTTGGGCGCATGGCAGAGCTCGGAAGGGAAGGAGCGCCGTTTGGAATGCAGACTTAGATAGAATGGTCTGCAGGCATCACATTGCGTTTGCAGAGCCCCAAATGTACCTAAATAGTAGAAACCACCCACAAGTGACCCTATATTGGAAACTAAACCCCCCAAGGAACTTATCTAGATGTTTTATGAGAACTTTGAATGCTCAAGTGTTTCACTACAAATTATAACGCAGAGCCGTGAAAATAAAAAATATTTTTTTTTCCACAAAAATAATTTTTTAGCCCCTCAAATTTGTATTTTCCCAAGGGTAACAAGAGAAATTGGACACCAAAAGTTGTTGTCCAATTTGTCCTGAGTACGCTGATACCCCATATGTGGGGGGGGACCATCATTTGGGCGCATGGCAGAGCTCGGAAGGGATGGAATGCCTTTTGGAATGCAAACTTAGATGGATTGGTCTGCAGGCGTCACGTTGCATTTGCAGAGCCCCTGATGTACCCAAACAGTAGAAACTCCCACAAGTGACCCCATATTGGAAACTAGACCCCCAAGGAACTTATCTAGATGTGTTGTCAGAACTTTGAACCCTCAAGTGTTTCACTACAGTTTATAACGCAGAGCCATTAAAATAAAAGATAATTTTTTTTCCACAAAAAATATTTTTTAGCCCTCAGTTTTGTATTTTCCCAAGGATAACAGAAGAAATTGGAACCCAAAAGTTGTTGTACAATTTGTCCTGAGTATGCTGATACCCAATATGGGGGGGGAACCCCCATTTGGGTGCATGGCAGAGCTCGGAAGGGAAGGAGCACCGTTTGGAATGCAGACTTACATGGATTGGTCTGCAGGCATCACGTTGCATTTGCAGAGCCCCTGATGTACCCAAACAGTAGAAACTCCCACAAGTGACCCCATATTGGAAACTAGACCCCCAAGGAACTTATCTAGATGTGTTGTGAGAACTTTGAACCCTCAAGTGTTTCACTACAGTTTATAACGCAGAGCCGTTAAAATAAAAGATTATTTTTTTTCCACAAAAAATATTTTTTAGCCCTCAGTTTTGTATTTTCCCAAGGATAACAGAAGAAATTGGACCCCAAAAGTTGTTGTACAATTTGTCCTGAGTATGCTGATACCCAATATGGGGGGGAACCCCCATTTGGGTGCATGGCAGAGCTCGGAAGGGAAGGAGCACCGTTTGGAATGCAGACTTACATGGATTGGTCTGCAGGCGTCACATTGCATTTGCAGAGCCCCTGATGTACCTAAACAGTAGAAAGTCCCCACAAGTGACCCCATATTGGAAACTAGACCCCTCAAGGAACTTATCTAGATGTGTTGTGAGAACGTTGAACCCCCAAGTGTTTCACTACAGTTTATAAGGCAGAGCCGTGAAAATAAAAAATAATTTTTTCCCACAAAAATGGTTATTTAGCCCCCCAAATTTTTATTTTCCCAAGGGTCACAAGAGAAATTGGACCACAGAAGTTGTCCAATTTTTCCTGAGTACGCTGATACCCCATATGTTAGGGTAAACCCCTGTTTGGGCGCACGGGAGAGCTTGGAAGGGAAGGAGCACTGTTTTAAGGGCTGGAATTGAGATCGGACGCCATGTCACGTTTGGAAAGCCCTTGATGTGCCTAAACAGTGGAAGCCCCCAATTCTAACTGAAACCCTAACCCAAACACACCCCTAATCCTAATCCCAACTCTAACCATAACGCTAACCACAATCCTAACCCGAACATGCCCCTAACCCTAATCCCAACCCTAACCACACCCCTAACTCCAACACACCCCTAACCCTAATCCCAACAATAACCCTAACCACACCCCTAACCCTGACACACCCCTAACCCTTATCCCAACCGTAAATGTAATCCAAATCCTAACCCTAACTTTAGCCCCAACCCTAACCCTAACTTTAGCCCCAACCCTAACCCTAACTTTACCCCCAACCCTAACTCTAACTTTAGCCCCAACCCTAACCCTAACCTTAACTTTAGTCCCAACCCTAACTGTAGCCCTAACCCCAACCCTAACCTTAGCTCCAACCCTAGCCCTAACCCTAGCCTCAACCAAAACCCTAGCCCCAACCCTATCCCCAATCCTAGCCCTAACCCTAGCCCCAACCCTAACCCTAACCGTAGCCCCAACCCTATCCCCAACCCAAACCCTAACCCTAGCCCCAACCCTAACCCTAACCCTAATGGGAAAATGGAAATAAATACATTTTTTTATTTTATTATTTTTCCCTAACTAAGCAGTGATGAAGGGGGGTTTGATTTACTTTTATAGCAGGTTTTTTAGCGGATTTTTGTGATTGGCAGCCGTCACACACTAAAAAACGCTTTTTATTGCAAAAAATAGTTTTTTCGTCTCCACATTTTGAGAGCTATAATTTTTCAATATTTTGGTCCACAGAGTCATGTGAGGTCTTGTTTTTTGCGGGACGAGTTTACATTTTTATTGGTACCATTTTCGGGCATGTGACATTTTCTGATCACTTTTTATTCCATTTTTTGTGAGGCAGAATGACCAAAACCCAGCTATTCATGAATTTCTCTATGGGGGGTGCGTTTATACCGTTCCACGTTTGGTAAAATTGCTAAATTCGGGTCAGTACGATTATAGCGATACCTCATTTATATAATTTTTTATGTTTTGGCGCTTTTATACGATAAAAACTATTTTATAGAAAAAATAATTATTTTTGCATCACTTTATTCTGAGGACTATAACTTTTTAATTTTTTCGCTGATGATGCTGTATGGCAGCTCGTTTTTTGTGGGACAAGATGACGTTTTCAGCGGTACCATCATTATTTATATCCGTCTTTTTGATCGCGTGTTATTCCACTTTTTGTTCGGTGGTATGATAATAAAGCATTGTTCTTTGCCTCGGTTTTTTTTTTTTATGGTGATCACTGATGGGGTTAAATATTGGGACAGTTTTATAGGTCGGGTCAATACGGACGTGGCGATACTAAATATGTGTACTTTTATTGTTTTTTTGTTTTTTTTAGATAAAGAAATGTATTTATGGGAGCATCATATATATTTTTTTTCTTTACTTAGGAATTTTTTTATTTTTTTTTTTACGCGTGAATATTTTTTTTTGGCTTTATAACATTGCCCCGGGGGGGGGGGGGTGTCATGTTATAGGGTCAGATTGCTGACAGGCACTGCAGGGACGCTTGCAAGCGCTTTCTCTGAGCAGGCGCTTGCAAGCCACCTCCCTGAAGGACCCGGAAGCAGCCCCGTGGCCATATTGGATCTGAAGTCTGCAGGGAGGAGGAGGTAGGAAACCCTCGGAGCAACGCGATCACATCGCGTTGCTCCGAGGGTCTCAGGGAAGCACGCAGGGAGCCCCCTCCCTGGCGATGCTTCCCTATACCGCCGGAACACTGCGATCATCTTTGATCGCTGTGTGCCAGGGGTTAATGTGCCACTAGCGGTCCGTGACCGCTCCTGGCACATAGTGTTGGATGTCAGCTGTGATAGTCAGCTGACACCCGGCGTCGATCGGCTGCGTTCCCCCCGTGAGTGCGGCTGATCACATATGACGTACTATCCCGTCACTGGGAATTAAGTCCCAGGTCACCTCGATGGGATAGTACGTCATATGGGATTAAGGGGTTAATGTGTGATAGGTGAGAAGTGGAGTTTTTCCAAGAGAGAGTGGTGAGACTGTGGAGAGTTTGAGAGGTGGAGCCTGGGCGGAGTCTCAAGGGGGCCCTGAAAATTTTGCCAGTATGTGGCCCCGAAATTTCTAGTGGCAGCCCTGCTCTACAGAAGAGAGAGACTTACCCAGCGACTCTGGAGATGGAAAACCATTCTGTCATACAACTGTACTCAACCTGGAATCGCTGATCTGTGATGGCTAGTGTTGAGTATTCCGATACCGCAAGTAGTGGGTATCGGCCGATACTTGCTGTATCGGAATTCCGATACCGAGTTCCGATATTTTTGTGATATCGGAAATCGGAATCGGAAGTTCCCAGTGTATGGTTCCCAGGGTCTGGAGGAGAGGAGACTCTCCTTCAGGCCCTGGGATCCATATTCATGTAAAAAATAAAGAATTAAAATAAAAAATATGGATATACTCACCCCTCCGGCGGACCCTGGACCTTACCGATGTAACCGGCACCCTAAGAATGAGGAGTTTAGGACCTGCGATGACGTCGCGGCTTGTGATTGGTCGCGTGAGTGGTCACATGAGTGGTCACGCGACCAATCACAAGCCGCGACGTCATCGAAGGTCCTAAACTCCTCATTCTTAGGAACGGAGGCTGCCGGTTACATCGGTATGGTCCAGGGCTCGTCCGAGGGTGAGTATTTCCATATTTTTTATTTTAATTCTTTATTTTTTACATGAATATGGATCCCAGGGCCTGAAGGAGAGTTTCCTCTCCTTCAGACCCTGGGAACCATCCAGGATACCTTCCGATACTTGTGTCCCATTGACTTGCATTGGTATCGGGTATCGGTATCGGCGATATCTGATATTTTTTGGATATCGGCCGATACCATCCGATATCGATACCTTTGAGTATCGGAAGGTATCGCTCAACACTAGTGATGGCTCAGGTACTGACCACCTCTGCGCAAGGTATGATAGTCCATAAGATGTCATAGCTGCAGGCAGATATGGGGAAACCCGAGTGGCAACACAAAATGAGATTTGCTTTTTTTCTAATGCTTTAGGAGTGTGGGAAATGGTGTAAGCTTTTTTTGTGGACTACAAATCAAATGTCAAAATGTGAAGCCGCAAATTTCAGGAAATTCGACTAGAACTCGATTCTTCACAGATCGATCCACTTATCTTTACCTCGCATACGTAGAATACATGCACAGACCATTATAACTCAATTTCAAACTATGCTGTAAGAATTATTTCTGCAGGCTTTGTAGATACTACTTTTTTGAGGTTGGGTACAATATTTATGTGTTTCTGCACAAGACCATTTATCTGGATGTTGTATGTCACAATATATCTGGGCACAAACAATTAAAGGGAATGCATCATCATAATTTGACCTACTATTTAAACATGATATTTTTGTGAAATGTGCAGTATGTTTTATTATTTTATCATGTGTTTTTCAGTTTTTCCCTATCTATAAGAACAAAAGTGAGGAATCTTGCAATTTTCACACTGGCCAGGCCACTCATATAATCTGATCTTTTCAGCAGCCTCATGGGCACAAACAGCAATAGAAAGACTCTGACCCTATTGATTTGTATACAAGTATCTTTGTTCATGGAAGAAGAGGTGAGCTGTAACCATCACTACTATGAAAAGTGAATAAAAGTAATCCTGTTTGTGATGACAATGAGACTGCTGAAAAGTCTCATTGTCAGGTTGTACAATGTATGCAGGGTCGGATTGGCTCTAGGGCCCCCGCTGCCCCAGGGGACCCCAACCAGTGGCATGTTGCTAATAGCGGCACACTAAGAAGCTGCTATGCGGCTGATGAGTCAATGGGGCCCACCTGGCACCAGCAGAGCAGCAGCGGGTGACAGGAAGCAGGAGCCAGCTGCTGCAGCTAAAGCCTGTGCCCGCTGCTAAAGAGAAATGAAAATTCACTGCTCGCCACATACACGGGCACGGAGAGGAGTGAATATTCATTTTCTTTGCTAAAGAGAATGAATATTCACTCCTCTACACGCCCATGGGTGTGGGGAGCAGTGAATATTCATTTCTGTTTAGCAGTGGGCACAGACTTTAGCTCCTGCTTCCTGCCACCAGCTGCTGCCCCCCAGCGCGCGACACATTCAACTGTATCAAAACAAAAAACTGACTGGCACATCCAGACTAGTGTGAATAGGTGCATACCAGGAGAAGCTACCTCCATATACAATATACAAAAAAGGTTGCACTCTATCATGCTAAAGCATGTCAATTTGGAATATGAGAAATTTGAATAGCTATATGTCTTTGGAGGATTAGGAAAAAATATGAGATGTTTAGCATACAATTTGGCCAAATATTATGTGCCCATCGACCATCATCAAGGTGGTCTCAGCCTGATGGATCCCTGACCTGTGTGAATACCTCTAAGGCTTATGACTGAATTCCTGGGTGAATGTGGTCACCTCTGTCAGCAATGCCTGTATTTATGGGTAAGTAGGGACCTGCTGTAATTAAAATCACCACCTGTGGAGGGCAAAGTGCTCGGTCAGTAAGATAACATTACAAAAGGAAAAAAACTGACTGGCACATCCAGACTAGTGTGAATAGGTGCATACCAGGAGGAGCTACCTCCACATACAATATACAAAAAAAGGTTGCACTCTATCATTCTAAAGCATGTCAATTTGAAATATGAGAAATTTGAATAGCAATATGGCTTTGGAGGATTAGGAAAAAATATGAAACGCTTAGCATAAAATTTGGCCAAATATTATCTGCCCATCAACCATCGTCAAGGTGGTCTCAGCCTGATGGGTCCCTAACCTGTTGTGATTCGGTTCGTGGGCTCCCCCGGTGGTCTCTTGTGGTACTGGTGTCCTGCAAGCTTTGCCTTCTCAGTTCACCTGTTCCTATCAGGATGTGGGAGTATCCTATTTAACCTTGCTCCTCTGTCATTCTAATGCTGGCCATCAATGTATCCAGAGTGATTCTGTTGCATGTTCCTGCTCCCAGTTTTCTGCTCAGCTAAGTTGGACACTTTAGTCCTTAAGTCTATTTTTGTATGTTTTGTCCAGTTTGCACTTATGTGAATCTCTGCAGCTGGAAGCTCTTGTTGGGCTGAAATTACCACTCCGGTGTCATGAGTTGTCACATGAGTTAAGGTAATTTCAGGATGGTGTTTTGAAGGGTTTTGCAGCTGACCGCGAAGTCCTCTGTTGTATCTTTCTGCTATTTAGTTAGCGGGCCTCTCTGTGCTAAATCTGCTTTCATACTACGTGTGTCTTTTCATCTGCTCTCACCGTTATTATATGTGGGGGGCCGCTATGTCCTGTGGGGACATTCTCTGGAGGCAAGCCAGGACTGTGTTTTCTTCTACCAGGGGTAGTTAGTTCTCCGGCTGGCGCGCGGCATCTAGAGACAACGCAGGAATGCCCCCTGGCTACTTCTAGTGTGGTGTGTAGGTTTAGCATCGCGGTCAGCTCTAGTTTCCATCACCCGAGAGCTTGTCCGTTTATTCTATGCTTCTGATGTTTCCTTGCCATTGGAAACCATAACAGTATGGCCAGCCAGAATGTTTAATCTATAGGCTGAAGCAGGAGAGAAAAGGAACTGTGTGAAACCTTTTTTTTTTTTTTCCTTCCTCTGAAGTTGCACTCCAGCTCTAATTGCAGTCTCCTGTTTTCCTCTCCTCTTAACCCCTGAATGGCTCAGACTTTATCTGTTGAAATATGGATCCCCAGAGTCTGGCTACCAATTTGAATAATCTTGCCTCTAAAGTTCAGAATATACAAGATTTTTTGTTACATGCTCCTCGGTCTGAACCTAAAATTCCTATACCGGAGTTTTTTTCTGGAGATCGATCTTGTTTTCTAAATTTTAAATACAATTGTAAATTGTTTCTTTCGCTGAGATCTCATTCTGCTGGAGATCCTGCCCAGCAAGTAAAAATTGTTATTTCTTTACTGCGGGGTGACCCCCAAAATTGGGCATTTTCATTGGCACCAGGGGATCCTGCGTTGCTCAATGTGGATGCGTTTTTTCTGGCTTTGGGGTTGCTTTATGAGGAACCAAATTTGGAGATTCAGGCTGAGAAAGTCCTAATAGCCCTCTCTCAGGGGCAAGATGAAGCCGAAATATATTGCCAAAAATTTCGAAAATGGTATGTGCTTACTCAGTGGAATGAGTGCACTCTGGCGGCAATTTTCAGAGAAGGTCTCTCTGATGCTGTAAAAGACGTCATGGTGGGGTTTCCTGCGCCTACTGGTCTGAATGAGTCCATGACAATGGCAATTCAGATTGATCGGCGTTTACGGGAACGCAAACCTGTGCACCAGTTGGCGGTGTCTTCTGAAGAGGCACCACAGAGTATGCAATGTGATAGCTTTCTGTCCAGAAGCGAACGACAGATTTATAGGCGCAAAAATCATTTGTGCTTCTATTGTGGAAATTCTACTCATGTTATATCAGCATGCTCTAAACGAACAAAGAAACTTGATAAATCCTCTGCTATTGGCACTTTGCAGTCCAAGTTTATTTTGTCTGTAACTCTAATTTGTTCGTTATCTTCTATTGTTGCGGATGCGTATGTGGATTCTGGCGCCGCTTTGAGTCTTATGGATTGGTCCTTTGCCAGGCGCTGTGGGTTTGATCTAGAGCCTCTGGAAGTTCCTATGCCTTTAAAGGGTATTGATTCTACACCATTGGCTAGTAATAAACCACAATACTGGACACAAGTGACTATGCGTATGACTCCAAACCATCAAGAGGTGATTCGCTTCCTTGTACTGTATAATCTACATGATGTGTTGGTGCTGGGATTGCCATGGTTGCAAACTCATAACCCAGTCCTTGACTGGAAAACAATGTCTGTACTAAGCTGGGGATGTCAGGGAAATCATGGGGACACATCTTTGGTCTCCATTGCTTCATCTATTCCCTCTGAAATTCCTGAGTTTTTGTCTGATTATCGTGAGGTTTTTGAGGAATCTACTCTTAATTCTCTTCCTCCTCACAGAGATTGCGATTGCGCCACAGATTTGATGCCTGGCAGTAAATTTCCTAAGGGTCGTCTATTCAATCTGTCTGTACCTGAACATGCTGCCATGCGAGAGTATATTAGGGAGTCCTTGGAAAAGGGACATATTCGTCCTTCTTCGTCTCCTCTTGGAGCGGGGTTCTTTTTCGTAGCTAAAAGCGATGGTTCTTTGAGACCTTGTATTGATTATAGACTCTTGAATAAGATCACAGTCAAGTATCAGTATCCTTTGCCATTGCTGACAGATTTATTTGCTCGCATTGAGGGGGCGAAGTGGTTCTCTAAGATTGATCTTCGCGGTGCGTATAATTTGGTGCGAATTAAGCAGGGGGATGAGTGGAAAACCGCATTTAATACGCCCGAGGGCCATTTTGAGTATTTGGTGATGCCTTTTGGTCTGTCAAATGCCCCTTCGGTCTTTCAGTCTTTTATGCACAATATTTTCCGTGAATATCTGGATAAATTTATGATTGTGTATTTGGACGATATCTTGATTTTTTCGGATGACTGGGAATCTCATGTTCAACAAGTTAGGAGGGTTTTTCAGGTTTTGCGGACCAATTCTCTGTTTGTTAAAGGTTCAAAGTGTGTTTTTGGGGTTCAGAAGATTTCTTTTTTGGGGTACATTTTTTCCCCCTCTTCTATTGAGATGGATCCTGTGAAGGTTCGGGCTATTTGTGACTGGACGCAACCGACTTCTCTTAAGGGCCTTCAGAAATTTTTGGGCTTTGCTAACTTTTATCGTCGATTCATAACTGGTTTTTCTAGCGTTGTCAGGCCTTTGACTGATTTGACTAAAAAGGGTGCTGATGTTGCAGATTGGTCTCCTGCTGCTGTGGAGGCCTTTCGGGAGCTTAAGCGCCGTTTTTCTTCTGCTCCGGTGTTGTGCCAGCCTGATGTTTCTCTTCCTTTTCAGGTGGAAGTTGATGCTTCCGAGATCGGAGCGGGGGCGGTTTTGTCGCAGAAAAGTTCAGATTGTTCAGTGATGAGACCTTGTGCGTTCTTTTCTCGAAAATTTTCGCCCGCCGAGCGAAATTATGACGTCGGTAATCGGGAGCTTTTGGCGATGAAGTGGGCATTCGAGGAGTGGCGTCATTGGCTTGAGGGTGCTAAACATCAGGTGGTGGTCTTGACTGATCACAAAAATTTGATTTATCTTGAGTCGGCCAGACGTCTGAATCCTAGACAGGCGCGCTGGTCGTTGTTTTTCTCCCGGTTTAATTTTGTGGTTTCGTATCTGCCAGGTACTAAGAATGTGAAGGCGGATGCCCTTTCTATGAGTTTTGAACCTGATTCCCCTGGTGATTCTAAACCTACGGGTATACTTAAGGATGGGGTGGACACTTTAGTCCTTAAGTCTATTTTTGTATGTTTTGTCCAGTTTGCACTTATGTGAATCTCTGCAGCTGGAAGCTCTTGTTGGGCTGAAATTACCACTCCGGTGTCATGAGTTGTCACATGAGTTAAGGTAATTTCAGGATGGTGTTTTGAAGGGTTTTGCAGCTGACCGCGAAGTCCTCTGTTGTATCTTTCTGCTATTTAGTTTGCGGGCCTCTCTGTGCTAAATCTGCTTTCATACTACGTGTGTCTTTTCATCTGCTCTCACCGTTATTATATGTGGGGGGCCGCAATCTCCTGTGGGGACATTCTCTGGAGGCAAGCCAGGACTGTGTTTTCTTCTACCAGGGGTAGTTAGTTCTCCGGCTGGCGCGTGGCATCTAGAGACAACGCAGGAATGCCCCCTGGCTACTTCTAGTGTGGTGTGTAGGTTTAGCATCGCGGTCAGCTCTAGTTTCCATCACCCGAGAGCTTGTCCGTTTATTCTATGCTTCTGATGTTTCCTTGCCATTGGAAACCATAACACTAACCTGTATGAATACCTCTAAGGCTGATGACTGAATTCTTGGGTGAATGTGGACACCTCTGTCAGCAATGCCTGTATTGTCATTGTCATCAGGTTGCACAATGTATGCAGGGTTGGATTGGCTCTAGGGCCCCCGCTGCCCCAACCAGTGGCGTGTTGCTAATAGCGGCACACTACGAAGCTGCTATGCAGCTCATCAGTCAGGGGGGCCCACCCAGCACCAGTAGAGCAGCAGCGGGTGACAGGAAGGGAAGCAGGAGCCAGCTGCTGCAGCTAAAGCCTGTGCCTGCTGCTAAAGAGAAATTAATATTCACTGCTCGCCACATACATGGGACAGAGAAGAGTGAATATTTATTTTCTGTGCTAAAGAGAATGAATAGTCACTCCTCTCCATGCCCAAGGGCATGGGTAGCAATGAATATTCATTTCTGTTTAGCAGTGGGCACAGGCTTTAGCTCCTGCTTCCTGCCACCAACTGCTGCCCCCAGTGCACGACACATTTAACTGTATTGGCAACATAGATGCCGATACAGTTGGAAGCAATAATGGAGGAGAGGGCATCAGAAGATGCTCCTCCCCCCTCATTCCCTTCTGCCTCTGACACAGCCGGTGCGCGATGACGTCACTTCATCGCGCACCATGCTGTGTGTGCCGGGCAGACAACAGTGCAGAATTTTTGTATACAGCTCTGGCAAAAATTAAGAGACCACCACATCAAAGCCATGTCATGGGCAGCCGAATCTCCAGACTTGAACCCCATTCAAAACCTCTGGAATGTAATCAAGAGGATGATGGATAGTCACAAGCCATCAAACAAAGAAGAATTGCTTACATTTTTGTGCCAGAAGCAGTATGAAAGACTGGTGGAAAGCATGCCAAGATGCATGAAAGCAGTGATTAAAAATCATGGTTATTCCACAAAATATTGATTTCTGAACTCTTCCTGAGTTAAAACATTAGTATTGTTGTTTCTAAATTATTATAAACTTGTTTTCTTAGCATTATTAGAGGTCTGAAAGCACTGTTTTTTTTGGTTTAATTTTGACCATTTCTCCTTTTCAGAAAAAAAATAAAACATTTATTGCTTGGAAATTCGGAGACATGTTGTCAGAAGTTTATAGACTAAAAGAACAATTTACATTTTACTCAGAAATATACCTATAAAGAGAAAAATCAGACAAACTAAATTTTTCAGCGGTCTCTTAATTTTTGCAAGAGCTTTATATCAGAGAGTGAGTACTGATTGCCATAATGCTGTGGAGGGGTCTACATTATATTCTTTGGGGGGCTCTATGATACTCTATGAGGGGGGTTGTATTATACCCTAAGAGGTGGCTAAATTATATTCTATAGGGGGCTGCATTATACTATATGAGGGGGCTGCATCATACCCTATGAGGGGGCTACATTATATTCTATGGGAGGCTGCATTATGCTATATGAGGGGGCTGCATTATTACCTGAGGGGGCTACACTATATTCTATGAGGAGGCTGCATTATACCCTATGAGGGAGCTACATTATATTTTATGGGGGGCTGCATTATACTATATGAGGGTGCTGCATTATACCCTATGAGGGGGGCTACATTATATTCTATGGGGGGCTGCATTATACCCTATGAGGGGACTGCATAATACACTACGAGGGGGCTACATTATACTCTATGAGGTGGCTACATCACACTCTATTAGGGGGCGGCATTATACTCTATGAGGGGGCTGCATTATAGTCTATGAGGGGGCTGTATTATACCCTATGAGCGGGCTGCATTATACCCTATGAGGGGGCTACATTATATTCTATAAAGGGCTGCATTATTCCCTATGAGGGGACTGCATTATACCCTACAAGGGGGCTACATTATATTCTATGAGGGGGCTACAATATATTCTATGAGGGGTTGCATCATACTCTATGAAGGTGCTACATTATAGTCTATGAGGAGGCCGCATTAAACCCTATGAGGGGCTACATTATATTCTATGGGGGCTGCATTATACCCTATGAGGGGGCTGCATTATGCCCTTCGAAGGGGCTACATTTTACTCTATGATGGGGCTGCATTAAACCTTATGAGGGGGCTGCATTATAACCTAGGGGGGCTACACTATATTCTATGGGGAGGCTGCATTATACCCTATGAGAGAGCTACATTATATTCTATGGGGGGCTGCATTATATTATATGAGGGGACTGCATTATGCCCTATGAGGGGGCTACATTATATTCTATGGGGGGCTGCATTATACCCTATGAGGGGACTGCATTATACCCTATGAGGGGGCTACATTATACTCTATGAGGTGGCTACATTACACTCTATTAGGGGGCTACATTATACTCTATGAGGGGGCTGCATTATAGTATATGACAGGGATGCATTATACCCTATGAGCGGGCTGCATTATACCCTATGAGGGGGCTACATTATATTCTATAAGGGGCTGCATTATACCCTATGAGGGGACTGCATTATACCCCACGAGGGGGCTACATTATACTCTATGAGGGGGCTACATTATATTCTATGAGGAGTTGCATCATACTCTATGAAGGGGCTACTGTCATGATTCCCCAATGGCATGGGAACATCAGAAACACAAAATAACAGACTAGCCCTCGGGTGATGGAAACTCAAGCTGACCGTGACCTAAATCTACCACACAACTAACAGTAGCCAAGAAGCATTCCTACGGCTGCCTAGATGCCATGCGCCAGCCGGAGAACTAACTACGCCTGGAAGAGGAAGGAACAGACCTGGCTTACCTCTAGTGAAATTCCCCAAAGATGATAGTAGCCCCCACATATATTAACGGTGAGTTCAGAGGAAAAGACATACACAGTATGAAGGTAGATTTAGCAAAGCGAGGTCCACTTACTAGATAGAGGAAGGATACAAAAGAGGACTTCACGGTCAGCTGAAAAACCCTTTCAAAAACCCATCCTGAAATTACTTTAAGGCTCCTGTGTCAACTCATGACACAGGAGTGGCAATTTCAGTCCACAAGAGCTTCCAGTAACAGGAAATGACAAACTGTAAACTGGACAAAAAATACAAAACAAAAAGGACAAGAGTCCACTTAGCTGATCAGCAGACTGGTAGCAGGAACATGCAACTGAAAGACTCAGGTTACAATGATGACCGGCAAGGAAGTGACTGGAGAGCAAGGCTAAATAGGGAACTCCCAAAACTGATGGAAGCAGGTGAGCTGAGGCAGAAAAGAACACACAAGTCTCCAGTACCACCAGCCACCACTAGGGGAGCCCAAAAAGTGGATCACAACAGTACCCCCCCTTAAGGAGGGGGCACCGAACCCTCACAAGAACCGCCAGGGCGACCTGGATGAGCCCTATGAAAGGCACGAACCAAATCCGAGGCATGAACATCAGAGGCAGTTACCCAAGAATTATCTTCCTGACCATAGCCCTTCCATTTAACCAGATACTGGAGTCTCCGCCTGGAAATACGGGAGTCCAAGATCTTCTCTATAACGTACTCCAATTCACCCTCAACCAGCACAGGAGCAGGAGGCTCAGCAGAAGGAACCACCGGCACCTCGTATCTCCGCAACAACGACCGATGGAACACATTATGGATAGCGAAAGATGCCGGGAGGTCCAAACGAAAGGAAACAGGGTTAATAATCTCCAAAATCCTATAGGGACCGATGAACCGAGGCTTAAATTTAGGAGAAGAAACCCTCATTGGGACAAAACGGGAAGACAACCACACCAAGTCCCCAACACGAAGGCGAGGACCAACCCGACGCTGGCGGTTAGCAAACCGCTGAGTCCTCTCCTGGGACAAATTCAAATTGTCCACCACTTGTTCCCAAATCCGATACAACCGATCCACCACAGCATCTACTCCAGGACAATCCGAAGACTCCGCCTGACCAGAAGAAAAACGGGGATGAAACCCCGAATTGCAAAAGAAAGGGGAAACCAAAGTGGCCGAACTAGCCCGATTATTAAGAGCAAACTCCGCCAACGGCAAAAAGGCAACCCAATCATCCTGATCCGCAGACACAAAACACCTCAAATACGTCTCCAAAGTCTGATTAGTTCGCTCCGTCTGGCCATTAGTCTGAGGATGGAAGGCAGATGAAAAAGACAAATCAATGCCCAACCTGGCACAGAATGCCCGCCAAAATCTAGAAACGAACTGGGTACCCCTATCAGAAACGATATTTTCAGGAATACCATGCAAGCGAACCACATTTTGAAAAAACAAAGGAACCAACTCAGACGAGGAAGGCAACTTCGGCAATGGCACCAAATGAACCATCTTAGAAAAACGGTCACACACCACCCAGATAACAGACATCCTCTGAGAGACAGGAAGATCAGAAATAAAGTCCATCGAGATGTGCGTCCAAGGCCTCTTCGGAATAGGCAAGGGCAACAACAACCCGCTAGCCCTAGAACAACAAGGCTTGGCCCGAGCACACACATCGCAAGACTGCACAAAAACACGCACATCTCGAGACAGAGATGGCCACCAGAAGGATCTAGCCACCAAATCCCTGGTACCAAAAATTCCAGGATGACCCGCCAGCGTAGAAGAATGAACCTCCGAGATGACTCTACTGGTCCAATCATCAGGAACAAACAGTCTACCAGGTGGACAGCGATCAGGTCTATCCGCCTGAAACTCTTGCAAAGCACGTCGCAGATCTGGGGAAATAGCGGATAATATCACCCCATCCTTAAGGATACCTGTAGGTTCCAAATCACCAGGGGAATCAGGCTCAAAACTCCTAGAAAGGGCATCTGCCTTCACATTCTTAGAACCTGGTAGATATGAAACCACAAAATTAAACCGAGAGAAAAACAACGACCAGCGCGCCTGTCTAGGATTCAGGCGCCTGGCAGACTCAAGATAAATCAGATTCTTGTGATCAGTCAAAACCACCACCTGATGTCTAGCACCCTCAAGCCAATGACGCCACTCCTCAAATGCCCACTTCATGGCCAAAAGCTCCCGATTACCGACATCATAATTTCTTTCGGCGGCAGAAAATTTTCGAGAAAAGAACGCACAAGGTCTCATCACTGAGCAATCGGAACTTTTCTGCGACAAAACCGCCCCCGCTCTGATCTCGGAAGCATCGACCTCAACCTGAAAGGGGAGAGAGACATCAGGCTGGCGCAACACAGGGGCAGACGAAAAGCGGCGCTTAAGTTCCCGAAAGGCCTCCACAGTGGCAGAGGACCAATTGGCAACATCAGCACCCTTCTTAGTCAAATCCGTAAGAGGCTTAGCAACACCAGAAAAACCAGTTATAAATCGACGATAAAAATTAGCAAAGCCCAAGAACTTCTGAAGACCCTTTAGAGAAGTAGGCTGCGTCCAGTCACAAATAGCCCGAACCTTGACAGGGTCCATCTCAACAGAAGAAGGGGAAAAAATGTACCCCAAAAAGGAAATCTTTTGAACCCCAAAAACACACTTAGAACCCTTTACACACAGAGAATTCTCCCGCAAGACCTGAAAAACCCTCCTGACCTGCTGAACATGAGACTCCCAGTCCTCAGAAAAAATCAAAATATCGTCCAAATACACAATCATAAATTTATCCAGATATTCACGGAAAATATCATGCATAAAGGACTGAAAAACTGAAGGTGCATTAGAAAGGCCGAAAGGCATTACTAAATACTCAAAGTGGCCCTCAGGCGTATTAAATGCGGTTTTCCACTCATCCCCTTGCTTAATTCGCACCAAATTATACGCCCCACGGAGATCAATCTTGGAGAACCACTTAGCCCCCCTTATGCGAGCAAACAAATCAGTAAGCAGCGGCAACGGATACTGATATTTGACAGTAATTTTATTCAGGAGTCGATAATCAATACAAGGCCTCAGCGAGCCATCCTTTTTAGAGACAAAGAAAAACCCAGCTCCTAAAGGTGATGAAGAAGGACGAATATGTCCCTTTTCCAGGGACTCCTTAACATACTCTCGCATGGCAGCATGCTCAGGTACAGATAGGTTAAACAAACGACCCTTTGGAAATTTACTGCCTGGAATCAGATCTATGGCGCAATCACACTCTCTGTGGGGAGGGAGAGAACCAATTTTAGGCTCTTCAAAAATATCCCCAAAATCCGACAAAAATGCCGGAACCTCAGAGGGAATAGATGACGAGATAGAAACCAAAGGTATGTCCCCATGAGCCCCCCGACATCCCCAGCTTAACACAGACATAGTTTTCCAGTCCAGTACTGGGTTATGAGATTGCAACCATGGTAATCCAAGCACTAACACATCATGTAAATTATGCAACACGAGGAAGCGAATCATCTCCTGATGGTCTGGAGTCATACGCATAGTCACTTGCGTCCAGAACTGTGGTCTATTACAAGCCAGAGGTGTAGAATCAATACCCTTCAGAGGTATAGGAACTTCCAGAGGCTCCAAATCAAACCCACAGCGCCTGGCGAAGGACCAATCCATGAGACTCAGAGCGGCGCCAGAGTCCACATAGGCATCCACGGTAATAACTGATAATGAACAAATCAGAGTTACAGACAGAAGAAATTTAGACTGTAAAGTGCCAATAGAAACAGACTTGTCAACCTTCCTAGTACGTTTAGAGCATGCTGATATAACATGCGCGGAATCACCACAGTAGAAGCACAAGCCATTTTTGCGCCTATAATTCTGCCGCTCGCTTCTTGACAGAATTCTGTCACATTGCATTTTCTCTGGCGTCCCTTCAGAAGATACCGCCAAATGGTGCACGGGTTTGCGCTCCCGCAAACGCCGATCAATCTGAATCGCCATTGTGATGGACTCATTCAGACCTGTGGGCGTAGGAAACCCCACCATGACATCCTTAACGGCATCAGAAAGGCCTTCTCTGAAAATTGCCGCTAGGGCACACTCATTCCACTGAGTAAGCACAGACCATTTACGAAATTTTTGGCAGTATATCTCAGCTTCATCTTGCCCTTGAGACAGGGCTATTAAAGCTTTTTCAGCTTGAATCTCCAAATTAGGTTCCTCATACAGCAACCCTAAAGCCAGAAAAAACGCATCCACATTGAGCAACGCAGGATCCCCTGGTGTCAATGAAAATGCCCAATTTTGAGGGTCACCTCGCAGCAAAGAAATCACAATCTTAACCTGCTGAACAGGATCTCCAGAGGAGTGAGGTCTGAGAGAAAGGAATAATTTACAATTACATTTGAAATTCAGAAACCGAGATCTATCTCCGGAAAATACCTCTGGTGTAGGAATCTTAGGTTCAGAAATAGGAGTACGTATAACATAATCTTGTAAATTCTGAACCTTCGTAGCAAGATTATTTAAACCTGCAGCCAAACTCTGAGAGTCCATCCTTAAACCGGAGAGATCAGAGCCATTCAAGGATTAGAAGGAGAGAAAGGCAAGGCTGTAAATAGAGCAGAAATACAACTGAGCCAACTAAGTAGCAAACATGTGAGGGAAAAAAAGAAAAAAAAAAAAATCTACAGACTTCTTTTACTCTCCTTTCTTCTGCCAATTACTTTAACAGTGGCCGGTCATACTGTCATGATTCCCCAATGGCATGGGAACATCAGAAACACAAAATAACAGACTAGCCCTCGGGTGATGGAAACTCAAGCTGACCGTGACCTAAATCTACCACACAACTAACAGTAGCCAGGAAGCATTCCTACGGCTGCCTAGATGCCATGCGCCAGCCGGAGAACTAACTACGCCTGGAAGAGGAAGGAACAGACCTGGCTTACCTCTAGTGAAATTCCCCAAAGATGATAGTAGCCCCCACATATATTAACGGTGAGTTCAGAGGAAAAGACATACACAGTATGAAGGTAGATTTAGCAAAGCGAGGTCCACTTACTAGATAGAGGAGGGATACAAAAGAGGACTTCACGGTCAGCTGAAAAACACTTTCAAAAACCCATCCTGAAATTACTTTAAGACTCCTGTGTCAACTCATGACACAGGAGTGGCAATTTCAGTCCACAAGAGCTTCCAGTAACAGGAAATGACAAACTGTAAACTGGACAAAAAATACAAAACAAAAAGGACAAGAGTCCACTTAGCTGATCAGCAGACTGGTAGCAGGAACATGCAACTGAAAGACTCAGGTTACAATGATGACCGGCAAGGAAGTGACTGGAGAGCAAGGCTAAATAGGGAACTCCCAAAACTGATGGAAGCAGGTGAGCTGAGGCAGAAAAGAACACACAAGTCTCCAGTACCACCAGCCACCACTAGGGGAGCCCAAAAAGCGGATCACAACAGGCTACATTATAGTCTATGAGGAGGCCGCATTAAACCCTATGAGGGGCTACATTATTTTCTATGGGGGGCTGCATTATACCCTATGAGGGGGCTGCATTGTGCCCTATGAGGGGGCTACATTTTTCTTTATGAGGGGGCTGGATTCTACCCTATGAGGGGGCAGCTATATACCCTAAGATGGGACTGCATTATATTCCATAAGGGGGCTGCATTATACTCTATGAGGGGGCTGCATTATACTCTATGAGAGGGCTGCATTATAACCTATGGGGGGCCGCATTGTAACCTATCGGGGGCTGCATTTTACCCTATGAGGGGCTACATTATATTCTATGGGGGGTTGCATTACACTCTATGAAGGGGCTACATTATAGTCTATGAGGGGGCTGCATTATACCCTATGAGGGGGCTATATTATATTCTATGGAGGCTGAATTATACCCTATGAGGGGGCTGCATAATACCCTATGAGGGGGTACATTATATTCTATGGGGGCTGCATTATACTATATGAGGGTGCTCCATTATATTATATGAGGGGTTGAATTATACTATATGAGTGACTACATTACAGTCTATGGAGGGCTGCATAATACTCTATGAGGGGGCTGCATTATACTCTGAGGGGGCTACATTGTATTCTCTGGGGGCTGCATTATACCATATGAGGAGGCTGCATGATACCCTATGAAGGTGCTACATTAAATTCTATGAGGGGGCTACATTATATTTTATGGGGGGATGCATAATACCCTATGAGGGGGTACATTATATTCTATGGGGGCTGCATTATACTATATGAGGGTGCTCCATTATATTATATGAGGGGTTGAATTATACTATATGAGTGACTACATTACAGTCTATGGAGGGCTGCATAATACTCTATGAGGGGGCTGCATTATACTCTGAGGGGGCTACATTGTATTCTCTGGGGGCTGCATTATACCATATGAGGAGGCTGCATGATACCCTATGAAGGTGCTACATTAAATTCTATGAGGGGGCTACATTATATTTTATGGGGGGATGCATAATACCCTATGAGGGGGTACATTATATTCTATGAGGAGCTGCATTATACTATATGAGGGACTACATTATATTCTATGGGGGCTGCATTATACCATATGATGGGGCTGCATGATACCCTATGAAGGGGCTACATTAAATTCTATGGGGGGCTGCACTATACTATATGAGAGGGCTACATTATATTCAATGGGGGGCTGCATTATACTATTTGAGGGGGCTACATTATATTCTAATGGGGTCTGCATTATATTTTATGGAGGGACTGCATTTTACCCAATGAGGCGGCTGCAGTATACTCTATGGGAGGCTGCAGTATATTCTATGGGGTGGGCTACATTATACCCTATGAGGGGGCTACACTAACTCCATAGGGGGCTACATTATTTTCAATGAGGGGTGCTGCATTATACTATATGAAGGGGCTACATTATATTCTATGGGGGTCTGCATTCATTTTACCCTATGAGGGGGCTACATAACAGTATTCTATGGGGGCTGTATTATACCCTATGAAGGGATGCATTATATTCTATGGGTGGTTGCATTATACCCCATGAGGGGGCTACCTTATATACTATGGAGGGGGCTGCATTATACTCTATGAGGATCTACATTATATTTTATGAGGTGCTGCATTATACCTTATGAGGGGCTACATTATATCTATGGGTATTAGGTGTCGAGTTCACGCCTCTGCACAGGGGGAATCTCTAACTATGTCTGCTGCGGTCTCCCATTCTCCTTCAGCCGCAGTGGAACCTGCTCAGCAGAGACATCGATCCCAGCGTCTGGCTCAAGCTGATACTGTGTGCTTGGTTACAGCTGCCTTTCCACGCTCAGCCCCTGTAGCCAGCACTGATCAGTGGCGAGCAGACGTTCCAGGGACTATGTCCTGCTTTTCCCCTACTGAGCATGCCCACGGGTCAACCTCTCATTGGAGGTCGGGGGTCACATGCTCAGGTTCTGTAGTGGCTCCTATTGGATCACTAGGAAGGTCCTGGAGAGCTACAGCTATAAAAGGTTCGCATGGCCGCATGGCCATGCGCTAGTATAAATCAGTAATTGTGTTTGTGTGGATGTATGCCTGTTCTGGTGAAAGCTCCGAATCATTCCCATCCCTAGTGTTGATGAATGTTCGCGAATGTTGGAGCTGTCTAGCACCAGTTAGTGCCATCCAGCACCAGGCACAATCTACAGCGTCTATCAGCAGCGTTAGCCCGTGCGCAACCAGTGCGCTTACCCGACTCTAGTTAGGGAGGTTCATGATGTTTGCCAGAGTGACGCTGCGCGCACCCAGTGCGCTAAACCTATTTTAGTTTAGTTTACTCCTGACACCACTGTAGCGGTGTTGAGCACAGGAGGTCTTGAGGGACTCTGACCCTGAGTCTTGGAGCAGAGTTCTGTGACTCCTTGCTTGTGCTCTCTGTGTGGTATTGCGGCCCTGGGATGCAACAGGGTTCGCTTCCTTCATACCGGGTGAAGCTAACCCGTGTGTTTTCTCTTAATACCGCCATATAGTCCACCATTACCAAGCAGCAGGTGTCTTCTCTGTACGGTGGACCCCGGACTGCGAACGCATCTTACATTGTCTCTTATTTATATTTGGTGCTTTCCGCCAGTCCTAACAATGGGGGGGTGCATTATACCCTATGAGGGGGCTACATTATATTCTATGGGGGTGCTGCATTATACCCTATAAGGGGGCTGCATTATACTCTATGGGGGCTGCATTATATTCTATGGGTAGGCTACATTATCCCCTATGAGGGTGCTGCATTATACTCTATCAGGGGGCTGCATTATACTTTATGAGGGGGCTACATTATGTTCTATGGAGGTCTGCATTATACCCTATGAGGGGGGTGCATTATACCCTATGAGGGGGCTACATTATATTCTATGAGGAGGGCTGCATTATATTCTGTGATGGGGCTATATTATATTCTATGGGGGAGCTGCATTATACCCTATGAGGGGGCTGCATTATACCATTATACCCCATGAGGGGGTTACCTTATATTCTATGGAGGTGGGCTACATTATACTCTATGAGGATCTACATTATATTATATGGAGGGCTGCATTATACCCTATGAGGGAGCTACATAACATTCTATGAGGGGGTCTATATTATATTCTGTGAGGGGGGCTGCATTATACTCTATGAGGGGGCTACATTATATTTTATGAAGGTGCTGCATTATACCCTATTGGGGGGTGGCGGTTCCGATTGGCGGTAACATCATAACCACCGTCAGGGCACTGTAGAGGTCACGTTCTCAGATGTCAGCGTGACCCCGTAGAGATACTGTGACCCATGGTACAAAGCTTAGCGAAGGTCAGCAGGCATCAGCTGATGAGAGACTATTACTCTCATCAGGCTACATCTGCTGTCACTGATCCGCTTATGGGAGAAGAAGTCTCTTATCAGCCGGCGCAAGTGCTCAAACTAAAAAAAAATAAAACATGTAAAATAATTAAATACATATTCAAATAAAAACAAAAAAACATATTATACTCACCTAACATGAAATCCCCGATGCCATTGTCTCCTATAAAAAAAGTAAAATGAAAAAACAACATATACTCACCTTAACGCCCAATCCTTATGTCCCCTGTAAACAATCAAAAATAATAAACAGCCATATACTCTCCTGTCTGCCGTAGATTTCACTTGTAAAACAGTCACATCAGAAGATGTGAAAGATAGCCGTAGGCACTACTATTAATTGTGGTGCACAAGTAGGTGCCCAAACCGTATAATGTTATAGATAGACTTGGCACACACGTGATGAGATGCAAGTGAGAATTTAATTAAGGAGAGTACATACAATATGACGTTTCGGTCATAGATTAGACCTTCATCAATGTACCTCTCATAGAGAATTACTTGTTTATAGATTTTAGGAGATTAACCCCATTTAGCATCAGGTTCAGCTCTGAATAAAAGCCATATATGGCGCCAGAAATGTGCTGTCCGGACGCGGTATCCACCGCTCGTCCTGAGTGCTGGATGGATACCGCGTCCGGACAGCACATTTCTGGCGCCATATATGGCTTTTATTCAGAGCTGAACCTGATGCTAAATGGGGTTAATCTCCTAAAATCTATAAACAAGTAATTCTCTATGAGAGGTACATTGATGAAGGTCTAATCTATGACCGAAACGTCATATTGTATGTACTCTCCTTAATTAAATTCTCACTTGCATCTCATCACGTGTGTGCCAAGTCTATCTATAACATCAGAAGATGTGACTGCTCTAACCAGCCGATATTAATAGCCTGGGAACCATTTTGACAATGTGTGTGTTAATTTAAAAATTTAAACGATCGTTTTTGCCACAGCATTTTTGCTGCCAAGAGATGCAGAAACTTTGCAGAAATTTCTGCAAGCAAATACTGAACATTCGCACATACCCTTAAACACATACTGTCCTTTGTTGTTGTTCTCTTGTCCCAGGTTTAGTGGCTATTTAGAATACGTTTTTTTCATTTTTTTGACCCAGAGACTTACCCATCTTCTATCATTAAGTCTTTTCTGGTTTTGGCAGTCTTCTAAGCCTGGGACATTCACTACATGCTGTTTCTCCTTGCAGAGATGCAGCTGATGTAGGGAGTCTAACAGCTGAAATAAGGTATGCAAATTAGCTTTCTTCCAGAAGAAAGAAACTGTCCCTCTAACTCCACCCATAGGTTCCCACTTTGTAAGTCAATGTCAAACCCAATTTCCAATGGTTGTCTTTTCCTTTTAGAGAAGACTTTAAGTCACTAGTTTCTAGGGTCATTTATGGATTGGATATTTTCTTATACGATGTTAACAATAGGCGACATAAGAGAGTTTTCTTTCTTATAGAGGAGAGCTAATCTGCAGGTCTGGACATCATAGCCAGGCATCAACTAATGGTAAAGATCAAGATTAAGACTTCCTAGTATGACTTTTAGTTTGTCTGTCCACAGTTCCCGTGCACAGTTCCTGTCCACAGTGTCCAACACGCCTGTGGTTTCCAGTTATGCCAGTTATGTCTGAGGCTTTCGGTAGCAATGCTCACTGAATAGATTCTCCTGGATGTCCCCTATCTGCCTGTGGCTTCCATGGTTTTCAGGCTTTATAGTAATGCTGGAGTTCTGTCTGCTACCTGTTCCCGGTCTTCTAGGACCTCTGCTGCGTGCCAGCGTGTCTCCTAGCAGCCCGTCACTTCCATAGTATTTGCACTTTATTGTTACTTCAGAGTATTGTCTGCTATCTGTCTGTGATCTCCATGATGCCTCCTGTCTGCTTGCAGCTTCCAGTCCTTGAGTCTAAAGTCTGCTTGTAATCTTCAGTAACTCTGCAATCTGCCTGTGGTTTCCAGTAACTCTGCAGTTTGTCCGAGGTTCTTCAGTAAAGGTACCTTCACACGAAGCGACACTGCAGCGATAGCGACAACGATGCCGATCGCTGCAGCGTCGCTGTTTGATCGCTGGGGAGCTGTCACACAGACCGCTCTCCAGCGACCAACGATGCCGAGGTCCCCGGGTAACCAGGGTAAACATCGGGTTGCTAAGCACAGGGCCGCGCTTAGTAACCCAATGTTTACCCTGGTTACCTGCGTAAAAGTAAAAAAAACAAAACAGTACATACTCACCTGCGCGTCCCCCAGCGTCTGCTTCCTGACACTGACTGAGCTCCGGCCCTAACAGCACAGCGGTGACCGCTGTGCTTTCACTTTCACTTTAGGGCCGGCGCTCAGTAAGTGTCAGGAAGCAGACTGTTGTGAATTTGCTTTTTGCTCCCTCTAGTGGTTACTAGTTTTTTGACTCTGGTTTTTCTGTCATTCCTTTTATCCGCACCTGGGTCGTTAGTTAGGGGTGTTGCTATATAAGCTCCCTGGACCTTCAGTTCAATGCCTGGCAACGTAGTTATCAGAGCTAGTCTGCTGTGCTCTTGTCTACTGATCCTGGTTCCAGCTATATCAGCTAAGTCTGCCTTTTGCTTTTTGCTATTTGTTTTGGTTTTGTATTTTTGTCCAGCTTGTTCCATATCTACATCCTGACCTTTGCTGGAAGCTCTAGGGGGCTGGTGTTCTCCCCCCGGACCGTTAGACGGTTCGGGGGTTCTTGAATTTCCAGTGTGGATTTTGATAGGGTTTTTGTTGACCATATAAGTTACCTTTCTTTATTCTGCTATCAGTAAGCGGGCCTCTCTGTGCTAAACCTGGTTCATTTCTGTGTTTGTCATTTCCTCTTACCTCACCGTCATTATTTGTGGTGGTCTTGACTGATCACAAAAATCTGATGTATCTCGAGTCTGCTAAACGCCTTAATCCGAGACAGGCCCGCTGGTCATTGTTTTTCTCCCGCTTTGATTTTGTTGTCTCGTATTTACCAGGTTCAAAGAATGTGAAGGCCGATGCTCTTTCTAGGAGCTTTGTGCCTGATGCTCCTGGAGTCGCTGATCCTGTTGGTATTCTTAAAGATGGAGTTATCTTGTCAGCTATTTCTCCGGATCTGCGACGTGTGTTGCAGAGATTTCAGGCTGATAGGCCTGAGTCTTGTCCACCTGACAGACTGTTTGTCCCGGATAAGTGGACCAGCAGAGTCATTTCCGAGGTTCATTCCTCGGTGTTGGCAGGTCACCCGGGAATTTTTGGCACCAGAGATCTGGTGGCCAGGTCCTTTTGGTGGCCTTCCTTGTCAAGGGATGTGCGGTCATTTGTGCAGTCCTGTGGGACTTGTGCTCGAGCTAAGCCTTGCTGTTCTCGTGCCAGCGGTTTGCTCTTGCCCTTGCCTGTCCCGAAGAGACCTTGGACACATATCTCCATGGATTTCATTTCTGATCTTCCGCTATCTCAGGGCATGTCCGTTATCTGGGTGATATGTGATCGCTTCTCCAAGATGGTCCATTTGGTTCCTTTGCCTAAGCTGCCTTCCTCTTCCGATCTGGTTCCTGTGTTTTTCCAGAACGTGGTTCGTTTGCACGGCATCCCTGAGAATATTGTGTCAGACAGAGGATCCCAGTTCGTTTCCAGGTTCTGGCGATCCTTTTGTAGTAGGATGGGCATTGATTTGTCGTTTTCGTCTGCTTTCCATCCTCAGACTAATGGACAGACGGAGCGAACCAATCAGACTTTGGAGGCTTATTTGAGGTGTTTTGTCTCTGCTGATCAGGACGATTGGGTGACATTCTTGCCGTTGGCTGAGTTTGCCCTTAATAATCGGGCTAGTTCCGCCACCTTGGTTTCGCCTTTTTTCTGCAACTCTGGTTTCCATCCCCGCTTTTCTTCGGGTCATGTGGAGCCTTCTGACTGTCCTGGGGTGGATTCTGTGGTGGATAGGTTGCAGCAGATCTGGAATCATGTGGTGGACAACTTGAAGTTGTCACAGGAGAAGGCTCAGCGCTTTGCCAACCGCCGCCGCGGTGTGGGTCCCCGACTACGCGTTGGGGATTTGGTATGGCTTTCTTCCCGCTTTGTTCCTATGAAGGTCTCCTCTCCCAAATTTAAACCTCGTTTTATTGGGCCTTACAAGATATTGGAAATCCTTAATCCTGTATCTTTTCGTCTGGATCTTCCTGTGTCGTTTGCTATTCACAATGTATTTCATAGGTCCTTGTTGCGGCGGTACATTGTGCCTGTAGTTCCTTCTGCTGAGCCTCCTGCTCCGGTGTTGGTTGAGGGCGAGTTGGAGTACGTGGTGGAGAAGATCTTGGATTCTCGCCTCTCCAGGCGGAGGCTTCAGTACCTGGTCAAGTGGAAGGGCTATGGTCAGGAGGATAATTCTTGGGTGGTCGCCTCTGATGTTCATGCGGCCGATTTAGTTCGTGCCTTTCATGCCGCTCATCCTGATCGCCCTGGTGGTCGTGGTGAGGGTTCGGTGACCCCTCACTAAGGGGGGGGTACTGTTGTGAATTTGCTTTTTGCTCCCTCTAGTGGTTACTAGTTTTTTGACTCTGGTTTTTCTGTCATTCCTTTTATCCGCACCTGGGTCGTTAGTTAGGGGTGTTGCTATATAAGCTCCCTGGACCTTCAGTTCAATGCCTGGCAACGTAGTTATCAGAGCTAGTCTGCTGTGCTCTTGTCTACTGATCCTGGTTCCAGCTATATCAGCTAAGTCTGCCTTTTGCTTTTTGCTATTTGTTTTGGTTTTGTATTTTTGTCCAGCTTGTTCCATATCTACATCCTGACCTTTGCTGGAAGCTCTAGGGGGCTGGTGTTCTCCCCCCGGACCGTTAGACGGTTCGGGGGTTCTTGAATTTCCAGTGTGGATTTTGATAGGGTTTTTGTTGACCATATAAGTTACCTTTCTTTATTCTGCTATCAGTAAGCGGGCCTCTCTGTGCTAAACCTGGTTCATTTCTGTGTTTGTCATTTCCTCTTACCTCACCGTCATTATTTGTGGGGGGCTTCTATCCAGCTTTGGGGTCCCCTTCTCTGGAGGCAAGAAAGGTCTTTGTTTTCCTCTACTAGGGGTAGCTAGATTCTCCGGCTGGCGCGTGTCATCTAGAATCAACGTAGGAATGATCCCCGGCTACTTCTAGTGTTGGCGTTAGGAGTAGATATATGGTCAACCCAGTTACCACTGCCCTATGAGCTGGATTTTTGTATTCTGCAGACTTCCACGTTCCTCTGAGACCCTCGCCATTGGGGTCATAACAGCAGACGCTGGGGGACGCGCAGGTGAGTATGTACTGTTTGGCCCTGCGCTTGGTAACCCAATGTTTACCCTGGTTACCAGTGTAAAACATCGCTGGTATCGTTGCTTTTGCTTTCAAACACAACGATACACGGCGATCGGACGACCAAATAAAGTTCTGGACTTTATTCAGCGACCAGCGACATCACAGCAGGATCCTGATCGCTGCTGCGTGTCAAACTAAACGATATCGCTAGCGAGGACGCTGCAACGTCACGGATCGCTAGCGATATCGTTACAAAGTCGTTTCGTGTGAAGGTACCTTAACACTGCAATCTGTCAGCAGTCTTCAGTAACTTTGCAATCTGCCTGCAGTATTTAGTAACTCTGCAACCTGTCTGGAGTCTTCAATAACTCTGCAAACTGTCTGAGGTCTTCAGTAACTCTGCAATCTGCCTGTAAAGTCTTGGGGGTTCAGAGTGCTGTTTTCGGACATTATATAAAAAAATATAAGTTAAAGCGAACCTGTCATCAGGATTTTGCTAAGTAAACTACAGTCACTGTCAGGGTGGCACCATTACACTGATTAAAATGATTATTCCCATAGTCCTAGTTAGAAGGCGGTTAAGGAGCACTTCAACAATACATTATCAACATCAACTCTGGTAGGTGCCATGTAGATAAGAAGTGAGAAGAAACACAGCAGTAAAATTAAAAGAAATACTTTATTAAATAACAAAGATAAAAAGAATGATTAAATGATACCTGGGTTGATGAAATCTGTGTTGTGGTTCTTGTTTAATCTTTTTAATCTGCATTTTTTTTCAAAGCCAACACTATTATATGCACTATTTAAAACATGAGGCAGGTCACTGAAGGATCAGTGACCTGTCAGTTAAGCTCATAAGGTTGAATATGTGAACAGACCACCACATAAAGCTCCCCATACACAAGCCTTAGGCTCCAGATGTTGTAGGTATGTCCATACGGAGTTTTGTGAGACCTCATACCGCCAGAACATCTTTACCCACACCGTGCTACAGCCCACTGCACCTTGAACTAGCCTTAGCAACTGTCACCAACAAACTCCTTATACCAGGAAAATTGTTGCCTTTTACTGGCCCCCAACCCCTCCTACTTTGGGCTGGACTAATCATTAACTGTCTCCTTTCTCTGTCTGCCCCAGCAGTCAGTTGATGGGCAAACTTCACATTTTAACTTCAGTTACTACCTTCTGACAGTATGCACTGAACTTCCTATATCTAATGTACCCCCAAATAAATCTTCCCCTTTTCTAACTTAATTCCTAAATCCTATTCTCAAACCTCTCCACCATGGCCAAGACCAAAAGGCTGTGTAAGGAAATCATGGATAAAATTGTAGACATGCACAAGGCTGGGATTGTATACAGGTCAATAGGCAAGCAGCTTAGTGAGAAGGCAACAACTGTTGGCACATTTATTAGAAAATAGAAGAGACACAAGATGAATGTAAATCTTCCTCAGTCTGTGGCTCCATGCAAGATCTCACCTCGTGGGGTAAGGATGATTCTGAGAAAGGTCAGGAATAAGACCAGAACTACACAGGAGGACCTAGTCAATGACCTGAAGAGAGCACAGTCTCAAACATTACCATTAGTAACACACTACATCGTCATAAATTAAAATCCTGCAGTGCAAGCAAGGTCCACCTACTCATGCCTGCACATGTCCAGGCCTGTTTGAAGTTTGCCAATGACCATCTGGATGATCCAGAGGAGTAATGGGAGGAGATCATGTGGTCAGATGAGACCAAAATAGAACTTTTTGGTTTCAACTCCACTCGGCGTTTTTGGATAAAGAAGGATGAGTACAACTCCAAGAACACCATCCCAACTGTGAAGCATGGTGGGGGAAAAATCATATTTTGGGGGTGCTTTTCTGCAAAGGGGACAGGATGACTGCACCATATTCAAGGAAGGATGGATGGGGTCAAGTATCGCAAGATCTTAGCCAACAACCTCCTTCTCTCAGTAAGAACATTGAAGATAGGTTGTGGCTGGATCTTCCAGCATGACAATGACCCGAAACACACAGCTAGGGCAACTAAGGAGTGGCTCCATAAGAAGCATTTCAAGATCTTGGCGTGGCCTAGCCAGTCTCGAGACCTGAACCCAGGAGAAATTCTTTGGAGGAAGCTAAAACTCAGCAACAGCTCCGAAACCTGAAAGATCTGGAGAAGATCTGTATGGAGAAGTGAGCCAAAATCCCTTCTGCACTGTGCGCAAACTTGGTCAAGTAATGCAGGAAACGTTTGACTTCTGCAATTGCAAACAAAGGTTTCTGTACCAAATATTAAGTTCTGTTTTCTATTGTAAATTAATTATGTAAAAATCATACATGTGATTTTCATTTTTTTTAAGATTCTGCCTCTCACAGATGAAGTGTACTTACAATAAAAATTAGAGACCTCTCTATTCTTTGTTGGTTGAAAAGATCTTTAAAAATTGTCAATGTATCAAATCCTGATTTTCCTTACTGTACTCTAGATATTCCCCATACACTATACATGTAGTACATTATCCATTAATCACAATACATTACATTAACCGTGTCACTTAGTACTTATAGAACTCTATGTGGATTCACAAATCATATTACTCAAGAAATACAATAAAACTACATTATAACACATATTTAAATATACTTCTTGCAGACGTTGTCTTTAAGGGGAGAGGCATATGGCAGCTCCTGTCACACCCTTACACAGGAACGCTAAGCTTAAGCTGATGTTCTATGTCAGTCTAGTACCTTCCCTCCTTTAAGAGGTCTTTACTTTAAGAGAAGTGCATCCCAAATGATTCCAGTGATGTAAAATAACAAACACAGAGTGTACTCCACCTCCCCATCTCTGGGTCTCCGCTGCTTATCTAGACTGTTTTGGCTGCAGCAGTGACGTCATCTTGGCAGCGCACATCTTCACTGCAGCCAATCATTGAGCTTAATCGCTTGTGCTGTCTACATTGTCAACTGAGCCATTGAGCGCATTGATTGGCTGCAGTGGTGATGTGAGTTGTCGATATGATGTTACTTCTGCAAGCAAAACACAAAGACTGGAGAAGTGGTGAGAGCTAGCACTGGAGCAGGAAAGGATGAGTACTATCTTTGTAATTTTAAAAAACAGGAATAGTTTGGGGTCCATTTTCTGTAAAAGTGTGAAACCATTTTAACCAATAAACTATATGAATAAAATTATTGTGACACATCTACCGTATTTATTATTAAATTCAGGTTTTTCATTCAGTCCCGTTCTCCTAGGTGTATAAAATCAAAGCCCCTGGCCAAGCATTCTGCCTTAACGAACATCTATCAAGAATGGATGGTACTAAAGAGCTCACTGAAGTATACCAGGATGCCAGCTAATTAAATACTCCATGTTCAATTGTGAATAGTGTGATGCCCGCTAGGGCAGTGGGATACTCGGAATGGAGTCGGACGATTCTTAAAGGGGTGGTCATGGCAGCAGTGACCTGGTCCGTGGCCTTGGGCACGCAATAAAAGTGGTGAGGAAATGTTTGTAAGGGATTTCACGTGACGCCACCTGTGGTGTTCGACTATAGATGGCCGATGCTGCTTAAGTGGACTGCTGGGGCCGGTGGTGTTGCAGCTGAGATGGTTCAGCTCCCCACAGGTGGAGCGGGCCCCAGGGCTACCAGAACAGTTTATGAGGGATGGTGGATGTTAGGGTGCAGGAATGAGGGTGCAGGAAATGATTAGAAGACACAATGACTGTAGTTTCTTTACCTTTAATTGCAGGTGCAGTCTGGGGGCACTGGTGACAGGTGATCATGGAGGTCTGGGCAGCCTGGAAGCATTTCAGGATCCACCTAGCCAGGTGGATTTGGATGCCTTCCCTCTGCGCTGCTCCCTAGGTCCTTGATGCCTTAAGCTCTCCACAAGTCCCTATTGCTGTCTGTCCATGAAATAGAACATTCCCCGCATACCAGGCAGCTTGAGCCTGTTCCAGGTGTCACACCCTCTTGGTGACTGGGGGCTCTCGTATGCTGCTGTGCCTCAGGGTGTCACCTTGGGAAAGCAGTCTTGCAATCTCCTGCCCTCCGGTTTTAGTTGCTGGGCCTGCAGGTCCCATACAACTACGGACTTCGGTGTCCGGTCTTTGGTGCTCAGTCCTGGGGTGAGTTCAGTCACAGCTCCAATCCCTCAGGTTCTCCTCACTTGCCTCCTCTTCCTTCATCTCAGACTCACACACTAAGACTAACTAAGCCTGCCTCCAGCCAGAACTTATAGGGAAGCTCCCCTAAAACAGGTGTTAGAGCTCCCCCTTCTGGTCTGGAGTCTGGAAAGGTGTTGCATGCTGATGTACCTGGAAAGGAAATTACTCCTTGCTTCTAGGCATCACATCACCCCCTGTAAGGTAGGCAATGCCACTGTGGCAACCGGACTCCTGGGCTGCCACAATAGTATTATTTAGAAGCAGAACCACATCAATCAATTCAGGTACTAAGTGACTTACCAATTAAAGTTACAGAGCGGGTCACCAAGTTCTGAGATGCACAGTGCATAAAAGTCAACAACGAGCTGCTGACTCAATAACTGCAAAGTCCAAACCTCCTCCGGCATTAACATTACCATACAACTGGAACTTCATGGCTGAACGGCTGCTTGTAAGCTTTACATCATCAAGCACAATCACCAAGCACAGATGGAGTAGTGTAAAGCACACCGCCACTCAGGGCCGTACTGGGACTAATATTCAGCCCTGGTATTTGAAGTTACACAGGCCCACTTGTCACATCGTGACTGTATAATATCTTTGTACACTTGTAGGTTACAAGAAGTGTAGGGAGTGTAACACGACTACATAACATATAATCACAGCTGTATCCAGTATTAAAGCTCAGTCCTATTTATGGCTTTTAGGTGCAGTACAAAGAAAAGTCGTTTCTTTACCTACATAACTGGATCTTGTAGATAATGAAGGGATTGAGACGACCAAAGGCTATGGAACCTCATTCTGATGCTCCATAAACTTTGCCTACAGCCACTTTTGGTTCCGCTGCATGGCATGAGACCCGGTGACTCTGAAGAGAGGTGACACTGACATCAGTAACTCAGTAATGTCACCGCTCTTCAGATATTCCGGGTCTTGCCCTGCACTCAGCGATTGTGAAGAGCGGTATTTTTACTACCGTCACCGTTCTTCAGAGTTGCTGGGTCTCGCCACGTCTGGGTTAGTAGTGAAGGTGTCTGATAGACACCTCTCCATTACTCACACACCAGGGATTGATGGCAACTGACATTACGCAGCTGACATCAACCCTAAAAACCATTACACATACCAGAATTAAAAGCTCTGGTGACTGGGAGAAGCAGACCGTTAACTCTATTCCCAGGCGCCGGGTGCTAACTACAACTGTCATCATCCTTGCCTGGTCTCCCTGCGATCAGTGAACCCAGGCAACGCTGATGACAGTTGTAGTCAGTCACTTTCCTACCTGTTTGGGTATCTGCAGAGCATCACTTTCCTATCTGTGCATGTATCTGCAGAGCATCACTTCCCTACCTGTGCATGTATCTTCAGAGCATCACTTCCCTACATGTGCATGTATCTGCAGAACATCACTTCCCTACCTGTGCATGTATCTGCAGAGCGCGCTCCTGAATGAGCGTCTTCCACCTTCTAAGCCTGCGCCATGCTGCCCTGATGCACCAATCAGTGTCAGGCCAATTGCAGCCTGGCAGCCAATCAAAGAACGGAGCTGCACAGCCAATGAGTGGCTGCAGACCCCAGAGACTGCCACTCCCTTGACACTGCGACTACCTTGACACTCCCACTACACAACATACCTTTGAAGTGCAAACTCGCCTGCAGGACAGGTGATGATGCAGAATACTGCACGATTGCGGCGCTGACAGTGGCGGAGCATGTGCGGATCGAGCGGCCCAATACAGGCACCAGCACTTCGGGCATTTGCCAGAAGTACCCGATGCTCAGTCCGGCCCTGCTGCCATTGTACTCTGGAGCAGCAGAAATGTGGCATTCTGATGGAATTGTAACCTACTGTCATGTCGGACGCTGTTCAGACCAGGTCGTTCGACAGACAGCGGTAATTCCGCTTTTGACCACTATGTGCTCATTGGCGTCGGCTAGATTTTATCCAGCTGTTCCGGGGTTAATTTACCTGATGCTCGGATTGGAAGCTGGGCCATGCCCATTGCCTTTAAATAGTTCTCCTGGACATTGGGCGTCGCCGATTATAGCTTCTGTCTTGTGTGTTGTTATCTCGGTCTGGAGTGATGAGCTGGTAGTTGGAGATTCGTTGCTGGTGGTGTATTTTCCTTTGTCTTATTTACTCCTTCCTATATTTGTATTTATTTTGCCCTGCACATTTATAGTGTAATCCTGAGAGACTGCGGCGTGGTGTATATTTTCCGTTATCCTTGTCTGTGCTAACTGTGGGTATTGGTGTATTACCTCTTCACTGGGTGGTGGGTGGAGGTTTCAGCCTAGGGTTGAAACAGGAGACAGGGTGAGGTTCGAGGCCTGGACATGCACACCATCAGTGTAAACTCCAGGTAGAGGGTCAGACAGGATTTTCCTAGTCTGAGGGAAATTGCAGGGGCCCGGGTTATTAGCTCTCGCTCACGTAGTCTCCCCGTGACATTATAATCGGCCCAACAACAACAACAAAAAAAAAAAGGGGGTTTCCTTTTTTTTGTTTTGTCATGGATCCCATGACTTCCATAACCCGCCAGTTGGAGGTGCTGTCCCTACAGGTCACTGAGTTGAGGGGGGCAGTACAGCAACAGGGACTAGCAGTATCTAATGTGCAAGCTGGAGCGACAGGTAGAGTTGCTGAGCCTAAATTTCCTTTGCCTGAAAAATTTGCTGGGGAACGCAGTAAATTTGTTTCTTTTCGTGAAGCTTGCAAACTATATTTCCGTATGCGCCCGATCTCGGGTAATGAGGCTCAGCATGTGGGCCTGGTTTTGTCATTGTTAAGCGGGGATCCCCAAGCATGGGCGCTTTCTTTGCCATCTGATTCTGCTGCATTTGACTCTGTGGAGAGTTTTTTTTCCTCTCTTGGAAAAATTTACGATGAACCTGACAGAATGGCTCTAGCAGAATCTAAGATACGCACTATTCGCCAGGGGGAGCGAGTTGCAGAGGATTACTGTTCTGAATTTCGTCACTGGGCAATCGATACACAATGGAATGATCCAGCATTGCGGAGTCAGTTTATACATGGGATTTCTGGAAGGGTTAAAAAAGCCCTTCTGATGTACGAGACTCCTGCTTCTCTAGATTCCTCTATGAGTCTGGTTGTCTGCATTGATCGCCGTTTGCGTCAGGGGGAGCATGAGAGACCGCCTATGGGAGAGGGTTTAGGTTTACGTGAGGTTGCTGCATGTGAGCCCACGGAGCCTATGCAATTCGCAGGGGTGTCACATGTGAAGCGTCGAGCCCCTGAGCTCAGGAAGCAGGGAGCCTGTTTTTACTGCGGTAAAACTGGTCATTTTATTAACATCTGTCCTCTGCTGTCTAAGAAAAACGCAACGGCGGAAAACTTCTAAGCTCAGAGGGTGTGGAGGAGACCAATCTGAGCTTATGTATATCCTCCATGGTGGTTTCTCAGTGCATGCTCCCTGCTAAGGTTTTTATCGCTGGCAGTGAGCTGCCAATTACTGTTTTTGTGGATAGTGGTTCAGCCACAAATCTCATTGATGAGGAGTTTGCGCGCACAGCAGGTTTTAGGATTGAAAAGCTGCCTCATCCTATCCGCGTGGTCACCATCAATGCTGCTCCTCTCTCTCAGGGGGAGATTACTGAATTTGTGGCCGAAGTGAAACTCCACATTGGGGTTCTACATTCCGAGCGGGTTACATGTAAGGTGCTCAGGAATCTTCCTGCTCAGGTGGTTTTGGGTTTTCCTTGGTTGTCTATGCACAACCCGGTAATTGACTGGAAAACTCAGGACATAATTCAGTGGAGCGAGTTCTGCCAGGAGAATTGCCTGGCCACATGTGTGGCTGCTGTGACTTCAAGCGTTCCGGAGTCACTTCTGGATTTTGTGGATGTGTTCTCTGAGAAGGGTTGTTCAGAGTTGCCGCCACATCGTCCCTATGACTGTTCTATCAGGTTTAAACCAGGGGCCAAGTTGCCTAAAGCAAGGATGTTTAACATCTCCGGTCCGGAGAGACAAGCGTTAAAAGATTACATTGCTGAAAGTTTGAGCAAAGGGCACATCAGGCCGTCATCCTCGCCTGTGGCAGCAGGGTTTTTCTTCGTGAAGAAGAAAGATGGCGGATTACGCCCGTGTTTGGATTTCAGGGAGTTGAACCAGATTACGGTTCGTGATCCATACCCTATGCCACTGATACCAGATTTGTTCAACCAGGTGGCAGGTGCTAAGTGGTTTACCAAGCTTGACCTCAGGGGGCGTACAACCTCATAAGAGTCCGTCAAGGTGATGAGTGGAAGACGGCTTTTAATACCCCTGAGGGTCATTTTGAAAATTTGGTGATGCCATTTGGGTTGACTAACGCACCTGCAGTGTTCCAATATTTCATTAATGATGTGTTCTCGCATGTTTTGGGGAAATTCGTTGTCATGTACCTAGATGACATTCTCATATATTCTTGCGACCGTGATGCTCATTTAGATCACGTCAGGCAGGTGTTACAGCTTCTCAGAGAGAATAAGCTGTATGCTAAACTTGAGAAATGTGTATTTTCTGTTCAAGAGTTGCCTTTCTTGGGTTATATTGTGTCTGCTTCTGGTTTTAAAATGGACGCCGCTAAGGTGCAAGCGGTGCTGCATTGGGAACGTCCTGATAACCTGAAAGCACTTCAGCGGTTCCTTGGGTTTTCTAACTACTATAGGAAATTTATCAAGGATTTTTCCATCATTGCTAAACCGCTAACTGACATGACTAAAAAGGGTACCAATTTCTCCGTTTGGCCTGAGGCTGCTGTGCGCGCATTTGAATTTCTTAAGAACAGTTTTGTTTCAGCCCCCATTCTTGTGCAGCCGGACGTATCAAAACCTTTTGTTGTGGAAGTCGATGCGTCTGAGGTTGGTGTGGGGGCGGTACTATCTCAAGGCTCATCTTTGAGTGGTTTGCGTCAGTGCGCCTATTTCTCCAAGAAACTGTCGTCCGCCGAACGTAACTACGATATCGGCAACAGGGAGTTGTTGGCAATTAAGTTGGCCTTTGAGGAATGGCGACACTTCTTGGAGGGGTCGGTACATCAGGTTACTGTTATTACCGATCATAAAAATCTGCTGTATTTGGAGTCAGCCAAGCGTCTGTCCCCCAGGCAGGCTCGCTGGGCATTGTTTTTCACACAGTTCAATTTTGTTGTCACTTACAGACCGGGGTCTAAAAACACTAAGGCGGATGCTCTGTCCAGGTGTTTTCCGGGGGGAGAACCTCGGGAGAATCCAGTACCCATCCTCCAAAAGGGTGTTGTGGTTTCGGCTCTCACTACCGAGGTTGAGGCTGAGATTACCGAGGCTCAGGAGGAGGTACCATCTGAGCTTCCCATCAACAAATCTTTTGTACCGCTTCATCTCCGCTTAAAGGTTTTGGCGGAGCATCATGATGCTGTCCTGGCTGGCCACCCAGGGGTTAGAGGTACCTTGGAGTTGGTGTCACGTCGGTTTTGGTGGCCCAAGATCCGACAGGACGTGGTCTCATACGTGTCAGCTTGTACCACGTGCGCTAGGGCTAAAACGCCCCGCTCCCGTCCTGTTGGCACACTACTTCCTCTTGAGGTACCTAGTAAGCCATGGACGGAAATCTCCATGGATTTCATCACTGATTTGCCCTCATCAGCTGGGAACATGGTCATTTTGGTGATTGTTGATCGGTTTTCAAAAATGTTGCACTTTGTGTCTTTGCCTTCGTTGCCTAACGCTAAGACTCTGGCTCAGGTATTTGTGCAGGAGGTGGTCAGACTTCATGGGGTTCCATCTGACATCGTGTCTGATAGGGGTTCTCAGTTTGTGGCAAAGTTTTGGAAAGTATTTTGCTCACGGCTGGGGATCAAGTTGTCTCATTCTTCAGCGTTTCATCCTCAGTCAAATGGTCAGACTGAGCGTATGAACCAAAATTTGGAACAGTACCTACGCTGCTTTGTCTCTGATAATCAGGAGGAGTGGTCTACCTTTCTTCCTTTGGCTGAGTTTGCCATCAATAATCACCGCCAAGAGTTGTCTGGGGAGTCTCCGTTTTTTTGTGTTTATGGGCTACATCCTCAATTTTGTACTTTGAGTCAGAGGGGCGCTTCCGGCGTTCCGGAGGAGGACCAGTTAGGAGCACAATTGTCATCAGTCTGGAGGAGAGTTAAACAGCGCCTGTTGAGTGTGGGTGCTAGGTACAAACGTGTGGCTGACAGTAGGCGTGTGCCAGGTCCGGACCTGAGTGTGAGTGACTGGGTGTGGTTATCCACAAAAAACATAAGACTCAAAATACCGTCCCTTAAATTGGGTCCACGGTTCATTCGTCCATTTAGGGTCACCGCCGTCATTAACCCAGTAGCGTACCGATTGGAGCTTCCTACGGTGTATAAGATACACAACGTGTTCCACAGGTCTCTTCTAAAGAAGGTGGTAGGTTCTGTGGACGCGGCGCCTATGCCACCTCCAGTCTTGGTGGATGGTAATTTGGAATTTGAAGTCTCCAAGGTGGTTGACTCTCGTGTAGTGCGCCGCACTTTACAGTACTTGGTACACTGGCGTGGTTATGGGCCTGAGGAGAGGTCCTGGGTACCAGCCTCGGACATTCATGGGGATTGGCTGGTCAGGTTTTTTCATCGTTGCCATCCAGACAAGCCGGGTCCTATAAGCCGTGAGGGCCCTGGGGTCCCTCGTAGAAGGCGGGGTACTGTCATGTCGGATGCTGTTCAGACCAGGTCGTTCGACAGACAGCGGTAATTCCGCTTTTGACCACTATGTGCTCATTGGCGTCGGCCAGATTTTATCCAGCTGTGCCGGGGTTAATTTACCTGATGCTCGGATTGGAAGCTGGGCCATGCCCATTGCCTTTAAATAGTTCTCCTGGACATTGGGCGTCGCCGATTATAGCTTCTGTCTTGTGCGTTGTTATCTCGGTCTGGAGTGATGAGCTGGTAGTTGGAGATTCGTTGCTAGTGGTGTATTTTCCTTTGTCTTATTTACTCCTTCCTATATTTGTATTTATTTTGCCCTGCACATTTATAGTGTAATCCTGAGTGACTGCGGCGTGGTGTATATTTTCCGTTATCCTTGTCTGTGCTAACTGTGGGTATTGGTGTATTACCTCTTCACTGGGTGGTGGGCAAAGGTTTCAGCCTAGGGTTGAAACAGGAGACAGGGTGAGGTTCGAGGCCTGGACATGCACACCATCAGTGTAAACTCCAGGTAGAGGGTCAGACAGGATTTCCCTAGTCTGAGGGAAATTGCAGGGGCCCGGGTTATTAGCTCTTGCCCACCTAGTCTCCCCGTGACACCTAACTGATCTTGGTCTACGCCCCTTCCAGTGAAGGGAACTCTTAATACATATACATACATATAACAAATAAATAATAATAATACATCAACATTTTGAACAATTTTATGCGTCCAAGTTTGTGGAAACAGTTTGGGGAAGTTCCTTTTTCGTTGCAGCATGACTATATCCCAGTGAACAAAGCAAGGTCCAAAAGGACATGATTGGGTGAGTTTGGGGTAGAAGAACCTGACTGTCTGCACAGAGACCTGACCTTTGGAAAGAACTAGAATTGAGGTTGTGAGTTGTGTCCTTTCATCCTACACCAGAGCTTGACCTTACAAATGTTCTTCTGAATAAATGGGCAAAAATTCCCACATCCATCCCAGAAAAGTGGTGAGGGACCCAATGTTTCTGCCTATGGATTTACAATTGTGCAGTTGTAATGTCTTGGCGTCCCAATACTTTTACCCATATAGTGTACCCTTTATTCCTTTTTATTCTTATTTATTTTTGTGGAAACTAAGAAATAAAGCTAATCTTACAAGTACATAATTCATCTAGCATCAGTATGACATCAATACTCTCTGACCACTGATGCCGTCTTTTTGTGGAAGAAATTAAGCCACTTGTAGAGCACTTTTCTTCTATTTAACATGTCTGTCTTAAAGGGATTAAATATGTTGTAATGCCAGATACAACACCCATTCACTTCAATGTCACCGACAGCAATGCCATACACTATCAGTATGAATACACATTATTGATGAGTTTAGTATTTTTTTATTGCACAACACGGCCTGGTGTGAAATAAGGTGTACAATTGTACAATACTCTATACACCCTTAACTGTCCGACGGCCAGTTTCATATAACAATGATTATTTGCTTTGTACAATTTTTGCTTTTTAGAAAGGTCCCTTGAAAATAGGTTAATGACCTGGGCCGTAACTAATAGGTGCAGGGGTTGCAATCAAACCTGGGACTTTGAGCACCGGGATACCCAAAAGGTCCCTTTGCCCCATATAAAAAGGCTTTTACTATGAAAGACCTGACATAGTTGTGCAGCGCCCCAGAGTCCTGGTTGATGCAGTAATATTATTCTTCCACCAGGGGGAGGGATATTACGTCTGAAGGTAATAAAGGAGTTCATCTTTCCAGGTATCACAGCATCACAACACAGTTCACACTCCAGACCACCAGGGGGAGCCATGCTCCTATCTAGTAGGGCACTCCTCACAGAAGGGTAAAACTGGTGGGTTGGATAGGAAGTTAGTGAGAAGCTGGCTGGGCTTTGCCCAGGCAACACCTGTCAGGCATTCAGGGGGAAAGGAGGAACATCTGAGCTGCAGACAGAGGGTCCCTGTCAGGGGTGGGATCCTGACAGAGGCCTAGCACGAGACAGAAAGACACGGAGCTGTGCCTGCCCCACGTGCGGCAGCATCCTAAGAAAGGACACGAAGAGAACTGTGTTGTAGAGAGTGAGAACCGAAGTCACAGCACAAGGAGAAACACCGGGAGGAGTTCTGCCGCAAGATAGGCAGCCTCCTTTTGAGGCGCGTAGCCGGTGGCCGGAACACTGAGGGAGTAATTGACTCTAAGCATTACTTCAGAGACCGGCAGGACAGTCAATTCCAAGTTGGCTACCCGACCTTAATACCTCTAGGGTCCCTATAAACAAGCCTCAGGCCATCCCAGTCATACGGGTTTGTCCTATCCATACCATCTGGGGGACAGAGAGAGAAAAACATCTAGAACATCCACGAAAGTTGTGAGGACTCTCCCGTGGTGCTCAGCAGGGAAGTACTACAACACACAGGCGCTAGTAGGAAGGCTACTGATTTCCACCTGGTTAAGAGAACTCTGGATTTGCCTTCGGACCGGCCGGACTCTGCCTACCCTGTGGTCTGCACCCTGGACTGTGGATGCTGAAGCTTTCAGTAAAAGGTAAAGAGACTGCAACCTTGTGTCCTCGTTATTTACTGCGCTCTGCATCATTTACCATCACTACCTACACTAAAGGGAAGCCCTGGTGAAACACTTCACCTGTGGGAAGGTATACCATCTTGCTGCCATAACATCACCCCAGCGGACCCCTAAGCAGCGTCGGTCACCCTGACCGAGTACCACAGGTGGCGTCACGAACCTTATGCAAACTATTCCTTTAATTGGACGCCCCTCAAAGGGCCACGGACCGGGTCAGGCCACCGTGACATCCTCAGAACCGAGAGGGACCCGGTACCGAGTACCCCATTGCCCTGACGTGGGGGCGCTCCAGTTGGGGGCCCTGTTGAAGATTTTGCATTGGGGCCCACGAGCTCCACGTAATGCCGCTGTTGATGACAAAGTGTTTTCCTGCAGGGACCCCTAGGAATCAATCTACATATGGGAGGAAATCTGTCAGTAATTGTTCAGTCCACTTGGAGCTCCACTTCAAAAGAAATTAGGCATATATGAGCTAAGCTAGACAACCCCTTAACTTACACATTTACAGTGTAGTCTAAGACAATACAATACAATACAGGCTGGTTCCTTACTTCTTTAACCCCTTATTGACCGCCAATACGCTTTTGAACAGCAGCAGTTAAGGGTACTAATTCCTCAGCACTGCTTTTTAACGGCACTGAGAAATAAGGTTACAACCCCCCAAAAGTTGGAGAACATGATTTTTTACCGTCCCCAGTGTTATGATGGTAAATAACGGAGACCGCAAAAAAAGAAGTCAGATTTCCTATTTTTCTCTCTCTCCTCTGATATGATCTAGCACGTCATAGGAAAGACAAATGGGGTCCCCCGAACCTCCCTGGTAACTCCGGCACCTCCAGCATCCCCCGGTCCTGTCCACAGGCCCTCAGCATCTTTTTCCAGGAAGAAAATGGTGGGCGCATGCGCAGTGCGTCTGCAGAGTTCTGCCGGCTGGCACCCAGCAACAATAGGAGATTTTTTATATTGGTTCCTTTTGATCACTGTGATAAATCCTGCCACAGTGATCAAAATTTAAAAAAAATAGTAAATCAAACCCCCCTTTATTACCCCCTTAGTTAGGTAAAAATAATAATAAAAAAAAATCAATTTTTCTATTAGGGTTAGGGTTGGGGCTAGGGTTAGAGCTAGGATAGGGTTAGAGCTAGGGTTAGGGACTAGGGTTAGGGTTGGGACTAGGGTTAGGGTTAGAGCTAGGGTTAGGGTTGGGCTAGGGTTAGGATTGGGGCTAGGGTTAGAGCTAGGGTTAGGGTTGAGCTATGGTTGGGGCTGGGGTTAGGGTTGGGGTTAGAGCTAGGGTTAGGATTGGGCTAGGGTTAGGGTTGGGGCTACGGTTAGAGCTAGGGTTAGGGTTGGGCTAGGGTTAGGGTTGGGGCTAAGGTTAGGGTTGTGTTGGGGTTAGGGTTGTGTTGAGGTTAGGGTTGTGGTGTTGGGGTTAGGATGGTTTTGGGGTTAGGGATGGGATTGGGGTTAGGGCTGTGTTAGCATTGTAGTTAGAACTGGGGGATTTCTGTTGTGAATTTGCTTTTTGCTCCCTCTAGTGGTTACTAGTTTTTTGACTCTGGTTTTTCTGTCATTCCTTTTATCCGCACCTGGGTCGTTAGTTAGGGGTGTTGCTATATAAGCTCCCTAGACCTTCAGTTCAATGCCTGGCAACGTAGTTATCAGAGCTAGTCTGCTGTGCTCTTGTCTACTGATCCTGGTTCCAGTTATATCAGCTAAGTCTGCCTTTTGCTTTTTGCTATTTGTTTTGGTTTTGTATTTTTGTCCAGCTTGTTCCAAATCTATATCCTGACCTTTGCTGGAAGCTCTAGGGGGCTGGTGTTCTCCCCCCGGACCGTTAGACGGTTCGGGGGTTCTTGAATTTCCAGTGTGGATTTTGATAGGGTTTTTGTTGACCATATAAGTTACCTTTCTTTATTCTGCTATCAGTAAGCGGGCCTCTCTGTGCTAAACCTGGTTCATTTCTGTGTTTGTCATTTCCTCTTACCTCACCGTTATTATTTGTGGGGGGCTTCTATCCAGCTTTGGGGTCCCCTTCTCTGGAGGCAAGAAAGGTCTTTTGTTTTCCTCTACTAGGGGTAGCTAGATTCTCCGGCTGGAGCGTGTCATCTAGAATCAACGTAGGAATGATCCCCGGCTACTTCTAGTGTTGGCGTTAGGAGTAGATATATGGTCAACCCAGTTACCACTGCCCTATGAGCTGGATTTTTGTATTCTGCAGACTTCCACGTACCTCTGAGACCCTCGCCATTGGGGTCATAACAGATTTCCCCTGTTTTGGTACATCAGGGGGTTTCCAAACGCGACATGGCACCCGCCACTGATTCCAGACAATTTTGCATTCAAAAAGTCATACGGTGCTGCCTCCCTTCTGAGCCCTGCCATGCGCCCAAACAGTGGCTTACTCGGCGTACTCAGAAAAAATTGCACAACAAATGTTGTGGTCCATTTTCTCCTTATACACTTGTCAAATTAAAAAAATTTGATTCCAAAGTAAATTTTTGTGAAAAAAGTAAAATGTTAATTTTTTACTTCCATATTGCTTTAGTTATCGTGAAGCACTTGAAGGGTTAATAAACTTGTTGAATGTGGTTTTGCTCACCTTAAGGGGTGCAGTTTTAAGAATGGTGTCACTTTTGGGTATTTTCTGTTATATTGACCCCCCAAACTCACTTCAAATGTTAGGTGGTCCCTAAAAATTGGTTTTGTAAATTTTGTTGGAAAAATGAGAAATCGCTGGTCAACTTTTAACCCTTATAACTTCCTAACGAAAAAAATTATGTTTCTAAAATTGTGTTGATGTAAAGTAGACATGTGGGAAATGTTATTTATTAACTATTTTGTGTGATATGACTCTCTGATTTAAGGGTACAAAAATTAAAAATATGAAAATTGCAAAATTTTCAACATTTTTACCAACTTTCTGTTTTTTTCATAAATAAACGCAAGTCAAGAAATTTTACCACTAACAAGAAGTACAATATGTCACGAAAAAACAGTCTCAGAATCAGTGGGATAAGTTGAAGCGTTTCAAAGCTATAACCTCATAAAATGACAGTGGTCAGAATTGTAAAAATTGGCTTGGTCATTTAGTACAAATTTGGCTCTGTCACTAAGGGGTTAATACTGACTACTGACTGAGAAATAATTCTATATTTGCTTAATATCAAACATTTGCACTCATGCTAACTTCATGCTGTAAAAAAATGTCCATAGTTCCATGAAAATATTTACTTCCCACTATATTCCTCTCCAAAAGCATTACTTGCTGCAAGGGTTACTTTTCATTAAAGGAAAACTTAGAATTAATTTGAGAGAATCGTCCGCAGTGAATACATTTGGTCCCAGATGCTTTTTATTCTTTACTTGGTCTTCATGAGTTTCTCTGGCACAAATCAGTCCTTCTAGGCACAGAATGGGCAATCCCTTGATCCTCATCAATTGTCACCCAGAGCTTGGGCCACTTTGACCGCAAATAGTGGGGAAGTCAGAGCTAATCCTTTGGAGGAACCACGGGAAAAGAAAGGCAACAATAACCAAGTCAAGCGTAAAAAATGAAAGAGAAGTCTCTATTATCACTCACTACATTTCCCAGCGATGTACTGAGAAAATCAGCTAGTTGATGATTCGAGTCAGACTCCCAGAGAGGAATCTGAGGTCGTGCTGGGTTGGTAGACTCACACGATGTAAGGAGCAATATCATAGAGCAAAAGGCCTCTTCATTTACCAAATCCTCCCTTGCCATAACCATTAAATACAGACTGACTTTATTCTGTATGGAGTGATGATGGAGAGAAAGAGATCACTCACTGAGCTGCAAAGAGATGTGCCAAGGAATTAGAGGGACACTGCTGAGCTAAAGAACTGGGCCAGCTACAAAGTGTATTTTATATACATATATATCTGGACACCTTTCATGTAGAGTTCTAAGCTTAGGACAAATAGCAGGGCACGAAACATAATAATCCTATATATGGGTCCATAAGAGCAAACCTGCCTCTATGTGCAATAATCAGTATGTATACAAGAAGTCACGGAGGTCAATATACTTGCTAATATCACTATATATATATATATATATATATATATATATATATATATATATATATATATATATTACACAAACACATACATGTATATACATACAGTACATGTCAACATGTATTTATTGACATACGTATATCTATTTATCAATATAGATATACGTCTCTCTCTCTCTGTATATATATATATATATATATATATATATATATATATATATATTTATATTTAATCCTATAATGGAGACAGCACCTCCCGTCATCTGGTGTGTGCCTTTTGCACATTGTTATTGCTGAGCTGAAACTTTGCACACTGTGTGGCTGTAACAAATCCACACTTTTTCAAGTTTTCAAATTGGTGGTGCTGTTATATATATATATATATATATATATATATATATATATCTATATCTATATCTCTATATATATACACACATACAGTAACTGTTGATAATACATGGTATATGTCATGGCTTGCCCTTATGGACCCATACATATGGATTATTATTCTTATGGACCAATGGATATGTAATATTATTTTTATGGACACATACATATGGATTATTATTTTTCTTGCTCTATTACTTGTGCTAAGCTGAGAATGACACATGAAGGATATACAGTACGTATATGTGGATGTAGCTATACATGCATAGATTATTCCGTATTCATGCAAACAAGAATAGACTTCCTTTTATGCTTAATGCAAGCTTCAGTATCACATTTATTTTTATAGTAGTTTGCTATAATGCTATAAAATGTTTATCTAGATAAAATATTTCATGTCACAGGAGGTTGAGCTCATCTCTCTGTTGGCAGTGAGTTCAGGCCCTGAAAATAAACTTCTTATTCCGCCCCATTACATTACTTAATTTTACACATGCACATTATCCAAGAGCAAGGATTTCCCAGAAAACCTTCCTGTTTATATGTGCAAGGATCAGCCGATTTAATAGCTGCAGGATATAAAAAGAAGAAACAGCAAGACTTTTTAAGAGTCTGCAAGCATTTACACGCTGACACCTACAATTATCCAAAATAAGACTCTGATCCCTGCACTTGTGAGCCAAGGCAGCGCAATGTGAGGAAGGATTCCCAGCAGACAATGGGCATGTCAAGTGTTTTCTGGACTGATTGGTTTAAGGAACCGAAACAACTTCATTCATAGCAAAATACGTTTTTATTTTATTTTCTAGGCAAGGCTAAAAACATAAATCATCCTTTCACAGGTCATGTATAAAGTTTTGTAGAGGGAAATTATATCAAACGCATGGAATGAAATTAACAAGTGCGCAGAGAGAAATGACACCTTTTTCTAGTAAGAAACCTGAGCTGCCTCCTCTGGGCCTGTCATCTGTATAGCATTTTATATAAATCCTTACTTGGCTTTTGTCATTGATATTTTCAAAGAAAAGACTGAAAGGGATTCTGCCAGGTCAAATGCATATAATATAAAAGCCTTCAGGATGTGAATAGATCATTCAGGTCTTATTTATTGTGCAGTTAGGCTTATTACACAATGACTCCTTGGATGTGCTAGTATAAACACTATTACTGCCCATCTCGGCTTTCTTCTGTCTCATTACTTAGGAATATTTGCTGGTGATATACTCCGCTTGTAAGTTATTGCATTTTTATATATTTATCCCTATATTGAAATGATGACACAGCTAGTGGCCATGAGCCACTGTTGGTCCTTTCTGTGGCTTTCCCTAAATTCATGCTTTGTGACCCGTATAAAGGGCAAGGGCAGCTTACCCTCATCCTGGCATAGTTTGAAAGATAGAGGGATGCCAGATGTGAGGTTAAAGCAGAACACTGGGTTACACTGCACATCACAGAGAGGGATTCTACTTAACCTCTTCACCCTCCATACATGTTATCTAATCTGCACCTTACATCTATATTCCTCGGCCTCTGGTTTGTGAAAGCTGATTAAATAGGTCTGAATATTTTTTTTACATTTTTTTCATATATTAAGAAATACAATAAAGTATTATGTTCACACACACACCCACATCCCACATGCATACATACAGACAGACACATACACCCACACACATACATACACATCCACATGCATACATGCACACACACACACACACACATACATGCACACAGACACATACATACACCCACTTGCATACATACACAGCCACACACATACAGTACAGACCAAAAGTTTGGACATACCTTCTCATTTAAAAATGTTTCTGTATTTTCATGACTATGAAAATTGTACATTCACACTGAAGGTATAAAAACTATGAATTAACACATGTGGAACTATATACTTAACAAAAAAGTGTGAGACAACTGAAATTATGTCTAAGGCTACTTTCACACTTCCGTCTTCTGGGCTCCGTCGCAATCCGTCATTATGGGCAAAAAACGGATCCTGCAAATGTGCTTGCAGGATGCGTTTTTTGCCCATAGAGTTGTATTAGTGACGGATCGTGACGGATGTGCACACGTTGCATCCGTCGTGTGACGGATCTGTCGTGTTTTGGCGGACACGACGCACAAAAAAAGTTAAATGTAATTTTTTTTGTGCGACGTGTCCGCCATTTCCGACCGCACATGCGTGGCCAAAACTCCGCCCCCTCCTCCCCGCTCATTACAATGGGCAGCGGATGCGTTGTAAAACTGCATCTGCTGCCCACGTTGTGCTAAATTTAGCACAACGTCTGTCGGTACGTCGGGCCGACGGTTTGCGACGGCCCCATACTAACGGAAGTGTGAAAGTAGCCTTATATTCTAGTTTCTTCAAAGTAGCCACCTTTTGCTTTGATGACTGCTTTGCACACTCTTGGCATTCTTTTGATGAGCTTCAAGAGGTAGTCACCGGGAATGGTCTTCCAACAATCATGAAGGAGTTCCCAGAGATGCTTAGCACTTGTTGGCCCTTTTGCCTTCACTCTGCGGTCCAGCTCACCCCAAACCATCTCGATTGGGTTCAGGTCTGGTGACTGTGGAGGCCAGGTCATCTGGCGTAGCACCCCATCACTCTCTTTCTTGGTCAAATAGCCCTTACACAGCCTGGAGGTGTGTTTGGGGATCATTGTCCTGTTGTAAAATAATGTACTGTTATTGGTCAGTTCTTATGATAGAAATGAATATTTAAGCAGGACTTATTTTTAGCAAATTTCTTTTGTGAGCTTTAATAAGTTGGATCAATGATGTGTCCTAATATTATTTTCTCTGTTAATAATTTAATATCAGTATTATATTTTAGGAGCAATTGAATATAGAAATACAATTTATTCTGGTTTAAATTTTTTCTTAAAACTGGTAATGTGATATACATTTATAAGAATCCCAAACAACACACACAATGGGCACAAGATCATATTTCACAGATTATCTCTAAGTATTCTCTTAGTAAGAGCTCAGGGGTGTTTACTTTTGCATAAATAAAATAATTTAGTACAACAAACAGAATACACATTGCAATATAAAATTCTGAAATTGTACAGATAAGGCAGTCAGCAGTTAATTCTATGAAATTAGAATTTTATTGTATTTTTCTATTGTCCTGATAAAGGATCATTTGTGCTCCAAAAGCTTGAAAACATCACTGGTATAATACTTTTAGTTTTACGCAAAAGTATTTAATGTCACAATAAACATTTCTGTACTGCATTATTTAGTATGTACTTCTATTGTCCTATAACAGATTAATAAGGTGCAAAGGTTTATTACCTGCTCTTCCTTTTCTTAAAATAAGTATGAGCTCTTATTGCTTCCCACTTGGCCACACACAACCAGAATGAGCTATACTCTTTCATTCCCATGACTTATCTGTAAACGATGTCTTCTGAATGTCACTTTTTGACCCACAAGTGGAACAGTACAAGGCATATGTTGCACTTAAGACCACTTTTACTTGCAGCGTTAGTTTCCTTTTATTGTCCATAATTTCTCATGTTTTCTGAATATGGCCTAATTTTAGGACAGGATTACACGATTTACACCACATGGTTTATACACGCAAGTTCCCTAGAACTTTACAATAATTACAAACTTTACAATATTTCTTGTTTCTTTTAATTGTTTTTATGTTTATCAATATTAGTTTATGCTATCCATATTTGCTTATATTAATAATGAATACAATTTTGTAGAAAAATATTACGTTTTGAGAGTCCTCAGTGGTTGATACCTTTTAATGGCTAACTGAAAAGATGGTAACAGGTCTCTTTATCATTGGCTAACACGGTACATTTATATCTTTTCTGTATACAATTTTGCACACACTTGACCCTTTTCTGAGCAATTACTTGCAGCCTTTTTAATGAACCATGCAGAAAATTATGAGTGGTAACAAATTAGCAAATTGGTAAACGCTCAAAGTTTGGAAACATATTTCTTTTACATTGTGTCATGGGTTGACATCTTGTCTTGGTATTATTAATAAAGTAATATTGGCCTAATGGTTTTTTATTATTATCAATTGTGGACCACTATACAATCAGGATCAATGTATAAGAGAAGTCTCATAGGATTTTCAGTAATGCTTATGCACTTGCAGGCTATAGATATCGGGAAGGAAGGCAATATAATATAGTACCAATGTATTGCCCTGCACCGGATTTACATGTGGGAGGTTTTTTTTTATTACTATTACTTGATCTTGTTCTTGAAAGCCGCTAGAATAGATGGAGGGAGACACTCTGCGTCCTAATTAGTGATTTTTGTCCTCTTGTTACAAGGCTCAACATTTCATGCAAATGAACTCTTGAGGGTAGCCACCAATCCTTCAGCTCCAGAATTAACTGACTCTTATGTTTAATCATATGCTGAGCTTCTCTCAGCCCGGCTAGCTTTTTATCTTGATTACTCTAATCAATAAGAAATGATAGAGTAGAATTATAAACTCTATTGGCTTTTAAATGCTGGCGACAACCCTACTAAATGCCTGCTCCCTGTCACTATTATTTATTGAGATGATCTTCAGACGCTGGTGCATGCAAATAGGATATGCAATGTTATATTCTCTCCTACGGATGAGAGCATTACCTGAATGCCTCCTTAACCCCTCGTCTGCTGCAATCAGCTTTACCTCCTAAACCTTAGTTCCTTATTACAATATGCAATAAAATATTAATAGCAGTATATTTCAGCGCTTGCTTTTAAGCTATGTTCACATTTTTGTGTCTAAATGGGTTTTCCTTACGGAACATTTTGTAGTTTCATCTTTTTTGGGGCAAACATTTGGTTAGGTTAACATCATTCATATTGTTCAAAATTCCAATGGCAAAAACAAATATTTAATAGATAAGAATAGAGGCGATCCCTTGATCTGTTAACTGTATTGGCAAATATATTAAAAAGATGGAAAAAATAATGGGTATGAACTGATAATACTTGCTGATCTATTTATGTTGTTCGTATTACTTTTTCACCATTTTTACTTTAACAAACAGTACAGTGACATTTTTTCTTTTAGGGTATGTTCATAAATGGCAGATTAGATGCAGAAGTTATTAAAAATTATACCTCTTATATGTCTGAATGGAGATGACTTTATAGCATACATTTTTATAAACCCCATTCGGATGCATGGGAGAGTCTCAAAAATGTCGACATCGCATATTTACATAACATGTAAACGAACCCTTATGGTCCCCATTGAAAACCTCAACAAGAAACGCAAATCCATACTAATGTCATACTAAGAAATGATAGGGATTATATGTAATTGGGACTAATATGTTTGCATAACATTCCTGCCATGAAATATTTCCTTTCAGGTTAGTCAAGAGAACCGAGCGCATGAAAACAAGATGTCTCAGTAAAGGAGTTTAGTGAAGTGACACTACCTCTTACTAGGAAATCAGTTCACTTGCATTGTGGACGAGTGTCAAAAGAGGATTACAGAGGTTGCACCTTCTTTCGTTTACACCATAGCAAGTCAAAAAAAAGAAAGACAATCCAGCTCGTTTCACAATGGGATTTCATTTCGTCTCTTGCACCTGCAAACCATTTTATGGGCCAAGAAAAGAACCCTTACACAATAAATTAAAGCCACCTTTCATTTGCCTTTGTGGTTAGGTTTCCTCATATGGGGCATAATGAGGGATGTTATAATCATAAAGAGCTAAAAGAAAGATAGATTTTATATTCTGATAAATACAAATAAACCGTTTGAGGCATTAAACTGCGACAATGAAGAAAGGAATGGGCTCGAGGTCCACAGAAGAGCTCTCGTCGTTCCATATAAATCTCGATCAGCTACAAGTATTTGTACCGAACGAGTTCTCAGCAGAATCACATCCAATTTGGCCTCTCTATGACACTTGTTATTAGGATTGATGGCTACAGCAAGGAGAATTATTCTGGTCTGTAAGCTATCAAGAGCCCACTAATTTCGCATTAAAACCCATTGACTGCAACTGCGTGATTGAAGGGTTTTTAACAATTAACATAATCAGAAAATGAGTCGAGATAATTTTTTATTCAACTCATTACTTTTAAATCATGTATGTCTTTTAATTAATATATTTTACAGTGAAAATAACACGAAGAACACGATATTGGTCCTGGACGTCCAAAGTTATAGAATATTCTGATTTCATATACTCATTTATTTTATAAAGCGTTGACTATACAAAGAGTAAGCCTATTTATGCACTCATATATAAAACCCCAATCAAACACTGAGTCAAGAAAATTAGTAGTTACATGTAGTTGTTCTCTGCCCCTGACTGATTGCAGACTGATATAAAGCAAGGTCCATAAAAAAAGAAAATATGCAAATTAGTCAGGTATTTGGCACATACTTTATTAAAATATATTACTTTTATTATTTATTATTATAGTGCCATTTATTCCATGATGCTTTACATATGAAAAAGAGGTATAAATAATAAAAAACCAGTACAGTAATCTTAAACAATACAAGTCACGATCGGTACTAGGGAAAAAGGACTCTTTATATTCATTTACATTGCATTAGTTTGCAAAATAATATGGAAATTGTATTATTTATAAACAATTAATCAGGGTTAATAAATTACTCACATTTATTTTTTTTTCTAAATAATAAATCATAATCATTTTAGTAATTTTCCCAACAATTGTTATTAATGACAATGTTAATATTGTAAAATGCTAAAAACATTATATTGTATAACTGCGGTATTTTAAATTTGAAATGTTCCCCTTTGAATACAAATATAAAAAAAAAGCAATTTCTTAAAAGGCAGCTGATAGATCATCTATAAATTAAAAGCTGGTATAGAAAAGACACGTATATGGAATTTATATACATATTTTTTTCTTCCTTTTTTTTTTATTTCTGACCAAAAGAAGAGAGTAATTTGTTCTGCACAATATACAATGAAAGGAATTAATCACATCAAGTAAATGCGTTCACTGACATGATTTTAGTTGTCTGCAGGTCAGAATATATTATTATGTGCTTGGTTTCTTGTATTCTGGAGGTATTTTCTATTTTACACATTACCATCCACCTGTTAATACAATGCAGTCAGGTCACAGAGAGATTGACTGAAGCTTTGTAAAGGGTGCAGTAAAATGAGCTAAAGAGACAAAGAGACATTCCATGAGACAATATGCATGGAAAGAACAGGTGAGCGGCATGTGGATATGATGCCTATCGTAGGGCCTAACTCGAAACTGACAATTCTTCTCACATGTCAATTGAAAAGAGAGTGCTGCCCTCTAGCGAGAGAAAGAGGTTATGTTTCACTTAAAACCATCATACTCATTTTACGCATTTTACTCTTTTTTCTATTTTGGGGGGACAAAAACAGGTGTGGTGCCATTAATCGAAACCCATCTTTTAATCATTGTTATTACTTTTATGCTGCATGTAACAAGCTATAGGTGCCTACTATAAATCTGGGCACTTTTTACAAAGAACATGGTATGCTAAAAAAAAATTTAAACTAAAGGAAGTGAACATACAGTGTGTACGCAGCAAAAATATTTAACTGTACCTCCACATATTTGCCAATCCTTATATATATATATACATACGTATAGGCAAATATATATACACACAGTATATATACCGTATACAGTACAGACCAAAAGTTTGGACACACCTTCTCATTTAAAGATTTTTCTGTATTTTCATGACTATGAAAATTGTACATTCCCACTGAAGGCACTTAACAAAAAAGTGTGAAGCTACTGAAATTATGTCTTATATTCTAGGTTCTTCAAAGTAGCCACCTTTTGCTTTGATGACTGCTTTGCACACTCTTGGCATTCTCTTGATAAGCTTCAAGAGGTAGTCACCGGAAATGGTTGTCACTTCACAGGTGTGCCCTGTCAGGTTTAATAAGTGGGATTTCTTGCCTTATAAATGGGGTTGGGACCATCAGTTGTGTTGTGCAGAAGTCTGGTGGATACACAGCTGATAGTCCTACTGAATAGACTGTTAGAATTTGTATTATGGCAAGAAAAAAGCAGAAAAATCTAACAAAATAATATAGTGGTATAGTAATCGAATAAAGAAGCAAAAAATAACTAATACCTAAAAAAATACTTTATTGATACCCAATAAAAAACTTAATGACAAATAACCACAGACCAACACCCTAAAACCCCAAAACACAAAAACAAAGGCTCCTAGTACACCCTATTGCTGCCTAGTATACCCTTCCTAACAGCGGAGGTTGGCACCCTATCTTGTACGCAAAATGGCGCCCCCACTCACCGACGGCTCGCCCTAGATACACACTACTGAACCCTAAGAAAAATATAAACAATATACAAAAAACCGGTTCAAGATCAAGCGTGCGGTACTAAAGAAGAAAGGAAGGTAGAGAGAAAAAAGGTGTTAACTAATACTTTATCCAAAAGCAGACAAATACAGTCTTGCTTAAATCAAAAGATCCAGATAACAACCAGTAGGCTAGGGTAAATGATGTCACACAAAAGCCTAAACTAATTAGCCCTTGCGAACCCTATTGCCTCTATCCCTGCCTGTCAGCGGAGGTTGGCACCCTACAATACAACACCAATGGCGCCCCCGCTCCCGTCGGCTGACCCTCAATCACCCTATACGTTGCCCCTCTCACTCACAGAGTACTAGAGGAGGAGGTGTGATGGTGTGGGGGTGCTTTGCTGGTGACACTCTTGGGGATTTATTCAAAATTGAAGGCATACTGAACCAGTATGGCTACCACAGCATCTTGCAGTGGCATGCTATTCCATCCGGTTTGCGTTTAGTTGGACCATCATTTATTTTTCAACAGGACAATGACCCCAAACACACCTCCAGGCTGTGTAAGGGCTATTTGACCAAGAAGGAGAGTGATGGGGTGCTACGCCAGATGACCTGGCCTCCACAGCCACCAGACCTGAACCCAATCGAGATGGTTTGGGGTGAGCTGGACCGCAGAGTGAAGGCAAAAGGGCCAACAAGTGCTAAGCATCTCTGGGAACTCCTTCAAGATTGTTGGAAGACCATTCCCGGTGACTACCTCTTGAAGCTCATCAAGAGAATGCCAGGATTGCGCAAAGCAGTCATCAAAGGCAAAAAGTTGGCTACTTTGAAGAACCTAGAATATAAGACATAATTTCAGTTGTTGTTTCACACTTTTTTGTTAAGTATATAATTCCACATGTGTTAATTCATAGTTTTGATGCCTTCAATGTGAATGTACAATTTTCATAGTCATGAAAATACAGAAAAATCTTTAAATGAGAAGGTGTGTCCAAACTTTTGGTCCGTACTGTATATTGCCTCATTGTAGGATCACCTCCTTTCAGGATCTATATATATTTAAAGGGTTATTCCTATCTCTGCATTTATGGCACACCCATTGAATATGCTGTGAATGTTTAATAAATGTGTGTCCTATTGCTGTGACCCACAGTTTTCTGGAGACTATGACCCCATTATTAGCCACTCTCAACATATAAGTGGTAGTTTGTGTTCAGTTCTCTCCATGTACTCTCCAATTTTCAGAACATCAATGGAGATGCATGGTCACCTCTCCATTACAGATAGCATTGGGCCCCTTTCTTAAGAAAAAAGAGGGTCCAAAATCCCTTAGATGTGTAATAACTGAGATGAGACTACCTCTTTAAACGTTAGATGTTTGTTTAATGAAATCTACTCAGTATAATTTATTACGAACTTTAAGGGGTTATCCAAGCTTGGGGATCAAGTGTGAAGTCACTCTATGTGACTGCAGACTTGTAAATCTCACAGCACGCACACTGCGTGTTGTCAGGATGCTCCGTGGTGGCGCTGGGAGTGAGCGATTAGCATACATGAAGTCACCTGCCAACCAGACATGCATGGCCTCTATCAAAAAAAGTGATTTGAGCGAGGCTGGACACATCCAATTGGAATGTGGCTGGAAGTATGTAATTTGGATACTTTCGGTCACATTACCATTGGGAATCTTTGCAGCATGCAATGTGCACGCTGTGAGAGATAAAGTCAGGATTTAGCTGAGGTCAAAGCCAAGAGATTGGAGTCAGAGTCAGAATCGTTACTCAATGAATGCTTACTCTTGTCCAAATTCATCAATAGGTATCAGGCATAGAGTATCAACAGACTACTGACCAACTCCTAGCAAATTGCAAGAAGTAAGAGTTTATATGCGGTGTGGTCCCACCCCCAACAGAGAGCTCATTACATTTGCTAATTAGCTCTTCTGCAAAAACACTGTGACACCCTTGCTCTGCAGCACAAGTCCCACCTATACAAATGCCATTGCCTGGATCGTGCTTTAGTCACTATATGTCGTCCACACTGTAAGGATGGCGCCATCTAGCAACAGAAGCAAAGGTTGTAGGAGTGGATTCAAGCACGGTATCATGTCGGTGATTCGCATGATTAGTAAGCGCCGACCTACTCACTTAGTGCACTGCTCTGCTCCTACTAGTTTCAGACCATCTCGCTAAGTTGCCTCATGCAAACTGGAGAGTCTCAGCTATTGAGAAGCATGGCCAGACTCTGCAGGACTCTAACCCCTTCACAACCTTACAATTTTCCATTTTTTGCACTTTAGTTATTTGCTCCCCTTCTTTCCAGACCCATAATGTTTTTAATTTTCATCAATATAGCCATATGAAGTCTTGTTTTTTGCGGGATTAGTTGTACTTGTGAATGACACTATATAGTGCACTGGAAAGCAGGAAAAAATCCAAGCGCAGTGAAATTGCAAAAAAAAGTGCAATTCCACAATGTTTTGTTTTTTTTAATTAATAATGCTCATGAACTGCTAAAAGTGACCTGGCAGTATGATTTCCCAGGTCAGTACGAGTATACAGATGCCAAACATGTACCTTTTTTTAACATTTTATTTAAGTGGTGAAAAAAATCCCAAATTTGTAAGAAAAACATTTCTTATTTTTCCGTTTTCCAAGACCCGTATCATCTCCATTTTTTGTGATCTTGGGTTGGCTGATGTCTTACTCCCCGAACTGATGTTTTTATTGATACCATTTTCAGGTAGATACGATGTTTTGATCGCCCATTATTGCATGTTATTGCAATGTTGTGGTGGCCAGAAAAACGTAATTCTGGTGTTTTGACTGTTTTTTCTCATTATGCCGTTTATTGATCTGATTATTTTATATTTTGATAAATCGGAGATTTCTGAACACGATTCCAAATATGTGTATTTTTTAAAATGTTTTTAAATTGTTTTATTTTCAATGTAGTTAAAGGAGGGTGATTGAACTTTTGTGTTTTTTATTTTTTTAAAGATTTTTTACTTTTCACTGGAGGATTGAATCTGCGATAATCTGACTGTCTGTACTACAAATAGCAGTGCTTCAGTCCTGCTATGTGTAGCAAAAATCACGATCTCCTATGAATGCCGGCCACGAACTGAAATCCATAGGAGTTTCACAATTACAGGCACGAGGATCTTCTGCAGACCTTTGGCTGTCATGACAATCCATCAGTACCTTACAATTACGTGACAGGGGCGCCGATGGGTGGGCCTTGTGATGCACTTTTGCCCGGAGCAAATTAAATGCCGCTGTCAGTGATTGACAGCAGCATTTAACTTGATAACAGTCACGGGCAGATCTCTAAAGCCACCCGCAGTTTTTAGGATCACATGATAGCTGGTCAGATCTCAGGGGAAAGATGCGGGCTCAGTGTTGGGGCCAGCATTAAAGGCAGGGTCACAACTTTTGACGTACCTGTAACTCAAAGGTTGTTAAGGAGTTAAAACCACTGTGTTCTGCAGAGTTTTGGTTCCATGGGCTATCCCCTGTTGTCAGTGCATACATTAGACAGCTCCTCCATACATTGCGTAACTTTAGGTCCTAACTGCATTTTCTCACTAGTTCCCTGTATAGGTGCACTTTTGTTTTGACTCTCCTGTTACTGTCCCAGCCTATTTACTCGTTTAGTCTTATCTCTATGCTCTGTAGTGCGGCGCTTACTGATTGTGTTGGGGGACACTTGCTTGGCAACGGAACTAAGGGTACCGTCTCACAGTGGCACTTTTGTCACTACGACGGTACAATCCGTGACGTTCCAGCGATATCCATACGATATCGCTGTGTCTGACACGCAGCAGCGATCAGGGACCCCGCTGAGAATCGTACGTCGTAGCAGATCGTTTGGAACTTTATTTTGTCGCTGGATCTCCCGCTGTCATCGCTGGATCGGTGTGTGTGACACCGATCCAGCGATGCGTTCGCTTGTAACCAGGGTAAACATCAGGTTACTAAGCGCAGGGCCGCGCTTAGTAACCCGATGTTTACCCTGGTTACCATCGTAAATGTAAAAAAAAACAAAAAACGTACATACTCACATTCCGGTGTCCGTCAGGTCCCTAGCCGTCTGCTTCCCGCACTGACTGACTGCCGGCCGGAAAGTAAAAGCACAGCAACAGCGGTGACGTCACCGCTGTGCTCTGCTTTCACTTTACGGCCGGCACTCAGTCAGTGCGGGAAGCGGACGGCGAGGGACCTGACGGACACCGGAATGTAAGTATGTACTGTTTGGTTTGGCGGCCCTGCGCTTAGTAACCCGATGTTTACCCTGGTTACCCGGGGACTTCGGCATCGTTGGTCGCTGGAGAGCTGTCTGTGTGACAGCTCTCCAGCGACCACACAGCAACTTACCAACGATCACGGCCAGGTCGTATCGCTGGTCGTGATCGTTGGTAAATCGTTTTGTGTAACGGTACCCTTAGGCACACAGGAATGTTTTTCCACTCAAACAGTCCATGTGGTTTACTATGCCATGTTATATATCACAGACCCAACATAAAAATAAAAAAGAGAAAAAAGATATAGTCCATAGCACTTCATAGTAAACGGCTTTAAATCGCAGTCACTAAACACGCCAGACTTCTCTTTGTCCAGTTACCGTGGGCGACCGCACACCGTACCAATGTCTCTTTCGCAGTTTTACTCCATGACACACAACATTAGATTGCAGTCTCTAAACACGCTGGACCTCACTTCGTCCAGTTACCGTGGGTAACTGCACAGTTTATTAACTGACCCTCGTCAGTGCACACAGTCCTCTCATACTCTAGGTTACCTTCCAGGAGCTCCGGTCCACATGCTGACTTCTTGTCAGTCCTAGGTTCCTGGGGAAGCTGCCTAACTGGGATCACTGTCCCAGATGATGACTTGATCCACAGGCCAAACCAGTTCAAGATTCTCAGAAGGTCGGTAGCTTCCCCAATGCAGTTAGCCGTCACAGACTCTGCAGGTACATTCGATTCTCCATTGGACTACGACTACGGCCGCTATGACATCATTTGGAGGGTGGGCTTGTTTCCTGGTTACATGGTATGCTATGGATTCATTGGAGGACTGCGGTTTGTTTACAGTTGTATGTAGGGGATCTTGATCGCACTATAATGGGCTGTTTTTTTAGCTTTTCAGCGATCAGGGCTAGTATGCCTTTGTTAGATGATATAGCATTATTGTCTATGTATTTGTGAAATATTTTTGTCTGTTTAATTATATTTATATGTATTTATGTGTTTTTTCTATTATGGTGCTTCACTCCTATTGGTGATTTTCTGAATTGAGGGGTGGTGCTTGAAGTATATAATGGTGGTTGGGACATGTGTCAGACTGTGCTTGATAAAGGTTGTTATACTGAAACGTCGCCGCAGATGGCAGATTAAATTTGTAAGTCATTTCTTCACTGATCATTGTGGCGCTGTCTCCTTTTTTGATATGGTCTGCAGGTACATTGTCTCACCCTGTCAGGAATCCGGTCCACTTGCAGGACCTTCTAACAAAGAGACCATTTAGGTACATGGCCTCACCATGTGCTCTTCAGGAATCCGGTCCACTCGTAGGACCTTCCAACACACAGAGACCTGTCCTCTTTCAAGACCTTACAACACAGATAATGCGACCAAACCACAGTCACATTATGTAGCTAAAACCACCCCCATAGGTGGGAGGTGTGTGTGGTTAGCCAGTCCCGCCCAGCTCTCTGGATAACCCTGCAAGCCCCCCTTTATAAAGAAAAACAGGGCTTGTGGAACTACAGGTCCCAGAGCAACATTTCAGGCTTATATTGCAGAGGACCTCCTCTGCGACACATACTGGCCATTTACAACAATGCCGGTCACTGTCACATATACCCCCCTCTGTTCAAACTTGTGGAGTTGAACACTTGTCATAAACCGGGTACCCACGTCACCTTGCCCTACCAGTCGAGAGGGCCTTCTCAGTTAGTTTTGAGCACCAGTTCCCGAGACATAGTCCATCACTGTCACTAAATTCCTGTCTGTGAACAATGCAATTCGCTTCACGTTTCAGAGTCAATCTGTTAGGCCTTCCTAGCGATCCGTAGGAAGGCCTTGAGCTTCAACCCTTGAGTCACAGTCCGTCTGTGTCACCAGACCTTTTAGTCTCTATATTTCTCAGGTACACCCCTTCACCCGACCTTTCTCTCCATGGCCGCCACCAATGAATGGTGCGGTCATGAGACCCACTTACACTGAAGCCTACTGTCTGATCTGAGTCTGACCCATCTAATACGTTACAAGGGCTACTGTTCATGTCCATTAGCTTTGCACTGAGAGTAGGACTGCCACTTTCAGACTCTCTGCATCCTTGTCTTGCTGAACTACCAAGGCCTCTTCTTGCGGGATGCCTTTGGCTGTCACTCTGATGGCGAACTTCTCTATCACCTTTCCTAATTAGAGAACAGTCACGCCAATTCTCTCTTTTTCCTTTTTCCCTAGCCTCTGCTGTGGTAATTCTATTATTTGGAGGGCCCCTTCTTTCCCCGGTACCTTGGGTTGAAGGTGGCCACCATCTTCCACCAATTTAGCGCAGCAGTCCTGTAAAGTGCAGTCTTTTAAGCCTTAACTGCTCTATCTCCCTTAGATACGCCACACAATACTCCAGCAGAGTCTGTAAATTTTCAAGACTCTCCACCAGACCTAGAACGAAAAATGGTACCATACCCTTTTCCCTGGGTATCTGGTCTTCATGGTCACTTGGAATTCTTATCTTCACCACTCCAGACTTATTCACCATCTCTTGCATGTCTCGACTATTTTTCCCAATGACTTTCTTCTTCATAGGAATAGGCACCTTTATTACATCTTCCAGAAGACTCTGAGCTTTCCTCACATGCTCAAGCCGCCTAGCAGCGTCTTCATTCCTCAACTGGATCATCCACTTCATCCGCACACATCTCCAGTGCAGGTCACTCAAGACAGCTACTCTCTTCACTGTGACACCAGCTGTGGACAGTACGACTGTTTAGTTTCCGGGGTCTGGTACACCCTACACACCCCCACAGCCTTCTTGAATTCTTCATGCATAGCCTCCCTGGCACATGCCTATCTCAGGTCTTCAGGTACATCTATCAAGCAATTACACAGGGAAATCTCTTTCTCTTCTGCTGTTATAAGACCACCATTTTGTTCATCTCTCAGAGCCATTTGCTTTGCATGTCACCTGTTTCCACCTGTCTGGCCAGGATAGACACCTGCCGCTCCATCTTTTTCAAGGCTGCCGCATTCATTGACTGGCTTTCTGCCTGGCGACCTCTAAGCTTGGACACCTCTTTCTCCAAGGCACCCACTTGACACTCAGCAGCCTGTCTCTGAAGCTCCTCTTGCTTCAAATCTGCTTCTACTGTTTCCTTGATCCTCCTTAGCTCGCTTCTTCCAATCTCTGGATTGGTTGAGCTTCCATCACTCGAGGAGGTATCTGCTTCGGGCCCTACTTCTTTGGTGGCTTCCTCCACTTCTGCACCCTCGGTCTTCACCTGAGACTCAGTAATATCATCTTCAGCCCTCTCTTGGGTCTCAGCAGTGTCATCTTCAGCTACGTCCCGATTCTCTGGGACTTCAGAGTACTCCAGCTCCTCCACATCAGGTCCTTTGGAGCCTTCACCATCTTCCATTATCTCACCTTTCTGTTACCGCAGATGCGGGTCTATGACAGGTCTGTTCTCCATGACTGTCATGGATTCTTGCTCCACCAGCGATCTCCAGGATTCCTTCTCCTATCGCACCCTCCTCTGACTGATCATCAGACTCCAACCTAGCGGTTGCTAGGGGCAACATGAATGTATTCACCTTCCTTGTACAGTCTGGAAGAGAATCCACATCTTGAACAAAAGCACAAGACACTGCCTTTTCTTTATTCATATCTTCACAATGTGCAACTGGTTCAACCTCTTTGCACCCTTTACATCTCCAGCGATGGAAGGACTTGCCCTCCTTATGAGGCCCTTCTTTACTGTACTCCCTTTCTTTCTTAGAGTTACAGTAACCCCCGGAGTCTGTGTCACACTCCACAGTATGGTGAACCCTCAAGTTGCTCTCTTTCTGGTTGTCAGCGCCACTATTTTTAACTACCACATCAATATCAGTCATCCTGTGGTACACGTCACGTGACATCATGTTCGTAAGTTGGGCAGACGCACCCTTTCCTCTGGTCACCCCGGCGTCTGACCCGTCAATTTTAGGAGGTGTTACTGCCTTCATGTACGAGACCCCATCAGGAGTGAGTCCTCCATCCTGTTGCTGTAGAGGAATTCCCTTCTCCCACACGTCTGAGAACAGCTTAGAGTCCCGGCCTATTATTACTGGACAAGATAAATTTGGGACTATAGCGAAATCCTGTCCAGTACTTTCCCAGGCCGTCTCGAGGATCACCCTGGCCACTGGATAGTCCTTAGTGCCCCTATGGATGCAAGTGACTCCGACCTTTTCATTGGGTATTACAAATCCCTTGGGGCAACCCTCAGTAGAGATACCGAGCTCCCAGAATTGAACACTCCAACCATATCCTCTCCAAACATCTGCAGGGCACACTCTCGTATCCTCTTGCCTGGTGGGTAGTTCATAAAGCAGACTGGACATAAATAGTACAATTCCCCTGGCAACAGTCCATCTGCTCCACCTCTTTAACTTTGGGAAGCTCCGCCCTCTTTTGGGCAACTACCATTTCCCATGACTCTGCCCTTTTGGGCCATTATCTCCTTTAGGGCCACAACCCCTTTTGAGACTCCGCCCCATTTGGGGTAACTACTCCCTTTTTGGGATTCCGCCCCCTTTTGGGATGCCACCCCCTTTTGGGCAACTACTCACTTTTGGGATATCACCTCCTCCTTGGGGTACACCCTGCGGACTCTCCATAGTACTCTCAGGCCCTATTTCACACAGTACACTGTTATCTCTCTGGGCATGCACTGGCCCTTTAAGAGTTTGTACAACCTGGACCACTAATGTCCTTTTATGGCACCTCACCAGCTCCTGCTGGCACTGCCACAGCTCCTGCTGCAGGCACTTGCTCTCCTGGCATCTCCGGCTGCCGATCACACACCGCTGCTGCCGCTCCTGCAACCATACCACAAGGCTCTGCACCGCTATGCCATGCTCTGTCTGGCTCCACAAGGCTCTGCACGGCTCTGTACAGCGAAGCTCTGCACCACTCTGTCAGACTCTGCACAACTCCAAACGGCTCTGTGTACCTCCAAACAGCTCTACGGACCTCAAGACGGTTCTGCGGACCTCCAGGGGGCTATTCAGACCTCCAAACGGCTCTGTGTATCTCCAAACGGCTCTGCGGACCTCCAGACGGCTCCAGCCAACTTCGTAACCCCACTGAGTTACCGCCAGAAGCTTGTAATCTTCGTGGCCCTGCCGAGACACAGCAAGCTGTCTTGAAAAATTTTTCATGGACCCGCCGATCAACAGCGATCACCTCCACACATGCTTCTTGGACTGTTGCCCGCAGTCTAGCACCATATGTAGTGCAGTGCTGACTGAATGTGTTGGAGGACACTCACTTGGCAATGGGACTAATGCACACAGGAATGTTTTTTCGACTCAAACAGTTCATGTGGTTTATTATACACTCATAAACCACTGTAGGCCATGTTATATATCACAGACCTAACATATAGTCCATGGTACTTCATAGTACACGGCTTTAAATCGCAGTCACTAAACACGCTGGACTTCTCTTTGTCCAGTTACCGTGGGCAACTGCACGCCATGCCAATGTCTCTTTCACACTTTTACTCCATGACACACATTAGATTGCAGTCTCTAAACACGCTGGACCTCACTTCGTCCAGATACCATGGGTCACCGCACAGTTAACTGATGCTCGTCAGTGCACACAGTCCCCTCATACTCTGAGTTACCTTCCAGGAGCTCCGGTCCACATGCTGACTTCTTGTCAGTCCTAGGTTCCCGGGGAAGCTGCCTAACTGGGATAACTGTCCCAGATGATGACTTGCTCCACAGGCCAAATCCGACAGCTCCAGACCCTCAGAAGGTCGGTAGCTTCCCCAATGCAGATATCAGTTACAGACTCTGCAGATACATTGTCTCACCCTGTGCTCTTCAGAAATGTAGTCCACTCGCAGGACCTTCCAACAAAGAGACCATCCAGGTACATGGCCTCACCATGTGCTCTTCAGGAATCCGGTCCTTCCAACACACAGAGACCTGTCCTGTTTCAGGACCTTACAACACAGATCATGTGACCAAACCACAGACACATTATGTAGCTGAAACCACCCCCATAGGTAGGAGGTGTGAGTGGTTAGCCAATCCTGCCCAGCTCTCCGGCTAACCCTGTAAGCCCACCCTTTATAAACAAAAACAAGGCTCATGGAACTACAGGTCCCAGAGAAACTTTTCAGGCTTACAGCGCAGAGGACCTCCTCCTCTGCGACACATGCTGGCCATTTACAACAATGCCTGTCACTGTCTCACAGCTCATGACCTTGGCTTTTTATTCTGAACCTCTGCAGCCCGTCCTCGGACTTTGTAACAACATTATTTATTATACTTTGTTTATATAGCTGTATCATATTCCGCAGCTCTTTACATACATTATCATCGCTGTCCCTAATGGGGGGACACACTCAATATACAATCAGTATGTCTTTGGAGTGTGGGAGTGACACGGAGAACCCGGAGGAAATCCATGCAAACACATGGAGAACATACAAACTCCTTACAGATGTTGGCACTTGAACCCAGGATCTCAGAGCTGAAGTGCTGCAGTGCTAATCATTGAGCCACCGTGCTGCCCATGTCTCTGTTCTAGTCCTCTGTGCCTCGTATCTCTGCATTTGACCAGCAGGTCAGCTGCTGTAGGTCTGGGGACTGCCCTGGAATGGCACCTGGTGACAACCATAATGGCTCAAGCCTATCCTCACCATCAGAGGCTCTAGTAAACACTGGGTAGTCATTTGGTTACGCCCCTTCAGGGTAAGGTCAGCCTTTTAAGAAGAATCTTTACACCCTTCGGACCAGGTTTATCAGAGAACAACTGATGGATTCTTCTGACTAAGTTGTCAGCACTGATGTTTCTAGCCAGGATCCAGGATCTCTCCTCTGTACCATAACCTTTCTAATGTGCAACATACTGTAAGGACCATAAGAATAACCAGAATTTTCTACCCTTATTATGGGAGTGGGGTTCATTGATAGGGTGAACAGGCAAATTATATATTTAAACCAGGAAGTTATGAAACATACCATATTTGGCATCGGGAAGGAAAGAGGAAATGTTAAGTGGAAGGCTACAGGGTTTAAGAAGCACTCCCACGATTATTTTTACTTATTAAATGTGTATATATGCAAGAAATGTAGTGTGAGTGTATTAATATACTCACGTACCTGCTCTCTCCGGTGTCCAGCACCGTCAATGCTCTGCAAACTCTCTAGTTCACAGACTGCGTTATGCGTGATCATGATCCAGAAGTGGGTTTTACAATATAAGCATATGGAGCCTCAGAACGAGGCTCCATAGGCTTTTATTGTAAGGCCTCATGCACACATTCAGTATTTGGTGAGTTTCTTATCCCAGTATTTGTAAGCCAAAACCAGGAGTGGGTGATAAATGCAGAACCGGTGCAAATGTTTCTATTACAATTTTTCCTCTGACCGTCCCACTCCTGGTTTTGGCTTACAAATACTGGGATAAAGAACAGAGCTAACGTCACTGAGAAGAGGAGAAGGACAGCACTGGTAGTTGAGTATATTCACACATACACACTATACTGCATGCATATATACACACATTTAATGGAAAAAAAATATTCATGGGAGTTCTTGTTTAACCTCTTAACCATAGGGCTATTTTCCATTGTTTCACTTTCTTTTTTCCACCCCTCCTTCCAAGAGCCAAAATTTCTTTATTATTTCATTGACAGCTATACGAGGGCTTGTTCTCTGGGGACAAGTTGCAGTTTTGAATGAGACAATTCATTTTATCATGTGATGAACTTTAAAGTGGGAAAACAATTCCAAGTGTGTTAAAATTGCAAAAAAATTGCAATTCCACAATTGTTTTCTTTAATTTAAGCGGTGAAAAAAATGGAAATTTGTAAGAAAATAAAATTAGCTTTTTTCCCGTTTTCCGAAAACATTAATGTTTTCATTATTCAGAATATAAGCAGTGCGAGGGCTTATTTTTTGTGCCCTGAGTTGAGCATTTTGATTTTTTCATTATGTTGTTTTCCGATTGGTTTAATTGATCTTATATTTTTATAGATCATACTTTTACAAAAGCAGTGATATGAAATATGTGTAGCTTTTACTTTTTTTTAATTGCTTTATTTTTAATGGGCAACAAGGCGGGTGATTTGAAATTTTGAGGTTTTTTTATTTTGTTTCATATTTTCAAAAACTTTTTTTTTTACTGTGTTTAATAGTTGTGATCATCTGATCGTTTGAGCTATACATAGGAGTGCATAAGCACTGCCATGTATAGTAAAAAATCACAATCTCCTATTAACACCAGCTGAATGATGACTTTCACAGTTATGACAAGCAAAGAGGTCTTAGAGACTTTACCTCACAAGGTGAACCCATAACTGTCTATCTCGGAGCCCACAAAGAACCAAAGCAATGATGATAACCAAGATTACAGAAGAGCGTAGAAGTTTTGCTGGACTTTTGATACTGATTATTATTAATAACAAACTCAGCTAACAGAAGATGTTCTACACAGATCAAAGACATAATACCAAAGACCTTACTTCAGTGACTGATTAACACGTTCAGTCTGACCATTGGTTTATAGGTGGTTGGCAGAAGAAATAGCCAACCCGCTATTGATCTTATTATAGAATGCTTTCCAGAACCTGGAAATAAACTCCCCGGTCAGAAATAATATTTTCCTGAAACTCTCCAGTCAGAAATAATATTTTCTGGAATACAATACAGACAATTGCAGAGGATTAAGATGAGGGAAATTTGGACATAAGGAGTAAGTGACATTGTTTTCTAAATCTGTCAATCACCCAGGTTAAAGTTTTCTCTTCAGAAGAGGGTAGAACAGTAATAAAGTCCACTGAAGAAGTCCGTGAGGATAGATTTGAGGCATTTTAGCTGATTCACAGATTTAACACACAAGCGCATATTGCCTACAGCCTTTAATTATAGATGGCCACCAAAAATACGTGGCTACAAGTGAATGTGATAATAATCCTAGGATGACCTGACTATACTGAATCATGAGTTTCATGTAGTACTTGCAAATGTAACTGAGGAGGAAAAACCTATTTTGGGGTTGAAGTGTTACCTGGCGCAAAAGGGTTATGTCTTTTGATAACTTTTAAATAAGTAAAATTTTTGTGATTTGTGATGGCAAGGATCTTATGATGAGCAGTCTCTAGGAAATGACACCAGTCCTCAAAGTCTCACTTGATTACTGGTAAAGTTTCTCACAGCAGTTGAAAATTTTCATGAACAGTGAGTGCATGGACGCAACTGAGTGAATCACAAAGTATCTATGGACCATACTTTGTATTTCTCCTGATGAAGAAGTTGGATAGACAGGCAGGTGTTAGCTCTATTTACCTCTGTCTGTTGGAAGTGTTAGACGTTGACTAGTTTCTGCTTGGAGACTCTTAGAGGATTACTGGCCTGAGCTCTCTTGTGTCGTCTGAAGCTAAGTGTATTCCCTCGTTTTGTCTTTCTGCTTTATTTTTAGCTGTAGTGTGGGCTGACTATCCAGGGCCTATCATGAGAGGCAGTTAGAGATTAGGTACCTGCTCGCCGATGGGTGCTGAACCTATTTAGGGACATTAGGGCAGACAGGGTGTTGGCAGATATGCCTAGGGTTCTCCACTTCCCCTTTTCCTAGTGTATGGGCTCCCTCACCCTCTTCCTGTTGTTGTGCACTTAGCTTCTCCTTCACCCAGCATGACACCAGTTCTCCATTTCTTTATTATTCTAAAACCTTTGGAAGGCAAGATATAACACAGGAAATTTACTCATTAAACCAAGAATTTCAAGTTTAGCAAATAAACAACTTTTTTCTGAGTCTATGAAGTACAGTGAATACATGTCAGATGTGTGACTCATAATCAGATTAATAAACTAAGATGTCGACTGCATCAACTTTGGAACATGTTTTGTTTTTATGTCCAGTATGTATGTTGTAATGCAGGAGTGCACAGCATTTTTCATTTTTTGGTTCAAGGTCCGCAATGCCATACTGAACCAATATCAAGGGCTGCAAAAAATTTAAAGGGGTACTTTTATGAGTATATCACCAGAACCACTATAAGTACATTACTACATTAGCAGAACCAAGTTTTGAGTATTTGAGGAAGATTTTGTGAGATTCTGTTCAGTTTCTGCTCAAAAAATAAGTGTGAATATAAGCTAAATTCCGTTAAGTTTTTTAGCAGAAAATGAGCAGAATCTTGCAAAATCCTCATCATAATCTCAAAACTGTAGGTTTTGAGGAATTTTATGTTTTAACATAGCCATTAAGCACATTTTGGGTTGCTACATGTGTACAAGATCAGTGCCACAGTCAGTATACCAATGCAGCCCCAGAACTACTATCAGTACATAAAAGCTGTGGCAGAACCACCATCAGTACATGAATGCAGTGCTAGAACCACCATTAGTGCACAAATACAGCGCCATAACCACCATCTGTACATGAATAAAATATCAAGCATAGTACAGCGATCATTTGTAAAAGGTCAGCCCCATATACAACTGTATCACTTGAATCTACAACTTCCAGTATGTCTTTAACAATGGTAAGGAGATACTGGGAGTTGTTGCTGTTAACAGTCATCATTAGACTGTGGACCATACAGGAACCATAGTACTGATGAGACGCACGCAGTACCACAAATAGAAATTTACACTCAGGTACTTTATACAGTAGTGTTCAAAATAATAGCAGTGTGTTCAAAAATATGAGTTAATCACAAAATCTTTATACTAGCTTTTATTTCTATGCATTGGGAACATTGCACACTGTTTTCTAATTCAAAACATGAAGAGACATGTATGTACTTTTTAACTACTTTTCAGAAAATAACAAAAAAATAACATTGGGCGGACCTAAAAAATAGCAATGTCTGCATTTGTCTTTACAAATTCACAATATGGACTATTTTTTTTAGGATTTAGCATTCCTGTGAATCACTAACCTAATATTTAGTAGAATACCCACAGTTTTTTAGAACTGCTTCATATCTACATTGCATAAAGTCAACCATCTTCTGCCACCTGTCAACTGTTATTCCAGCCCAGGAAGCCTTGACTACATACATTACACAATTTTTGGGCATTTGCTGGCTTTGCCTCAGAAACTGAATTTTTTATGTCACCCCACAAGTGTTCTATCGGATTAAGGTCTGGGGATTGGGCTGGACACTCCAAAACCTCAACTTTGTTGGACTGGAACAAAGGATTTGCTTATTTACTGATGTGTTTAGGGTCGTTGTCTTGTTGAAACACCCATTTCAAGGGTATATTATTATGATCCCTAGTGGCTGAGGATCACAAATAGACCAGCAAGTGATTAAACTAAGGACGAGCTCTAGGGAGATGGTAACTGGACTGATCGCAAATCTGAACCTATCCAACACAACTAGAGGTAGCCGGTGAACATGCCTAAATAATTCCTAGACGTCTCGAGCCAGCCTGAGGAACTAGCTACCCCTAAAGAGAAAGAAGGACCTCGCTTGCCTCCAGAGAAATAATCCCCAAAGATATAGAAGCCCCCAACAAATATTAACGGTGAAGTAAGAAGAAGGCACATACATAGGGATGAAATCAGATTCAGCAAAAGAGGCCCACTAGTACTAGAAAGCAGAAAATAGAGCAGGGGTCTATGCGATCAATAAAAAACCCTTACAAAATATCCATCCTGAGATTTCAAGAACCCACACACCAACTAACGGTGTGTGGGGAGAAACTCAGCCCACTAGAGCAACCAGCAAGCGAGGGAATTACATTTTAGCAAGCTGGAACAGAAAACATGATAAACACTGCTGATCAAAAAATGAGCAAACAAAACTTAGCTTGTCCTGGATGGACTGGGAGCAAGGTAGTAAGAAGGAATCTGAGTAGCACTGATTACATCGACAGCCGGCAACAAGTGGAGGGGTCTTGAGGAGGGGTCACCGAACCCTCATGAAAACCACCAGGGCGATCAGGATGAGCCACATGGAAGGCATGAACCAAATCGGCTGCATGAACATCAGAGGCGACAACCCAAGAATTATCCTCCTGACCATAGCCCTTCCATTTAACCAAATACTGGAGCCTCCGTCTAGAAATACGAGAATCCAAGATCTTCTCCACCACGTATTCCAATTCTCCCTCAACCAGCACCGGGGCAGGAGGCTCAACCGGAGGAACCACAGGCACCACATACCTCCGCAACAACGAGCGATGGAACACATTATGAATAGCAAATGATGCTGGGAGGTCCAGACGAAATGACACAGGGCCAAGGACTTCCAGAATCTTATAAGGACCGATAAACCGAGGCTTGAACTTAGGAGAGGAGACCTTCATAGGAACGAAGCGAGAAGACAACCACACCAAGTCTCCAACGCGAAGTCGGGGACCCACACCGCGACGGCGGTTGGCAAAGAGCTGAGCCTTCTCCTGAGACAGCTTCAAAGTGTCCACCACATGATTCCAAATCTGATACAACCTATCAACCACAACATCCACTCCAGGACAGTCAGAAGGCTCCACCTGACCCGAGGAAAAATGAGGATGAAACCCGAATTACAAAAGAAAGGAGAAACCAAAGTAGCAGAACTAGCCCGATTGTTAAGGGCAAACTCGGCCAACGGCAAAAAAGTAACCCAGTCGTCCTGATCAGCAGAAACAAAACATCTTAAATAAGTCTCCAAGGTCTGATTAGTTCGCTCGGTTTGGCCATTCGTCTGAGGATGGAAGGCCGATGAAAAAGACAAATCAATGCCCAATTTAGCACAAAAGGTCCGCCAAAATCTAGACACAAACTGGGATCCTCTGTCAGAAACAATGTTCTCAGGAATCCCGTGCAAACGAACCACATTTTGAAAAAACAGTGGAACCAACTCGGAGGAGGAAGGCAACTTAGGCAAGGGCACCAAATGGACCATTTTAGAAAAACGATCACACACCACCCAGATGACAGACATTCTCTGAGAGACAGGGAGATCTGAAATAAAATCCATGGAAATGTGCGTCCAAGGCCTCTTCGGGACAGGCAAAGGTAACAGCAAACCACTGGCTCGAGAACAGCAAGGCTTAGCCCGAGCACAAATTCCACAAGACTGCACAAAGGAACGCACATCCCGCGACAAGGAAGGCCACCAAAAAAACCTGGCCACCAAGTCTCTGGTACCAAATATTCCAGGATGGCCCGCCAACACTGAAGAATGAACCTCGGAGATGACTCTGTTGGTCCATCTATCCGGGACAAACAGTCTCTCCGGTGGACAGCGATCAGGTCTATCCGCCTGAAACTCTTGCAGCACACGTCACAAATCTGGGGAGATGGCAGACAAAATCACCCCTTCTCTAAGAATACCAGCCGGCTCAGAATCTCCAGGAGAGTCAGGCACAAAATTCCTAGAAAGAGCATCAGCCTTCACATTCTTCGAACCAGGCAGGTATGAAACCACGAAATCAAAACGAGAGAAAAACAACGACCAACGAGCCTGTCTGGGATTCAGCCGCTTGGCCGACTCGAGATAAATCAAATTCTTGTGATCAGTCAAGACCACCAAACGATGCTTAGCTCCCTCGAGCCAATGTCGCCACTCCTCAAATGCCCACTTCATAGCCAACAACTCTCGATTACCGACATCATAATTCCGCTCGGCAGGCGAAAACTTTCTTGAAAAGAAAGCACATGGCTTCATCACAGAGTCATCGGAGCTTCTCTGCGACAAAACAGCCCCAGCTCCAATCTCGGAAGCATCAACCTCCACCTGGAAGGGAAGTGAGACATCTGGCTGACATAAGACCGGAGCCGAAGAAAACCGGCGCTTCAGCTCCCGAAAGGCCTCCACAGCCGCAGAGGACCAATTAGTCACATCAGAACCTTTCTTGGTCAAATCCGTCAAAGGCTTAACAACACCAGAAAAATTAGCTATGAAACGACGGTAAAAATTAGCAAAACCCAAGAACTTCTGAAGACTCTTAACAGATGTAGGCTGCGTCCAGTCATGAATAGCCTGAACCTTGACTGGGTCCATCTCAATAGTAGAAGGAGAAAAAATGAAACCCAAAAAAGAAATCTTCTGGACTCCAAAAAGACATTTTGAGCCCTTCACAAATAAAGCATTGTCACGCAGGACCTGAAAGACCATCCTGACCTGCCTAACATGAGACTCCCAATCATCCGAAAAAAACAGAATATCATCCAGATACACAATCATAAACTTATCCAGATATTCACGGAAGTTGTCGTGCATAAAGGACTGAAAGACTGAAGGAGCATTAGAAAGTCCAAAAGGCATCACCAGGTACTCAAAATGGCCTTCAGGCGTATTAAATGCAGTTTTCCATTCATCACCCTGTTTTATATGCACAAGGTTATACGCACCACGAAGATCTATCTTGGTGAACCAACTAGACCCCCTAATGCGAGCAAACAAATCAGTTAACAATGGCAAAGGATACTGAAATTTGACCGTGATTTTATTCAAAAGGCGATAATCAATACAAGGTCTCAGGGAACCATCCTTCTTAGCCACAAAAAAGAATCCCGCACCAAGAGGGGAAGAGGACGGGCGAATATGTCCCTTCTCCAAAGACTCCTTTATATAACTCCGCATGGCAGCATGCTCCGGCACAGATAAATTGAAAAGTCGTCCCTTAGGAAAGTTACTACCAGGAATCAAATTTATAGCACAATCACAGTCCCTATGAGGAGGTAGAGAATTGAGTTTGGGCTCCTCAAATACATCCTGGTAGTCTGACAAAAACGTAGGGACTTCAGAAGGAGTGGACGAAGCAATTGACACCACAGGAGCGTCACCATGAATTCCCTGACAACCCCAACTTGACACAGACATAGCTTTCCAATCCAGGACTGGATTATGAGTCTGCAACCATGGTAGACCCAACACGACAACATCATGCAAATTATGCAATACAAGAAAGCGAATCACCTCCTGATGAACAGGAGTCATGCACATGGTCACTTGTGTCCAGTACTGAGGTCTATTCGTAGCCAATGGTGTAGCATCAATTCCCCTCAGTGGAATAGGGAATTTTAAAGGCTCCAAATCAAAACCACAGCGCCTGGCAAATGACCAATCCATCAGACTCAGGGCAGCACCTGAATCTACAAAGGCATTAACCGGGTAAGATGACAGGGAACAAATCAGGGTAACAGACAAAATGAACTTAGGCTGTAAAGTACCAATGGTGACAGATTTATCAACCTTTTTTTTGCGCTTAGAGCATGCTGAGATAACATGAGCTGAGTCACCACAGTAAAAGCACAACCCATTTTGCCGTCTATAATTTTGCCGTTCACTTCTGGTCAGAATTCTGTCACATTGCATAGATTCAGGTGTCTGTTCAGAAGACACCGCCAAATGGTGCACAGGTTTGCGCTCCCGCAACCACCGATCAATCTGAATGGCCAGAGTCATTGACTCATTCAGACCTGCAGGCGTAGGGAACCCCACCATGACATTCTTAATGGCTTCAGAAAGACCTTCTCTGAAATTTGCAGCCAGGGCACACTCATTCCACTGAGTAAGCACCGACCATTTCCGAAATTTCTGGCAGTACACCTCTGCTTCATCTTGCCCCTGCGAGAGGGCCAATAAAGCTTTTTCAGCCTGGTTCTCAAGATTAGGTTCCTCATAGAGCAATCCAAGGGCCAGAAAAAACGCATCCACACTGAGCAATGCAGGATCCCCTGGCGCCAATGCGAAGGCCCAATCTTGAGGGTCCCCACGCAAAAGAAATGATAATCTTAACTTGCTGAACGGCATCACCAGAGGAACGAGGTTTCAAAGAAAGAAACAACTTACAATTGTTCTTAAAATTCAGGAACCTAGATCTATCTCCAGAAAACAACTCCGGAATAGGTATCCTAGGCTCAGACATAGGACTGTGAACAACAAAATCCTGAACACTTTGAACTCTAGCAGCAAGATGATCCAGACTGGAAGCCAAGCTCTGGACATCCATGTCAGCAGCTAAACTCAGAGCCACACCTAGATTAAGAGGAGGAGAGAAGCTAGCACAGCAGCTAGACACACGGCAACAACAAGAAAAAAAAATAAATTCTCAAGGCTTCTTTTCTCCTGCTTCTGCCATGCAATTAACACTTTGTTGGCCGGCTGTACTATTATGATCCCTAGTGGCTGAGGATCACAAATAGACCAGCAAGTGATTAAACTAAGGACAAGCTCTAGGGAGATGGTAACTGGACTGATCGCAATTCTGAACCTATCCAACACAACTAGAGGTAGCCGGTGAACGTGCCTAAATAATTCCTAGACGTCTCGAGCCAGCCTGAGGAACTAGCTACCCCTAAAGAGAAAGAAGGACCTCGCTTGCCTCCAGAGAAATAATCCCCAAAGATATAGAAGCCCCCAACAAATATTAACGGTGAAGTAAGAAGAAGGCACATACATAGGGATGAAATCAGATTCAGCAAAAGAGGCCCACTAGTACTAGAAAGCAGAAAATAGAGCAGGGGTCTATGCGATCAATAAAAAACCCTTACAAAATATCCATCCTGAGATTTCAAGAACCCACACACCAACTAACGGTGTGTGGGGAGAAACTCAGCCCACTAGAGCAACCAGCAAGTGAGGGAATTACATTTTAGCAAGCTGGAACAGAAAACATGATAAACACTGCTGATCAAAAAATGAGCAAACAAAACTTAGCTTGTCCTGGATGGACTGGGAGCAAGGTAGTAAGAAGGAATCTGAGTAGCACTGATTACATCGACAGCCGGCAACAAGTGGAAGTCAAACAGAGCTATATAGGAACCTCCCAGAGGATAACGAACCAGCTGATAGCCAGAGACCAGCAGGATAACAGACAAAGCCACCAGGGGGAGCCCAAAGCAAAAGTCACACCATACCACCAGTGACCACAAGAGGGAGCCTGAACACAGAGTTCACAACAGTATATCCTCTTCAGAGTAAGGCAACATGACCTCCGAGTATTTTAATATATGCAAACTGGTCCATGATCCCTGGTATGCGGTAAATAGGTCCAGCACCATAGTAAGAGAAGTATGCCTATATCATGATGCTTGCACCATCATGCTTCACTGTCTTCACAGTTTGGAGGGTCGTCTGACTATCTGTCTGCAGCCCTTGGACCCAAAAAGAACAATTTTACTTTCAACAATCCACAAAATATTTCTCCATTTCTCTTTGAGCCAGCTTATGTGTTCTTTGGCTAATTCTATCCCCTTCAGTACATGTCGTTTTTTTACAGTGGGACTTTGCGAGGACTTCTTGCTAAGACATTAGCTTCACACAGGCGTCTTCTAACTGTTACAGTACTCACACGTAACTTGAGACTGTCTTTTATCATCCTGGAGCTGATCATTGGCTGAGCCTTTGCCATTCTGGCTATTCTTCCATCCATTTGAATGATAGTCTTCCGTTTTCTTACACATCTCTATGGTTTGGCTTTCCATTTTAAAGCATTGGAGATCATTTTAGCAGAACAGACTATCATTGTCTGCACTTCTTTATAAGATTTACCTTCTCCAATCAACTTTTTTATCTAAGTACACTGTTCTACTGAACAATGTCTCGAACGACCCATATTTCTCAGGCTTTCAAGGAGAAATGCTTGTACAACATGTCCTGGCTTCACCCTTAAATAAGGGCCACCTGATTCACATCTGTTTCTTCACAGAATGATTGACCTCACTAATTGAACTACACACTATTATGCTATTATTTTGAACACACCCCCTTTCAATTATTTATTCTAATACACAGAGTGAAAAACATGCAGATCATGAATGCGGAGTCTGTTGGTTTTCTTAAAATGGACTGCACCAACTGGTAAATTGTTTGACATGTGGTAATATAATTTAGACCAAAAACAGTGATCAATCTGCTTAGTCATATTGGACTGCTATTATTTTGAACACTACTGTAGGTGGCATCTTCTCTGATTGAAGTTGATTCCATCCCTTTTGTCTCCATGTAGGACAGATGCCATGAATAAATTTAATGCCCAGAGCTCATCTCCGCTGACTTCCCTCTTTTCCATCTTAGGCTACTTTCACACATCCGTCGGTTCGGGGCCGTCGCAAACCGTCGGCCCGATGTACCTTGTGCTAAATTTAGCACAACGTGGGCAGCGGATGCAGTTTTACAATGCATCCGCTGCCCATTGTGATGAGCGGGGAGGAGGAGGCGGAGTTTCGGCCACGCATGCGCGGTCGAAAATGGCGGACACGTCCGTCGCACAAAAAAAGTTACATTGAACTTTTTTTGTGTGTCGCGTCCGCCAAAACACAACGGATCCGTTGCATGACGGATGTGATGTGTGCCCATCCGTCGCGATCCGTCGCTAATACAAGTCTATGGGCAAAAAACGCATCCTGCAAGCACATTTGCAGGATCCGTTTTTTGCCCATAATGACGGATTGCGACGGAGGCAAAAAGACGGAAGTGTGAAAGTAGCCTTAAGCGGCACTTCCCAACACGGTGATCTTAAAAATAAAAGCATCATTATACTGCCCCGTAAATAAAAATATCTCCCATGACGCGACCCTGAATAAATAATTGACTGAGATTCTTGTGCAAAATATCCCTACAGTGCCCTTCTTCAAAATATCCCCTCTATACTGCCCCTCTCCAAAATATCCCTTCCACACACTGCACCTCTGCAAAATATCACCGACACACTGCCCCTTTCCAAAATATTTTGCAGAAGAGCAGTGTCCACCCCCCACACACTGCTCCTCTGCAAAATTTACCCTGCACACTTCCCCTCTCCAAAATATCCCACCCCCACACACTGCTCCAAATGCAAAATATTGTCCCTCACACTGCCCCTGTGCAAAATATCCCTCCACACTGCCTTTATCCATAATATCCCTCCACACACTGCCCCTTTGAATAAAGTTTCCCACCATCACCATTGCCTCCCACAAAACTATTAACCCTTTCACAATTGTCCTCCAGTATATGCCCTCACTGTAACATTAACCCCCTCCACAATAATAAGGCATTTGATCTTTGGCTCCTTCATGTAGTGGTTTCAATTAGCCACACTGTCCACACTGTCTGTGCTCCACTGCTGCGCTTCGGGGATAAGGTGTCGGCAGCAGTGTGATGACATTAGCAGTGTGCTGACCTTATCACGCTGCTTCTCATCGGGGCCAGGACTAACGTGCGCTATTCTGCCTCAGTCCCCGTTCAAATGTATTCAAGTCTAAAAGACACAAATACATTTGACTATATGGGAGAAGGGAGCGGCGTCTGCTGCACAGCACGGAGGGCCGCAGGCCAAAATTCAGAAACAGTGTGTGAAGCTTAAGTACACCCTTACTGCCTCCATAGGAATTAAGAGGGTAAGTAGCAGTCAGGCGCTGTTAATCAAATGCTATCGAATAATTGTTGAACAGCAATTGTGATCACTTCTATGAAAGCAAAAGTTTGGGATGTTTGCTGGTCTGGAATATTAAGGGATGTGTTGGGCCGGGTTCACATTAGCGTTCGAGGGCTTTGCGGAGGGCTGCGTACGTCCTCCGTTAAGCCCTGCCTATGGAGCGCCCCCACTGCCGCAGGGCCGAGGGGTACCCGGTACCGGGCCTCTCTGTAGCTTGGTTCTGGGGTTGTCACGGTGGCTAGGCCCGGTCCGTGACCCTGCTGAGGGGCGTCCAGTGAAAGTGGAGAGTGATGATGGTGTGCGGTGCAGGGTGCGATGAATAACGAGGACACAGAGTTGCAGTCTCTTTACCTCTTTACTGAAGGCTCCAGGATCCTCAGTCCGGAATACGGTTAACCGGGCTACGTAAGTCCGGCCGGTCCGATGGTACCTCCAGAGTTCCCTTTACAGGTGGAAATCTGTGCCTACCTTCTAGCGCTTGTGTGTTGCAGTCCTTCCCTGCTGTGCTTACGGGATAGTCCTCACAACTGTTGTGTCTGTTTCTGAAGTTCCCTCACAACTCGATTCTGATGTTCTGTTTCGTCCCCCAGATGATATGGCTAGGACGCACCCGTATGACGGGTGGGCTCGGAGGTCTTCCAGGACCCTAGAGTCGCCCCTCTCCAAATGTTGCCCCCTGTGTCTGCTTAGGTGATTTTGGGGGAGACAGCCCGCCTATAACTGACTGTCCTGCCGTAGGTTTGAAGTAAGGCCTGGAGCTCAATACTTCCTCGGCGTTCCGGGCCACCGGCTACGCGCCTCAGTAGGATGTTGCCTCGTCTTACAGCACGACTCCTACTGCTGTTTCTCCTTGTTGCGTTGATCTAGTTTCTCACTCAGCACAATAAACCTCGCTTCTTGTCCTTTCTTGGGGTACCGCCGCGATGAAGTGCAGGCGCTGTCCCGTAACGTTCTTTCCTGTTCGCTAGGCCTCTGTCAGGATCCCACCCCTGATGTGACCCCCCTGAATCTTCCCCTGCAACACCCTCTGCCACAGGATGTTGCCTGGTTCCAACCCAGTCAGCTTCTGTCTAACTTCCTATCTAACCCCCAGTTTTACCAGATTGTGAGGAGTGGCCTAATACATAGCACCCTTAGCTCCCCCTGGAGGCCAGACTGTGAAGTGTATTGGTGTCTGTGATACCTGGTCAGGTGAACTCCTTCAGTGCCATCAAACGTACCATAGCCCCCCTTAGCGGCGGAGCATCAGTACTGCAATGACCAGGACTCTGGGGCGCTGCACTCCCCCCCGGTTAAATCCAGTACTCCTGGACTGGGAAGAAAACAACAATACATGTCAGCAAAAAGACATACAATTTTGAAATGCAATAACAATAAGCAGATTTGAACAGAGCTTCCCTTTATGGGAGGTGAGGACACTTGAACGTTACAAACATGGTTAAATATTTTAAATAACATACTATCCCAACCGGGTATTCTATTTAGTGCAAGTTCTGAACAATAATTTAACATTGCCTTTAAGGACGTACACACTGAATCCACTAAAGACCTTCTTATAAAACACTATAAGGCTAATCAACTTTTCTTCATTTTCCACCTTTACATCTGCAGGACCACCTGTCTATCTGCTCCAGGCCTATTGCCTCTCGTTCTGTTGCAGGACCGCCCCTTTCCGCCCGGGCCTACTGCCTTTCTGCTACTACACACAGTATAGAACTTATCTTCCTTCTCTCAGTTCAAGATCACTGAGCCATCTCGGTATGGCTCCTAGGAGGACTCACCGACTAACCCCATACGGGTTCAATTCCTGTCCTCATTCTTCTAGCAACATCATTAAACATTTCTCACAATTAACTAGCTCACTACATATAACTTTTATATGTAAGCATTATTAGTACTTCCTTTTAAAGCATCATCATTCTTTAAGTGCTATTGATGGACGTCCCCTTTAAGAAGGGACCAAGTCTCTCGGAGGTAGTGCAACTTCTCAAGCTGCAAGTTCGTATACAGCAAGGACTCCGGTGCTGTTTCCAAGAACAGTTTCTTCGCAAAGAGTCCTTTTCTTTGTAAAACCAGTAGAGGGCACCTTTAAGAAGGTGCAAACTATTTACAATAAGTTTGTAATCATGCAGTGTTCATGATCCAGCAGTTCTTTTAAATAGGGGGTTTAAAGGAGCAAAAAGGGAAAACAAAAGCAGAAATAAAAAGCAATAGGGATCCCGGGTAAACAAAGGGATCCCTTTAAGAATAACCCTAGACGGGTTTAAAGCAGCAAAACATCAGGAAGACAAACAGTTAACTATTTACAGGTTCAGGTTTCTGAGGTTTAGTTGGACGGCTTCCAGGGCTGCACCTGGCACTTAACCCTTCTCGGCCTGGGAGAAGTGAGGTCCAGGGTTACACCCAGTGCTGGACAAACGCCGTTAATCCGTCTTTCATGTATGGTTAAATCATGCGCAGCGATGGAGGTCTGCGCAGCTTGAGTATGGGCATTTGCTGCAGTAGAGGTAGTGGCTGCTGCAAGATCAGTCACTGGAACGGAGTCAGCAGCTGTGGCACTAGCAGTCACTGGGGTAGTGTCGGTCGTCAGGGCAGGGTCATCCTTCATACCTGCTTCAGATGTGGTCCCTCCGGTGCCGGTCTGCTCCGTCTCCGCTGGGGTCTGGAACGCTGGTTGCGGGGCCTTGTGCTGCAACGTTGTCATCTCTGCTTGCAGCATCCCGCTTTCCGGCAGGGCCTTGCTTTCCAGCTTCGGAGCGCTGGAACTTCTTTCCTGCTCTGGACCAGACGAGGCTGCCGACAGGCGTCTGGCGAGGCTCCCGATGAAGGCCTTCTTCCACCCGGCCTCAGTGCTCAGCTGCGTCCGCAGGAGTTGGTCGCCGAGCTCGTCCACTCCGGCCTGCAGGAAGTCAGGGCCAACAGGTGACGCCTGGCCGCGGTATCTCTCTGGGTAGCTGGGGGAGTCCTCTGCTCCGACCCCATGCTCCAATACCGGGCGACTGGCCATGGCGTCTCCCACGCGGCTCGCTTCTTCTTCCTCGTCCTTTTCCCGCTCTCTCCTTCGTGGGCGGTTTCGTTTTCTTTGTCTCTGCCCACCATTGAGGATCAGGAGGTGGATCTCGGCTGCTGACGGACACGTCCTCAAGGGGCCAAAATATTTAGACTGGGCGGCCATTGTCTTTCGCGCTCTTCAGCTTGTTCACGCCCACTTTCATGCCCTTCTTCTTCTCCTGCGCTCCTCGTGGCGCTGTAATGGCGACGGTTTTGGCAGGAACTTTTGGCGGCAAGTGGCAATCCACAGTCTTTGCAATAAATCACAATTCAATCAAAATGAATCACAGTTCCAAGGCACACATGACCTGATTCTTCAGGCTTAAGTAGATCCTGTTCGTGACACCAAATTGGAGCGCCCCCACTGCCGCAGGGCCGAGGGGTACCCGGTACCGGGCCTCTCTGTAGCTCGGTTCTGGGGTTGTCACGGTGGCTAGGCCCAGTCCGTGACCCTGCTGAGGGGCGTCCAGTGAAAGTGGAGAGTGATGATGGTGTGCGGTGCAGGGTGCGATGAATAACGAGGACACAGAGTTGCAGTCTCTTTACCTCTTTACTGAAGGCTCCAGGATCCTCAGTCCGGAATACGGTTAACCGGGCTACGTAAGTCCGGCCGGTCCGATGGTACCTCCAGAGTTCCCTTTACAGGTGGAAATCTGTGCCTACCTTCTAGCGCTTGTGTGTTGCAGTCCTTCCCTGCTGTGCTTACGGGATAGTCCTCACAACTGTTGTGTCTGTTTCTGAAGTTCCCTCACAACTCGATTCTGATGTTCTGTTTCGTCCCCCAGATGATATGGCTAGGACGCACCCGTATGACGGGTGGGCTCGGAGGTCTTCCGGGACCCTAGAGTCGCCCCTCTCCAAATGTTGCCCCCTGTGTCTGCTTAGGTGATTTTGGGTGAGACAGCCCGCCTATAACTGACTGTCCTGCCGTAGGTTTGAAGTAAGGCCTGGAGCTCAATACTTCCTCGGCGTTCCGGCCACTGGCTACGCGCCTCAGTAGGAAGTTGCCTCGTCTTACAGCACGACTCCTACTGGTGTTTCTCCTTGTTGCGTTGATCTCGTTTCTCACTCAGCACATAAACCTCACTTCTTGTCCTTTCTTGGGGTACCGCCGCGATGAGGTGCAGGCGCGGTCCCGTAACGTTCTTTCCTGTTCGCTAGGCCTCTGTCAGGATCCAACCCCTGACAGGGACCCCCCTGAATCTTCCCCTGCAACACCCTCTGCCACAGGATGTTGCCTGGTTCCAACCCAGTCAGCTTCTGTCTAACTTCCTATCTAACCCCTAGTTTTACCAGATTGTGAGGAGTGGCCTAATACATAGCACCCTTAGCTCCCCCTGGAGGCCAGACTGTGAAGTGTATTGGTGTCTGTGATACCTGGTCAGGTGAACTCCTTCAGTGCCATCAGACGTACCATAGCCCCCCTTAGCGGCGGAGCATCAGTACTGCAACGACCAGGACTCTGGGGCGCTGCACCTACTTCTGCATTCTTCTGCATGCTTCCTGCGTACCTATCTTTAACATTGGGTGTGCAGAACATGCTGATGTATGCAGATACATCGTTTTGATGTGCCTGCCATCCGCACAAAACACAACTTGTTGCGTTCCCGTGCGGTCGGCGGGCGCGTCAAAACAACGCATCCTCATACATCCGCATACATTCCCATGTCCCTGCATACCCAATGTTAAAGATAGGTACGCAGTACACATGTAGAAGTATGAGGATGTACGAAGCCCTCTGCAAAGCCCCTGAATGCTAAGGTGAACTTAGGCTTAACACAATGGCAGAGGAAAGACATCAGCAATAGTGATAATCAAGCACTAAAATCTTCAAGTGCTCAGTACTCGAATTGAGCAGGGAAGACACTCGGATGGGTTTACATTGATTACCGAGTAGAGATGAGCGAATATGTTCAAAAAACAAATATTGTACATTCGGATTCATGATCGGAAACACATGCAACTTTTTAAAAAATCGGTAACATTCGTTAAAAAGTGCAAGAAAATATTTGCGTTGCCACTAAAGTATTTGGAGCACTTTGGCTAGGATACTGGTGGTGTAAGATGAGTTTAGGGCACATGTTTGATGAGGGTAGGGGGTGGGGACAGCTCAGAGGAGTGGCGGGCTTGTAATTTTTTTTTCTAACTTCATGTGTGCACATTGCAGCTAGCCAATTAGGGCGCAGGAATCATCCACAATGTCCTGACGCTTGTGTCAATGGCTACTGAAATCACATGTCCCTCTCTATATAAAGAGGTGACATATTGTTTTAGAGACATTTTGTCACTAGCACAGCACAGAGAGGCTGCTCCTGGTGCTGGGCCTGGGTGCTGCTGGATTTTAGCTAGTTAGGTAGGCAGTTGTTTCTAAGTCAGATAGTTTAAATAGCTAGTGCCCTGTGTGGCTGTGAAATTGACCTTCCAGCAGATTTTTTTTGTGCTATTACTGAAGTCCACAGACAAAAACAGAAGGGCTCATTTAATAGAAGTGTGTTGTGCACTGCTTCTATTGTGCTTCATACACGAGTAAACCTTTCTAAATCTTTCTAAATCTTATTTTTTCAGTTGCTAAATGTGATACAGCATGCCATATTCCACCTTTTCATTTAGTGGTGGTGAAATTGTTCTTTGATTTGACCTGTTACACAGTAAAAAAAATATTTTTAGCAGTTGCTAACGTGATTCAACACACTATATCACCTTGTCATTTAGTGTCAGTGAAATTCATCTTTCTGCACAGCTGTTGCAGAGTAAAAACAACAAATTTTTCTGTTCCTAAATATGATATAGCCCGCCATATCCCACCTTTCAGTGGCAGTGACTTTTTTTTTTGTTACAAACGTGATACAGCATGCCATATTTCACTTTGTCGTTTAGTGACAGTGAAATTCAGCTGTGTGCAGAGCTCATGCACAGTAAAAAAAACTATTTTTTTCTGTTATAAATGTGATACAGCACACTATATCTCACCTTGTCATTTAGTGGGGGTGAAATTAAGCTGTGCGCAGAGTACATGCAGAATAAAAAATAATAATTTTGTGTTACAAACATGATACAGCACACCATATCCCAACTTGTCATTTAGTGGCGGTGAAGTTGTTCTGTGATTTGAGCTGTTGCACAGTAAAAAAAAATATTTTTGGCAGTTGCTAATGTGATTCAGCACGCCATATCTCACATTGTCATTTTGTTGCAAAGAAATTCATTTTTATGCACAGCTGTTGTAGAGTAAAAAAAAAACTATTTTTTTCTGTTGCTAAACATGAAACAGCCTGCCATACCCCATCTTATCACTCAGTGTCGGTGAAATTTTTCTGTGTACTGAGCTGTTGCACAATGGAAAGAAATATTTTTGGCAGTTGCTAATGTGATTCAGCATGCCATATCTCATCTTGTCATTTAGTGGCGTGAAATTCATCTTTTTGAAGAGCTGTTGCAAAGTAAAAAAACACTTTTTCTGTTGCTAAATGTGATTCAGCCTGCCATATCCCACCTTGTCATTCAGTGGCTGTGAAATTCAGGTGTGTGCAGAGGTTATGCAGAGTAAAAAAACATTTTTTGTGGTTACAAATGTGATGTAGCACGCCATATCCCACCTTGTCATTTAGTGGTGGTGAAATTCAGCTGTGTGAGGAAATCATGCAGAGTAAAAAAATATTTTTTCTGAGACAAACGTGATACAGCAGGCCAGATCTCATTTTGAAATAGTTTTGAGCATATATTCCCTTGTTTACAGGCCTCATCTACAGTAAAAAATATACTGCCATACTATATGGCAGTTTAATAATAATAATAATAATAATAATAATAATAATAATCTTCAGTTTTATATAGCGCTAACATATTCCACAGCCCTTTACAGCTTGCACATATTATCATCGCTATCAACGATGGGGCTCACAATCTAAATTCCCTATCAGTATGTCTTTTTGGAAAGTGGGAGGAAACCGGAGTACCTGGAGGAAACCCACGCAAACACGGGGAGAACATACAAACGCCTTGCAGATGTTGTCATTGGTGTAATTTCGAAATTTTTGGGTGCTGATATTGTTCTCCATATAGGGGTACACACAATAAAATCAAAATAGGTTTTCTTACTATCGTGCTAGCTAAAGCAGGCTACATTTTATGTTTTCATTCTTTGGTGCAGATATTGTTCTTCATATAGGGGTACATTATATTTACACAGATTAGTGGCACTGTCCACATTGGGACTCACAATCTAAATTTCCTATCAGTATGTCTTTGGAGTGTGGGAAGAAAAATGAGTACTCCGAGGAAACCCTCGCAAACACGGGGAGAACAAACTAACAATTTGCAGAGGCTGTCCTTGGTAGGGTTGGAACCCAGGACTTCAGTGCTGCAAGGCTGTTAATGTTTTTTGCCTCAACGTTCATGGGGTTGGAAGCCTATCACTGCTATGTACGCTGTGTGCCTCACTGCTGTCTTGGGGAAAACCACTATCAATATTTTTCCAAAGCATGTTTTTGATACTGCAGGGGGGAAGCAACTGGCAAAATTTACTTTTGTATCGTGGATCAAACAGACTGGCAACCCAGTAGTCAGCACTATTTTGAATCCTAACAATATGGGCAACAATCATGTTACAGAGAGTGCTGCAGAAGGCCCTCATGGGTCGATCTCTTTCATGAAGTCCATAGTGTGTTGGTGGCGGGATAACAATCAAGCTTGCTTCCTCAATCCCCTCCTGGCAACCATGAAAGACAGAGAGGGAATCATCTGATTCATCTCCTAACTGTTGAGCGTCCATCACCTCTTCTTTCTCTTCTTTCTCCATTTGTTCCTCCCATGGCGACTGACTGCGAGACAATAGACTGGAACTTAGAGATGTTGTTAACCCTTCCACATCCTCCTCTGCTTCCTCCCGGACCACCACCACCCCTCCCACAGACTATTCAAAGTGTGCCCCAGCATATAGCTGACAGTAATAGTGATGCTGATGATGGCATTGTCAGCGCTAACTATCTTAGTAGCCATTTCAAAAATGTGCAGAAAGGTGCAGAGGTCCTTCATCTGTGTCCACCTTGCAAGTCTGAATTGCACCACATCCGTACTGCATTGGGCCAGGCTATGCAAAATGTCATACTGCACCAGGTCTCGGTGCTGCTGCCAGATTTACTGCAACATGTGCAGAGTTGAATTCCACGGTGTCGTCACATCGCATATCAACCGATTAACCAGTAGGCCAAAATATCTCTATACCAACTTAAGTGGAACATTGGAAGTGAGCACATAACGACATTAGTTTCTGTATCAGCGCATCCAGGCTAGTACAGTGGCAGAGGAATTGCTGTACCATCAGGTTGAGGATGCAAGCCATGCAAGGCACGTGTGTGACATTGCCCTGAAGTAGGGCTGCCACCAGGTTTGCACCGTTATCGCACAAGGCCTTCCCTGGATCCAGGTTCAGTGGAGACAACCATTGCTCTAACTCGGCATGGATAGCTGTCCACAACTCTTGATCTGTATGAGTGCGATCTCCAAAGCATATTTATATAAACACTGATTGATTGTGGTGAGCACTGGTTGCGCAGTACGGAGGTGGGGGGGATTGTCTCTGCAGTGTTGGAACATGTGTCTCATTAAAGGGAACCTGTCAGCAGGATTGTGTACAGTAACCTACAGACAGATTCAGGTTGGCGTCGTTATACTGGGGCTGGGGTAAGTGGTGCTCTGATTAGATATTCATAATGCAGACTGCTGACAGGTCACTGATCCCTCAGTGACCTGCCCCCTAGTTTGCATAATGAATACCTAACATACTGAAGAAAGAGACAAAAAACGCTTCTGCAGGCAGGTGCCAGCTGTGGCACCTGCTCTGCAGCATAATCGCATGGTTCGTGTGGCAATAATACATTTTCTTGATGTTATTGATCAAGTACAAAAAAAATTAGAAAACAATTTGAAAATGGTATTGTGCAGGCGCCGGCGGCGCCATCTTGCTGGAGAAGAGAAAAAAAATGTCCTCCTCCAAGATGGTGCAGACCGCGCCTGCGCATTAGCAGATCTCGGCATCCACACTAATCCGTGCTTCCCACTCCTGGCTCCAAGACTTATAACGAGTTGCCCCAATCTTCTGGAATGCTCTACTCCAAGAAATTATAACTAAACAGAACTTACACATTTTAAGGCACTTCCTAAGAACACATCTGTTTAAGGCCGTCTATCACATTCCCTAATCAAAGTCCTTTTAATATATAGCTCATTCTCTACTTCTCTGAACAGAATTTGTCAACAAACTCCACCACACCCAAAAGCACTACAAATATTGGCTGGTGACTACCTTATCCAGCCTTAATTTACCGCCATTTCCTCAAGATGGCTGGACCATCATTGTAAATAAGCATTTGTACTTTGTCACTCTCATCTCATTGCAGATTGTAATCTGTTACAGGCAGGGTCGTCATTATATTTGCATTAATTATTGTATTATTGTTAACTTTGCTATGACTGTTGTATATGAACTGTTGAATTGTAAAGCGCTGCAGAATATGCACTATATAAATAAAGATTATTATTAGATACAGGTTTGTCCCGATTGTTTTACACCCACACCAGCTCTGTTACAAATTCCGGCAAACGGGCCTTACGGTCCTCTTCCAATATCCTCAACATTTGGATATGGGTTCGATTGAACCGTTCACATGCTCCATTACCCTGAGGGTGGTAAGAAGTCGTACGAGATTTATCAATTCCATACAAACGGTGTAGCTCTTCCAAGAAGCAGGTACCTTGGTCTGAGCGAATTCTCTTCGGGCAACCATACACCTGGATTAAATTTTTACAGATAGCATGAGCTGCAGATTCGGCAGTTTGGTTCTGAGTTGGGGTCACAACAGCAAATTTAGTGAAGTGATCCACCATGACTAAACAATGTTCGAACCCATGACAGGCTGGGCCTATTGTCAGATAGTCAATCATCAATACTTCTAGCGGGGCAGAGGTCACGATAGTTTGTGTGGGGGCCCTCTGTTCCGGAGGTTTGGACAGCTCACAGTTCCTACAGAGCCGACACACTTCTTTCACCACAGTTTTTAGCAATGGATGGTACACCAGTCTCTGCAACCACTTCCTGAACGAAGTGGGCCCCTTTTTCATGTGCCTCTGTGGCCACTTGATGTAACAGCATCTAAGGAATCACTACTTGCCAAGTAACAGACAGGACACGTTGCAGCTGGACCTTTCTATACAGCAATCCGTCTCTCAGGTGGAGCCTTGCCCATTGATGTAGAATTTGTTTCTTCCCGGGGGACAGGGTCTCTCTCTCCTCCCAGCTGGGCAGTTGTTTGAGGGCCACCCACTGCCATCTTCCTGCTGAATCCGTACCCACTCATCACGGGGCTGTCCCAGCACACCATCCTGAGCTTCTGTAAGAGCCTGTTCCCGCGCAGCTGCCAATGTACTGATAGATCCTCAGAACTTATGAACTTCGTCAGCCTCCAGCTCTTCATCTCGGTTAGGGCTGGGCAGCTTATGTGGAACCCTAGATAACGCATCCGCATGGGTATTTTCAGCCCCCCGTTTGTAGACTATTTTGTACCGGTATTTGGCCATTCTAGCCACCCAGCGCTGTTCCAGGGCCCCTACCTTTGCGTTCTCCAGGTGAGCCAGTGGGTTGTTGTCAGTGCGCACCAGAACCGGATAGGTATTCTGCAAACTTCTCTGTCATGGTCCATACTAGTGCCAACAATTCTAGTTTGAATGAGCTGTAGTTGTCTGGATTCCATTCAGAGTCATGGAGGGAACGAGTCGCATAGGCAATCACTCTCTTTCCCATCTTGGACCTGCGACAATACGGCTCCGAGCCCATGTAAGCTTCCATCCGTATGGAGAATGAAAGGTTGAGAAATGTCAGCGTAGGCCAGGACCGGGGCTTCTGTCAGAGCCATTTTCAAGGCTTGGAACGCTCTTTCCTGACGCTCTCCCCACTGACTTTCCCGATTTTTTGCTCCTGATGGCACTCCTTTTAACAGTTCTAGCAATGGATTTGCAATATGAGTGAAGTCTTTCACGAACCGTCGATTGTACCCGGTCAGCCCTAAGAAGGCTCGAACATCCTTTACGGTTCTCGGGGAAGGCCAGTCCTGTACGGCCGCAATCTTCTCACAGGACGGTCTTACGCCTTCTGCAGAGACCACATGCCCGAAGAACTCAATCTGAGTGCGGAACAGGTGACATCTAGGTTTAACTCGCAGCCCATGCTTCTGGAGCCGGCTGAGTATTTGCTCAAGACGCTGTGAATGCTCCCCAAACGTGGTGGCAAACACAATTATGTCATCCAGGTAGATGAGAATGGCTTCAAAGTTTAGATCTCCTAAACACCTCTCCATGAGTCGCTGAAAAGTACCGGGAGCATTAGCCAATCCGAACGGCATTCTGCTGAACTCGTACAGGCCCATAGGTAGTATGAAGGCCGTCTTCGCTCGGTCGTGTTCTGACATCGGCACTTGCACGTACCCACTAGCCAGGTCTAGGGTGGAGAAGTATCTTACGTTCCCCAGAGTGGACAAGGATTCTTCAATACGGGATAGCGGATATGAATCCCGCACAGTGCAGGCATTTAGTATGCGATAGTCCACACAGAACTGTAGAGTATCATCTTTTTTTCCACACTAGGACGATAGGTGCAGCCCACGGGCTTTGGCTCTCTCGAATGACACCGGTCTGTAGCATATGTGTGAGCATCCTTTTTACCTCCTGGTACATTTGTGGAGGAATCTGTCGATAATGCTCTCTCACAGGTGCAGTATTACCTGTTGGGATCTCATGTGTGATGGCAGTTGTACAGCCGAAATCATCCTCATGTCGAGTGAACGCATCCTGGTAACGTCCTAGTAAGGCCTCCACCTGCTCCACCTGCTGTGGTGTGAACTCTGTCAACTCTGCCCGAGTTTGTTCTAAAGGTACTGTCACACAGTGCAATTTTGATCGCTACGACGGCACGATCCGTGATGTCGCAGCGTCGTATGATTATCGCTCCAGCGTCGTAGACTGCAGTCACACGTTGCAATCACGGCGCTGGAGCGATGCCGAAGTCCCTGGGTAACCAGGGTAAACATCGGGTTACTAAGCGCAGGGCCACGCTTAGTAACCCGATGTTTACCCTGGTTACCAGCGTAAACGTAAAAAAAAAAAACAGTACATACTTACATTCCGGTGTCTGTCCCCCGGCGTTCTGCTTCTCTGCACTGTGTAAGCACCATAGCCGGAAAGCAGAGCGGTGACGTCACCGCGTCACCGCTGTGCTCGCTTTCCGGCTGGCCGGCGCTCACAGTGCAGAGAAGCTGAGACGCCGGGGGACAGACACCGGAATGTAAGTATGTACTGTTTGTTTTTTTTACGTTTACGCTGGTAACCAGGGTAAACATCGGGTTACTAAGCGCGGCCCTGCGCTTAGTTACTCGATGTTTACCCTGGTTACAAGCGAACACATCGCTGGATCGGTGTCACACACAACGATCCAGCGATGTCAGCGAGTGATCAAGCGACGAAAGAAAGTTCCAAACGATCTGCTACGACGTACGATTCTCAGCAGGGTCCCTGATCGCTGCTGCGTGTCAGACACTGCGATATCGTAACGATATCGCTAGAACGTCACGAATCGTACCGTCGTAGCGATCAAAATTGCACTGTGTGACAGTACCCTTAGATGTGACGATCCTTTCTCTGTTGTTTGGGTTCGAACACCGGGGCTATCTCCACAGCTATAGTCCATGGAGCTTCCCCTTTTGACTTTAATTGGATGATCTGTGATAGTATCAGCTCCTCTGGCATGCCTACAATTTGCCCAATTTCACTTCTTGGGGTAAGCATCAGAGTGTCTTCCCTTAAGTTCACACACCATTCCATCACGCACGGTCGCTAATGTCCTGGCAACTAAGAGCCCTGATGGTAGATTCTCTGTGGCAGCTGGTTCTAGTTGTACTTCGACCTCCTCCAGCGGGGTACAAGCTCGGACAGGAAGTGAAAGCGCACTTTGACCCGGTGGTAAGTCGAGATTGGCTGCAGCTGGAATTATCACTTTTCCCAGCACCTTTCCATCACAGGAGGCCACTTGTGCCAGGGCCGTTAGGATCAACTGCTGAAACACTCTCTTTTGTGGTGTATGCGGGCTCCACTGTTTCAGGAACACATTAGGAGACTCCTTAATAAGACTTCCAAACTCCCTGAGTACATTAATTCCCAGTGTGATGGCATGTCGATGCGTGGGGTCGCCTGCGGTTAACACCACTCCCTTGTGGCCCAGGTCTTTGCTGCAGACATTAATCTGCATCCATGCCACCCCTGTGACCGGGATAGGTAGTTGATTGGGGCCGTCAACTTGATCACTGGCCCACACTCAGGCCTCATGGCTTCTGGGAAGTGTCTTTTAAAGTACGTCTCAGGCATCGTGGTTACTTGAGAGCCCGTATCTACCAGACAGCGTACCCCCGTCCATCCATTTCGGCCCATACTAATGGGCACACTGACACTAAATTGGTGGGACTATTGGTTCTCCTTTCGGGCTGTTCTGCCTCCGGGCGGCGCTGTAGTGGCCGCCCCCATTGCGGGCAGACCAGGACCACATGTCCTAGTTCTCCACAGTGGTAACAAGTTAGGGGCTCTTCCTGACGAGATACTCTTCCACCCCGTCGCGGTTCTGAGAATGTTCTGCTTCAGTGTGTACTTAACGAGGTCACCTTCCTTTTAGTATCGGTCAGATCTTCCCTCATGAATTGGATCTCTTTCCGTAAATCTTCCACCCATTCTGGTTCAGCAATTAAATTCACGGCCACCTCTCCGCTCCGGACCTTTGCCACCGGGACTGTTACCCCCTGCTCCTGTTCACGCGCGCCTCTCTTCCCACCTCTGCAAAGGTCAAGTGTGTGTTCGCGCGCAAGCGTTCCCTCAGGGCATGTTATATCAGCGCATCTCTCATCCCGGTCCTACTCCCAAGCCGTCTTTTCTGACTATGGCAGTGTGAATTTCTTCCAATACGTTCATATACTGTGTCACCGTCTCCCCCTCTCTTTGAACCCGACTAAATAGCTGCTTGCGCAATTCCCCTACATCTGTTGGGTCCCTGTGAGTCTCCTCCAGTAATTGCAACACTTTGTCAATTAAGGCCCCGTCTCACATAGCGAGATCGCTAGCGAGATCGCTGCTGAGTCACAAGTTTTGTGACGCAACAGCGACCTCAGTAGCGATCTCGCTATGTGTGACACGTACCAGCGATCAGGCCCCTGCTGCGAGATCGCTGGTCGTGTCAGAATGGCCTGGACCTTTTTTTGGTCGTTGAGGTCCCGCTGACATCGCTGAATCGATGTGTGTGACACCGATCCAGCGATGTCTTCACTGGTAACCAGGGTAAACATCGGGTTACTAAGCGCAGGGCCGCGCTTAGTAACCCGATGTTTACCCTGGTTACCAGCGTAAATGTAAAAAAAAAAAAACACTACATACTCACCATCTGTTGCCCGTCAGGTCCCTTGGCGTCTGCTTCCTGCTCTGACTGAGCCGCCGTACAGTGAGAGCACAGCAGTGACGTCACCGCTGTGATCTGCTCTCACTGTACGGCACTCAGAGCAGGAACCAGACGGCAAGGGACCTGATGGACATCAGAAGGTGAGCATGTACTGTTTGTTTTTTTTTACATTTACGCTGGTAACCAGGGTAAACATCGGGTTACTAAGCGCGGCCCTGCGCTTAGTAACCCGATGTTTACCCTGGTTACCCGGGTGCTGCAGGGGGACTTCGGCATCGTTGAAGACAGTATCAACGATGCCGAAGTCGTTCCCCTGATCGTTGGTCGCTGGAGAGAGCTGTCTGTGTGACAGCTCCCCAGCGACCACACAGCGACCACACAGCGACGCTGCAGCGATCAGCATCGTTGTCTGTATCGCTGCAGCGTCGCTGTGTGAGACGGGGCCTTTACTGACAATTACTGACCCGGGGGGCCACAACATAACTGAATCCCTCCCCTCCCCCTCTAAAGCCATCACGGCGACCTCTGCCTGCAAGGCGGGGACCATACGGTGCATTCTCATCATTCCTTTTATATGTTCAGTCCAGCTCCATAACATGGTGTTATTCCCATTAAATTTCAGAAGATTGTTTAGCATTGCCCCCAGAGAGATACTGGACCTAGGGCCCTCCCCAGATGCTTGGTCTACCATGTCCATACGTGTAGACTGCATCCTGTCGACTACACCAAGTGTAAGGAGACAGCAGGCACGTAGGATGCAGTAACGGAACATAGAGCAAGGGTTATCAGGGGATTTAATTCTACAGTGGATACTCCACGCAGGGAGAAGTAGTGGGAATTTTCTGAATACAAATTACTGTATCTTGGAACACGGTAGTAAAACAAGTAACTGAGACAATACGTTCAGAGGATATAGACTTATCAATCTGACGCAGTCCTAAGTGTATTCCCTGGTGCAAACAGTGGCACCAAGGCAATGGCACGGTGAAAACTCGGCGTTGTCCTGGAGAGGATGGCGTCCTGCATCCTGGAGAAGATGGCGTCTTGGGTCCTGTCGTGGGCAATGTTTCCTTGTGGTTCTGATGCCGGCTTAGGAATACACAAGGCAATGTCTCTGTCCTGCACGGCGGTTTCCCCCATGTGGGGTCGGTTTAGAAGCTTAACAGGATAAAGTTCACAATGGGTGGTATGACTCTCCGGTCTGCGTGGGCGCGAGGCTATGTCCCGTACACGGGCCCTTTTTCTCACAGTCAGTGGTGTCAACGGTGTCAGTGATATCGGTACAAGGCTCTGACGACAGTCTCCGTTTATCACCCTCTGGCCTTCAAGTCTTAGGCCTGCTCTCTCACGATACTCTGCTTTAGGAGCATCTACACTGACCTCTTGCGCACTGCACGTACCCGCCGTAACTGTCAGATTACTCGCACACTGCAATTCCTTCAGCTTAGCCACGCCCCCTTTTCTCAACTGCCGGGAACGGTCCAGGGCCTTAAGCTTTCCCACCAGCAAGATAGGTGACAGCCCCAACGGTTCCGGACCCGTCACAGAGGAAGCACGCCTAGCTGGTTTCTTCTGCTTACAGTGACATGGGGAAAACAAGGGTTAATGGGGTGCCCCCTCTGAGGACTGTATTGTGTGTGATGCTAAGCACATGTTCTTTCTGGCCCTCATCCACAAAGCATACCGCTGTACGGCTGCCAAGGAAAGGGAGTGCAGTAGCCTGTTCAGTAACATAAGTTGTAAAAATGCTGCACAATTGCTCACTGCAGCAAAAAAACCTACTTCTCCTCTCTCATATCATACCTGTCTCACAACCCTAAACAGCTATTCGGTACTTACAATTCTCTCCTCCGTCCAGCAGCTCCCCCTACCTCTCCTCTCAGCTGAAGACTTTGCCTCATTCTGCAAGCAGAAGATTGACAACGTAAGACAAAGCTTTTGCTTAAATTTCCCACAGCCCCTCCTCATAAGTACTCAACTCTCTTCCTCCAAAACCAACTTCACCATCACAGAAGATCAACTTTCCTCTTTCGTCTCCAAATCACATCTCACCACCTGTGAACTTGACCCAAGAGCATCCCACCTCATTCCAAACCTTATCATAGTCTTCATTCCAAGCCTAACCCAACTTTTCAACCTGTCAGTAACAACTCGTGTCTTCCCCTCATGACTCAAACATACCTTAATCACACCCATCCTCAAAAAGCCCTCCCTTCACCCATCCTCTGTGTCTAGTTATTGCCCCATCTCACTTCTCCCCTATGCCTCCGAACTACTGGAACAACATGTCCATTTTGAACTGTCCTCCGACTTCTCCTCTTGCTCCCTCTTTGACCGCTTACAATATGGCTTCCGACCCTACCATTCCACTGAAACTTCCCTGGTTGAAGTCACCAACGACCTACTAACCGTCAAATCCAAGCAACACGAGTTTGTCCTGCTCCTTCTCCTTAACCTAGCATCTGCCTTTGACAGAGGACCTGTTGTGAATTAGACTTTTTGGCTCCCTCTTGTGGTCACTTGTGATATGACTCTGGGATCGTCTTTCCTCAGTTTGGCACTCACCTGGGTCGTTAGTCCAGGGGTGTTGCTATATAAACTTCCTGGATCCTTAGTTCAGTGCCTGGCATCGTTGTAATCAGATCCTTTCTGTTTGCTCCTGTCTGCTGGTCCCGGTTCGTGCAAAATTAAGCTAAGTCCTGCTTCTTTGTTTTTTGGTTATTTGCTTTGCTCTTATTTTTGTCCAGCTTGTACTAAATGTGATTCCTGACTTTGCTGGAAGCTCTAGGGGGCTGGTGTTCTCCCCCCGGGCCGTTAGACGGTTCGGGGGTTCTTGAATATCCAGCGTGGATATTTTGATAGGGTTTTTGCTGACCATATAAGTCATCTTACTATATTCTGCTATTAGCTAGTGGGCCTCTCTTTGCTAAATACCTAGCTCATTCTTACGTTTGTCTTTTCCTCTTACCTCACCGTTATTATTTGTTGGGGCTTGTATCCAACTTTTGGGGTCTTTTCTCTGGAGGCAAGAAAGGTCTTTCTTTTCCCTTCTAGGGTTAGTTAGTTCTCCGGCTGGCGCGAGACGTCTAGAACCAACGTAGGCACGTTCCCCGGCTGCTGCTATTTGTGGTGCTAGGATTAGATATATGGTCAGCTCAGTTACCACTGCCCTATGAGCTGGTTTATTGTGTTTGCAGACTTAGTAATTATTTCTGAGACCCTCTGCCATTGGGGTCATAACAGTATGCCAGGCCAACATTGAATGTTTAATGCATTGCAGAAGTGGGATAATAAGAAAGGAAATTCTGAGGTTTTTTTTTTTTCCTCTCTTCCTCCCCTTTACCTCTGAGTGGCTTGTGCTTGCTGCAGACATGAATGTCCAGACCTTGATTACAAGTGTAGACCAGCTTGCTGCTCGTGTGCAGGGCATACAAGATTTTGTTACCAGTAGTCCTATGTCTGAACCTAAAATACCTATTCCTGAACTGTTTTCTGGAGACCGATTTAAGTTTAGGAATTTCAGTAATAATTTTAAATTGTTTCTATCTCTGAGACCCCGTTCATCTGGAGATTCAGTTCAGCAAGTTAAAATTGTTATCTCTTTTTTACGGGGCGACCCTCAGGATTGGGCTTTCTCGCTAGCGCCAGGAGATCCGGCATTGGCAAATATTGATGCGTTTTTTCTTCCGCTCGGATTGCTTTACGAGGAACCCAATATTGAAGTTCAGGCAGAAAAAGCCTTGCTGGCTATTTCTCAGGGCCAGGATGAAGCTGAAGTGTATTGCCAAAAATTTCGGAAATGGTCCGTGCTTACTCAGTGGAATGAGTGTGCTCTGGCCGCAAATTTCAGAAATGGCCTTTCTGAAGCCATTAAGAATGTGATGGTGGGTTTCCCCATTCCTACAAGTCTGAATGATTCCATGGCGCTGGCTATTCAAATTGACCGGCGTTTGCGGGAGCGCAAAACCGCTAATCCTCTGGTGGCTAGGTCCTTTTGGTGGCCTTCCTTGTCACGGGATGTGCGGTCATTTGTGCAGTCCTGTGGGACTTGTGCTCGAGCTAAGCCTTGCTGTTCTCGTGCCAGCGGGTTGCTCTTACCCTTGCCTGTCCCGAAGAGGCCTTGGACACACATTTCCATGGATTTCATTTCAGATCTCCCGGTGTCTCAGGGCATGTCTGTCATCTGGGTGGTATGTGATCGCTTTTCTAAAATGGTCCATTTGGTGCCTTTGCCTAAGCTGCCTTCCTCTTCCGATCTGGTTCCTGTGTTCTTTCAGAATGTGGTTCGTTTACACGGCATTCCTGAGAATATTGTGTCTGACAGAGGATCCCAGTTTGTTTCCAGGTTCTGGCGATCCTTTTGTGTTAGGATGGGCATTGATTTGTCGTTTTCGTCTGCCTTTCATCCTCAGACTAATGGACAAACGGAGCGAACTAATCAGACTCTGGAGGCTTATTTGAGGTGTTTTGTTTCGGCAGATCAGGATGATTGGGTGACCTTCTTGCCGTTGGCTGAGTTTGCCCTTAATAATCGGGCTAGTTCCGCTACTTTGGTTTCGACATTTTTCTGCAACTCTGGTTTCCATCCTCGTTTTTCCTCGGGACATGTGGAGCCTTCTGACTGTCCTGGGGTAGATTCTGTGGTGGATAGGTTGCAGCAGATCTGGAATCATGTGGTGGACAACTTAAAGTTGTCACAGGAGAAGGCTCAGCGTTTTGCCAACCGCCGCCGCGGTGTGGGTCCCCGACTTCATGTTGGGGATTTGGTATGGCTGTCTTCTCGATTTGTTCCTATGAAGGTCTCCTCTCCTAAATTTAAGCCTCGCTTCATCGGTCCTTACAAGATATTGGAAATCCTTAATCCTGTGTCCTTTCGCTTGGATCTTCCGGTGTCGTTTGCCATTCACAACGTGTTCCATAGGTCTTTGTTGCGGCGGTACGTTGTACCTGTGGTTCCTTCTGTTGAGCCTCCTGCTCCGGTGTTGGTTGAGGGCGAGTTTGAGTACGTGGTGGAGAAGATCTTGGATTCTCGTCTCTCCAGACGGAGGCTTCAGTATCTGGTCAAGTGGAAGGGCTATGGTCAGGAGGATAATTCCTGGGTGGTTGCTTCTGATGTGCATGCGGCCGATTTAGTTCGTGCCTTTCACGCTGCTCATCCTGATCGCCCTGGTGGTCTTGGTGAGGGTTCGGTGACCCCTCCTTAAGGGGGGGGTACTGTTGTGAATTAGACTTTTTGGCTCCCTCTTGTGGTCACTTGTGATATGACTCTGGGATCGTCTTTCCTCAGTTTGGCACTCACCTGGGTCGTTAGTCCAGGGGTGTTGCTATATAAACTTCCTGGATCCTTAGTTCAGTGCCTGGCATCGTTGTAATCAGATCCTTTCTGTTTGCTCCTGTCTGCTGGTCCCGGTTCGTGCAAAATTAAGCTAAGTCCTGCTTCTTTGTTTTTTGGTTATTTGCTTTGCTCTTATTTTTGTCCAGCTTGTACTAAATGTGATTCCTGACTTTGCTGGAAGCTCTAGGGGGCTGGTGTTCTCCCCCCGGGCCGTTAGACGGTTCGGGGGTTCTTGAATATCCAGCGTGGATATTTTGATAGGGTTTTTGCTGACCATATAAGTCATCTTACTATATTCTGCTATTAGCTAGTGGGCCTCTCTTTGCTAAATACCTAGCTCATTCTTACGTTTGTCTTTTCCTCTTACCTCACCGTTATTATTTGTTGGGGCTTGTATCCAACTTTTGGGGTCTTTTCTCTGGAGGCAAGAAAGGTCTTTCTTTTCCCTTCTAGGGTTAGTTAGTTCTCCGGCTGGCGCGAGACGTCTAGAACCAACGTAGGCATGTTCCCCGGCTGCTGCTATTTGTGGTGCTAGGATTAGATATATGGTCAGCTCAGTTACCACTGCCCTATGAGCTGGTTTATTGTGTTTGCAGACTTAGTAATTATTTCTGAGACCCTCTGCCATTGGGGTCATAACAGTATGCCAGGCCAACATTGAATGTTTAATGCATTGCAGAAGTGGGATAATAAGTAAGGAAATTCTGAGTTTTTTTTTTTTTTTCCTCTCTTCCTCCCCTTTACCTCTGAGTGGCTTGTGCTTGCTGCAGACATGAATGTCCAGACCTTGATTACAAGTGTAGACCAGCTTGCTGCTCGTGTGCAGGGCATACAAGATTTTGTTACCAGTAGTCCTATGTCTGAACCTAAAATACCTATTCCTGAACTGTTTTCTGGAGACCGATTTAAGTTTAGGAATTTCAGGAATAATTGTAAATTGTTTCTATCTCTGAGACCCCGTTCATCTGGAGATTCAGTTCAGCAAGTTAAAATTGTTATCTCTTTTTTACGGGGCGAGCCTCAGGATTGGGCTTTCTCGCTAGCGCCAGGAGATCCGGCATTGGCAAATATTGATGCGTTTTTTCTTCCGCTCGGATTGCTTTACGAGGAACCCAATCTTGAAGTTCAGGCAGAAAAAGCCTTGCTGGCTATTTCTCAGGGCCAGGATGAAGCTGAAGTGTATTGCCAAAAATTTCGGAAATGGTCCGTGCTTACTCAGTGGAATGAGTGTGCTCTGGCCGCAAATTTCAGAAATGGCCTTTCTGAAGCCATTAAGAATGTGATGGTGGGTTTCCCCATTCCTACAAGTCTGAATGATTCCATGGCGCTGGCTATTCAAATTGACCGGCGTTTGCGGGAGCGCAAAACCGCTAATCCTCTGGTGGCTAGGTCCTTTTGGTGGCCTTCCTTGTCACGGGATGTGCGGTCATTTGTGCAGTCCTGTGGGACTTGTGCTCGAGCTAAGCCTTGCTGTTCTCGTGCCAGCGGGTTGCTCTTGCCCTTGCCTGTCCCGAAGAGGCCTTGGACACACATTTCCATGGATTTCATTTCAGATCTCCCGGTGTCTCAGGGCATGTCTGTCATCTGGGTGGTATGTGATCGCTTTTCTAAAATGGTCCATTTGGTGCCTTTGCCTAAGCTGCCTTCCTCTTCCGATCTGGTTCCTGTGTTCTTTCAGAATGTGGTTCGTTTACACGGCATTCCTGAGAATATTGTGTCTGACAGAGGATCCCAGTTTGTTTCCAGGTTCTGGCGATCCTTTTGTGTTAGGATGGGCATTGATTTGTCGTTTTCGTCTGCCTTTCATCCTCAGACTAATGGACAAACGGAGCGAACTAATCAGACTCTGGAGGCTTATTTGAGGTGTTTTGTTTCGGCAGATCAGGATGATTGGGTGACCTTCTTGCCGTTGGCTGAGTTTGCCCTTAATAATCGGGCTAGTTCCGCTACTTTGGTTTCGACATTTTTCTGCAACTCTGGTTTCCATCCTCGTTTTTCCTCGGGACATGTGGAGCCTTCTGACTGTCCTGGGGTAGATTCTGTGGTGGATAGGTTGCAGCAGAACTGGAATCATGTGGTGGACAACTTAAAGTTGTCACAGGAGAAGGCTCAGCGTTTTGCCAACCGCCGCCGCGGTGTGGGTCCCCGACTTCATGTTGGGGATTTGGTATGGCTGTCTTCTCAATTTGTTCCTATGAAGGTCTCCTCTCCTAAATTTAAGCCTCGCTTCATCGGTCCTTACAAGATATTGGAAATCCTTAATCCTGTGTCCTTTCGCTTGGATCTTCCGGTGTTGTTTGCCATTCACAACGTGTTCCATAGGTCTTTGTTGCGGCGGTACGTTGTACCTGTGGTTCCTTCTGTTGAGCCTCCTGCTCCGGTGTTGGTTGAGGGTGAGTTGGAGTACGTGGTGGAGAAGATCTTGGATTCTCGTCTCTCCAGACGGAGGCTTCAGTATCTGGTCAAGTGGAAGGGCTATGGTCAGGAGGATAATTCCTGGGTGGTTGCTTCTGATGTGCATGCGGCCGATTTAGTTCGTGCCTTTCACGCTGCTCATCCTGATCGCCCTGGTGGTCTTGGTGAGGGTTCGGTGACCCCTCCTTAAGGGGGGGGGTACTGTTGTGAATTAGACTTTTTGGCTCCCTCTTGTGGTCACTTGTGATATGACTCTGGGATCGTCTTTCCTCAGTTTGGCACTCACCTGGGTCGTTAGTCCAGGGGTGTTGCTATATAAACTTCCTGGATCCTTAGTTCAGTGCCTGGCATCGTTGTAATCAGATCCTTTCTGTTTGCTCCTGTCTGCTGGTCCCGGTTCGTGCAAAATTAAGCTAAGTCCTGCTTCTTTGTTTTTTGGTTATTTGCTTTGCTCTTATTTTTGTCCAGCTTGTACTAAATGTGATTCCTGACTTTGCTGGAAGCTCTAGGGGGCTGGTGTTCTCCCCCCGGGCCATTAGACGGTTCGGGGGTTCTTGAATATCCAGCGTGGATATTTTGATAGGGTTTTTGCTGACCATATAAGTCATCTTACTATATTCTGCTATTAGCTAGTGGGCCTCTCTTTGCTAAATACCTAGCTCATTCTTACGTTTGTCTTTTCCTCTTACCTCACCGTTATTATTTGTTGGGGGCTTGTATCCAACTTTTGGGGTCTTTTCTCTGGAGGCAAGAAAGGTCTTTCTTTTCCCTTCTAGGGTTAGTTAGTTCTCCGGCTGGCGCGAGACGTCTAGAACCAACGTAGGCACGTTCCCCGGCTGCTGCTATTTGTGGTGCTAGGATTAGATATATGGACAGCTCAGTTACCACTGCCCTATGAGCTGGTTTATTGTGTTTGCAGACTTAGTAATTATTTCTGAGACCCTCTGCCATTGGGGTCATAACAGGACCATTCCAGACTTGGCCCTTTTTTGGATCTCCTAACAGACAGAACATTCAGTGTCTCCCACTCACACACCACCTCCCCATCTCGCCCCCTAGTTGTCGGTGTCTCCCAATCTTCAGTTGTATGCCTGGGCACTATGCTTGAGGTACGAGCTACTTCCCTCTAAATGACCACATGTGTTGCCCTAATGTGCCCTCAGCCAATAGCTGGGCGACACCTTCTATTTAAGGCTCCTCCTCCAATATGGAGGTTCCTGAGCAATGTTGTTAGTTTGCCTTGCATGCTTGGTAGTTGTCAGGTTCCCCAGGTCTGAACATCTGCATGTTTACTGTTGTGAACTCTGTTTTTGGGCTCCCTCTTGTGGTCACAACTGGTACTGTGTGAGTGCTGTCTTTGGGCTCCCTCTGGTGGTTCTTTGTTGGTTTCCTATTTAGTTCACCTGGACTCTGGACTCTCAGTTGTTGCCTGCTGTCAATGTCTTCAGTGCTATTTTGGAGCTCTCCTGCAGTCCTTCATTATCAGTCTCTTCAAGAGAAGCTAAGTTTTGCTTTGTTCATTTTTTGACCATCAGTGGTCACATGTTTCTTGGTTTATTTTTGTCCAGCTTGCTAATATGTGATTTCCTTGCTTGCTGGTAGCTCTAGGGGGCTGAGTTTCTCCCCTCACACCGTTAGTTGGTGTGGGGGTTCTTGTATTCTCAGCGTGGATATTTTGCATAGGGTTTTTTACTGACCGCACAGTTCCCTGCCTGTCTTCTGCTATCTAGTATTAGCGGGCCTCATTTGCTTAATCTGTTTTCATTTCTACGTTTGTGTTTTCCCCTTACCTCACCGTTATTATTTGTTGGGGGCTTCCTATATCTTTGGGGTGATTTCTCTTGAGGCAAGTGAGGTCTTACTTTCCCTCCAGGAGTAGATAGTTTCTCAGGCTGCGTCGAGACGTCCAGGATTTTAGGCACGTTCACCGGCTTCCTTTAGTGTGTTGGTTAGGATCAGGTTTGCGGTCAGTCCAGTTACCACCTCCCTAGAGCTCGTGTCTATGTTCATAAACTTAGCTAGTCCGTTTTGTGATCGTCAGCCACTAGGATCATAACAGTTTACCCTCTACTTGTCTGCTCGTACCTATCTGTGCTCTTCTGTCCATCAGCTGGTCCAGGCTACACCTATCAGTGCTCCTCTAACACCCGATCCAGCCCGCACCTGCCAGTGCCCAATTAACATCTGGATCAAGCCCGTATCTGCCAATGCCCATCTGTGTAACTCCCAGTCCACTCCAAAACTGCCAGTGGCCATCTGTGTAACACCCGGTCAAGTCCGCACCTGCCAGGACCCATCTGTGTAACAGCCGGTCCTGTCTACACCTACCAGTTCCCATTTAACACCCGATCCAGTCTGCACTGCCAGTGCTGTCCTGTTCCTCATCTGGCCCAGCCCGCACTTGCCAGTGCACATCTGTTTAACTGCAGGTCCAGATCGCAACTGCTAGTGCTCATCTGACTAACACCCAGTCCAGCCCGCACCTGCCAGTTCCCATCAGTGTAACATCTGTTCCAGCCCGCACCTGCCAGTGCTCATCTGTGTAACACCCGGTCCAGTCCGCACCTGCCAGTGCCCATCTGTGTAACACCCTTTCCAGCCTGCACCTGCCAGTGCTTTTTTGTTCCTTAGCTGGTCCCATCTGCATCTGTGGTTCCAGTGTCCCTACAGTGTCTGCCTGCATTCTTCATTCATACTTCGTGCCATACCAGCCTACCCACTCTAGGAGGTCAGCTGCCACCCTCTGTAGGTCAGCCATGGAGTAGCACCTGGTGCCACCTCCTGGGGTCGCTGTTTTCGCCTGCTACTGCTTATCCGAGGTCGCATTTGGTAGGCCACCTAGTTACGCCCCTCCAGGCTTTCCAAGTGCTATGGCACAGTGGTTCCACAAGCTTGCAGTCTCCATCTGCTGGGTTGCCTGCAGTAGAAGAGGTGTCGTCTCCATTATACTAGTTTTATTATGGTGAAATCGATGCCACTTTGGGAGTGTCTACCACTAATTTTTGGAAATGTGTAGACTCCTGGTTGGGTCTCCTTCATGTGTGTTGCATGTAGAAGTAGGCCTCTGAGACCGGCAGCACTCCACTCTCTTTGAGTCAACTACCCATGTTACTATTCTTACATTTTTGTGACAATAATAGTCTATGAAACTGATATTTGGGCCACCTGTGTGTGGCTGAGCATAAAAGCAGGTTGAGCTGTTACATGTGGTATCAGAGCTCCCAGCACAGAAGATCTACACAGATCCCTATGGCTTATTGCTGCAGTGCCATGCTACAATTTGTACTGTGGGTGAATTGAGGCCACTTTCCTAATTTGATGTTTGGCAGCTTTTGGGGCTGTCCTAAGGTGTTGTGCATGCGTTTGTTTTTGCCTCCCATTGACTCCAATGGCATTCGGCTATGTTTGGCTAATATTCGACGAATAAATTGACAAATGTTGCAAAATAGACTAACGTAATCTGATCCAAACAGTGAAATATTCGCTCATCTCTAGTACCGAGTATAATCGAAGTCAAAGGGAAACTCAAGCATTTTTCTGGAATACCCTAACAGGATGGATGAGAGGGGGCATAAAAATCGTTGAAATGGATGGAAACAGCGTTTAAATAGAATGGGAACAGCATGGGAAAGATGCCTGATTCCCAGATTGCACAGACACAGCTCTTGTGCCGTGCATGATCACCATGATATATCAATACATCAAAGGTTGGGAACTAGTGTTGAGCATTCCGATACTGCAAGTATCGGGTATCGGCCGATATTTGCTGTATCGGAATTCCGATACCGAGTTCCGATATTTTTGCGATATCGGAAATCGGAAGTGTGCGGTGCGTATGGTTCCCAGGGTCTGGAGGAGAGGATACTCTCCTTCAGGCCCTGGGATCCATATTCATGTAAAAAATAAATAATAAAAATAAAAAATATTGATATACTCACCCCTCCGGCGGACCCTGGCTCTTAGCGGTGCCTCCGTTCCTAAGAATGCAGGGAGTGAAGGACCTTCGACGACGTCGCGGCTTCTGATTGGTCGCGTGAGCGGTCACATGAGCGGTCACGCGACCAATTACAAGCTGCGACGTCATCAAAGGTCCTTCACTCTGCATTCTTAGGAACGGAGGCAGACGCTTGGACCGGTGAGAACCGGGGCCGTCGGAGGGGTGAGTATATTAATATTTATTTTTTTTATTCTTTATTTTATACATGAATATGGATCCCAGGGCCTGAAGGAGAGTTTCCTCTCCTTCAGACCCTGGGAACCATTCCGATATTTTGTGTCCCATTGATATGCATTGGTATCGGGTATCGGTATCGGCGATATCCGATATTTTTTGGATATTGGCCGATCCAATCCGATACCGATACCTTTGCATATCGGAAAGTATCGCTCAACACTATTGGGAACCCCTATCCGACCATGACATATGGGTACGTCAAAGAACGTGAAGGGGTTAAAATGCCCTATTTGTCTCTTACTATTCTGCTTAAATTTTCTTTATTTCCATTTTGATGACGTTCTGTTTGAGAGCCCCCAGTGCTTGCTGGGGTACACAAGTGGGATGTCATCGGGGCAGCGGTCTCTGCTGCAGCCTCTGTCCCCACCCTGAAAAGAAGCGTCATCAGTGACATCCGTTTCAGGGGCTGAACTAGTCCCTGCTCTACTGAGCAAATGTTGGTTGTGAAATCTGGCGTATGCTTAGTATATGTGCCCTTCTTAGGCTACTTTCACACTAGCGTCGTTTGCAATACGTTGCAATGCGTCGTTCAGGAGAAAAAACGCATCCTGCAAAGTTGTCTGCAGGATGCGTTTTTTCACCATAGACTTACATTAGCGACGCATTGCGACATATTGCCACACGTCGCATCCGTCGTGCGACGGTTGCGTCGTGTTTTGGCGGACCACCGGTACAAAAAAAGTTACATGTAACTTTTTTTGTGCGTCGAGTCCACCATTTGCGACCGTGCATGCGCAGCCAAAACTCCGCCCCCTCCTCCCCGAACCTTGCAATGGGGCAGCGGAAGCGTCGTAAGACTGCTTCCGCTGCCCACGTCGGGCATTTATTTCACAGAATGCGTCGGTACGTCGGTCCGACGCACTGCGACGGGCCCGTACCGACGCTAGTGTGAAAGCAGCCTTACTCTGCACAATTGCTCTCAGTGCACAGTGACAGGGCACTCCCTTGCTACTTCTGATTAGAAGTGATGATCCAACACCAAAGCTCAATCTTGGTGTGAATTATAAGGAAAGAATGTGGCTAGCAGGGACCAGCCCCAACCCCCAGAGTGGCGTCCGTTTTGGTCTTTGCTCGCTATGTACTTTCCTTATAACGTGCACTGACAGTGCGCTCTGTTGCCTGCTGGCCACTTCTCATCAGTGTGCGGCGAGGGAGCGCATTGTTACTGTACAACGAGTAGGATATTGCGCAGTAAGAAGGGCACATGAGCATACCTGGGACAACCAACGCTTTCTCAGCAGAGCAGGGACTAGCCCAGACCCTGAATGACGCTTCATTTTAGGGACGGGGCCGGGGTTGCAGCAGAGACCGCCGCAGCCTCTGCCCCCTGATGGCGCTTCGTTTCACTATCCCAGCATGTACTGGGGATTCTCAAACAATAGTATCAAAATGGAACTAGGTAAAAATAAAAGTAAAACAGAGAGGGAACGACAGGGATTTTTTAATGAAAGCATATTATTAGATTATTACAATAAATAGCTAGTAATTTGAGATGAAATTCAATGTTAGTCTCGGACTACCCCTTTAATAAAAAAAAAAAATCATAGTTATAAATAAATGAAGAAATAGGAAACCAAGTTCAGCATCCAGTTATCTAGTGACAGAATTGGGCACAGCCCTGTATACACTGTGCAGCTGCAGCGCTGGACATGTAATATGCTGCTATCTGGTTAGGAAAACGACAGAAGAGAGGGAGTCCTGCAGCCGCCCGGGAGGAATGGCAGCGTGGGGTCCACGGCAGCAGGGAAGGGGTTAGCAGGAAGCGGAAGTGCTCGTCTTGTCAGTGTGTGTGGTGCGCTGTCCCGTGTGTGTGCTCGGGATATACCGGAGCTTGTGCGGTGTGTGTGCTCGGGCTATACCGGAGCTTGTGCGGTGTGTGTGCTCGGGATATACCGGAGCTTGTGCGGTGTGTGTGCTCGGGATATACCGGAGCTTGTGCGGTGTGTGTGCTCGGGATATACCGGAGCTTGTGCGGTGTGTGTGCTATAGGTAACTACCGGGTTTTCGTTATGCAGCCACTGGAGGAGCAAGCCGGAGTGTGAGTGCGCACTGCCCTAGCCTGTACCCTGCCCTAGCCTGCACCCTAATTCCTGGCTCCTGCACCCCGCCCTAGCCTATACCCTACCCCAGCCAGCACCCTACCCCTGGCTCCTGCACCCTAGCCTGTACCCTACCCCTGGCGCCTGTACCCTACCCCTGACTTCTGCACCCTAGCTTATACCCTACCTCTGGCTCCTGCACCCGGCCCTAGCCTGTACCCTACCTCTGGCTCCTGTACCCTACCTCTGGCTCCTGCACCCGGCCCTAGCCTGTACCCTACCTCTGGCTCCTGCACCCGGCCCTAGCCTGTACCCTACCTCTGGCTCCTGCACCCGGCCCTAGCCTGTACCCTACCTCTGGCTCCTGCACCCGGCCCTAGCCTGTACCCTACCTCTGGCTCCTGCACCCGGCCCTAGCCTGTACCCTACCTCTGGCTCCTGCACCCGGCCCTAGCCTGTACCCTACCTCTGGCTCCTGCACCCGGCCCTAGCCTGTACCCTACCTCTGGCTCCTGCACCCGGCCCTAGCCTGTACCCTACCCCTGGCTCCTACATCCGGCCCTAGCCTATACCCTACCTCTAGCTCCTGCACCTGGCCCTAGCCTGGACCCTACCCCTGGCCTGTACCCTACCCCTGGCTCCTGCACCATGCTGTATGTTACCGCCTGCCTGGTGATGACTGGGGTGTGTATGGCCACAGAATGGGCATTTGATGCAGATACTGAATTGCTGCCCAGGGCCCAATGGGCAGAGCAGCTTTCCCTATCACTGTTGCCAGCCTACTCCTTGGCGCCTGACCCCACCCCAGACCTTTCCCAGTGTGCCCAGCTTTTAGAGGAATTTGCTAACAACAGTGCCACACTCATCAACTGCTTGGTGAGCATGGCAAGGCCCGTCCGGCTGTGCCAACACTGCTACAAGGAATATGGCCAACTCAAAGCTACTATGAGCAAGATTGGAAATCCCATCATCCAGGTGTGTTGGAAAAGCGGCATCTCACTGCTGTAGTTGTATGTATATGATATATGTAGTAGTCCTGTGACCTGGCATCATGATAAGTGACCCCACTATTAGGCCATGTGTGGGATTAGATGGCCACAAAGTACAGTGCAGTGAATGGATGCACGTTCACACGGGGAAGTAGGACTCTTCCTTATTTCAGGTGTTTAAGAGATTTTGTCAGTTTCATTATTACATATGTAGGATTTTCTTGATCCTTCTGAATATTGTGAAGTTTCTCACTTGCCTTTATGCCATTCTATAATCCCGGCCTTGTTTTTTACCTTTTGCATAAAGCTTTAGGTCGAAAGGTTACCTGGAACCATAATGGGATTAGGAACACAAATATGTATAGTGTGACGAATGATGCAGCCCGGCCCCCGTATCATCGGCCCCTTTTTCACAGAATGAGTGTCCAAACCAAGTACAGGCTCTCGATGCACCATGGCATCACCAGTCATTTAAAGGGATCATGTCACCATAAAATTGCAGTCCAATCTTCAGGCAGCATGTTACCGAGCAGGGGGAGCTGAGTAGATTGACATCATTTTCTGAGAAAAGATTCAGAATAACTTGTGTTTTAATCATTTTAAACCTTGGCTCTTTCTGGGATTTTTGTGACTGACAGCTCCTTTTGCATACAGAGATAACTGTCAATGACAGAACTGTCCACTGGACCAAATATCCCAGAAAGAGGCGAGGATTGAATGATGAAAACACAGTTCATGTTGAACCTTTTCTGACAATACTACATATCATTTTACTTAGCTTCTTCTGCTCTATATCATGGTGCTTGCAGATTGGACTGCATTTTTGGTGACAGGTTCCCTTTAAGTGCACCTTCCCATCTACTTGTTTTCCATCTATCTACATCCTGTTTTGACTGACAGTTTATTAAGGAGTTATGCGGACTCTCCATGATGAATGATTGCTGGCACTATGCGTTCAAGCCCCTCATTAATTTTTAGTAGACAAAATACTTTTTAAAGGCCCGATATACATAAGAGCAAATTGAAATGAACCTGCTTACTTTGGGCTGAATTGTCAACTACCCAATGTGTATGGAGACTTCCAAACTGTCACCCAACAGATGATGTTAGTGGAAATAAATTTGACATGGCTGATCATTTTCTGTTATGGAAAATAAGCGGCCATTCCTGTTTGCTTGTTCCCCTCTTCGTATTCAGAACATGTGAACACTTGGCCAAGCTGAACATGCATGAGTGTTTGCACAGCATGTGGTTGCAGTCTAAAGGGATCATATTGTCCGGACACCCTTGTCCATACACCTTACTAAAGGATTTGTCCACTACTGGACAACCTCTTCTTAAATGCTGCAGTGTCCCAAATAATATATAAGCAACACACGCCTCCTGGATGGCAGCATTCCAGGCATGTGAGCACTGTTTCCGGGCAGTCACAGGACATTGTCAGGACATGAGTGCTGTAACCTATCCGCAGTCACTGATGGACTGCCTTCACAGACCCAACTGACTGAAGGCTGCAGCCCATCACTGGTCGCTAGTAGGCTGCAGCGCTCACATGACCTCCTGGAGACAGTGCTGACCCGTGGAACTGTAGTGGTCCTGGAGGTGAGTCTTGTTTTTTTTTTTTATTTGGTGCACCGTAGCATTTATGAAGTGGCTGTTATGGACAACCCCTCTAAGACAACTAGATTTCATAGGCATGTCCCATGCCCTGATCCTCTTCTATGAGCCAATAAAACAAGAAAAATGAAAGCGTTCCTTGTGCGGATGAGTGTATTTGGGCTTTAGTAGCCATGCACTGCTCACCTGATTAGGTTGTGCAGAACAGGCACAACACTGAGGAGAAGGGACGTGAATCCACTGTGATCGGCTGCCGCTTTGGCCACCGGTTCATGGACTTGTAAGTGCCGGAACTGAAGAAAGACCATGAAGTGCAGGCGCTGCTAGTGGATATGAGATGTCCAGACACAGGTTTGCAGAGAGGATTTTATTTAACAACACTTTTCGGAGTTCATCCAGTTGTTTCATCAGGAAACGCGTTTTTAAATAAAATCCTGTCTTCAAACTCTTCTGGATATTTTACATCCAATGGCAGCACCCAAACTATCTTACAAGTTTTTCCTCACTCTGTGATCTGAGTCAGAGCAGAAGTTTCCGATTTCTCCTTGATGGACCCGAGTTGTCCATGCATTACTTGGACGGCCATTCATCTGAACAGCAGCCACTCTAGGGGAACCATTCTAATGATGGCAACTTTCCCTAGCAAATGAGCAGTTTACAGAGGGACTTAGGATCTGGATCTGCACCAAACAACTTATCTCTCTGGTGGCTGTCATACTAGCTGCCTTGTCTCAGGAAGATAACCCGTGTCCTTATAGAGGGGGCTTCCACATGCGCCAAAATAAAGCTGCCTTGAGAAGTCCATATATTGCATGAATAATTGTCCTGTAATGGTACATTTCTTCTGCAGTACCCTCCTTACAGGAATGTCTTACCGATATAGGCTTGCCCTGGCAAATTCAGCCGTTAGCTCATGTGGCTCATTTCTGCTAAGGGATGTCCTACACATATCAGTGGTACCATTTACTGGCCAATTTTATGTAGTGCTGCAATAGTATATTAAAGGGGTTCGCCACTACCTTTATACTCATGGCCCATCCTTATCTTAGGATAACTAGGATAACTCTTCCATATAGGACTGATGGAGGTCTAACACCCAGCACCTTCTAGATCAGCTGTGCTCTCTTCAGTTTGTGGAGCAGAACACAGCAGCTCTGTACACTGTTTAGTGGCCGCTACAGATCAGCTTATTGCCAGTACATGGCAGCCAATTACTGGTGTTCTCCTCCATACACTGTTTAATCCTTGTTACCACCAGAGGTAAGAACTGTTGACCCTGAGGACGTCTCAGACCTACACCAATCGTATGTTATGACTTAAGGTACCTTCACACTCAGCAACTTTACAACGAGAACGAGAACGATCCGTGACGTTGCAGCGTCCTGGTTAGCGATCTCGTTGTGTTTGACACGCAGCAGCGATCTGGATCCCGCTGTGATATCGCTGGTCGGAGCTAGAAGTCCAGAACTTTATTTGGTCGTCAGGTCGGCGTGTATCGTCGTGTTTGACAGCAAAAGCAACGATGTCAGCAATGTTTTACATGGAGCTAACGACCTGTGAGAACGATAAATGAGTCGCCGTTACGTCACAGGATCGCTCCTGCATCGTTCTGGAGCTGCTGTGTTTGACGTCTCTACAGCGACCTAAACAGCGACGCTGCAGCGATCGGCTGAGTGTGACGGTACCTTTATCCCAAGAATAAGTTATCAATTTAAAATTAGTGGAGAATCCCTTTAATAGCCATGTATCATAAATATGAAAACTGCTAGAATCAATGTAACCATAAATTGTGGCTTCCCAGTCCCACAATTTCACAAGTTTTTTTTTTTTCTTTGAACAGTTTTTCTGTGAATAAACCCTAGTGAGGAAGCTGAGTAATACAAGGGGCTATTTCAGTCCTGCAGAACATCACATGCACAGAGCTCTCTTCCTCTATAGCATGTGACATGGAGGCTCCGTACATTCCTTGTTATACAGGCAGAGACTTTTACACTGCTTTGAGTAGATATAATACAGTTACTAGCAAACACAATTGTATAAGATGTTCTTGTCTCCAAAACTCATTGCTTCATATACCGTAATTTTCTCAAATTTGCAGAATAGCACAGTCACCTGTTCTACAACACTACTGCGGTCTGACCGGGTCCAGGTCATTGTGGAGCTTAATGATTTCTTTGATGAGCTGTGGAGTGACTCAAAGTGTGACAGTAAGTATGGTCTGAATCGTGTTCTATTCATACCAATCTGCTTTACGCAGAAATGGTTATTCCTAATCTCGTAAGTGAGAGCCACAGGATAAATTGTAACCTTCTGATCGGTTGGGGTCCCACTTCTGGGATCCCCAACGATCTCAAAATCTATGAAACTTCTGGTAATCCCATAGAAGGTGAAAAGAGCATTTCAGATCCCTGCTCAAGAGTATCTTGTCACCTATCCTGTGGATAGATGAGAGCTTGAAAGTTGGTAATAACCCTTTTAATGCTGTGATTAAAGAGCAAAGATGAGCCAGAATAGTCCGAACCCATAGAAGAACTACTGTAGCACAAGTTGCTAAAAAGGTTATGTAATTATGTTTCTCGCTGTAGAAAACCAGTTTGATTTAACCCCTTTGCCTACCCTGATGAAACTTTGTCATAATTAGAGTGAGCGTATATGGAGTGGGTTCAGGAGCTGCTCTTTAACCATGTAAATGCCACTGCTAATCACTGAAAGCAGCATTTTAGCATTTAAAGGGACTTTGTCACCACAGAATGTTTAAATCGAGCCAGCCAACTTGCTCTAATACATAGGGGACTTTACACCCCACAGCCAATGAAGTGGTCAATACCTCTGTGGTGTTGGAAGGCCCGAAGTGAAACATCTCCTATTACAACTGTAAAGTAAATGATTGTATTATGCAGGGTATTTCTAAGCAAGACTCGTTTATTATATAACCTGGTGGATGAAGGTAGGTGATAAGTGTATGATCACTGGGTCCTCCACCAATGAGGATTGGCGGTCTCCTGTGGCCAATTTGAATGGAGTGGCTGGTGTACCTCATTCAGTCTATGGAACTGATGAAGACAGTTGTGATCTCTCTTCTTATGATCAACGTTGTATATCATAATAGTATATTTTCTTTAATGAAAGCTATGGCCTACTATAGAAAAGTTACAGTAATTCTAGTAAATGTTACAATAGTTTGGCCCATGGGTAGTACCGTATTTTCTGGTGTATAAGACGACTGGGCGTATAAGACGACCCACAACTTTTCCATATAAAATATGGACTTTTGGGACAATTTTTAGGGGTTAAAAAGTCGTCTTATACGCCGGAAAATACGGTAAGTCACAATAAAGCAGTAAATTGCAGAACGTCATTTGACTTCCTGAACAGGAAGGGAAGCATGAATTTAATATTGGGCTTAATGGCCAGTGTGAATATTGCAATATTTTTTTATTTATTTTACTATAGTTTAAAAACAAAATAAAACAATAAAAGCATTCTGTACTTTCTAGAAGGTTTCAATTTAATAAGACAATTAGTTTTTTACCCTATACAGTAACAATATTACTATGTGACTTAATTTTTCCAGACTGCTTACAGACGAACAGCACTGGCGTCTTAAACAGCACATCTCAATTCATGGATTCCTTTGACACCTTAATCCAGTGCTTCAACAATACAATGAAGGTCAGTCTGAGTTTACATAGTTTTAGTTTAGGCCGATTGTTTTACTGTTATCAGTGTTGTATGTTATGCTATATTAGCTCTTTTATTACTAATGGTTCTTAAGAGTTGTTTGTTTTTCTTTTCTGTTTAATTTCAGGAAACTCCAATCTCCTCACAAGGCAATGTTTCAAGAGTCTGCCTAAATTGTAATGAGACATACCGACATCTGAATACATTGTACAATGCTTTGGAGCATAAAAATGGCTTGTGTATTGACTTGGAAGATGCCGTAAGTTCATATATAAATACAGGTGTAATACAGAGGACAATATGCCTTCAGTCTATACAGTGACATGTAAAAGTTTGGGCACCCTTATTCAGAATTAGTTATCATGAACAGTTAAGAAAGTTGAAGATGAAATTATCTCTAAAAGGCCTAAAGTTAAAGATGACCAATTTCCTTCATATTTTAGGCAAAAAAAAAAAAATATATAGTTTTTTTTTTTTTACATTTTAAAAATTACAAAACACAAAATGGACAGATGCAAAAGTTTGGGCACCCTTGGATATATGTGTGCTCAGATAACTTTGACTAATATGTCAGACCTTAATTAGCCTGTTAGGGTTATGGCTTGTTCACTATCATCACTAGGAAAGGCCAAGTGATGCGCTTTATAAAATTCCAGCCTCCTTTAACCTTGTGCCAAAAAAACAGCAACCATGAGTTATTCTAAGTAGCTGCCTAGCGCACTGAAACTGGTGGAGGCCCACAAAGCAGAAGAAGGCTATAAGAAGATGCAAAGCGTTTTCAAGTTGCCTTTCCTAAGTTCAAAATGTAATTAGGAAATAGAAATTAACAGGAAAAGTGGCGGTCAAGATAAGATCTGGAAAACTAAGCAAAATTTCAGTGAGACCCGCTTGTAGGATTGCTAGAGAGGCAAATCAGAACACCACACCCCCCGCTTGACTGCAAAAGACCTTCAGAAAGATTTATCAGACCCTGGAGTTGTGGTGCATTGTTCTACTTTTCAGAGACACCTGTACAAATATGGCCTTCATGGAAGAGTCATCAGAAGAAAACCTCCTGCGTCCTCACCATAAAATTCAGATCAAAGGTATGTGTGGAGATAAAAGGGCAAATAACATCTCGTTAAGCATTAAACATAAGGGTGGATCAATCATGCTTTGGGGTTGTGTTGCTTTCAGTGGCACGGGGAACGTTTCACGGCTAGAGGGAAGAATGGATTCAATGAAATTTTAACAAATTCTTGATGCAAACATACAGTTGTGGCCAAAAGTATTGACACCCTGCAATTCTGTCAGATAATACTCAGTTTCTTCCTGAAAATGATTGCAAACACAAATTCTTTGGTATTATCTTCATTTAATTTGTCTTAAATGGAAAAAAAACACAAAAAGAATTGTCCTAAAGCCGAATTGGATATAATTCCACACCAAACATAAAGGGGGTGGACAAAAGTATTGGCACTGTTCGAAAAATCATGTAATGCTTCTCTAACTTGTGTAATTAACAGCACCTGTAACTTACCTGTGGCACCTAACAGGTGTTGGCAATAACTAAATCACACTTGCAGCCAGTTAATATGGATTAAAGTTGACTCAACCTCTGTCCTGTGTCCTTGTGTGTACCACATTGAGCATAGAGAAAAGAAAGAAGACCAAAGAACAGTCTGAGGACTTGAGAAACCAAATTGTGAGGAAGCATGAGCAATCTCAAGGCTACAAGTCCATCTCCTGAATGTTCCTGTGTCTATCGTGCGCAGTGTCATCAAGAAGTTTAAAGCCCATGGCACTTTGGCTAACCTCCCTAGATGTGGACGGAAAAGAAAAATTGACAAGAGATTTCAACGCGAGATTGTGCGGATGTTGGATAAAGAACCTCGACTAACATCCAAACAAGTTCAAGATGCCCTGCAGTCCGAGGGTACAACAGTGTCAACCCGTACTATCCGTCGGCGTCTGAATGAAAAGGGACTGTATGGTAGGAGACCCAGGAAGACCCCACTTCTTACCCCGAGACATAAAAAAGCCAGGCTGGAGTTTGCCAAAACTTACCTGAAAAAGCCTAAAACGTTTTGGAAGAATGTTCTCTGGTCAGATGAGACAAAAGTAGAGCTTTTTGGGCAAAGGCATCAACATAGAGTTTACAGGAGAAAAAAAGAGGCATTCAAAGAAAAGAACAAGGTCACTACAGTCAAACATGGCGGAGGTTCCCTGATGTTTTGGGGTTGCTTTGCTGCCTCTGGTACTAGACTGCTTGACCGTGTGCATGGCATTATGAAATCTGAAGACTACCAACAAATTTTGCAGCATAATGTGGGGCCCAGTGTGAGAAAGCTGGGTCTCCCTCAGAGGTCATGGGTCTTCCAGCAGGACAATGATCCAAAACACACTTCAAAAAGCACTAGAAAATGGTTTGAGAGAAAGCACTGGAGACTTCTAAGGTGTAGAGGTGAATATGACAAAAAAACATGGTAAAAATAACAACCTAAGTTTAAATAATGAATATATAATATAGCACTATACCATGTTACTAATAATAGGACTCAAAACCTATCATCAACTATCACATAGAACCCTAAAGAAATGATGATCAAAAGGCCATATTACGTTATAAAAAAGTCACAAAGTTTATTAAGAGCTAAAATGACAGGCATATAACCATGGTGTACAAAAAGGGGCAAAAACATACCCTCTAACTACCATCACCCATACAGGTGCACAGTCACAGGATTTATATGGCAATCAACTACAAAGTATATATATATTTATTTATTTATTACCAGGGTGTATCCAGGGGTGAATACGGATACTAGCCAAAATACTACACATCACTAAGGAAATACTATCCCCCGGATAAACGCTGGATATGTTACATTTTCCCCCACACTCGGTATCCAGCTAAGCTGGAGAGCACCATAATATATTGCAATTTGCCCGGTAAATACCTATGGAAGGTGCGGTGGAGGTATCGCCAATACCTGTGGTGCCACGTGCGCCCCGGCGCGCGTTTCGGTCTCCTGGACCATTGTGGTGATAGGTATTATGATCATGTCCTCTGAGCAGTAATATCCATGGTGGTATAAGCATTTACTTTGCCGTGAACTCTCAGTATTTTCTTGCGGCAATAACCTTATGCACGTGTATGGAGATACAATATAGTGGGGTAATAACAACTTTTTGGATTATTTCACCCAAACCATCTGTATGTCTATAAACATTCCCACTATATAAAATTTGATTCCATCCGTTAACATAGGTGTATTTAGTAAGAGGATTTGTAACTGCTGCTATACTGTATACTTTTAAGTGTATAAGTTTCTAAGTATATAAGAATAGAAGAGTAATATATGGGGGTTTTTTCATCATAGCCTCCGCCTAGTGTTCTATAGGGTGTGTGAATCATTCATGTGCCTTCTGGTTTTCCCAGCAAAGTTTGACCTGTCAGATTTTTGTTATTATTCTCTATCTTAAGTATGCATCATGTAAAAAACTGACTAACAGCTATTAGTGACGTTGATTCCTTACTATATTATGCTGCGAGCTGGGCCACGCTGGTTTTCTTAATTGTATGTGTTGCTATATTTGTGGTCTATAACCACGTAAATTTACTTAGGCTCTTAGAATCAATAAACTTGAGATCAGAATTGTATACCTATTTTAACATCTCATCACCAACTTGGTCCAGGGGAAGGTTCCATATTTGGAACCTATGTTATTACTTGGTTTTAAATTGTTTTAACTAGTGTGGTGTGTCGTTTTGTTTGACAATAAAAATTTCTTATTTCTATTAGCATTGTAGTGGTGGTCCCTACTGTATAGCTTGATACTTTTTTTTGTTTTGTTGGACACATTTGTAAGTCAAGCTTTGGGTTGACCGCCTGTCTCTTGTTGTTGTTATACGGGATGGTGCCCTCCAACCCCTCTTCTTTCTAGTCACTTCCTCAGGTGGCGGCGGCCAGGGTCCCTTCCACATTTGAGGTGACGCCACGGCAGTATTGAAGGAGAGCAGCAGAGCTGGGTGAGTCACGGTTTTCCCGGTGGCGGCGGGCTTACCGACATTGTGGCGGCAACAGAGGTGCGGGGATGATGTGGCGCGGTGAGCGGTATGACGTGAGCAGGGTCCCGTCCACATTTGAGGTGAATCCACGGCCCAGTATTAAAGGAGAGCAGCAGAGCTGGGTGAGTTACAGTTTTCCCGGTGGCGGCGGCCATCTTTCTGAGGCCGCGCGTGCACAGATTCAGTACTCTGCTTCCCAGGGCTTTAGGAAAATGGCTGCGGGAGGCCGCGCGTGCGCAGATGGAGATCGCGGCGGCCTTTTTCTTGAAGACGAGATCTCAATCTGCAAACTCGGCTTCAGGAAAATGGCCGCCGCGATCTCCATCTGCGCACGCGCGGCCTCCCGCGGCCATTTTCCTGAAGCCCCAGGAAGCAGAAAACTCAATCTGCGCACGCGCGGCCTCAGGAAGATGGCCGCCGTCACCGGGAAAACCGTAACTCACCCAGCTCTGCTGCTCTCCTTCAATACCGGGCCACGGATTCACCTCAAATGTGGACGGGACCCTGCTCACGCCATACCGCTCACCGCGCCAGATCATCCCCGCACCTCTGTCGCCGCCACAATGCCGGTAAGCCTGCGTTCCAACTATAAGACGCACCCCCCATTTTCCTCACAATTTTTTTTGGGGAAAAAGTGCGTCTTATAGTCGGAAAAATACGGTAAGTCCCTGATTCATCAAGACTAGTATTTAAGGGGTGGGTCGGAGGTGCACACTTTGAATGAATCGGGCGCATCTAAAAAGTGTCATGCGTCTCTCCATAAACCTTACTCTAGTAAAAGGCTGGAGTAAAATTTCTGGCATAAGGTACACCACAGCTCATCATGAAATAGACAAGCCGTGGCATCATGCCACTGTTGCGTCCTACCTCTGTCCATTTTGGCGGAGCTGAGAAAACTGGTGCCTAGTCACAAAATTTTGGTGCACCCTTGAGTTGTACAAAAATGTTGCAACTTATTAAAGTGCCTTACAAAGTGTATAAAGACTTCCTGTTCTAGCAATCACTGAGCTCCTGATGATCGGCAATGTGTCACTGGATAGGTGGTGAATGTCATTCACGTGACAACCCCTTTATCCTTATTAATGCACCATTTAGGAAATCTGAAGGAACATGTATATTCAACTATGAAGGTATTTTTATGTGCAGTTTGTAGTCTGTTGCACATGATCATATGTTAATTTGTAACTGCTTATATGCAGGTATTTTCGTTTCACAGTTCTAAAAACCCGACATCACAATGATTGCATCAGTGGGCACAATGGGAAATATGTCAGTATTTACTGACAACTGCAATTTAGAGATCTGATATTATATATTAATAAAGTCTAGTTGTATTAAACTGCTGAGAAGAAAATCCACTTTTATATTTCAGATGAACAGTACTCGCAAACTGTGGAGCAAAACTTTCAACTGCACATTGCCTTGTACCGATACTGTTCCGGTGATTGCAGTTTCCGCATTCATCTTGTTTCTACCAGTGGTCTTTTACCTTAGCAGCTTCCTTCACTCAGAGCAAAAGAAGCGTAAACTCATATTGCGTAAGTATTTCCTACAGAAGGCATGGAAGTGGCAGAAATTCAAAAGATTGTCTGTTATGTGAAATTCCAGCTTCATTGCCCAATGTTTTCTCCTAGAGAATTCTTGCAGAAATAGATGATTGAAAAAGATCTTCAGCTCTATGAAATCTGCAGATGTCAATGGTATAACTGTACAAGAGTAGTAATACTCACTTTTCTATGGTATTTCTGGTTCTCTATCGGTCTTTGTTCACTTGACTTCTGCAATGCCATCCCTACACACAGCTGTTGTCTCTAGCAGTGACTTAATTGATGTTGACAGATCATTGTTACAGCCACTGACTGGCTGCAGCAATCGCAAGTTGAAAAGTCGCGTCATGGCTGGCGACAGATAAATATAAACCAGAATGATCTAGGCACAGGAGAATCTTTTACTTCGTAAAATGAGTACTACTCCTTTATTTTATATCATAGCTGACTGTTTAGAAAAATAATACATAGGAGTTGGAAAATCCCTTTTAAAGAATTTGCTTTGTGCAAAAATACAAAAAATAAAGAGTCATTAAAGGGAATCTGTCACCCATTTTAGGCCTATAAGCGAAGGCCACCGCCATCAGGGGCTTATCTACAGCATTCGGTAATGCTGTTGATAAGCCCCCGATGTAACCTGAAAAATAAGAAAAACAAGTTAGATTATACTCACCCAGGGGCGGTCCCAGTGCAGTCCAGTCCGATGGGCATCGTGGTCCGGGTCCGGCACTTCCCATCTTCATGCGATGACGTCCTCTTTTTTGCTTCCTGCCGCGGCTCCTGCGGTACTGCAGTGCGCAGGTGCTGGGCCTCTCTGACCTTTCCCGGCGCCTGCGCACTGCAGTACTTTGCTCTGCCCTCAACAGTGCAGACAAAGTACGCCTGTGCAGGAGCCGTGGCAGGAAGCAAAGAAGAGGACGTCATCGTATGAAGATTGGAGGCACCGGACCGCGACGCCCATCGGACCGGACCGCCCCTGGGTGAGTATAATCTAACTTGTTTTTCTTCTCTTGTACATTAATAGGCATTAGTATGGAGTTGGATCGCCTTTTTTGAAGCTATAACATCTTCCACTCTTTTGGGAAAATTTTCTACAAGATTTTGGATCTGGCTCACAATCTTTGTACAAGTCCTTAAATTTTTTTTTACACTGTAGCCTCCCAACCATACCTGCTCGAACAGAAAATGCCTTTCCCCAGAGTTGGAAACATACAATTGTCCTTAAAAACAAGCCATAGCATTATTCCTTCTCTAGCAAACTTTACTTTGTCATGTTTCTTTCAGGCAGCTAACGTTCTCCTGGCTTTCGCCAAATCCAAGCTCATCCATTAGACTGCGAGATGTGATTCATTACCCTCAGAATATGCTTCTAGTGTTCAGTGAGAGTGTGCCTTATACTACTCCATCTGACACTTGGCATTGTGCTTGATGTACCGTAATTCCCGTCACACAGTTTCTATGCTCTTGTCCGAGGAGGTTTGTAGCACTGAAGTTATTGAGCTCGTAGAGTGTTTGTGACACCGCTCTTTAATTTTATGTGGTTGAGTTGACGTGAAATATCAAGTAGAGCAGAAATTAACTGAATTGACTTGTTACATTGTAACATCCAATTATAGGACCACGTCCAAAGTCAATGAGCTTTTAGAATGACCCATTCTTTTGCAAATTTTAGAAAAGGCAGACTGTATGGCTAAAGGGTGGATTTTATACACATGTGGCAACAGTATAGAATGAAAAACCCAAATGTATTAATTCAAAAGTACCGGTATGTCCCAATACTTTTGTCTAAATATTGTTATTTACACATATGAATACCATGGTGAAGTCTCACAGGTGTAATCTTTGACACCCTGAAAATTGAATATACTTATTTTAATTATACATACATTTGTGTCTGTTTGATACGATTTGTGGTTTATTGTTTAACAAGTTTTCAGATATACTAAAATATATATTCTTATATTTCAGCCAAGAGATTTAAGTCCGCTGCCAGTGTAGCAAACATACAGGACAAGCGTAACTGAAGTAAACTTGGCAAAGGAAGGAACTTTGCACTGGACGATATATACACTGATGCATTCTATGCAAAGCCACAAGAATTTTTTTTTTCTCTTGGTGTCATGGGTATCTCAAACACAATGGGCCCTTTACTACTAAAAGAAGATAGAGACTTTATCCGTGTTTTGGCATTTTCCTGCCTTTTTATATATAATTAAAGCTTCCTATTCACTTGCAGGAATTATGAATTAATTACTGATCTATGTCTTTTTTTCTTGTTTAATTACAGTGAAACATAAATGTAGAAATGGTTGTTACATTTTCATTCTGCAGAAAAAAAAAACATACAAAATGTTGCCTACCCAGTTACATGGCATAGGCCAATGGGTAGTTATACACATTTTTGATAGGTCCATTCGATTTTATTGGAATATGTCAACCAATGTGTATTGGGTCATCCTGTTTCCTCTGATGTTTGCCGTTTTGGTGAGGATCAATTACGTGAGAAAAAAAGCTAAATAACTCCTAAAGTGTTTTTGGGTCTTTAACCCCTAATTGGAATGCACATTTATTGAGTGAGTTGGGGTCAATGATGGCAGCTAGGATTATTTTATGAGATCCACCAGCATTTAGGGAGGTAGATGTGCTTTGTGCAATTTTATGGTTTGCTGCTTTGGTCTTCATGAAATGCTCATCTATAGTATCATTCCAATGTTACATTCCTGGACTGATGTCATACCGGTAGATACTGTAATTACATTTTATTTGTACAAGACTTCAGAATGCGGCAGTGAGATCATCGCAAGGGACGGAGTTATTGTGTTGATATCCACAGTGCTCCAATTTTGGCATCCCTGGATTAGCCAGGCTGCTGCCCATGCAGGCTCTGAAAGTATTACCTTGATTTGGTGAATCATATGATTGAGAGCTGTTCAAAGCAATCTTTCATTTATGCTAATAAAAGCTGGTTTACATCTGCCAAGTTCCAGAATGACAGCTTTGATTCCGTAATCAGTGGCTTTTTGAGCACATTCATGCTAAGTAGGGCTGAAAGTCATTACTACAGGATAGGGCAGTTAAGAGCTTTAGTGGTGAAGCGGCTTTAATTTACTTTCCTGGCTTTGTAGCCAATTAAAATCATTCAAAAACGGCTTAGATTTTTGAGATTTTTACAGAGAGAAATTTCTAATTTTACAGTATTTTGAAGAAATAGTTATTTAGCTAAACTATTGTTATCTGGCTTTTTTGTTGGGTTATAATATGCTATTCATTTTTTTTTTGTGTGTGATTTATTTTTCTTGTTCTTTTGTTATATGGACAAATATATATTTGTGACGAGTAATTAAATTATCATCCTCGACTAGAGGTGATGTATTCACATGCAGGATATGTCCTACACAATAACAATGGAGAAATCTGTGGTTTGTGAGACTGCTGGATCCATGGATAAAGGGATATTCCCGTCTCCAAGATCCTAACCCAATGCCTACACATTAGGAAAGAGGCATAGCGAATCAGAAAAACTATATTACATTTCAAATTGGAGGCATTTGCTAATATTATTACACGTACTACATATTGGGATAGGATCTTGGAGATGGGAATGCCCATTTAAGTGTATGCTAAACATCTGGCAATGGCTGAGGTTGACTTGTTCTACTTCATTTACACTCTGCACTGATTAAATGCAAATTTTGGTACTTGAATACTGAGCCTATATTTATAATTAAAGGGGTTTTCCAAGTACTATTATATTGGTGAGGGTCTGACACCGCCAACAATCGGCTATTATCACTTCCGGAAGCGGTTCTGATGTATAGCCTACAGTGCAAAACACTGCAGTTCCATATAGGGTAGTATCCGCTGTCGGGTGCTGCAGATCAGATGCTACTCCTTTCAATATAAGTTCAACTCCAATACCTGGCAGAGGCCACTGAAACTGTATGAATCTGATAGGTGGGGTTGTCTGGTGTTGGACCCCAACCCATCTTATATTTCTGACCGATCTGTGGGATAGATAATCAGTATAGAAGTACTAGATGACTCCGTTACTGGTTCATTTGTATAGTCAATATCCAGTATATTTGTAGCGTATATTGTTTGAATTTTAATAAACCATTTTAAATCAAATAGTTCATTGATTTCTTTTTTTAATCTATGCAACCCCAAGTTTTATATGGGGGGGAAAATACCAAGCTAAGGTCTTGTTTTAATATTAATATGTCTACTCATCCGCTCCCACACATGTACGGAAGTAAAAACTATCCAGATATATGGACTTTTAGCAAAATATCAATAGAATAATGCGGGGGCCAAAGGCCCAGTCAGCTCACCAACAGACCACAGGAGCACGTGAACCCGTCCTGACCTAGACGTAGCAACAGCTGAAGACCTAAGAAATGTGAAGATTGTTCCAGCTCCTTTCCGATTAAAAATCCTTTATTGATCCATATCCTTAAAGATCATCCCTGCACAGAAGGGAATGTGAACAGCGACAAAAACCTGCTAATAGCTACGCGTTTCGATCTAAAAGATCTTCATCATGGCTATCTACACACACATTCAGAGGAAGTATATATACAATGCTTTTAGCAAATCACAGTGAAAACTTCAGATCACATGATCTTATCAAAGGTCCTGCAAACATACAAAAACCGTATAATAACAATAAAAAGAAAAAATAAATTAAAATTAACATTTTAACAATAATGGTACATAATTTCGTTCCTTTTGTTAAGTCCCAAAGGCAATCTAGTTTGTAAATTATATATCCAGTACGCCTCCCTTGTGAGGAGGCATCTCTTAATATCTCCTCCACGGACAGACTTCTTTAATAGCTCAATCACCTGAATGAACATAGCGGAAATATTACCTTCATGGTGCATTGCAAAATGTTTTGAAACCATAGATATATTTCTATTAATGGCATTAAAATTTGTAATATCTCTCAGGTGTTCCGATATCCTTGTTTTTAATTTCCTAGTTGTGCACCCAACATATGCAACCTTACATTCCCTACACCCAATTTTATATACTACATTCTCAGAATGACAGTTGATAAATTCTTTTATGTTAAATTCCTTTGTATTATTGTGATTGGTAAACATTTTGCCAGTCAAACTGTGAGCGCAAGTGGTGCAAGACGTAGTGCTGCACTTATAAAATCCCTTGCAATCCAGCCAAGTTTGGGATCTAGGTCTGGATAGAAACAATCCTGGTGAAATTATATTACCAATTGTGGGGGCTCTACGTGAAACAATATTAATTCCCTTGCTTAAAATTTTAGCAGTTTCCTCATCTTCCAATAATACAGGCAAGCGCTCATAAATAATAGACTTAATGTCTGAAAATTGGGGGCTAAATTGAAGGCACACAAATGGTTTTTCTTTTCTTTTGTCTATATTAGTTTTGTTCTTATTTTTCTGTATTAACAAATCAGCCCTCTCCTTTTTATCCACTATTTTGCAAGCCCTATCAAGGCACCACTTGGGGTATTTACGTTTTATTAATTTATTTTCAAGGGCATCAAATTCTTTAATCCTATCCTCTTCCTTGAAACAGTTTCTTTTAAGTCTTGTAAATTCCCTAATTGGTATAGATTTTATTGTATGCGTGGGATGGCTACTTTTAGCGTGCAGCACTGTGTTGCCGCTGATTGGTTTAATATATATATAAATATAAATGTTCTACTATTATTTCCCCACCAATCCCACTCAGTTCCAAATCCAAAAATGATATTTGATTTTTGTCGCATCTATGAGTAAATCTAATACCAAGCTCGTTAGTGTTGATATATTCAATAAACCTAGGTATGGCAGATACATCGCCACCCCAAATAATGATTAGGTCGTCGATGTATCTGCCATACCACACGAGATCTGCCAAATGGGGATTGTCCACCGAATAGATGTATTCTTTCTCCCAGAAAGACATAGTTAAATTAGCAAGGGACGGGGAGTATCTCGCTCCCATGGGCACTCCAGTCTTCTGTGCAAAAATGGCATTATCAAATGAAAAAATATTGTGTTTTAAAAGAAAAAAGGTAACTTGTAACGCAAATTCAATTAAATCATGTGAATATAAATTTGAATTAGTAAGATGGAACTGTAACGCCCTCATGGCTAAGTAATGAGGGATGGAAGTATAAAGGGAGATAACATCACAGCATAACCAAGAAAAACTGTCATGCCAAATTTTTTTGGAAAAAATTCTAAGAACCTCACGGGAATCTTTAATATAACCTGGAGATCTGATTACAATGGGTTGCAAAAGCAAATCTACCCATTCGCACAGATGTTCCGTCATAGAGCCCATACCAGAGACTATGGGTCTCATGGTCAATGGTCCCTCTTTGTGCACCTTCAGTAAACCATACAATATGGGTAATCGAGGAGAAGAGACAAAAAGATAGTCGGCTTGTTTCTTCGATAATACTCCCAGATTGAGACCTTCTTCAATTATTTTTCTTATTTCGTCATTATATTCCTTAGTAGGATTTTTTATTAACTTTTCATAAGTCTCTTAAACTTACACCAAGTTTTGAAACCTCGCTTTCAAAATTGAAAGAAAATGTCGCTGCACTTGAAATAGACATCATGGATCGCAAAAAAAGAAAATTTGAAAGAGACACAAAAGACTATGCCACTGATAAAGTATATGACTGGGGTCTCTGGAATAAACCCTATAGATCGCCAAGACCAATTCTTAAAAATAAATCAGCTCGCAATAAATCAACAAACAGCACAGGTCAGCTTTTTGTCCTCAGACCCAGATTCTTCGGATACTTATGCCAGCTCATTGGATGTCTCCGTAGAAAGTAATACTAATGAGAATAGAAAGAGTCATTTCTCAAAAAACGCAAGAGAAGAGTGTCATGAATCCCCAATGGCTAGGGATAGAACAGGACAAGCAAAGTACAAATAAATAACGGACGAGCTCTAGGGTGATGGAACCTGGGCTGACCGCTGCCCTACGCCTGACAAACGCAACTAGAGATAGCCAGGGAGCGTGCCTACGTTGGTTCTAGACGCCACGCACCAGCCTAAGAGCTAACTAGCACTGCAGAGAAAATAAAGACCTCACTTGCCTCCAGAGGAATGAACCCCAAAAGATATAGTTGCCCCCCACATGTATTGACGGTGAAATGAGAGGAAGGCACACACATAGAGATGATATATATAGCTTTAGCAAATTGAGGCCCGCTGTAAACTAGAAAGCAGAACGATACAAAAGGGGACTGAGCGGTCAGCAAAAAACCCTAATCAAAAACCATCCTGAGATTACAAGAACCCATGTGCCAACTCATGGCACATGGGGAGAACCTCAGTCCACTAGAGCTACCAGCTAGCATAGAGACATAATAAGCAAGCTGGACAAAAAAAAACCAAACAACTGAAAATCAGCACTTAGCTTATCCTGAAAGATCTGGGAGCAGGTAGGCAGGAACCAAACAGAGCACATCTGAATACATTGATAGCCGGCAAGGGAATGACAGAAAGGCCAGGTAAAATAGGAAACACCCAGCCTCTGATGGACAGGTGGAAACCAAAGGCCGCAACCCACCAAAGTCACCCAGTACCAGCAGTAACCACCAGAGGGAGCCCACAAACAGAATCCACAACAGAAGAGGTGGGAGGAAACATAAAAAATCAACCATACATGGCTACACACCAAAGGAAGAAGAGACATCAGTAAATAAAGAATTTAGTGTGGTAAACTGTCATGATTCCCCAATGGCATGGGAACATCAGAAACACAAAATAACAGACTAGCCCTCGGGTGATGGAAACTCAAGCTGACCGTGACCTAAATCTACCACACAACTAACAGTAGCCAGGAAGCATTCCTACGGCTGCCTAGATGCCATGCGCCAGCCGGAGAACTAACTACGCCTGGAAGAGGAAGGAATAGACCTGGCTTACCTCTAGTGAAATTCCCCAAAGATGATAGTAGCCCCCACATATATTAACGGTGAGTTCAGAGGAAAAGACATACACAGTATGAAGGTAGATTTAGCAAAGCGAGGTCCACTTACTAGATAGAGGAAGGATACAAAAGAGGACTTCACGGTCAGCTGAAAAACCCTTTCAAAAACCCATCCTGAAATTACTTTAAGACTCCTGTGTCAACTCATGACACAGGAGTGGCAATTTCAGTCCACAAGAGCTTCCAGTAACAGGAACTGACAAACTAAACTGGACAAAAAATACAAAACAAAAAGGACAAGAGTCCACTTAGCTGATCAGCAGACTGGTAGCAGGAACATGCAACTGAAAGACTCAGGTTACAATGATGACCGGCAAGGAAGTGACTGGAGAGCAAGGCTAAATAGGGAACTCCCAAAACTGATGGAAGCAGGTGAGCTGAGGCAGAAAAGAACACACAAGTCTCCAGTACCACCAGCCACCACTAGGGGAGCCCAAAAAGCGGATCACAACAGTACCCCCCCCTTAAGGAGGGGGCACCGAACCCTCACAAGCACCGCCAGGGTGACCTGGATGAGCCCTATGAAAGGCACGAACCAAATCCGAGGCATGAACATCAGAGGCAGTTACCCAAGAATTATCTTCCTGACCATAGCCCTTCCATTTAACCAGATACTGGAGTCTCCGCCTGGAAATACGGGAGTCCAAGATCTTCTCTATAACGTACTCCAATTCACCCTCAACCAGCACAGGAGCAGGAGGCTCAGCAAAAGGAACCACCGGCACCTCGTATCTCCGCAACAACGACCGATGGAACACATTATGGATAGCGAAAGATGCCGGGAGGTCCAAACGAAAGGAAACAGGGTTAATAATCTCCAAAATCCTATAGGGACCGATGAACTGAGGCTTAAATTTAGGAGAAGAAACCCTCATTGGGACAAAACGGGAAGACAACCACACCAAGTCCCCAACACGAAGGCGAGGACCAACCCGACTATGGCGGTTAGCAAACCGCTGAGTCCTCTCCTGGGACAAATTCAAATTGTCCACCACTTGTTCCCAAATCCGATACAACCGATCCACCACAGCATCTACTCCAGGACAATCCGAAGACTCCGCCTGACCAGAAGAAAAACGGGGATGAAACCCCAAATTGCAAAAGAAAGGGGAAACCAAAGTGGCCGAACTAGCCCGATTATTAAGAGCAAACTCCGCCAACGGCAAAAAGGCAACCCAATCATCCTGATCTGCAGACACAAAACACCTCAAATACGTCTCCAAAGTCTGATTAGTTCGCTCCGTCTGGCCATTAGTCTGAGGATGGAAGGCAGACGAAAAAGACAAATCAATGCCCAACCTGGCACAGAATGCCCGCCAAAATCTAGAAACGAACTGGGTACCCCTATCAGAAACGATATTTTCAGGAATACCATGCAAGCGAACCACATTTTAAAAAAACAAAGGAACCAACTCAGACGAGGAAGGCAACTTCGGCAATGGCACCAAATGAACCATCTTAGAAAAACGGTCACACACCACCCAGATAACAGACATCCTCTGAGAGACAGGAAGATCAGAAATAAAGTCCATCGAGATGTGCGTCCAAGGCCTCTTTGGAATAGGCAAGGGCAACAACAACCCGCTAGCCCTAGAACAACAAGGCTTGGCCCGAGCACAAACATCACAAGACTGCACAAAAACACGCACATCTCGAGACAGAGATGGCCACCAGAAGGATCTAGCCACCAAATCCCTGGTACCAAAAATTCCAGGATGACCCGCCAGCGTAGAAGAATGAACCTCCGAGATGACTCTACTGGTCCAATCATCAGGAACAAACAGTCTACCAGGTGGACAGCGATCAGGTCTATCCGCCTGAAACTCTTGCAAAGCACGTCGCAGATCTGGGGAAATAGCGGATAATATCACCCCATCCTTAAGGATACCTGTAGGTTCCGAATCACCAGGGGAATCAGGCTCAAAACTCTTAGAAAGGGCATCTGCCTTCACATTCTTAGAACCTGGTAGATATGAGACCACAAAATTAAACCGAGAGAAAAACAACGACCAGCGCGCCTGTCTAGGATTCAGGTGCCTGGCAGACTCAAGATAAATCAGATTCTTGTGATCAGTCAAAACCACCACCTGATCTTTAGCACCCTCAAGCCAATGACGCCACTCCTCAAATGCCCACTTCATGGCCAAAAGCTCCCGATTACCGACATCATAATTTCTTTCGGCGGCAGAAAATTTTCGAGAAAAGAACGCACAAGGTCTCATCACTGAGCAATCGGAACTTTTCTGCGACAAAACCGCCCCCGCTCCGATCTCGGAAGCATCGACCTCAACCTGAAAGGGGAGAGAGACATCGGGCTGGCGCAACACAGGGGCAGACGAAAAGCAGCGCTTAAGTTCCCGAAAGGCCTCCACAGCGGCAGAGGACCAATTGGCAACATCAGCACCCTTCTTAGTCAAATCCGTAAGAGGCTTAGCAACACCAGAAAAAACAGTTATAAATCGACGATAAAAATTAGCAAAGCCCAAGAACTTCTGAAGACCCTTTAGAGAAGTAGGCTGCGTCCAGTCACAAATAGCCCGAACCTTGACAGGGTCCATCTCAACAGAAGAAGGGGAAAAAATGTACCCCAAAAAGGAAATCTTTTGAACCCCAAAAACACACTTAGAACCCTTTACACACAGAGAATTCTCCCGCAAGACCTGAAAAACCCTCCTGACCTGCTGAACATGAGACTCCCAGTCCTCAGAAAAAATCTAAATATCGTCCAAATACACATTCATAAATTTATCCAGATATTCACGGAAAATATCATGCATAAAGGACTGAAAAACTGAAGGTGCATTAGAAAGGCCGAAAGGCATTACTAAATACTCAAAGTGGCCCTCAGGCGTATTAAATGCGGTTTTCCACTCATCCCCTTGCTTAATTCGCACCAAATTATACGCCCCACGGAGATCAATCTTGGAGAACCACTTAGCCCCCCTTATGCGAGCAAACAAATCAGTAAGCAGCGGCAACGGATACTGATATTTGACAGTAATTTTATTCAGGAGTCGATAATCAATACAAGGCCTCAGCGAGCCATCCTTTTTAGAGACAAAAGAAAAACCCAGCTCCTAAAGGTGATGAAGAAGGACGAATATGTCCCTTTTCCAGGGACTCCTTAACATACTCTCGCATGGCAGCATGCTCAGGTACAGATAGGTTAAACAAACGACCCTTTGGAAATTTACTGCCTGGAATCAGATCTATGGCGCAATCACACTCTCTGTGGGGAGGGAGAGAACCAATTTTAGGCTCTTCAAAAATATCCCCAAAATCCGACAAAAATGCCGGAACCTCAGAGGGAATAGATGACGAGATAGAAACCAAAGGTATGTCCCCATGAGCCCCCCGACACCCCCAGCTTAACACAGACATAGTTTTCCAGTCCAGTACTGGGTTATGAGATTGCAACCATGGTAATCCAAGCACTAACACATCATGTAAATTATGCAACACGAGGAAGCGAATCATCTCCTGATGGTCTGGAGTCATACGCATAGTCACTTGCGTCCAGAACTGTGGTCTATTACAAGCCAGAGGTGTAGAATCAACACCCTTCAGAGGTATAGGAACTTCCAGAGGCTCCAAATCAAACCCACAGCGCCTGGCGAAGGACCAATCCATGAGACTCAGAGCGGCGCCAGAGTCCACATAGGCATCCACGGTAATAACTGATAATGAACAAATCAGAGTTACAGACAGAAGAAATTTAGACTGTAAAGTGCCAATAGAAACAGACTTGTCAACCTTTCTAGTACGTTTAGAGCATGCTGATATAACATGCGCGGAATCACCACAGTAGAAGCACAAGCCATTTTTGCGCCTATAATTCTGCCGCTCGCTTCTTGACAGAATTCTGTCACATTGCATTTTCTCTGGCGTCCCTTCAGAAGATACCGCCAAATGGTGCACGGGTTTGCGCTCCCGCAAACGCCGATCAATCTGAATCGCCATTGTGATGGACTCATTCAGACCTGTGGGCGTAGGAAACCCCACCATGACATCCTTAACGGCATCAGAAAGGCCTTCTCTGAAAATTGCCGCTAGGGCACACTCATTCCACTGAGTAAGCACAGACCATTTACGAAATTTTTGGCAGTATATCTCAGCTTCATCTTGCCCTTGAGACAGGGCTATTAAAGCTTTTTCAGCTTGAATCTCCAAATTAGGTTCCTCATACAGCAACCCTAAAGCCAGAAAAAACGCATCCACATTGAGCAACGCAGGATCCCCTGGTGTCAATGAAAATGCCCAATTTTGAGGGTCACCTCGCAGCAAAGAAATCACAATCTTAACCTGCTGAACAGGATCTCCAGAGGAGTGAGGTCTGAGAGAAAGGAATAATTTACAATTACATTTGAAATTCAGAAACCGAGATCTATCTCCGGAAAATACCTCTGGTGTAGGAATCTTAGGTTCAGAAATAGGAGTACATATAACATAATCTTGTAAATTCTGAACCTTCGTAGCAAGATTATTTAAACCTGCAGCCAAACTCTGAGAGTCCATCCTTACACCGGAGAGATCAGAGCCATTCAAGGATTAGAAGGAGAGAAAGGCAAGGCTGTAAATAGAGCAGAAATACAACTGAGCAAACTAAGTAGCAGACATGTGAGGAAAAAAAAAAAAAAATCTACAGACTTCTTTTACTCTCCTTTCTTCTGCCAATTGCTTTAACAGTGGCCGGTCATACTGTCATGATTCCCCAATGGCATGGGAACATCAGAAACACAAAATAACAGACTAGCCCTCGGGTGATGGAAACTCAAGCTGACCGTGACCTAAATCTACCACACAACTAACAGTAGCCAGGAAGCATTCCTACGGCTGCCTAGATGCCATGCGCCAGCCGGAGAACTAACTACGCCTGGAAGAGGAAGGAATAGACCTGGCTTACCTCTAGTGAAATTCCCCAAAGATGATAGCCCCCACATATATTAACGGTGAGTTCAGAGGAAAAGACATACACAGTATGAAGGTAGATTTAGCAAAGCGAGGTCCACTTACTAGATAGAGGAAGGATACAAAAGAGGACTTCACGGTCAGCTGAAAAACCCTTTCAAAAACCCATCCTGAAATTACTTTAAGACTCCTGTGTCAACTCATGACACAGGAGTGGCAATTTCAGTCCACATGAGCTTCCAGTAACAGGAACTGACAAACTGTAAACTGGACAAAAAATACAAAACAAAAAGGACAAGAGTCCACTTAGCTGATCAGCAGACTGGTAGCAGGAACATGCAACTGAAAGACTCAGGTTACAATGATGACCGGCAAGGAAGTGACTGGAGAGCAAGGCTAAATAGGGAACTCCCAAAACTGATGGAAGCAGGTGAGCTGAGGCAGAAAAGAACACACAAGTCTCCAGTACCACCAGCCACCACTAGGGGAGCCCAAAAAGCGGATCACAACAGTAAACCTTTCCTCGCAGTCATTGACACAAGATCAATTAAATGTACTTGCGTTAGGATTGAATTTTGTGCCTGATACAAACTTTAATTTTTTTCATGACAATCTTGGACATTAACAAATTTATTAGGAATTTGACTGTAAAAAAACATTTTTTGAAAGAAGGAAATGAAATGTGTACGGATGAAACCAATGTAATCATCAATGAATACGAAGAGCTGGACTTCAGGGATCAAGTAGCACTTGTATGCCTACATGATTTATCCATGGAACAGGAAGAGAGTGGAGATGAAATAAATAAATCCAAAACCTTCAGATTAAAAAATCCTTATTTTTACCCTATACAAACTAGGGTTGACAGTATGGACAGGTTTCAGGAGCTTATAGAAAAAGATTTGTTGAAATTAATGGATGAACTAAGTTCCAAACCTGAAAAAAGTAAAAATCACAATCTTACAATGAAACAAAGAAAGGCTTTACGTGAATTAAAAGAGATGAAAAATATTGTTTTTAAGAAAAGTGATAAAGGAGGCATGATAGTTGTCATGAATGCAGATGATTATAGAGATAAAATACAAGAAATGCTAGCGGATACAGAGACTTATGAAAAGTTAATAAAAATCCTACTAAGGAATATAATGACGAAATAAAAAAAATAATTGAAGAAGGTCTCAATCTGGGAGTATTGTCGAAGAAACAAGCCGACTATCTTTTTGTCTCTTCTCCTCGATTACCCATATTGTATGGTTTACCGAAGGTGCACAAAGAGGGACCATTGACCATGAGACCCATAGTCTCTGGTATGGGCTCTATGGCGGAACATCTGTGCGAATGGGTAGATTTTGCAACCCATTGTAATCAGATCTCCAGGTTATATTATAGATTCCCATGAGGTTCTTAGAATTTTTTCCAAAAAAATTTGGCATGACAGTTTTTCTTGGTTATGCTGTGATGTTATCTCCCTTTATACTTGCATCCCTCATGACTTAGCCATGAGGGCGTTACAGTTCCATCTTACTAATTCAAATTTATATTCACATGATTTAATTGAATTTGCGTTACAAGTTACCTTTTTTCTTTTAAAACACAATATTTTTTCATTTGATAATGCTATTTTTGCACAGAAGACTGGAGTGCCCATGGGAGCGAGATACTCCCCGTCCCTTGCTAATTTAACTATGTCTTTCTGGGAGAAAGAATACATCTCCATTTGGCAGATCTCGTGTGGTATGGCAGATACATCGACGACCTACTCATTATTTGGGGCGGCGATGTATCTGCCATACCTAGGTTTATTGAATATATCAACAGTAACGAGCTTGGTATTAGATTTACTCATAGATGCAACAAAAATCAGATATCATTTTTGGATTTGGAACTGAGTGGGGTTGGTGGGGAAATAATTAATAGTAGAACATTTATTAAACCAATCAGCGGCAACACAGTGCTGCACGCTAAAAGTAGCCATCCCACGCATACAATAAAATCTATACCAATCGGGGAATTTACAAGACTTAAAAGAAACTGTTTCAAGGAAGAGGATAGGATTAAAGAATTTGATGCCCTTGAAAATAAATTAATAAAACGTAAATACCCCAAGTGGTGTCTTGATAGGGCTTGCAAAATAGTGGATAAAAAGGAGAGGGCTGATTTGTTAATACAGAAAAATAAGAACAAAACTAATATAGACAAAAAAAAAAGAAAAACCATTTGTGTGCCTTCAATTTAGCCCCCAATTTTCAGACATTAAGTCTATTATTTAGGAGCGCTTGCCTGTATTATTGGAAGATGAGGAAACTGCTAAAATTTTAAGCAAGGGAATTAATATTGTTTCACGTAGAGCCCCCACAATTGGTAATATACTGTAATTTCACCAGGATTGTTTCTATCCAGTCCTAGATCCCAAACTTGGCTGGATTGCAAGGGATTTTATAAGTGCGGTACTAGGTCTTGCACCACTTGCGCTCACAGCTTGACTGGCAAAATTTTTACCAATCACAATAATACAAAGGAATTTAACCTAAAAGAATTTATCAACTGTCATTCTGAGAATGTAGTATATAAAATTGGGTGTAGGGAATTAATGCCATTAATAGAAATATATCTATGGTTTCAAAACATTTTGCAATGCACCATGAAGGTAATATTTCCGCTATGTTCATTCAGGGGATTGAGCTATTAACCCCTTCATGACCCAGCCTATTTTGGCCTTAATGACCTTGCCGTTTTTTGCAATTCTGACCAGTGTCCCTTTATGAGGTAATAACTCCGGAACGCTTCAACGGATCCTAGCGATTCTGAGATTGTTTTTTCGTGACATATTGGGCTTCATGTTAGTGGTAAATTTAGGTCGATAATTTCTGAGTTTATTTGTGAAAAAAACGGAAATTTGGCGAAAATTTTGAAAATTTCGCAATTTTCACATTTTGAATTTTTATTCTGTTAAACCAGAGAGTTATGTGACACAAAATAGTTAATAAATAACATTTCCCACATGTCTACTTTACATCAGCACAATTTTGGAAACAAATTTTTTTTTTGCTAGGAAGTTATAAGGGTTAAAATTTGACCAGTGATTTCTCATTTTTACAACAACATTTACAAAACCATTTTTTTTAGGGACCACCTCACATTTGAAGTCAGTTTGAGGGTTCTATATGGCTGAAAATACCCAAAAGTGACACCATTCTAAAAACTGCACCCCTCAAGGTGCTCAAAACCACATTCAAGAAGTTTATTAACCCTTCAGGTGTTTCACAGCAGCAGAAGCAACATGGAAGTAAAAAATGAACATTTAACTTTTTAGTCACAAAAATGATCTTTTAGCAACAATTTTTTTATTTTCCCAAGGGTAAAAGGAGAAACTGGACCATGGACGTTGTTGTACAATTTGTCCTGAGTACGCTGATACCTCATATGTGGGGGTAAACCACTGTTTGGGCGCACGGCAGGGCTCGGAAGGGAAGGAGCGCCATTTGACTTTTTGAATGAAAAATTGGCTCCAACCTTTAGCGGACACCATGTCGCGTTTGGAGAGCCCCCGTGTGCCTAAACATTGGAGCTCCCCCACAAGTGACCCCATTTTGGAAACTAGACCCCCCAAGGAACTTATCTAGAAGCATAGTGAGCACTTTAAACCCCCAGGTGCTTCACAAATTGTTCCGTAAAAATGAAAAAGTACTTTTTTTTCACAAAAAAATTATTTTAGCCTCAATTTTTTCATTTTCACATGGGCAACAGGATAAAATGGATCCTAAAATTTGTTGGACAATTTCTCCTGAGTACACCAATACCTCACATGTGGGGGTAAACCACTGTTTGGGCACATGGTAAGGCTCGGAAGGGAAGGAGCGCCATTTGACTTTTTGAATGAAAAATTATCTCCATCGTTAGCGGACACCATGTCGCATTTGGAAAGCCCCCGTGTGCCTAAACATTGGAGCTCCTCCGCAAGTGACCCCATTTTGGAAACTAGACCCCCAAAGGAACTTATCTAGAGGCATAGTGAGCACTTTAAACCCCCAGGTACTTCACAAATTGATCCGCAAAAATGAAAAAGTACTTTTTTTTCACACAAAATTTCTTTTAGCCTCAATTCTTTCATTTTCACATGGGCAACAGGATAAAATGGATCCTAAAATTTGTTGGGCAATTTCTCCTGAGTACGCCAATACCTCATATGTGGGGGTAAACCACTGTTTGGGTGCACGGCAAGGCTCGGAAGGGGAGGCGTGCCATTTGACTTTTTGAATGGAAAATTAGCTCCAATCGTTAGCGGACACCATGTCGCGTTTGGAGAGCCCCTGTGTGCCTAAACATTGGAGCTCCCCTACAAGTGACCCCATTTTGGAAACTAGACCCCCCAAGGAACTTATCTAGATGCATATTGAGCACTTATAACCCCAAGGTGCTTCACAGAAGTTTATAACGCAGAGCCGTGAAAATAAAAAATAATTTTTCTTTCCTCAAAAATGATTTTTAGCCCAGAATTTTTTATTTTCCCAAGGGTAATAGGAGAAATTGGACCCCAAATGTTGTTGTCCAGTTTCTCCTGAGTATGCTGATACCCCATATGTGGGGGTAAACCACTGTTTGGGCGCATGCCGGGGCTCAGAATGGAAGTAGTGACGTTTTGGAATGCAGACTTTGATGGAATGGTCTGCGGGCATCATGTTACGTGTGCAGAGCCCCTGATATGCCTAAACAGTAGAAACCCCCCACAATTGACCCCATTTTGGAAACTAGACCCCCCAAGCAACTTATCTAGATGTGTGGTGAGCACGTTCAACCCCCAAGTGCTTCACAGAAGTTTACAACGCAGAGCCGTGAAAATAAAAAAATCATTTTTCTTTCCTCAAAAAAGATGTTTTAGCAAGCAATTTTTTATTTTCACAAGGGTAACAGGAGAAATTGGACCCCAATATTTGTTGCCCAGTTTGTTGTGAGTACGCTAATACCCCATATGTGGGGGTAGACCACTGTTTGGGCATATGCCGGGGCTCGGAAGGGAAGTAGTGGCATTTGAAATGCAGACTTTGATGGAATGGTCTGCGGGCGTCACGTTGCATTTGCAGAGCCCCTGATATGCCTAAACAGTAGAAACACCCCACAAGTGACCCCATTTTGGAAACTAGACCCCCCAAGGAACTTATCTAGATGTGTGATGAGCACGTTCAACCCCCAAGTGCTTCACAGAAGTTTACAACGCAGAGCCGTGAAAATAAAAAATCATTTTTCTTTCCTCAAAAAATATGTTTTAGCAAGCAATTTTTTATTTTCACAAGGGTAACAGGAGAAATTGGACCCCAATATTTGTTGCCCAGTTTGTTGTGAGTACGCTGATACCCCATATGTGGGGGTAGACCACTGTTTGGGCATATGCCGGGGCTCGGAAGGGAAGTAGTGGCATTTGAAATGCAGACTTTGATGGAATGGTCTGCGGGCGTCACGTTGCATTTGCAGAGCCCCTGATATGCCTAAACAGTAGAAACACCCCACAAGTGACCCCATTTTGGAAACTAGACCCCCCAAGGAACTTATCTAGTTGTGTGGTGAGCACTTTCAACCCCCAAGTGCTTCACAGAAGTTTATAACGCAGAGCCGTGAAAATAAAAAATAATTGTTCTTTCCTCAAAAATTATGTTTTAGCAAGTAATTTTTTATTTTTGCAAGGGTAACAGGAGAAATTGGACCCCAACAGTTGTTGCCCAGTTTGTCCTGAGTACGCTGGTACCCCAAATGTGGGGGTAAACCACTGTTTGGGCGCACGTTGGGGCTTGGAAGGGAGGGAGCACCATTTGACTTTTTGAACGCAAGATTGGCTGGAATCAATGGTGGCGCCATGTTGCGTTTGGAGACCCCTGATGTGCCTAAACAGTGGAAACCCCTCAATTCTAACTTCAACACTAACCCCAACACACCCCTAATCCTAATCCCAACTGTAGCCATAACCCTAATCACAACCCTATCCCCAACACACCCCTAACCACAACCCTAACCGCAACACACCCGTAACCCTAATTCCAACCCTAACCCTAATCCCAACCCTAACCACAACTGTAACCCCAACACACCCCTAACCCTATCCGTAACCCTAACCACAAGCTTAATCTTAACCCTATTTCCAACCCTAGCCCTATTTCCAACCCTAACTCTAATTCCAACCCTAACCCTAAGGCTATGTGCCCACGTTGCGGGTTCGTGTGAGATTTTTCCGCACGATTTTTGAAAAATCTGCAGGTAAAACGCACTGCGTTTTACCTGCAGATTTACAGCAGATTTCCAGTGTTTTTTTGTGCGGATTTCACCTGCGGATTCCTATTGAGGAACAGGTGTAAAACGCTGCGGAATCCGCACAAAGAATTGACATGCTGCGGAAAATACAACGCAGCGTTTCTGCACGGAATTTTCCGCACCATGGGCACAGTGGATTTGGTTTTCCATAGGTGTACATGGTACTGTAAACCTGATGGAAAACTGCTACGAATTCGCAGCGGCGAATTCGCAGCGGCTAATCCGCTGCGGATCCGCGGCCAATCCGCTGCGGATCCGCGGCCAATCCGCTGCGGATCCGCGGCCAACCCGCTGCGGATCCGCGGCCAATCCGCTGTGGATCCGCGGCAATCCGCTGCGGATCCGCAGCCAAATCCGCACTGTGTGCACATGCCATAACCCTAACCCTAACCCTACCCGTAACCCTAACCCTACCCCTAACCCTAACCCTACCCCTAGTTCTAACCCTAGTTCTAACCCTAACCCTAGTGGAAAACGAAAAAAAAAAAAAAATTTCTTTATTTTATTATTGTCCCTATGGGGGTGATAAAGGGGGGGGGGTTATTTATTATTTTTTTTATTTTGATCGCTGTGATAGAACCTACCACAGCGATCAAAATGTACCTGTAAGGAATCTGCATTTTGGAAGATGGCGGCGCCCAGCGAGAAGACGTACGGACACCGGGAGGATCGGTAAGTATGAAGGGGTGGTGGGGGGGTGGATCGGAGCACAGGGGGGGTAATCGGAGCACAGGGGGGGTGAATACAAACAAGGAGGGAGCGGACAGGAGGACGGGGGAGCCGGCAGGCGGATGGAGGGGACCGGACCCCATAACTGAGGACTGGGGGGGCGATCGGCGGGTGTGGGGGGGGTCACTTGAGTATTTCCAGCCATGGCCGATGATATTGCAGCATCGGCCATGGCTGGATTGTAATATTTCACCAGTTTTTTAGGTGAAATATTACAAATCGCTCTGATTGGCAGTTTCACTTTCAACAGCCAATCAGAGCGATCGTAGCCACGGGGGGGTGAAGCCACCCCCCCTGGGCTGAAGCACCACTCCCCCTGTCTCTGCAGATCGGGTAAAATCGGAGTTAACCCTTTCACCCGATCTGCAGGGACGCGATCATTCCATGACGCATACGCTGCGTCATAGGTCGGATTGGCACAGACTTTCATGATGCAGCGTATGCGTCAAAGGTCGGGAAGGGGTTAAAGAAGTCTGTCCGTGGAGGATATATTAAGAGATTCCTCCTCACAAGGGAGGCGTAACGGATATATAATTTACAAACTAGATTGCCTTTGGGACTTAACAAAAGGAACGAAATTATGTACCATTATTGTTAAAATGTTAATTTTAATTTATTTTTTTCTTTTTATTGTTATTATACGGTTTTTGTATGTTTGCAGGACCTTTGATAAGAGCATGTGATGTGAAGTTTTCACTGTGATTTGCTAAAAGCATTGTATATATACTTTCTCTGCATTTGTGCTTGCAGGACCTGCGATCAGATCATGTGATCTGAAGTCTTCACTGTGATTTGCTAAAGCATTGTATATATACTTCCTCTGAATGTGTGTGTGTGTAGATAGCCATGATGAAGATCTTTTAGATCGAAACGCGTAGCTATTAGCAGGTTTTTGTCGCTGTTCACATTCCCTTCTGTGCAGGGATGATCTTTAAGGATATGGATCAATAAAGGATTTTTAATCGGAAAGGAGCTGGAACAATCTTCACATTTCTTATGTTTGTGGACTTTTAGTTTTGCAAAAAGAAAAAGCACAAGGTAAAACTACAAAATTTGCCTATTTACAAAATTGTGCACTGGAGTCAAAGGGGTTTTTCAACTTCGTAAATGGTAAGGCTGGGTTCACATTGCGTTAATGCAGTCCTTTAGATGGATTGTGTTACACCGCGGCATAAAAGGATAATTTTTTAATACTTTGTTGCATATATTTGTGGGTCAATGCTGAATTTCATTGAGAAGTCAGGTACGCCATTTAAAATGAATCTTTTACTGATAGTGCATGTCCTTATGCGTTTTCAGCGTTACTCATAGGCTTATGACATCTATGATTTAAGAGCGGTAACGCACAAAACACGTAAGGTGGACATGCATTGTTTTTAAAGTGGATCAATAAGGCCAGGTTCACATTGCGTTAACAGCAGCCCGTTCAACACATGCGTTAATGGGCTGCTGTTAACGCAAATGCCGGTATGTCAGCGCACTAGCGCAGATAGAGCTAGCAGATGCTCTATCTGCGCTAGCAGTGACGGACCCGGAAACACTGCAGCCCGCGTCCCAGGGTCCGTCACTCAATGACGGCACATCGCTAGCGCACGCCCATTGTAGGCGTGCGCTAGCGATGCGTCCGACATAGGAATTAATGGCATCGTTAACGGACTGTTACACCGCGTTATGCCGCGGTGTAACGTAGTCTATCTAACGGACGCCTGCAACGCAGTGTGAACCTGGCCTAAAAGATTTAATTTTAATGTAGTGAATTCTCAAAGACATTAAGCATTTACTTATAAATAAATAATACTTTGAGTCCAGCAAGTGATCCTGGGCTCATTTACACTCTAAGTGTTCACAACGGTACACCTCCCCTTGAGAAAGCTGTGGCGAAATGCACGTCTGTGATACGTGGGGCATTCCAATTCACTCTGACATGGGTAAGTGGTAGATCGTTTTCTCCTATGCCTGATTGGGGGACACAGGACCATGGGTGTTATGCTGCTAGCCACTAGGAGGACACTAAGTAAACACAAAGAGTTAACTCCTCCTCTGCAGTATACATCCCTTGACTGGCCAGTAACGACTCATTTCTTGCTTAGTGTCTGTAGGAGGCACTTGGTTCTGTCTCAGACCCCAACGTTTTTTATTTTATTTTTTAATTTTCTGTAAATTTTTATTTTTTAATTAACAGAGTGAAGGGGGTGACGGATCTTTTTAGGGTCCGCTTTCCCCCGAACCATCAACAGGCGAACACGGTGAGTATATCTCCCCGTACCTCTCCTGCGACGTTTGGGGCACGCCTAATCTACGCTAGGGCGACGGTTCCTATATGGTCCCGATCTCCCCCCTGTAAGATGGCGAGCACTTAGAGTACACTCTCATGTGCATCTCCCGGGCTCCACCGCACTCAAGCCCCCACCTTGGCGTCTCGTAGTCCCCACAGTAGCCGTAAGCCCCCTGTGGCAGGCACATCCATAAGTCCCCTGCGGCAGTCACAGCTGTAAGTCCCCTAAGAAGGCAAGCACACTTCAGGATGCTCTCTGTCCCTTGACACAGGGAGGATCGATTGAGCTGGAGGTAGTTCCTCCTCGGTGAGTACTATTCTTCCTCACACTGCCGGCGTGGGAAGATGCGGTCCGGGTCCCTGGGGAGAGGTACCGCTGGCTAGATGCCAGCAGCGATCGTTAGGCACGGCGTCACGGCCGCCGGCGCGCTCCACCGGCCGGCTCCACTAATTTAGTTCCCGACTTCTCCAGCCGGACTAGCCCACAGTTCAAAAATCCTGCCCACCGCTGTAGCCCCGCCTACTGCTTAGGCGCTTCTCCCTCTGAACGAGAAGAGCCATGCAAGTCTCGGGCGCCATCTTGGGACTCCACGGCTGCATGTAGATACAGCCGAAAACGCTACCTCCCTCTCTTCCTCCCTGGGGACACCAGCTCAGGACCGTGGGTAAGCTGCTCCACTGCATAGGGAAAAGCTTAACCCCTTCTCTGCACCCATAGCTCTGCTATTGCAGTTTATCGGAGAATAGACATTCACTATGTCTCAATCTAAGGAGGCAAAACGGGGCAATAAAAAGCACACTGTGTTTTTTACTTCTTGTGCCACTTGCAATTCTGCGTTGCCACATGCCCACAATACCCCCTTGTGCCAGAACTGTGACCCGGTCTGTGCGCAGCTGCCTTCTGCCGCCACCCCCAATGTCTCCACCGCCGCCGCCGAGCCTAACCCTCCTGAGTGGGCCGTGTCCTTGTCACGCTCTATGGATTCCTTGGTCAAGGCATTGGACTCTTTCCGAGGGTCCTACTTAAGCCAGAACTCACCTACATCGGCTGCAACGGAATCTGGTGCCAGTGCAGGGCCGTCCGACCACAGGGGGTGTACCGTACTACGGGAATCTCGGGGTGTCCGAAAAAGGACCCTTCCCTCATCTCCCGTCCAGGCTCGAGCTTCAGTATCTGTCAGCTCATCTTCTCGCTCCCCCTGCCCTGAGGGTCGCAGCGTACATGACTCAGAATATGAGTTGGAGGAATCTTTAACCCAAGACTCCTCTATCGGTCAGGAGACTCTTGACTCCATTATTGAGGCAGTCAACAAAACACTAATGGTGGACGAGGAATCGGTATCCACTCAGGAACACGTCGTGTCTTTTAAAAAGACTAAACGCGTTCAAAGGACATTTGCTAATCACCCTGAGTTTCAGGACATTGTCCAAAAGCACAGGGAATACCCGGAGAAGCGATTTACGGCTCAAAAAGCCACGGAAGCTAAATATCCTTTCTCCAAGGATCTGATGAAGGAGTTGCTTCTCTCTCCCTCTGTGGATCCTGCCGTGTCACGACTCGCTTCCAAAACGGTCTTATCTCTCCGACGGTTCATCAGTCAAAAATCCTTCTGACCGTCAAATTGACTACCTGGCTCGTTCAGTCTTTGAGGCCTCAGGAGCAGCTCTCCTTCCATCTTTTGCCGCTACCTGGGTGGCTAAGGCAATGGTTGCCTGGGCAGAGGTGTTAACCTTTACCGTCCACGGCAGTAATCTTCCCCCAGAGGTGGCTAGACTAGCTAATCATATAGCTCAGGCCGGAGATTTCGTAGTTAACGCTTCCATAGATGCGGCTAATTGCGCAGCGCAAGCTGCTGCAAACGCAATCTCTATCAGGAGGGCCTTATGGCTCCGTGTGGCGAGCAGATTCTGCTTCTAAAAAGTCGCTGACTTCTTTACCTCACCAAGCGGGTCGTTTATTTGGGGAGAAACTAGACCAAATCATTTCCGACGCTACCGGAGGGAAGAGTAAATTTCTTCCCCAGCAAAAACCTGCCCGGCCTTTTTGTAATCAACAGCAATTTCGATTCCGGTCCTTTCGGAACAACTCAAGTTGGTCCTCCTCTTCCCCTGGTTTGGGACGGCGGGAAAACAGAAATCCTCAGGTCTCATATAGACCAAACCGTTCCTGGAAACCCAGACCGAGACCCTCGGGCCCTTAGCCATCCGCATCCCTTAAACCTTCTACACAATGACTCGTCGTCGTGTCCGGCGGACACCGACAAAGTAGGCGGACGCCTTCTTTCGTTCCGTCAAAATTGGCTCTCGGTCGTTCACGACGAGTGGGTCAGAGAGCTCGTGTCTTCCGGATACAAAATCGAGTTTTCTTCCATCCCCCCTCCGCGCTTCTTCCAGTCTTCTCCCCCCAAAGCATGGGTGTCTCATCTTCTTCCAGCCATACAGGCCCTTCAAAGGGACGGTGTCATCATTCCGGTCCCTCGAGACCAAAGGTTCAAGGGGTTTTACTCCAACCTTTTCGTGGTCCCAAAGAAGGACGGGACCTTACGGTCCATACTGGACCTCAAACTGCTAAACAAGTTTGTACGGGTCCGACAGTTCAGGATGGACTCGCTCCGTTCTGTTGTCGAGTCCCTAGAAAAAGGAGAGGTCCTCGCATCCATAGACATCAAAGATGCTTATCTACATATTCCAATTTTCCCCTCTCATCAGCAGTTCCTGCACTTCGCAGTCCAAGAAGAACACTTCCAGTTTGTGGCCTTGCCCTTCGGTCTCGCCACTGCCCCCAGAGTCTTCACGAAGGTCATGGCGGCTGTCATGCCATTCTTCACGCTCGGGGAGTGGTAGTCCTTCCGTATCTGGACGACCTTTTAATCAAGGGTCCGTCCCATTCTGCCTGCGAAGAGTCTGTAAGTATCACCGTGGATTCTCTTTCTCGCCTGGGTTGGAAAATCAACTTCGAGAAATCATCTCCAGTGCCGGCTCAGCAAATCTTCTTCCTGGGCATGATTTTGGACTCTTCCCGCGGGTTAGTCATTCTCCCGCCAGAGAAGGTCTTGCCCTTACAACAGGGAACGCGCAAGCTCTCCCGTCCAGTCCCTCACTCCATTCACTTTGCTGTGCGCATACTCGGAAAAATGGTTGCGCAGTTCCATCTCCGTCCCCTGCAACAGGCACTGCTGTCAGCCTGGGACAGGAGTCCCTTTTCCCTCGACTGTCATTTTCGCCTCTCCCCACAGGTCAGGCAGACCCCTCAGATGGTGGACGCTACAGTCCTCCCTGAACCAAGGGAAGTCCTTTCTCCCAGTGCGCTGGTTAGTGGTGACTACCGATGCCAGCCTTTTTGGGCTGGGGCGCAGTTTTCAATCACCACACGGCACAAGGTCGTTGGTTCACAAGGGAGTCGCTTCTTCCAATCATTATCTTGCAGATTCGAGCGACCACGCTTGCCTTATGCAACTTTCACCATCTTCTCGCAGGCCATCCCATCAGAATCCAATCCGACAACGCCACAGCAGTGGCGTATATCAACTGACAAGGGGGAACCCGCAGCAGGGCAGCCATGCTCGAAGTCTCCCACATCCTGCGCTGGGCCGAGACCAATCACTCGCTCATCTCGATGATCCACATACCGGGTGTGGAAAATTGGGAAGCAGACTTCCTCAGTCGCCAAGGTCTTGTCTCGGGCGAGTGGTCCCTCCATCCGGATGTCTTCCAGCAGATTTGTCTTCGCGGATGTGGATCTCATGGCTTAGAGGCTCAACAACCAGGTTCCCCAGTTCATTGCTCGATCCCGCGATCCTTGCGCCATCGGGGCAGATGCTCTGGTCCTGTCCTGGCATCGGTTCCAGCTGCCATACATATTTCCACCTCTTCTTCTGCTCCCGAGAGTCATCAAGAAGATCAGGGCAGAGGCGAGACCGGTGATCCTCGTCGTGCCGGACTGGCCGCGCCGAGCATGGTATGCGGAACTCGTCCAAATGGTCGCCGACGTCCCCTGGCGGCTTCCAGATCGCACGGATCTTCTCTCACAGGGCCCGATTTGCCACCAGAACTCTGGGGCCCTGTCTTTGACGGCGTGGCCGTTGAATCCTGGATTTTAGCCCAAGCTGGATTCTCTCCAAGGGTTTCTTCTACCATGATTCGCGCTAGGAAACCCATATCCATGCGCATTTATCATCGCACCTGGCGCATTTTCTTCTCATGGTGCAATGCCCATGGACGTTCTCCTCTGGTGTTTTCCATTCCGTCCATTCTGGAGTTTCTCCAATCGGGTTTAGACTCAGGCCTTGCCCTTAGCTCGCTCAAGGGACAAGTGTCTGCATTATCTATCCTATTCCAACGGAAGATTGCTTCCAGACTGCCGGTTAAGACGTTCATCCAAGGAGTCTCCCGGGTGGTCCCTCCCTATAGAATGCCCCTGACTTCATGGGATCTTAACTTGGTTCTCGGAGTTCTTCAGGAGGCCCCTTTCGAACCATTGCAGGACATCTCTCTCACCCTCCTTTAAAGGTGGTCTTTCTCGTGGCGATTACGTAGATCAGGAGAGCTTCTGAGTTGGCGGCCCTTTCTTGCCGCCGCCCTTTCCTGATTTTTCACCCAGACAAGGTAGTCTTGAGAACCTCTCCCTCCTTCCTACCTAAAGTTGTCTCCTCCTTTCATCTAAACGAGGACATTGTCTTGCCGTCATTCTGTCCGGCACCAACCCTGTTATGGACCTGGTGGTTAGGAGCACCTGGAATGACCTGATGAGTAAACTCAAAAAAACCGGAACTAGCTCTGGGAAGTGGGAACTCTGCTGACCGCAAACTCTACTCCTATCGCACACACTAGAAATAGCCGTGGAGCGTACCTAACTCTCCCTAGACGCCTCTTCACAGCCTAAGAGCTAACTACCCCTAAAGATAGAAATAGAAGCCTAACCTTGCCTCAGAGAAATTCCCCAAAGGTAAAGGCAGCCCCCCACATATATTGACTGTGAGTTAAGAGGAAAGTCACAAACACAGGAATGAAACAGGTTTTAGCATAGGAGGCCAGACTTACTAAATAGTCAGAGGATAGAAAAGAATACTATGCGGTCAGCATAAAAAAACTACAAAACCACGCAGAGTATGCAAAAAGACCCCCGCACTGACTCACGATGTGGAGGTGCAACACTGCACCCCAGAGCTTCCAGCTAGCAAGGAAACATCATGATAGCGAGCTGGACTAGAACTTAGCAGTGCTAAGAAATATATTCAGGCAGCAGTAACATCAAATGAACTAGCAGGGACTTAGCTTCTGCTGGAGTAGACAGGTCCTCAGAGAAGTCCAAGAGAGATCTGAACCAATTCTGATACATTGACAGCTGGCATCAGGTAACGATCTGAGTGGAGTTAAATAGGGAATCCAGCATAGCAACATAATGAGAGCAGCTGAAAAAGTCAACCTAGTGACCATCAGTTCCGCTCGAAGCCACCAGAGGGAGCCCAAGAGCAGAACTAACCAAAGTACCATTCATGACCACAGGAGGGAGTCCGAGAACGGAATTCAAACAGTACCCCCCCCTTGAGGAGGGGTCACCGAACCCTCACCAGGGCCCCCAGGCCGATCAGGACGAGCCAAATGAAAGGCACGAACTAAATCGGCAGCATGGACATCGGAGGCAACAACCCAGGAATTATCCTCCTGACCATAGCCCTTCCACTTAACCAGGTACTGAAGCTTCCGTTTCGAAATACGAGAATCCAAAATCTTTTCCACTACATACTCCAACTCCCCCTCAACCAACACCGGAGCAGGAGGATCAACGGAGGGAACCATAGGCGCCACGTACCTCCGCAACAACGACCTATGGAACACATTATGGATGGCAAAAGAAGCCGGAAGGACCAAACGAAATGAGAATTTCAGAAATCTTATAAGGACCAATGAAACGAGGCTTAAACTTAGGAGAAGAAACCTTCATAGGAACATAACGAGAAGACAACCAAACCAAATCCCCAACACGCAGTCAGGGACCAACACAACGACGGCGGTTAGCGAAACGTTGAGCCTTCTCCTGGGACAACGTCAAATTGTCCACTACGTGAGTCCAAATTTGCTGCAACCTGTCCACCACAGAATCCACACCAGGACAGTCAGAAGGCTCAACCTGCCCCGAAGAAAAACGAGGATGAAAACCAGAATTGCAAAAAAAAGGCGAAACCAAAGTAGCCGAACTAGCCCGATTATTAAGGGCGAACTCAGCCAATGGCAAGAAAGTCACCCAATCATCCTGATCAGCAGAAACAAAGCATCTCAGATAGGTTTCCAAAGTCTGGTTGGTTCGTTCGGTTTGGCCATTTGTTTGAGGATGGAAAGCTGAAGAAAAAGACAAATCAATGCCCATCTTAGCACAAAAGGACCGCCAAAACCTAGAGACAAACTGGGAACCTCTGTCCGACACAATGTTCTCCGGAATGCCATGCAAACGAACCACATGTTGAAAAAATAATGGCACCAAATCAGAGGAAGAATGTAATTTAGGCAAGGGTACCAAATGGACCATCTTAGAAAAGCGATCACAAACCACCCAGATGACAGACATCCTTTGAGAGATAGGAAGATCTGAAATGAAATCCATTGAAACATGCGTCCAAGGCCATTTCGGGACTGGCAAGGGCAAAAGCAACAACTGCACAAAAGTACGCACATCCCGTGACAAGGAAGGCCACCAAAAGGACCTAGCCACCAAATCTCTGGTACCAAAAATCCCAGGATGACCAGCCAACACTGAGCAATGAACCTCAGAAATAACTCTGCTAGTCCATCTATCAGGGACGAACAATTTCTCCGCTGGACAACGGTCAGGTCTATCAGCCTGAAACTCCTGCAGCGCCCGCCGCAAATCAGGGGAGATGGCAGACAGAATTACCCCCTCTTTGAGAATACCAGCCGGCTCAGGGACTCCTGGAGAATCAGGCACAAAACTCCTAGAAAGGGCATCCGCCTTCACATTCTTAGAACCTGGAAGGTATGAGACCACAAAATCGAAACGGGAGAAAAACAGCGACCATCGAGCTTGTCTAGGATTCAACCGCTTGGCAGACTCGAGATAAGTCAGATTTTTGTGATCCGTCAAGACCACCACGCGGTGCTTGGCTCCCTCAAGCCAATGTCGCCACTCCTCGAATGCCCACTTCATAGCCAACAGCTCCCGATTGCCAACATCATAATTACGTTCAGCAGGCGAAAACTTTCTAGAAAAGAAGGCACATGGCTTCATCACAGAGCCATCAGAACTTCTTTGAGACAAAACAGCCCCTGCTCCAATCTCAGAAGCATCAACCTCGACCTGAAAAGGGAGCGAAACATCTGGCTGATGCAACACAGGGGCCGAAGAAAAACGACGTTTCAGCTCCTGAAAAGCCTCAACGGCCGCAGAGGACCAATTCACCACATCAGCACCTTTCTTTGTCAAATCAGTCAAAGGTTTAACCACACTAGAAAAATTAGCGATGAAGCGACGGTAAAAATTAGCAAAGCCCAGGAATTTCTGGAGGCTCTTCACAGATGTAGGTTGAGTCCAATCATAAATGGCCTGAACTTTAACAGGATCCATCTCGATAGTAGAAGGGGAAAAAATGAAGCCCAAAAAGGAAACCTTCTGAACTCCGAAGAGACATTTAGACCCCTTCACAAACAAAGAATTAGCACGAAGGACCTGGAATACCATTCTGACCTGTTTCACATGAGACTCCCAATCATCCGAAAAGACCAAAATATCATCCAAATATACAATCATGAATCTATCCAGATACTTTCGGAAGATGTCATGCATAAAGGACTGAAACACAGATGGAGCATTTGAAAGCCCGAATGGCATTACCAGGTACTCAAAATGGCCCTCGGGCGTATTAAATGCTGTTTTCCATTCATCGCCCTGTTTAATACGCACAACGTTATACGCCCCTCGAAGATCTATCTTGGTGAACCAACTAGCCCCCTTAATCCGAGCAAACAAATCAGACAGCAGAGGCAAAGGGTACTGAAATTTGACCGTGATTTTATTGAGAAGGCGGTAATCTATACAGGGTCTCAGAGAACCATCCTTCTTGGCCACAAAAAAGAACCCTGCTCCCAACGGTGATGAAGACGGGCGAATATGCTCTTTCTCCAAGGACTCCTTCACATAAGTCCGCATAGTGGCGTGCTCTGTCACGGATAAATTGAAAAGTCGGCCCTTAGGAAACTTACTACCAGGAATCAAATTAATAGCACAATCACAATCCCTATGAGGGGGTAGGACACTGGATTTGGGCTCATCAAATACATCCTGGTAATCCGACAGAATCTCAGGGACTTCAGAAGGAGTGGAAGCAGAAATTGACACCAATGGAACATCGCCATGTACCCCTTGACAACCCCAACTAGACACAGACATTGATTTCCAATCCAATACTGGATTATGAACCTGTAGCCATGGCAAACCCAACACGACCACATCATGCAAATTATGCAATACCAAAAAGCGAACATCTTCCCGATGTGCAGGAGCCATGCACATGGTCAACTGAGTCCAGTACTGAGGTTTATTCTTGGCCAACGGCGTGGCATCAATTCCCCTTAATGGAATAGGATACTGCAAAGGTTCCAAGAAAAAACCACAGCGCCTGGCAAACTCCAAGTCCATCAAATTCAGGGCAGCACCTGAATCCACAAATGCCATAACCGAGTAGGATGACAAAGAGCAAATCAGAGTAACAGACAAAAGAAATTTAGGCTGTACAGTACCAATGGTGACAGACCTAGCGAACCGCTTAGTGCGCTTAGGACAATCAGAGATAGCATGAGTGGGGTCACCACAGTAAAAACACAGCCTATTCTGACGCCTGTGTTCTTGCCGTTCCGTTATGGTCAAAGTTCTATCACATTGCATAAGCTCAGGCCTCTGCTCAGAGGACACCGCCAAACTGTGCACAATTTTGCGCTCGCGCAAACGCCGATCAATTTGGATGGCCAAGGACATTGACTCATTCAGTCCAGCAGGCGTGGGGAATCCCACCATAACATCCTTAAGGGCTTCAGAAAGACCCTTTCTAAAAATTGCTGCCAGGGCACACTCATTCCATTGAGTAAGCACAGACCACTTTCTAAACTTCTGACAATATATCTCCGCTTCATCCTGACCCTGACACAAAGCTAGCAAAATTTTCTCTGCCTGATCCACTGAATTCGGTTCGTCATAAAGCAATCCAAGCCCCAGAAAAAACGCATCTACATTAAGCAATGCAGGATCTCCTGGCGCAAGGGAGAATGCCCAGTCTTGAGGGTCACCACGCAACAAAGAAATAATAATTTTTACTTGCTGAATGGGGTCACCAGAGGAGCGGGGTTTCAAAGCAAGAAACAGTTTACAATTATTTTTGAAATTCAGAAACTTAGATCTATCCCCAGAAAACAAATCAGGAATTGGAATTCTAGACTCTAACATCGGATTCTGAACTACATAATCTTGAATGCTCTGTACCCTTGCAGCGAGATGATCCACACAAGAGGACAGACCTTGAATATCCATATCTACACCTGTGTCCTGAACCACCCAGGGGTTAAGGGGAAAAGAGAGACAAAACACACTGCAAAGAAAAAAAAATGTGTTCAGAACTTCTCTTATCCCTCTTTTGAGATGCATTAACACTTTACTGGCCAGCTGTACTGTTATGGACCTGGTGGTTAGGAGCACCAGGAATGACCTGAGGAGTAAACTCAAAAAAAATGGAACTAGCTCTGGGAAGTGGGAACTCTGCTGACCACAAACTCTACTCCTATCGCACACACTAGAAATAGCCGTGGAGCGTACCTAACTCTCCCTAGACGCCTCTTCACAGCCTAAGAGCTAACTACCCCTAAAGATAGAAATAGAAGCCTAACCTTGCCTCAGAGAAATTCCCCAAAGGTAAAGGCAGCCCCCCACATATATTGACTGTGAGTTAAGAGGAAAGTCACAAACACAGGAATGAAACAGGTTTTAGCATAGGAGGCCAGACTTACTAAATAGTCAGAGGATAGAAAAGAATACTATGCGGTCAGCATAAAAAAACTACAAAACCACGCAGAGTATGCAAAAAGACCCCCGCACCGACTCACGATGTGGAGGTGCAACACTGCACCCCAGAGCTTCCAGCTAGCAAGGAAACATCATGATAGCGAGCTGGACTAGAACTTAGCAGTGCTAAGAAATATATTCAGGCAGCAGTAACATCAAATGAACTAGCAGGGACTTAGCTTCTGCTGGAGTAGACAGGTCCTCAGAGAAGTCCAAAAGAGATCTGAACCAATTCTGATACATTGACAGCTGGCATCAGGTAACGATCTGAGTGGAGTTAAATAGGGAAGCCAGCATAGCAACATAACGAGAGCAGCTGATAAAGTCAACCTAGTGACCAGCAGTTCCGCTCGAAGCCACCAGAGGGAGCCCAAGAGCAGAACTAACCAAAGTACCATTCATGACCACAGGAGGGAGTCCGAGAACGGAATTCACAACACAACCCATCGTATCGAGAAAGCTCTCCATACTCTGGATGTGGTTAGAGCTCTTCGGCAGTACATATCTCGCACGGCTCCCTTCCGTAAGTCGGATGTCCTGTTTGTGCTTCCGGAAGGACATAGGAAAGGCCTACCCGCCTCAAGGGCCACTCCAGCCAAGTGGATTCACTCCACTATTCAGGAATCCTACCCCGTCAAGGACACCTCTGTCCCAGCAGGGATTAAGGTGCATTCGACTCGGTCGGTGCTTCTTGGCCCATTCGGCACCAGGCTTCAGCAAAACATCTTTGTAAAGCTGCGACTTGGTCCAGTCTGCATACTTTTACGAAGCACTATCACGTTCATACTCAGGCTTCGGCAGACGCTGCCCTTGGCAGGGTCATTCTGCAGACAGCGGTACCTCAGTAAGCCAGTGGTACATGGGGTTGTAGCAGTGCAATTGCTCCCCACCCAGGGACTGCTTTAGGACGTCCCATGGTCCTGTGTCCCCCAATGAGGTGTAGGAGAAAAGGAGATTTTTGTGTACTCACCGTAAAATCTTTCTCTCCGAGCCAATCATTGGGGGACACAGCACCCACCCTGTTAGCCTATTGGCTGTTTGTTGTTGTATTTTGTTCCTCAGTTTTGGACATAGTTTACTTGTCTTGGTTTTACTCCTACTGCTTTACTACCGAACTGAGTAGTTACTGGCCAGTCAAGGGGTGTATACTGCAGAGGAGGAGTTAACTCTCTGTGTTTACTTAGTGTCCTCCTAGCGGCAAGCAGCATAACACCCATGGTCCTGTGTCCCCCAATGATTGGCTCGGAGAAAAAGATTTTACGGTGAGTACACAAAAATCTCCTTTTTATATGGTATGTTAGAGATTTACTCAGGAAAAATATGTGGTTACAGATGCTCGCATGATTTGATCAGGCTATCTTTGTGAATATGTGATTTATTGTTGCCACTTTACCTTCATGCATAATCACTTTCTCCACTTATATCTATCCAGTTATATTTAAAAAGTGGACACCTTGTACAATTGATCCACACTGGGTGTCTCCTTACCCTGTCTATAATTACGGTCTGCCCCTATTTTATGATTTATAACTAAAAATTGTTGCTTTTTTCTTATCTCATGGTTTATGGCTAGTGTTCAGCATTCTGATACCGCAAGTATCGGGTATCGGCCGATATTTGCGGTATCGGAATTCCGATACCGAGATCCGATACTTTTGTGGTATCGGGTATCGGTATCGAAACAACATTAATGTGTAAAATACAACATTAATGTGTAAAATAAAGAATTAAAATAAAAAATATTGCTATACTCACCTCTCCGACGCAGCCTGGACCTCACCGAGGGAACCGGCAGCGTTCTTTGCTTAAAATGCGCGCTTTTCCTTCCTTCCGTGATGTCACGGCTTCTGATTGGTCGCGTGCCGCCCATGTGGCCGCGACGCGACCAATCACAGCAAGCCGTGACGTAATTTTCAGGTCCTTCTAGGCATTCAGTATTTTAAAATTACGTTCCGGCTTTGTGATTGGTCGCGTCGCGGTCACATGGGCGACGCGACCAATCACAAGCCGTGACGTCACGGGAGGCAGGAAACGCGCACATTTTTAAAATTACGTCGCGGCTTGTGATTGGTTGCGTGCCGCCCATGTGACCGCGACGCGACCAATCACAGCAAGCCGTGACGTAATTTCAGGTCCTGAATGCAGAAATAGGCATCAGGACCTGAAATTACGTCACGGCTTGCTGTGATTGGTCGCGTCGCGGTCACATGGGCGGCACGCAACCAATCACAAGCCGTGACGTAATTTTAAAAATGCGCGCGTCTCCTGCCTCCCGTGACGTCACGGCTTGTGATTGGTCGCGTCGCCCATGTGACCGCGACGCGACCAATCACAAAGCCGGAACGTAATTTTAAAATACTGAATGCCTAGAAGGACCTGAAAATTACGTCACGGCTTGCTGTGATTGGTCGCGTCGCGGCCACATGGGCGGCACGCGACCAATCAGAAGCCGTGACGTCACGGAAGGAAGGAAAAGCGCGCATTTTAAGCAAAGAACGCTGCCGGTTCCCTCGGTAAGGTCCAGGCTGCGTCGGAGAGGTGAGTATAGCAATATTTTTTATTTTAATTCTTTATTTTACACATTAATATGGTTCCCAGGGCCTGAAGGAGAGTTTCCTCTCCTTCAGACCCTGGGAACCATCAGGAATACAGTCCGATACATGAGTCCCATTGACTTGTATTGGTATCGGGTATCGGTATCGGATTAGATCCCATACTTTGCCGGTATCGGCCGATACTTTCCGATACCGATACTTTTAAGTATCGGACGGTATCGCTCAACGCTATTTATGGCTACTCCGCTTTCTCTACTTGTTCGGTGCTATTTGGAGTACTCCACACATATATTTATTTTCTACTATCGGGGAACCACAGTACATCTGCTTTAGTTCCTGACCCTAATAAACCAATGATGTGGTGTTTGAATATTGGATTTACATTGCATTACATGCACATACAGTATACACAGATTTATAAAAATAATCTTTATGGGAGTGCTTCTCTAGTTAATGTAATAGAGTTTCTTTCATATTAATAGACTTCACGCAAGAACTTTTGAGCGCTAAGGTCCAGGTGAGACCCTAGTTGCTTGTTAAAACAAAGGAGCAGAAGTGCCATAGTTTTCCATTTCCCATAACAAACAGATGTGATCACAGCAATGAATGCAGAAAGTACAACCCCAAGTTGAGACATGTAAAATATAAAGAAACAAGAATGCAATGATGTGAAAATCTTAGAGCCATATTTTACTCACAACATAATATACACAGATCTGAAGTTGTAAGTAGGCATTTTTTTATCTAATTTGAAAAAGGTTTAGTTACTTAAACCAAGTTTAGGTTTAGTTTAGTTACCTAGGTTAAGTTCACATGTCCAGTAATCACTTTGACTGGATCGAACATCGATCTGTTAAAAAGTTGTGTAGACACAACTTTTTTGTCTACCTGAAAAAAACTGATTTCAACTGGAGCCTTTTTTTATAACACTGAAGTCTATGGAAAATGAATGCGGTAATTGGCCATCCTTTTTTCTCCCATTAGAAAGGAATCCATTTTTTTGCTTACTGGAGGTGGAAAAATAAATGTTTAACGTATACTACTGGATATGTGAACTGTCAAGTAATCCTCTATTTGAAACTGACCCAGTAAGTTAAAAATGGATCTGTTTCAAATGGGAGAAAAGCGGATGGCTAATTAACGGATCTGTTTTCCATAGACTTCAATGTTAAAAGAAACTGATCCAGTTGAAAGAGAGGATGCCACACATTGGTAGACACGGTCCTGTTCCAACGTGAGATTTATTGCTGCCAATTTCTAAATAAAACTGTTCACATGCCCAGTATTCACCAGAAAAGATCCAGCAGTAATCAATTTTCTGCTTGAAAAAAATGTATTTTCACAACAGTCTGTAAATGTCTGGTAAGTGATGAGACCAATTGCTGGAGTTTTGGTAGAGGAATATTGGTCCATTCTTGTCTGATGTAGGATTATAGCTGCTCAAGAGTTCTGGGTTGTCTGCCAGATTTTACATTTGATAATGCACAAAATGTTTTGTACAGTTCATCACACAAACTCTTCTTCTGAGCAGCCATGCTGTTGTGGTGGATGCAGTATTTGCAGTTGAAGTATGAAAGCCTTCCCTGAAATAAACATTGTCTAGATGGGAGCATATGTGGTTCCAAAACCTCTATATAATGCTCAGCATTGATAATGCCTTTCAAGATGTGTAGGCTGCCCATGCCATAGGCCCTAATGCACCCCAAATACCAGCAGGCTTTCGAACTATGCACTGATAACGCTGGATGGTCCCTCTTCTCGAGTCCATAGATCAAGGCATCTGTGGTTTCCATAAACAATGTCAACTTTCGTTTAATCTGGCCAAAGAACAGTTTTCCATTTTGCTGTGGCCCAGAGAAGACAGCAGAATTTCTAGATTGTTAATCTATAGTTTGCATGATAGAGCTGTCACTTGCATTTGTGGATTGTACAGCAAATTATGTTCAGACGATGATTTCTGAATGTATTCCTGATCCCTTGATTTGGCTTTTATCCTAAGTAAAATTGCAAGACTCGTTAAAGGGTTGATTGTGACTTGTAGGATCGCTACCTCCAACAGGTGGCGCTATAGAGTTCAAGTCCTCTTTTTCTCTGCAGAGGCAATTTGCATATGATCCCATATCGTGATTTGCACGACTTGACCATGCCTGTCATGTTCCCAATGGCAGGGAATTAAACACATAACACGGGCAAAAACAGGACGAGCTCTAGGGTGATGGAACCTGAGCTGACCGCGATCCTGAACCTCAACACTCAACTAACAGCAGCCGGGGAACGTTCCTGGGGGGACTCTAGACGTCTCGCGCCAGCCGGAGATCTAGCTACCCCTATCAGAAGAATCACAGACCTATCTTGCCTCCAGAGAAATATTTCCACAGAAATAGCAGCCCCCCACATATAATGACGGTGAAATGAGAGGAAGGCACAAACGTAGTTATGAAAACAGATTCAGCAAAATGAGGCCCGCTTAAGCTAGATAGCAGAGGATACAAAAGGTGAACTGCGCGGTCAGCTTAAAACCCTTCAAAATACCATCCTGAAATTACTTGAACTCATGTGCCAACTCATGGTACATGAGTGGTAATTTCAGCCCACTAGAGCAACCAGCAGCAGAGAATTACATATCTGCAAGCTGGACTAAAAACATGAAAGCAAACATGAAACAGGGAAATCCAGACTTAGCTTGTCTTGAAGGCCTAGGAGCAGGTAGCAAAGGTAACAGAGACACACTGATACATTGATAGCCGGCAAGGGAATGACAGGAAAGCCAGGTTAAAAAGGAAACACCCAGCCTCTGATGGACAGGTGGAAACCAGAGACCGCAACCCACCAAAGTCACCCAGTACCAGTTGTAACCACCAGAGGGAGCCCAAAAACAGAATCCACAACAGTACCCCCCCCCTTGAGGAGGGGTCACCGAACCCTCACGAGAACCCCCAGGGCGATCAGGATGAGCTCTATGGAAGGCGCGGACCAAATCAGTAGCATGAACATCAGAGGCGACCACCCAGGAATTATCCTCCTGACCATAACCCTTCCACTTAACCAAATACTGGAGTTTACGTCTGGAAACACGAGAATCCAAGATCTTCTCAACAACATACTCCAATTCTCCCTCCACCAGCACCGGAGCAGGAGGCTCAACCGAAGGAACAACGGGCACCTCATACCTCCGCAATAACGACCGATGGAACACATTATGAATAGCAAACGATGCTGGGAGATCCAAACGAAAAGATACAGGGTTAAGAATCTCCAAGATCTTATAAGGACCGATGAACCGAGGCTTGAACTTAGGAGAAGAGACCTTCATAGGGACAAAACGAGAAGACAACCACATCAAGTCCCCGACAAGAAGTCGGGGACCCACGCGGCGACGGCGATTAGCAAACTGCTGAGTCTTCTCCTGAGACAACTTCAAATTGTCCACCACCTGATTCCAAATCTGATGTAGCCTGTCCACCACCACGTCCACTCCAGGACAATCCGAAGGCTCCACCTGACCAGAGGAAAAACGAGGATGAAACCCCGAATTACAAAAGAAAGGAGAAACCAAAGTAGCAGAACTAGCCCGATTATTAAGGGCAAATTCGGCCAGTGGCAAAAAGGCAACCCAGTCATCTTGATCAGCAGAAACAAAACACCTTAAATAAGTTTCCAAGGTCTGATTAGTTCGCTCCGTCTGGCCATTCGTCTGAGGATGGAATGCAGACGAGAAAGACAAATCAATGCCCATCTTAGCACAAAACGTCCGCCAAAATCTAGACACAAACTGGGATCCCCTGTCAGAAACGATATTCTCCGGAATCCCATGCAAACGAACCACGTTCTGAAAAAATAAAGGGACCAACTCAGAGGAGGAAGGCAACTTAGGAAGGGTAACAAATGAACCATCTTAGAAAAGCGGTCACACACAACCCAGATAACGGACATTTTCTGTGAGACAGGGAGATCTGAAATAAAATCCATGGAAATGTGCGTCCAAGGCCTCTTCGGGATAGGCAAGGATAACAACAACCCACTGGCCCGAGAACAGCAAGGCTTAGCCCGAGCACACACTTCACAAGACTGCACAAAGGTGCGCACATCCCTTGACAAGGAAGGCCACCAAAAAGACCTGGCCACCAAGTCTCTAGTACCAAATATTCCAGGATGACCAGCCAACATAGAAGAATGGACCTCGGAGATGACTCTACTGGTCCAATCATCCGGAACAAACAGTCTTTCTGGTGGACAACGATCAGGTTTATCCGCCTGAAACTCCTGCAATGCACGTCGCAAGTCTGGGGAGATGGCGGACAATATTACCCCATCCCTAAGGATACCAGTAGGCCCAGAGTCTCCAGGAGAGTCAGGCACAAAACTCCTGGAGAGAGCATCTGCCTTCACATTCTTTGAACCTGGCAGGTATGAAACCACAAAATTGAAACGAGAAAAAAACAACGACCAACGAGCCTGTCTAGGATTCAGACGCCTGGCAGACTCAAGGTAAATCAGATTTTTGTGATCAGTCAAGACCACCACACGATGCCTAGCACCCTCAAGCCAATGACGCCACTCCTCAAATGCCCACTTCATGGCCAAAAGCTCCCGATTACCCACATCATAATTGCGCTCGGCGGGCGAGAATTTTCTAGAAAAGAACGCACATGGCTTCATCACCGAGCCATCGGAACTTCTCTGTGACAAAACCGCCCCCGCTCCAATCTCGGAAGCATCAACCTCAACCTGAAAAGGAAGTGAAACATCTGGTTGACATAACACAGGAGCAGAAGAAAACCGGCGCTTAAGTTCCTGAAAGGCCTCCACAGCCGTAGGAGACCAATTAGCAACATCAGCACCCTTTTTAGTCAAATCAGTCAAAGGTTTAACAACACTGGAAAAATTAGTAATGAACCGACGATAAAAATTAGCAAAACCCAAGAACTTCTGAAGACTCTTAACAGATGTAGGTTGTGTCCAGTCACAAATCGCCTGAACCTTGACGGGATCCATCTCAATAGTAGAAGGAGAAAAAATGTACCCCAAAAAAGAAATCTTCTGGACTCCGAAGAGACATTTTGAGCCCTTCAAAAACAGAGAATTGGCCCGCAGGACTTGAAACACCTTCCTGACCTGTAGAACATGAGACTCTCAGTCATCAGAAAACACCAAAATATCATCCAAATACACAATCATAAACTTATCCAGATATTCACGGAAAATATTGTGCATAAAGGACTGAAAGACTGAAGGAGCATTAGAAAGTCCAAAAGGCATTACCAAATACTCAAAATGGCCCTCAGGCGTATTAAATGCGGTTTTCCACTCATCACCCTGCTTTATCCGCACAAGATTATACGCACCGCGAAGATCTATCTTAGTGAACCACCTAGCCCCCTTAATGCGAGCAAACAAATCAGTCAATAATGGCAATGGATACTGATATTTGACTGTGATCTTATTCAGAAGGCGATAATCTATACAAGGCCTCAGGGAACCATCTTTTTTTGCCACGAAAAAAAAACCTGCTCCCAGAGGGGACGAAGATGGACGAATATGTCCCTTTTCCAAGGACTCCTTAATATAATTCCGCATAGCAGTATGCTCTGGCACTGACAGATTAAATAAACGACCCTTAGGGAACTTACTGCCAGGAATTAATTCTATAGCACAGTCACAATCCCTATGAGGAGGGAGCGAATTGAGCTTAGGCTCCTCAAAAACATCCCGATAGTCAGACAAAAACGCAGGGACCTCAGAAGGAGTAGATGAAGCGATTGAAATCAGAGGTGCATCATCATGAACCCCCTGACATCCCCAGCTTAACACAGACATTGTTTTCCAATCCAGGACTGGATTATGAGTTTGTAACCATGGCAGACCAAGCACTAGTACATCATGTAAATTATACAGTACAAGGAAGCGAATCACCTCCTGATGAACGGGAGTCATGCGCATGGTCACTTGTGTCCAGTACTGCGGTTTATTCATAGCCAATGGTGTAGAGTCAATTCCCTTCAAAGGAATAGGAACTTCCAGAGGCTCCAGACTAAAACCGCAGCGTTTGGCAAATGACCAATCCATAAGACTCAGGGCAGCGCCCGAATCCACATAGGCATCGACGGAAATGGATGACAGTGAACAAATCAGAGTTACAGACAAAATGAACTTAGACTGCAGAGTACTAATGGCAAAAGATTTATCAACCTTTTTTGTGCGTTTAGAGCATGCTGATATAACATGAGCTGAATCACCACAATAAAAACACAATCCATTTTTCCGCCTATAATTTTGCCGTTCACTTCTGGACTGAATTCTATCACATTGCATAGTCTCAGGTGCCTGTTCAGAAGACACCGCCAACTGGTGCACAGGTTTGCGCTCCCGTAAACGCCGATCAATCTGAATGGCCATAGCCATAGACTCATTCAGACCTGTAGGCGCAGGGAACCCCACCATAATATCCTTAATGGCCTCAGAAAGACCATCTCTGAAGTTTGCAGCCAGGGCGCACTCATTCCACTGAGTAAGCACCGACCATTTCCGAAATTTTTGACAATATACTTCCGCTTCATCATGCCCCTGAGAGAGGGCTAATAAAGCCTTTTCAGCCTGAATCTCCAGGTTAGGTTCCTCATAGAGCAATCCCAGTGCCAGAAAAAACGCATCCACACTGAGCAATGCAGGATCCCCTGGTGCCAATGCAAATGCCCAATTCTGAGGGTCGCCCCGCAGGAAAGATATTACAATCTTGACCTGCTGAACAGGGTCTCCAGAGGAGCGAGATTTCAAAGAAAGAAACAATTTGCAATTGTTCCTGAAATTCAGGAAGGTAGATCTATCTCCAGAAAAAAACTCTGGAATAGGAATTCTAGGTTCAGACATAGGAGTGTGAACAACAAAATCCTGTATGTTTTGAACTTTTGCAGCAAGATTATTCAGGCTGGAAGCCAAACTCTGGACATCCATGTTAAACAGCTAAGGTCAGGGCCATTCAAGGGTTAAGAGGAGGTAAGAAGCAGCTAGACAGCAATTAAGGGCTAGGCAGCAAAACTCTGAGGGAAAAAAAAAAAAAAAAATTTCCCTTCAACACTTCTTTTTCTCCTGCTTCAGCCCAAACAATTAACACTTTGTGGGCCGGCTATTCTGTCATGTTCCCAATGGCAGGGAATTAAACACATAACACGGGCAAAAACAGGACGAGCTCTAGGGTGATGGAACCTGAGCTGACCGCGATCCTGAACCTCAACACTCAACTAACAGCAGCCGGGGAACGTTCCTGGGGGGACTCTAGACGTCTCGCGCCAGCCGGAGATCTAGCTACCCCTATCAGAAGAATCACAGACCTATCTTGCCTCCAGAGAAATATTTCCACAGAAATAGCAGCCCCCCACATATAATGACGGTGAAATGAGAGGAAGGCACAAACGTAGTTATGAAAACAGATTCAGCAAAATGAGGCCCGCTTAAGCTAGATAGCAGAGGATACAAAAGGTGAACTGCGCGGTCAGCTTAAAACCCTTCAAAATACCATCCTGAAATTACTTGAACTCATGTGCCAACTCATGGTACATGAGTGGTAATTTCAGCCCACTAGAGCAACCAGCAGCAGAGAATTACATATCTGCAAGCTGGACTAAAAACATGAAAGCAAACATGAAACAGGGAAATCCAGACTTAGCTTGTCTTGAAGGCCTAGGAGCAGGTAGCAAAGGTAACAGAGACACACTGATACATTGATAGCCGGCAAGGGAATGACAGGAAAGCCAGGTTAAAAAGGAAACACCCAGCCTCTGATGGACAGGTGGAAACCAGAGACCGCAACCCACCAAAGTCACCCAGTACCAGTTGTAACCACCAGAGGGAGCCCAAAAACAGAATCCACAACACATGCCTATTTTTAATGCAGTGCAGCCTGAGGGCCCGTAGATCACGAGCTTCCAATATTGATCATCAGCCTTGTCCCTTGTGCACATGGATTTCTCCAGAATCTCTCAATCTTTTCATATTATGTACTGTAAGTGACGGAATAGTCAGTCTTGGCAATTTTATGTTGTGGAACATTTTTCTAAAATTGTTTCACAATTTTATTAGATGCAGTTCAGATTGGTAAATTAGTGACTAACTTTGCTCCTCAGAAATTCTGCCTAACATGCTCTTTTTATACATCGTCATGTAATAAACTTCAATATTTACTCTCCAAGCTGTTTTTTATTACTGCTACTTATTTTATTGCTGCCATTGATTTCTAAATACGTTAATTTTGTTCACTTTCTGATGTGTCCTATTTTCTGTTGTAAATAAAATGTCTATAAAAGATTTTCAATTTATTGCATTGTTTTCTTTCCATTTTACACAGCACCCTAACTTTGTTTCAGCAATGGGTTGCATACTGTAAAGATTAAGATGAATGATTAATTTTACTAATTATAAGGTTTCTAGTTTTCATTTTTTTCATGTTAAGTTACAATATCCAGACTTAGTACATTTATTCTTCATGCATTTTTATCTTCATCTCCAATTTTAGAAAAAGTCAAAAATTCTTCTAAGGTTACTTGTTTGAGAAACCTTTTAATAAAAAAATGTAGTTAAAAAAGTACAAAAATATATATATACCACTCATCCGTTGTCAAGAGCCTTCTCCTCCAGCTGTTGCTGTTTGGCCAGCCTGTCTCTCTATCAGAAGGATGTTATGAAAAGTGGGTTTCATAGAGGTTAGATGGAGCGTAAGTGCCTTGCTTGTTACTTTGATTAGTACAAGTGATGGCGACCCATGGATTCCAAATTTTATTCATTTTGTACTGTGAGCTCTTTGCCTACTTAAGCTTGGGCTGATTGACACTGAAGAGCTTTGGCTGGAACAAAGACATAAGTCATGTAGCAAAGGTTTTGACATGTGATCTTAAAGAGTTGATGTCACTAACAGCTGACCTATCATAAGACCAACGGAAAGATGCCAGAGAGAGTCTTATTTCTAAGTTTCTAGTAGGCAGCTCCCTGCTATTTTCTGCTTGGAAACAGACTAACTCACATAATGGATTGATTTTGTAATCTCTTATAATACCATAAGCTTCTGATCCTGAGACTTTGACCCCTAACAGGTATAATAACCCTTTTATTTAGTTGTATAGGGTCTTTTGCTATAGTGTAAAGATGGGACTTTTTTTTCACTTCTGTGTTCTAGTCCCTAGGGGTCCTTTAAAGAACACCTGCCATGAAAACAGAGATTTTGTACCTTGCATTTGAATGTTATCCCAAATACATTGTGCGTTAAGTATGCTTTATTACGTGTATAACACTTTTAAGGCAGGTGGTCATGATGAATGTTTACTAGGGGTTATACACTGTAATCCCCCACAAAGGGTTTTTTCACACACTGTGCCTCATCACCATTCTTGCTGTGATATTGACAAATTCTAGGCAATTTCAGCAATATTACTGCAATTTGGAAACCTCTTCATAACAAAAATGCTGGGGGAGCTTGAGCCAAAAAATGCCAGTAGAAATATAAATTCACGGTCACTTCCTGGGTAAGGCTATTTTCTCACCACCATCGCAGCTTCTATAGATACCTATCACAGAAACATAGCTTTTGTTTTGTCTTCTGATGGATCCCAAGGGGCCATTGATTTGTGGCCTATTCAGAATTACAAGTGACCCTTCAATGAAGGACAAAAATCTAAACTGACAGTAGCGCTATCAATCAATGAGATGGGTTCAGAGCTGGGCAGCCTAGCAATTGAAGGAAGCAAAGGTAGGTGCACTGGAATGTGGAGTATCGCCCACAGTGTACAGAGAATCATATTTGTATATTTCTTCAGTCGTTTTTCTAGACCATTAGGGTATGATTCGACTTGGGGAAAGCTGCCCCCCATAGCGATGTTCTTAGTTTGGCACATAATTTTTATCTGACAGATGCGCTTTAAATGCCAGGCATATAGCTGCCAACATATTATTGGAGAATACAAGTTGGATTTTTTTAGTGGGTCACTCAGAAGATGCCTAGATACATATAATATTTAGCTAATCTATAGGTATGTGACAATGCACTATTATTAAAGGATTCCCTTCAATTGAGTAAGAAATTACACCCATTTATTCTCCATATTTGTTGGACCCCTCTCATGGATCAAAAAATTGTTGTATCCTAGCAGTATGCCCCAATAGTGAGTTATGTGAATACACTTTTAAGTAAAATAAATATAAAAACAAACTTGGGTAGATATATAAAATACTTTATGGGGAGAACACTGAGAAAAATGACATTTCCCTTCACCATGACAGCACCGTACAGAGAGAGTGAGTATCTAAAGCCAGGAGAAGGAAACCTACCAAAGTAAAAGGGGTGGTATCTCTCCACTTCCCCAGTATCGTTTCCTCTTGCTAGAAGAGAATACCTATGGTCCAGGAGAAAGAAGATACCTTGGGAGATTTCTCCTGGTGATAGTGCAACTCTGGGTGTCCTGGTGGCTGGAGGGCTATCCAATTGTTGGAGGCCCTGATCTCCGGAGAACCTCTCCAACCAGGAGCACCTGTTCTGATGTCGGCAGGATGCTTCTGAGTTCGGAAGTCAGAGCCTAGAGGAGTGCAGCCTGCGTGAATTTAAAAAATGGCTCCTGATTGAGGGCGCATGTGCGGCCCTGGCTGCTTCCAGGTCAGAGGTGAGGCCAAGTGTGATGTCAGATGCCCAGCTGGGGCACAAATTCAGCGGCTACTTCTGGGTTGCGAAGATAGGACAGCTGAATAGAGCAGGACATTTAAAAAAAAAAAAAAAGGCAGCCATAGCTCCCCCCACACCTGCTCATGTAAAAAAGGGGTAGAGGTGTGGGTTTTCTTTGCAAGTGGACATTCAATGTGTGCTTTGTGAGTGTAACATGGAGAATCCTAGCTTGCCTGGTGAAGATGATCCGAAACCTGGGCCTGGCATGGTAATTCCGGGAATTAGGGGGAGGTGAGTGTTTTTCTTTTTCAACACATGCTGTTACCTGATTTTCAGGATAGACCCAAGAAAACAGTGACCAAGACAAAAAACAAGGAATGTGCCCTGTGCAGGGCAAAGATTGACAAAAGCGTATGCTAAAAAGCTTTGCCGTTCCTGTATAGAAAAAGTGATAATGGAGTAATCTCCTTCCCTATTTCAGGAAATTAAAGGGAACCTGTCACCCCCCCAGGGCCTATTAAGGTAAAAGAGCCACCTTCTGCAGCACTAAGGCTGCATTCTGTGAAGGTGGCTCTTATGTTTTTGCTCCCTAATAACTCTGAAATATTTACTTTTATAAATTGCGCGCCATACCTGTATTGAGTCAGGGGGGTACGTTTTTTCCCCCTGACTCAACTGCCTCCCAGCCGTCAATCATCCCCTCAGTGCACCGGGCGCCGCCTCCTCTGTGTTTCCTTATGTCACAGGTGCCTGCGCTGTGCTCTCATTTTTCAGGCATGCGCCGTACACGCTGCCCTGGAACTTACATCAGCTGATGTACTGATATCGCACCTGAGTGTAGCTCAGGCCCGAGATCCCGCCCCGCAGTGTGTTATGATTTTTTCACACTGCGGGGCTTGGAATCTGGAGCATGCGCAGCTAGTCTCTGCAGCTGTCCCCATCTCCCTCCTCCTCTTTCCTCCAGCATTATACGACTTGTCTGCAGCGTCAGAGTGATCACAAACTGCATTAAAAAAAAGTGTTGTGGGGTACCCCCCATTTTTGATAACCAGCCAAGCTAAATAAGACAGCTAGGGGCTGATAGTCTCAAGCTGGGAAGGTTAATGCTTCTTTGGCCCTCCCCAGCCTAAAATAGCAGCCTGCATCCACCCAGAAAAGGCTCATCCATTAGATGTGCCAATTTTAGCGCTTTGCCTGGCTCTTCCTCTTCGCTCTGGTGCGTTGGCAAGCAGGGTGTTATTTTTGGGTTGATGGCAGCTTTGTAATGTCAGCTGACATCAAGCCCAGGGCTTAGTAATGGAGTGGTGTCTATCAGACACCTCCATTACTAACCCAGTAGGTAAAAAAGTAATAAAGACACAAAGGGAAAAAAGCGCTTTAATTGAACAAAACATGCCTTGACAATTTCCCTCTTTTTTCCGTTTATTAACCTAAAAAAACAAAACAAAAACAAAGTAAGTAATCCTCACCTGTCCGCTGTTATATAATGATGATGTCCCACAGCAGTCCCCAACTCTGCTACATCTGGTTGCATTGCTGAGAGGTGACATCAGTAATGTGTCCTCTCAGCCCGGCAACCAGATCACGCTGAGAGTGAGAACACGACTTTCTGTTACCAGGGGTAACCTTAATGACGTTACCACCAGTCACACTTAGCTCAGTGTGATCTGGCTGCCGGGCTGAGCTGTCACATTACTCATGTCACTGCTCAGAAATGCAACCAGATGTAGCAGAGTTGGGGCTCCTCGTGGAACATCAGCGTTATGGATTATTGACAGACAGGTGAGGATTACTTTGAATTTTGATTTTTATGTTTATAAATGGGAAAAGAGGGGATTTGTCAGGGAGTGATTTTTTTCAATTAAAGGACTGTTCTCTGCATGTGTCTATATTACTTTTGACTACAGGGTTAATAATGGGGGTGTCTGATGGACACCTTTCCATTACTAACCCATTGGCTTGATGTCAGCGGCATAAAACAGCAGACATCAACCCCAAAACTATTATCCCACATGCCAACGCACTACAACAAGCGGAAAGAGCCAAGGCTAAGGGCTGGTGATAATAGTCTGGGTGGAGTCAATATCCATGGCTGGGGCCGCTTCCCAGCCTATTAATATCAGCTGTCAGCTTAATCTTTGCTGGTTATTAAAAATAGAGGGACCCCACATCATTTTTTGGGTAACTCCATGTTTATTCCCCATTTCCCAGAGTACCTACCCTGAGTTGTCTGCTTGCCCTCAGTTCAGTATTAAAAATAAGGGGGAACCCACGCCATTTTTTCTTTAATTTATTTGTTAGCTAAATACATGTACAGTAAGCTACAAACACACACACTGCACTAATTATATATCACACTGACATCTTTATTTCTATGCACAGGTGCCGGCTTGTGAAAACTCTCATCATTCATAAGCTTTGCCTGCTCTCGCTATCAGCGACACCGGGCATATGCTGATGGTAGTACTCTTCAGACTACGCTTGACTGGCAGTAACCTTTTCACTGCCAGGCACAGCTGCTGGCTCACATGCTGGCATCTATGTGACAGCGTGGGAACCGCAGCACTGTGACAAGCGGTAACGTCAGTAAGATTACCGCTGACCAGAGCCAGTGTTTCCTGCACTGTCACACATGCTGGCATCTATGTGACAGCATGGGAACAGCAAAATGTTTGGGCCCCCATTCATTTGAATGGGGTCTGGTTCAGTATCAAGTTCGAGTACCGTTCTGGTAAGTACCCGCACCAAACTTTTTTAACAAAGTTCGACTGAAACCAATGGACTTGAACATCCACGGGTCCGCCCATCAGTACACAGAAGTCAGGAAATAGTTCTTCCTTCATATTATAATAAACTAAAAAACCCAAGGGGGAAAAAAGCCTTTCACTCTCTGGATGTTAGAAGGTGTATACTGAGATACCTTTGGTGACAAATCACTGGAGGAAGTCCTTATCCATGTTTATTCTTTTTCAGTGACCAATAAGGATAAAGGGGCCACTAAATCCACGATCGATAGATATGTTTGGATGGCCATAACCTTAGCCTATTCTGCTTCTGACCAAGATCCTCCTCAGGGAATTAGAGCACACTCTACAAGGGCCATAGCTACCTTTTGGGCAGAAAGAGTTAATGCCTCAATTGATCAAATCTGCAAGGCAGCAGTCTGGTCATCTCCTTCCACCTTCTTTAAGCACTTTTCAGCAATACAGGTTGGATCTAGGGCTCTCTGAGCTTTCCTTTGGGAGAAAGGTTCTTTCAGCAGTGGAACCTCAATAGGGATTTCTTCTATTTTAATCTCTCTGTATGGTCCTATCGTGGTGAAGTGAAAACATGGTAATGGCTTACCAGTAATTTTATTTTCCAGAACCATGACATCACCGTGCTAGTTCCCTCCCTTATATTTCTGTTGATAGCAAGCTTTTTTATTTTTTTCACGTACACAACAAAAGAGAATAGAATAAATAATTTTGTTTATAATAGTATATAAACAAATGGTCCTGGTGCACATTGGCACAAATGACAAAGTTAGAGGTAGGTGGAAGGTCCTTAAAGATGATTTCTGGCAATTAGGCTGCAAGCTGAAAGCAAGGACCTCCAACGTGGTATTTTCCGAAATACTGCCTGTACCACGTGCCACGCCAGAGAGGCAACGGGAGATTAGGGAGGTTAATAAGTAGCTCAATTGGGGTAGGAAGGAGGGGTTTGGGTTCCTGCAGAACTGGGCCGACTACTCAGTTGGCTACAGGCTCTACGCTAGGGAAGGGCTGCACCTCAATGGGGAAGGTTTAGCTGTGCTGGGGGAGAAAATGGCTAGAAGGTTGGAGGAGTGTTTAAACTAGTGATTGGGGGAGGGTATTCATTTTATAGGAGGGGAAGATAGTGCAGATAGAGAGCTGGGCACAAATAAGGAAGTTGAGGGTGGCGGTGACATGGGGGGTGGGGTTAGAACAATTAATAATTTAAGAAAGAATAGAGTTACAGAGAGATACATAAAGTGCATGTATACTAATGCCAGGAGCCTAGCCATCAAAATGGACGAATTAGAATTAATGTTGTTGGAGCATAATTATGACATGGCGGGGATATCTGAAACATGGCTGGATGAGAGCCATGACTGGGATGTTAACTTGCAGGGCTATAGTCTCTTCAGAAATGACCGAATGGGTAAGCGAGGGGGAGGGGTGTGTCTATATGTAAAATCTTCCTTAAAACCCATCCTGCGTGATAATATAGGTGAATCTAATGAAAATGTAGAGTCCCTGTGGGTGGAGTTAAGGGGAGGGGGAAAAATAATAAATTACTGATAGGGGTTTGTTATAAGTCTCCAAAAATAATGGAAGCAACGGAGAATATCCTCATAAAGCAAATAGATGAAGCAGCGACTCAAGGAGAAGTCATTATTATGGGGGACTTCAACTACCCTGAAATAGATTGGGGAACGAAAATCTGCAATTCCAGCAAAGGTAATCGGTTTTTGACAACTATGAGAGACAATTACCTTTCACAACTGGTTCAGGACCCAACAAGAAGGGGGGCACTGCTAGACCTAATATTAACCAACAGGCCAAATACACAAAGAAAATGGGAGACGTTTATTAGCATCCTGGATAGGACCTGTGCACAGTATATACCGTATGGGAATAAACATACTAGAAATAGGAGGAAACCAATATGGCTAAATAGAGCTGTAAGGGGCGCAATAAGTAACAAAAAGAAAGCATTTAGAGAATTAAAGGAAGTAGGTAGTGATGAGGCATTAAATGAATACAGAAAATTAAATAAATTCTGTGAAAAGCAAATCAAGGCAGCAAAAATTCAGACAGGGAGACTCATTGCCAGAGAGAGTAAAAGTAATCCCAAAATATTCTTTAACTACATAAATAGTAAGAAACTAAAAAATGATAGTGTTGGCCCCCTTAAAAATAGTCTGGGTGAAATGGTGGATGAGGATGAGGAAAAAGCCAATATGCTAAATGACTTTTTTTCATCAGTATTTACACAAAAAAATCCCATGGCAGACAATATGATCAGTGATAACAAAAATTCCCCATTAAGTTTCACCTGCTTAACCCAGCAGGAAGTACGGCGGCGTCTAAAAATCACTAAAATTGACAAATCTCCAGGCCCGGATGGGATACACCCCCGAGTACTGCAGGAATTAAGTACAGTCATTGATAGACCATTATTTTTAATCTTTAAAGACTCCATAATAACAGGGTCTGTACCACAGGACTGGCGTATAGCAAATGTGGCGCCAATATTCAAAAAGGGGACAAAAACTGAACTCGGAAATTATAGGCCAGTAAGCTTAACCTCTACTGTGGGTAAAATCCTGGAGGGCATTCTAAGGGATGCTATGCTGGAGTATCTGAAGAGGAATAACCTCATGACCCAATACCAACATGGGTTTACTAGGGACTAGGGTTGAGCGACTTTTATTTTTATAGGATCGGGTCGGGTTTCACGAAACCCGACTTTCTCAAAAGTCGGGTCGAGTGAAATCGGCCGATCCTATAAAAAAGTCGGGGTCGGCCGAAACACGAAACCCAATGCAGTGCAATGGGATACTATGGTTCCCAGGGTCTGAAGGAGAGGAAACTCTCCTTCAGGCCCTGGGATCCATATTAATCTGTAAAATAAAGAATCAAAATAAAAAATATTGATATACTCACCCTCGGACGCGCCCTGGTACTAACTGGCAGCCTTCCTTCCTAAGAATGAGCGCGTGAATGACCTGCGGTGACGTCGCGGCTTGTGATTGGTCGCGTGAGCGGTCACATGGGCCACACAAAAGGTTGATACATAAAATGAGAATAATGGGGATAGGGGAAAATATGTGTAAGTGGGTTAAGAGCTGGCTCAGGGATAGGAAACAAAGGGTGGTTATAAATGGAGCACACTCGGACTGGGTCGCGATTAGCAGTGGGGTACCACAGGGGTCAGTATTGGACCCTCTTCTTTTTAACATATTTATTAATGACCTTGTAGGGGGCATTCAGAGTAGAATTTCAATATTTGCAGATGACACTAAACTCTGCAGGGTAATCAATACAGAAGAGGACAATTTTATATTACAGGATGATTTATGTAAACTAGAAGCTTGGGCTGATAAATGGCAAATGAGCTTTAATGGGGATAAATATAAGGTCATGCACTTGGGTAGAAGTAATAAGATGTATAACTGTGCTTAATTCAAAAACTCTGGGCAAAACCATCAATGAAAAAGACCTGGGAGTATGGGTGCATGACAAACTCACATTTAGTGGTCAGTGTCAGGCAGCTGCTACAAAGGCAAATAAAATAATGGGATGCATTAAAAGAGGCATAGATGCTCATGAAGAGAACATAATTTTACCTCTATACAAGTCACTAGTTCGACCACACTTAGAATACTGTGTACAGTTCTGGTCTCCGGTGTATAAGAAAGACATAGCTGAACTAGAGCGGGTGCAGAGAAGAGCGACCAAGATTATTAGAGGACTGGAGGGTCTGCAATACCAAGATAGGTTATTACACTTGGGGCTATTTAGTTTGGAAAAACGAAGGCTAAGGGGTGATCTTATTTTAATGTATAAATATATGAGGGGACAGTACAAAGACCTTTCTGATGATCTTTTTAATCATAGACCTGAGACAGGGACAAGGGGGCATCCTCTACGTCTGGAGGAAAGAAGGTTTAAGCATAATAGCAGACGCGGATTCTTTACTGTAAGAGCAGTGAGACTATGGAACTCTCTGCCATATGATGTTGTAATGAGTGATTCATTACTTATATTTAAGAGGGGACTGGATGCCTTTCTTGAAAAGTATAATGTTACAGGTTATATATACTAGATTCCTTGTTAGGGCGTTGATCCAGGGAACTAGTCTGATTGCAGTATGTGGAGTCGGGAAGGAATTTTTTTCCCCAATGTGGAGCTTACTCTTTGCCACATGGGTTTTTTTTGCCTTCCACTGGATCAACATGTTAGGGCATGTTAGGTTAGGATTTGGGTTGAACTAGATGGACTTAAAGTCTTCCTTCAACCTTAATAACTATGTTACTATGTTACTATATGGTGACGGTTAATAGCTAGTTTGTATATATAGATGTCTTAATAGGGCGGTTACCTCCAATACTCTCTAAATACACCGGGGAAGTGGAGAGGTACCACTTCTTTTATTTTAGTAGGTTTCCTGTTCCTGGGGGCAGATACTTTCTCTGTATGGTGCTGTCATGGTTCTATAAAATTTAATTACCGGTAAGCAATTATAATTTTTCCTTCAGTTAAGGCACAATTTCATTTCATAGTCCATTTACGGACTATGATTTTCAGACCAACTGCTGTCTCCTGACCTGAACTCAACAGCCTTGTAGGGATATATGAAGCTGTTGAGTTCAGATCAATAGATCTGTAGACAGTCTGTACAAGAACCATTAAACCAACGTAGTCCTCATTCACACTGTAATTTTTATTGTATATTATAACACAGAATGTTGTTCATGAGTGTTTTTCATCCGTTTTTCATCAGTGTTTGCTCAGTTTTTACTGTGTTAATTAATATTTCATAAGTGATTTTCTTGTATGGAAAAATAAATGTTAAAGTTTCTTCTATAGATTACATTGTTAATCATGGATAGCACATGGACTGCACACTGATGTCATCCGTGTGCTGCCCGTAATTTTCATGGATCCATAGACTTCTATGGTTATGTTTGATACGTGACTCAAATAAAAAATGTAAATATCACCATAATTTTTTGAGGACCACTCAGTCCATAGAAAAATGAAGCCATGTGAACAGCTTGATAGACAAAAAAGTATACTAAACTCTGCAAGACAACCAACACAGAGGAGGATAGTTTTAACATTATAGAGAGACTTATGTAGGCTGGAGGCTTGGGCTGAGAAATGGCAATCAAAAATGAAAAGGTTATTCTCGAGTTGTCTCTTGAACAGCTGCATTCTCTTTACTTCCTGTTTTTTGGCAGCGCCCGGGCACTCCTTGAGTGGTGATTCTGGTGAGTAGCAGAAATGTAGTACTAGTAGAACTACAAAGCTTAGCACAAATTCTGCTGTAACACATTCAGTTATTAGTGGTTTGTTGCAAGTATCTTTACAAATAGAGATACCACGGCATTTGAGTAAGTACACGGCTTAGGAAAGTGAGAGCCGTGATTAGGAGACCCGTTCTTGCCGATGGTGGATGCTTTTGGTTTTGCAAGATTTATAACAGCAGCTTGTCAGGAGCTGACGGAGAGGGAAGTGAGCAGCTAAATGCTGTATAGAAATAAATGGGCTGGAGAGAGGTGATTATGATATTAAGAGAGAACTCCACTCCTGGAATGTAACTACTGCACACACTCAGCTAGGCTTTGTACGCTTTGTATAATAAAAGGTCTCATTACTGGAAAATAAAAGCAGATAGAAAAAGCAAGTCAAATACAAACTTGATTATTTTCATGCTACCTAACTAAAGCAATTTAATAACATGGGATTACCTATTTGATAAAAAATATATTTAGCCCTTTCATGCCCGGAGCTTTTTTCAGTTTTGCGTTTTCATTTTTCGCTCCCCTCCTTCCCAGAGCCATAACTTTTTTATTTTTCCATCAATATGGCCATGTGAGGGCTTATTTTTTGCGGGACAAGTTGTACTTTTGAACAACACCATTGGTTTTACTATGTCGTGTACTAGAAAACAGGAAGAAAAATTCCAAGTGCGGTGAAATTGCAAAAAAAAGTTCAATCCCACACTTGTTTTTTGTTTGGCTTTTTTGCTAGGTTCACTAAATACTAAAATTAACCTGCCATTATGATTATCCAGGTCATTATGAGTTCATGGACACCAAGCATGTCTAGGTGCTTTTTTTATCTAAGCGATAAAAAAAATTCCAAAGTTTGCTAAAAAAAAATAAAAAAATTGTGCCATTTTGTGATACCCGTAGTGTCTCCATTTTTCGTGATCTGAGGTTGGGATAGAGCTTATTTTTTGCGTGCTGAGCTGACATTTTTAATTATACAATTTTTGTGGAGATATGTTCTTTTGATCGCCCGCTATTGAATTTTAATGTAATGTCGCAGCGCCCAAAAAAACATAATTCTGGCGATTAGATTTTTTTCTCGCTACGTCGTTTAGCGATCAGGTTAATGCTTTTTTTTATTGATAGATCGGGCGATTCTGAACTCGGCGATACCAAATATGTGTATGTTTGATTTTATTTTTATTGTTTTATTTGGAATGGTGCGAAAGAGGGGTGATTTGAACTTTTAAGTTTCAATAGTCTCCATGGGAGGCTAGAAGCTGCCATAGCTCGATTGGCTCTGCTACATAGAGGCGATGATCAGATCGCCTCTATGTAATAGAAATACTCACTTGCTATGTGTGCCGACCAGCGGCCGGTGATCACAGCAAGCCGGCAGTGACGACCCGAGAGGTCTCAAGGAGACCTCTGGTTGTTATGCCAACAAACCGGTGACCCATGATCACATGACTCGGGTCACCGGTGGGCGGATTTCCGGCCCAATGTTAAATGCTGCTGGAGCATTTGACATTGACATTTAATGGGTTAATAGCCGTGGGTGGATCGCGATTCCACCAGCGGCTGTTCCGGGTACATGTCAGCTGTTCAAAACAGCTGACTTGTATTGGGAAAGATGTGGGCTCACCGCTGGAGCCACATGACGTGCTAATGGTTGATTTACTACAAAAGTTCAAGGAGGGCCTGGATTCCTTTTTTGAAAAAATATAATATTACAGGTTCTGGGTACTAAATTCTGTGATGGGACATTGATCCAGGGAAATAGTCTGATTGTCGTATGTGGAGATGGGAAGGAATTCACATAGCATGTTGCAATTAGCATTTGCCTCCTCTGGAGCAACATGTTAGGCTATAGGTTGAACTCAATGAACTTATGTTTACTTCTTGCAAACTATGACTAATGGATACATGTTTAATCTGTGAAAAACACAGAACACTTACACAACTGTAGGATGTTTGAACGTGGTGTAAAACTGTTTTTTATTTGTTTCACAAATGTTGCTATTATTCCTCTACAATAATTAATAAGCATTTAATTTATGTACCTCAAAATACCACTCGAAAAATAGAAACGCTATGAGCGCTTAAATGATAAAGAGTTTAAACGAAGACTTTAAGTCTAAGATACACCTGGTTCTTAAGAGTGTAATCACATTTACATGGAATTCTGCAAACAGATCTTATTGACAAAATAAGGATAATGAAACCCAATATTAAGTGACATATGGTTAATTAATCCTATTCTCAATGACACTGGATGGTAATGAAACCCATAGAAGAACAACCAGAAGCTGACAAGTGGCTCTTTCAAGGGGCAGGTCAACAATTATGTCTTGCAGATGTCCCTTTTGCACTACTGAGAAGAAAAAAGTGAGTGAATCAAGAACATTATTAACATGCTACTAGTTACAATAGTATTAACCATGTCACTTAATTGGACTTGGTCGCCTAAATACTACTTTTGGTGACATTATTTTTAAAAATGTTAAGTGTCTGCCAACTATTTTATACCTTTTTTGGCCTGGTCCATTGTGGACCATAAAGATATTCTGATAACCTTTTTATATGGGGTCTAAAAAGCTAAAAAGTGTTTAAAAATGATCTACAACCCCTGGCAAAAATTATGGAATCACCGGCCTTGGAGGATGTTCATTCAGTTGCTTAATTTTGTAGAAAAAAAGCAGATCACAGACATGGCACAAAACTAAAGTAATTTCAAATGGCAACTTTCTGGCTTTAAGAAACACTAAAAGAAATCAAGAACAAAAAATGTGGTAGTCAGTGATAGGGTTCGAGTTCCCGTCTCTGCACAGGGGGAATCTCGGGCCATCTCCGCTGCGGTCTCCCATTCTTCTCCTTCCGCAGTGGAGCCTGCTCAGCGGAGACATCGGTCCCAGCGTCTCGCTCAGTCTGGCTCTGTACAGAGAGTTACTGCTGCTTTTCCTGCTTCTGCCATTGAAGTCAGTGCTGGGCAGCGGCGAGCAGACGCTTCTGGGACTAAGTCCTGCTTTTCTCTTCATGAGCATGCCCAGAGTAAGATCTCTCAGTGGAGATCGAGGGTCACATGATCAGACACTGCAGCTAAGGTCCTGTAGGTGCTCACGCTCTGTGGCAGCCTCTCATTGGTCCTTCCTGGAAGGTCCTGTACGTGCTGCAACTATTTAAGTCTCGCATGGCCGCACGGCCATGAGCTAGTATTGCTCTTTATTTATGTACTTTGCGCCAGTGTGGTCTTGTATGAGTGTGTTCAGGGACCCGGCTGAAATAAGCACCTAGAATGCTTGCACCTCCAGCGAGGAGTTTGTATGCTTGGGTATTCAGGGACCTGGCCGAAATAAGCCCCTAGAATGCTGGCACCTCCGGCGAGGAGTTTCGTGTGCATGCAAGACCACTGACTGCTCTTGTTTAGGCAGTTAGCCTGTGCCTCTGTGGAGTCTAACAGGGTGCAGTGCTTTGAGTTCACAGCTGCTCTGTGAAGTAACAGAGTTAGCTAACACCGCCATTTAGTTCCGCTATTTGCTAGCAGCAGGTTCTCCTGCACGGTGGACTCCGGGCTGCGAACACATCTAACATAATAAAATCTATATATTCATTTGGTGTGTTCCGCTAGCCCTAACAGTCAGTAATGGTTACTTTTTTTAACCAAGCATAGGGGGAAAATTATGGAATCACTCAATTCTGAGGAAAAATATATGGAATCACCCTTTAAATTTTCAAACCCAAAAATAACACCTACATCAAATTATATCTGTTCGTTAGTCTGCATCTAAAAAGGAGTGATCACACATTGGAGAGCTGTTGCACCAAGTGGACTGACATGAATCATGGCTCCAACATGAGAGATGTCAAATGAAACAAAGGAGAGGATTATCAAACTCATAAAAGAGGGTAAATCATCACGCAATGTTGCAAAAGATGTTGGTTGTTCACAGTCAGCTGTGTCTAAAATCTGGACCAAATACAAACAACATGGGAAGGTTGTTAAAGGCAAACATACTGGTAGACCAAGGAAGACATCAAAGCATCAAGACCGGAAACTTAAAGCAATATGTTTCCAAAACAGGAAATGCACAACAAAACAAATGAGGAACGAATGGGTGGAAACTGGAGTCAACGTCTGTGACCGAACTGTAAGAAACCACCTAAAGGAAATGGGATTTACATACAGAAATTTAAACGAAAGCCATCATTAACACCTAAACAGAAAAAAACAAGGTTACAATGGGCTAAGGAAAAGCAATCGTGGACTGTGGATGACCGAATGAAAGTCATATTTAGTGATGAATTGCAAATCTACATTGAGCAAGGAGATGATGCTGGAACTTTTGTTTGGTGCCGTTCCAATGAGATTTATAAAGATGACTGCCTGAAGAGAACATGCAGATTTCCACAGTCATTGATGATATGGGGCTGCATGTCAGGTAAAGGCACTGGGCTGTCATGGCTGTCATTACATCTTCAATAAATGCACAAGTTTATGTTGATATTTTGGACACTTTTCTTATCCCATCAATTGAAAGGATGTTTGGGGATGATGAAATCATTTTTCAAGATGATAATGCATCCTGCCGTAGAGCAAAAACTGCAAACACTCCTTGAAAAAAGACACATAAGGTCAATGTCATGGCCTGCAAATAGTGCGGATATCAATCCAATTGAAAATCTTTGGTGGAAGTTGAAGAAAATGGTCCATGACAAGGCTCCAACCTGCAAAGCTGATCTGGCAACAGCAATCAGAGAAAGTTGGAGCCAGATTGATTAAGAGTACTGTTTGACACTCATTAAGTCCATGCCTCAGAGACTGCAAGCTGTTATAAAAGCCAGAGGTGGTGCAACAAAATAATAGTGATGTTTTGGAGTGTTTTTTTGTTTGTTTGTTCATGATTCCATAATTTTTCCCCTATGCTTGGTTAAGAAAAGTAACCATCACTGACTACCACATTTTTTGTTCTTGATTTCTTTTAGCGTTTCTTAAAGCCAGAAAGTTGCCATTTGAAATGACTTTAGTTTTGTGCCATGTCTGTGATCTGCTTTTTTCAACAAAATTAAACAACTGAATGAATATCCTCCAAGGCTGGTGATTACATAATTTTTGCTAGAGGTTGTACATTATGTAAGATTGTGAATCTGTCTGTTTGAATCTATCTGCATTCTATACCATATCAAGTATGTGCGTGAATGACTACAGCTTTCATGGGAACAGGATATCGGGAACATTAATCTCAGGATTGATAATATTCCCCAATTTCTGACCCTCTATGAGCAGTCATTTATGGCACATCACATCCTTTTCATGTGCTACAAATGCAAAACCCAAAAAGGTTTGTTAGTATATTTAACTTTTTTTGTTTTACTTTTTAATAAAAAATCTGATAGCAAAATGATGATAATTTTCCCAAAGTGAAGAATAATGCAGACTTTTGCACGTCACCATCCTTCCCATAGAAATCAGCCATCGTAATACAGAAAAAAAATTACAAACAGCAAAAATACATACAAGTGTAAAGCTAAACTGGATAGTGATCTACAGGCTCTGACAAAGGGAACATAATATAAGCTTGACACAGAAATTGGAAATGTCAATTAAATCGATTATTTAGTTAGTCCACATTTTCGTTCTACTTTTGTCTGAATTTCATGTAATCTTATAGTGCCCCCTGCTGTCTACAATGACAAATTGGTTTAAAACACATTATTTTGCAAATAGACAACATTCGCCCTGACGTTTGTGTGTTCCTTTCTCATTCCAGTGTTCATTTTTCTATGAGGGCATTTTATTATGGGTTGTTTATGTCTAGAAGAAACTACAGTAATGAATGAGGGATACGGTGATTTAAAATCCGAGCTGCCCAAGATTCCAAAAATGCGATCACACATGAAGGTGAAGCATGAATACAGTTTATTTGTCAATGCGTTTCAAGGTTTCTAAACCTTTTCATCAGGACGAAACCACAATGACCTTTACACGCTTCTATAGGTGTTGTGACTGCCAGGAGGGAATACCTATAATATCTTATACCACTTGGCTATCAGATAAGACCCTATTTGTGATTTTTGTCTCTCCAGCTTTACCGTTTGTTTTTATAAGAAACTACTGTCATTTTTTTGAACATTATAACTAGCATGTTAATGAGACAATTTTTTTTTAACTTAAATGCATGTAATGGGGATTAAAAATAATTTTTGCAATTGGGTTTTCTAAAAATTTTGCACACTTTGTATCCTGTAGCCGCTGTATTACACTATCGCTTGCTGCAGAATGAGGTATCTAGGCTGTCCAGATTACCTTTATTTTAAACACAATTTTGTGGCACTTACTATCAGTGCTGAGACGAGGGGTAGGCAGAGTAGGCACCAACCTAGGGCCCTACCTCCTGCCTACCCAAGGGGAGCCCACTTTGAGGAATAAAACAAAAACAAAACTGACAAGACTGAATGCCTGTGGTCACTCGGCATCTTCCTCAGGCCAAAGACATTCAGCACAGTGATGGCCGAAGTGCAGGCTCACAGGCTCCGTCTTTGCTCTCAAGTGCATTAACATCTGTCAGATGTGAATGCAATTGCTGTATTTGTAAGGGGCACAAGGAGGTGTCTGTAAATATGAATATTTGCCTTCCTAGTTATGCTATTGTAAATTCATGTTGTGCATATTTATGGTACCCGTTGCTATGTATGATTACTATTATAGTTGTAGGGAAAGCGTAGTACCCTAGTTTGGCCACTAGATGGGGGTGCAGAGTTATTCAGCTTTTAAATAGTTAAAGGGAGTCTGCCACCCCAAAATCCGAGAGTGAGCTGTGGCCACCGGCATCAGGGGCTTATCTACAGCATTCTGTAATGCTGTACAGAAGCATTTGAACAGAGGCTGAAGAAAAAGCCAGGACAGAAGGGGAGGTCTCTCTCCTATTTGCAGCTGATTTCGGGGGTGGCTGAAGGGCTTGTGTGTGGGGCGAAACAGATTACCGGATGCCTGACCGTGATAGAGCTGAACAGGGAAGACTCTGAGAAACCGTGCGGTACGGTACGACCAGGGTACATGCTGTGTGACAGGAAGCATAGTTCAGGGAAGGAGGAAGACGTGTACTGCTTAGAACATGGTATTAATGCTGTGACAGTCAGTAAAGTTGTTCAGTTGAAAGTTGCAATGGACTGTGTCTCTGTTTGTGTGAAATAAACTGAAGAGAGTCCCCTGAAGAGGAAAGGAGACTCTGAAGGAGTTGGACCTGGAGACACAGGTACGCTTACTAAAGGTGGAGCAGGTATGCTGACTGGGAGTCGTGGAGTGTATGTGAGGGAAGGCCAGGGTGTGATGGAGCAGAAGTCCTCACCACGACTACCCACCTGGCCCACCCGCTACACTTGGCATAGTCGGCAGGATGCCAAAATCGTGCAGCGTGGGAATGCTGGGAGAAAAGAGAATGATGTGCTGAAAGCAGCAAGTGAAGTCAATGTGATTGAAGCTGCAAAGGAGAGAAGCAGTGATGCTCTGCCAGTGGCAGACAATATGGACGTGACTAAAACTGTGAATCCAGATGCCCTGGAAATGACAAGTATCTTTGCTGTATCTGCCAACACCTTGCCAGGAGAGGAAATTGTGAGGAGAAAAGAGACTGAGATTCTGGATGTGATTACTTTGATGGATGTGCTGCCGTGCAGAGATACTGCAAAGAGAATAAAGACTGAAGCTGCTACTTTATTGGATGTGACTGAAACAAAGGACTTAACAAAAACCGTGAGTTTGACTAAAGTGGTTTTTGTGCCCAAGATGGTGACCGCAAAGATGGCGGTGAGTGTCCCTGAGGTAAAGGACAGTGGTGACTCCGCCCTTCATAGGCGTGGCTTCTCAGAAAGAAGTTTATTAAACCTTTAGGTGCTTCACAGCAATATGAAAGAAAAAAAAATAAAATTTTCTTTTTTTATACAAATTTTATAAAATGTTGCTTTAGCCCCCATTTTTTATTTTTACAAGGCTAACAGGAGGAAATGGATGGACAACTTGTGCAATTTCTCCCGAGTACAACGATACCCTATATGTGTTGGAAAACTAATGCTTGAGCACACTGCAGGGCTTGGAAGGGAAAGAGCACCATTGGACTTCTGCAGCACAAAATTGGCAGGAATAGATAACGGACGCCATGTCGTATTTGCAGAGCCCCTGGTGTGCCTAAACAGTGGAAACCTCCACAAGTGACCCCACTTTGGAAACTACACCCTTCAAGGAACTTATATAGAGACTAGACGGTGGCCCGATTCTAACGCATCGGGTATTCTAGAATATGCATGTCCACGTAGTATATTGCCCAGCCACGTAGTATATTGCCCAGTTACGTAGTATATTGCCCAGTGACATAGTATATTGCCCAGTGACGTAGTATATTGCCCAGTTACGTAGTATATTGCCCAGTGACGTAGTATATTGCCCAGTTACGTAGTATACAGCACAGAGCCACGTAGTATATTGCCCAGTTACATAGTATACAGCACAGAGCCACGTAGTATATTGCACAGCGACGTAGTATACAGCACAGAGCCACGTAGTATATTGCCCAGTTACGTAGTATATTGCACAGCGACGTAGTATACAGCACAGAGCCACGTAGTATATTGCACAGCGACGTAGTATACAGCACAGAGCCACGTAGTATATTGCCCAGTTACGTAGTATAAAGCACAGAGCCACGTAGTATATTGCACAGCGACGTAGTATACAGCACAGAGCCACGTAGTATATTGCCCAGTTACGTAGTATATTGCCCAGTTACGTAGTATATTGCCCAGTTACGTAGTATATTGCCCAGTGACGTAGTATATTGCCCAGCCATGTAGTATATTGCCCAGTTACGTAGTATATTGCCCAGTGACGTAGTATATTGCCCAGTGACGTAGTATACAGCAGAGCCACGTAGTATATTGCACAGCGACGTAGTATACAGCACAGAGCCACGTAGTATATTGCCCAGCCACGTAGTATATTGCCCAGCCACGTATGTCACAGGTTAAAAAATAAACATATACTCACCTTCCGAGGGGCCCCTTGTAGTTCTGTCGCCTGTGTTCGGTTCAGGCGGCAGCTTCCGGTCCGAGGGTGTGATGACGTCGCGGTCACATGACCGTGACGTCACGGCAGGTCCTTCTCGCGCAGGAGCGCAGGGCCTGTGATGACGTCGCGGTCACATAACTGTGACGTCATGGCAGGTCCTTCTCGCGCAGACGCGCAGGGCCTGTGATGACATCGCAGTCACATGACCGTGACGTCATGGCAGGTCCTTGTCGCACACCAACCTTAGCACCGGAACCTGCCGCTTGCATGGACCGGTCACCGGAGCGTCAGAAAGGCGGCGGAAGGTGAGTATATAAAGATTTGTTATTTTTTTTAAATTATTTTTAACATTAGATGTTTTTACTATTGAGGCTGCATAGGCAGCCTCAATAGTAAACACTTGGTCACACAGGGTTAATAGCGGCGGTAGTGCAGCGCCCCAGAGTCCTGGTCGTTGCAGTAGTGTCATTCTTCCACCAGGGGGAGTGATATTACGTCTGGAGGCAATAAAGGAAATCTTCTGTCCAGGTATCACAACGACACACCACACACTTCACACTCCAGTCCACCAGGGGGAGTAAAGGTTCTATCTATTAGGCCACTCCTCACAGATAGGTAAAACTGGTGGGTTGGTTAGGAAGTGAGACAGAAGCTGACTGGGCTTTGCACAGACAGTCAGAACTCGACGGAGTTTGGCAGAAGCTGGCTGGAGTGGGTTCCAGTCAGATCCAGACTGCGGTCTGAGGAGGACGAGGGTCCACGGAGCTGCGCCTGCCCCACGTGCGGCAGCATCCTAAGAAAGAGACATTGAAAGGAAGTGTGTTGCAGTGAGTGAGAAACGAAGGCATAGGAACAAGTGGATGCCAGAGAGGATAGTGACCGAATAGAAGCAGCATCCTTCTGGTGCGAGTTCCGGTAGCCAGAATACCGAGGGAGTAAAGTGCTCTACGCCATTGCTTCAGAGACTGGCAGGACAGTCAATTCCAAGTTGGCTGCCCGACCTTAATACCTAAGAAGACAGGTGGCAACTTGTGGGGGTCGGGGCGTCTCTAGGGTCCCTATAAACAAGCCTCAGGCCATCAGTCATACGGGTTTTGTTCTATCCGACCACGGGGAACAGAGAGAGGAGTAATAACAGTGAGGACCTTATTAGAGCTTAAGTAAATGAGGACCTACTGTGTTACTGGGTGCATAGGAAGGCTATTGCATTCCACCTGGACAAGGAGACTCTGGATTTGCCTTCAGACCGGCCGGACTCTGCCTACCCTGTGATCCGGTGCCCTGGACTGTGGACATTGAAGCCTTCAGTAAAGGTAAAGAGACTGCAACCTTGTGTCCTCGTTATTCACTGCGCCTCACACCATCCACAATCTACATACTGGGAAGCCCTGGGGATATACTTCACCTGTGGGAAGGTATACCATCTAGCTGCCATAACATCACCCCAGCGGACCCCTAAGCAGCGTCGGTCACCCTGACCGAATACCACAGGTGGCGTCACGAACATTCATCCTATAAGCTCTTGTCCTGTCATTACTGGACGCCCCTCAAAGGGCCACGGGCCGGGTTGGGCCACCGTGACATCCACCGAACCGAGGGACCTGGTACCGAGTACCCCATTGCCCTTGCATGGAGGCGATCCATCTTTTGGCGTCACGAACAGGATGTACTTAAGCCTGAAGAATCGGGTCATGTGTGCCTAAGAACTGTGCCAGAGTTGTATTTGAACTGTGTTTCATTGCTTAAAGACTGTGTATTGCTATTTGCCACCAAAATTCCCACCAAAACTGCCACCATTACAGCGCCACGAGGAGCGCAGGAGATGGGCGTGGAGTAGTGGGCGTGAACGAACTGAGAAGCTCGAAGAACAATGGCCGCCCAGTCTAAATATCTCTGTACCTTGAGGACGTGTCTGTCAGCAGCCGAGATCCACCTCCTGATCCTCAATGGCGGGCGGAGACAACAAAAATGAAACCGCCCACGAAGAAGAGAGCGGGAAAAGGACCAGGAAGGAGCGAGCCACGTGGAGGACGCCATGGCCAACCGCCCGGGACCAGAGTGTGGGGTCGGAGCCGAGGACTCCCCCAGCCACCTGGAGAGACACCGCGGCCAGGCATCACCCTGACTTCCTGCAGACCGGCATGGAAGAGCTCAACGACTAACTCCTGCAGACGCAGCTGAGCACTGAGGCGGGGTGGAAGAAGACCTTCATCGGGAGCCTCACCAGACGTCTGTCGGCAGCCTCGTCTGGTGCGGAGCAAGAAAGAAGTTCCAGCGCTCCGAAGCCAGAAAGCAAGGCCCTGCCGGAAAGGGAGATGCTGCAAACAGAGATGACAACGCCGCAGCGCAAGGCCCTGCAACCAGCGTTCCAGACCCCAGCGGAGACGGAGCAGACCGGCGCAGGAGGAACCGCATCTGAAGCAGGTATGAGGAACGACCCTGCCCCGGTGACCGACCCCGCTCCCGCAACTGCTCCTGCCACAGCTGCTGACTCCATTCCAGTGACTGATCTTGCAGCAGCCGCTCCCTCTGCGGTAGCAAATGCCCATACTCAAGCTACGCAGACCTCCATCGCTGCGCATGATATGACAATCCACGAAAGACAAACCAATGGTGTTTATCTGGCACTGGGTGTAACCCTGGATTCTACCCTTCCCAGGCCAAGAAGGGTTGTGTGCCAGGTAAAGCCCTTGCAGTTATTCAAATAAACCTCAAAAACACCGACAAGAATGTAAATAGTTAACTGTTTCTTCTTTGCCTTAACTGTTTCTTTGCTGCTTGAACCCGTCTAGGGTTAACTCTTAAAAGGATCCCCTGTTTAAAGGGATCCTTTGTTTTTGCACAAGTTGTTTTATTTCCTCAAAGAACTGCGGAATCATGAACTGTGCATGATCACAAACTGTTCCTGTATGTAGTTTGCACCTTCTTAAGGGTGCTTCCTACTGGTTTTACAAAGAAGAGCTTTGCGAAGAGACTGTTCCTGATGACAGCGTGAAAGTTCTTGCTGCTTTACCGTTAATAACTGACTTGCAAATTGATTGTTTGCACTACCTCAGAAAAGACTTGGTTTCCTCTTAAAGGGAATGTTAGTTCTTGCACCTTACTAAAGAGTAATAATGTTGCCTTAAATAGATAGTAATAATGTTACATAGCTGATAGTATGTAGCTAGAAGGTTAGATAGTGATAAAATGTTTGATAATGTTGAGAATAAAATGCTAGTGATGCACTTTAAATAAAATTGAGGTTTTAGGAAAAGAAAATGCAGGGAGCCCGTAGGGGTAGACAGATAGTCCTGCATATGTGAAAGTGAAAGAAGAATAAGGGAAATGTTGATTTACACTTTGAAGTTTTATAGTACGCCCTTAGAGGGTATTTGCACTTGAATAAAGAAAAATACTGTTTTATACTTGCACTTAATTTGTTTTATAGCATTTCAAAAATTTTGTATGTCTTTTTGCTAATATATTGTTGTTTTCCTTTCCCAGCCCGGGAGTGCTGGATTTAACGGGGGGGGGGGGGGGGGGGGGGGGTTTGGGGCGTGGAGTGCAGCGCCCCAGAGTCCTGGTCGTTGCAGTAGTGTCATTCTTCCACCAGGGGGAGTGATATTACGTCTGGAGGCAATAAAGGAGATTTTCTGTCCAGGTATCACGACACACCACACACTTCACACTCCAGTCCACCAGGGGGAGCAAAGGTTCTATCTATTAGGCCACTCCTCACAGATAGGTAAAACTGGTGGGTTGGTTAGGAAGTGAGACAGAAACTGACTGGGCTTCGCTGCAGGAGAGCATTAGGCTGTAGTCAGTGATTTGGTTTTATGCTGTATTGGAGGTTCACATAGATCATGGATTACTCTGCATTAACCCTAGCCTTATGTGCACGGTGCAGCATTTGATGTTTATTGTGTCCAAATCCTGGTGGCCTCTAGTTTGTTTCTGAGGTACCTAGGTGTTATAATTGATATATGTATATATTTTTTTGTCAATAAAATTTGGTGTATTTTACATTCCTGGTGCCATAGAGGTTTTTTTTATGGTTTAGTGAATTGAGATATTTCTACGGAATGTGACCAAGCTGTGTTTAGCTTAGGTTAATTGGATTAACATGTATGCAGGTATGGGATATTGTTGCTTTTTTATTTTGGATTTTTTCCAGAAGAACTTGGGCTTTGCTTGGATTGAGAGTGCAATAAAGATGTCAAACCTGTGTGTTTAATTCTTTCATTAAAATACTTTATTCTGCATGTGTATTTTTTAACTGTTTCATACTAGTGGATTAATAATGGATAGGTGTCTTATTGACACCTCTCCATTATTAACCGGGCTTAATGTCACCTTACAATAGCAAGGTGACATTAACCCCTTATTACCCCATATGCCACTGCCACAGTGCAATGGGGAGAGGCTAAGTGCCGAAATAGGTCCATCTTACAGATGCGCCTTTTCTGGGGTGGCTGGGGGCAGATTTTTTTTAGCCAGGGGGGCCAATAAGCATGGTCCCTCTCTAGGCTATTAATAGGACAACCTTTAGCACTCAATTGATCCGCAAGAAGAAAATTCTTTTGAAGAAGCACTTATTTTATTTTTCTCTTAACCAGCCAACATTAAGGGACAACAGACTTCATCATATCCGACGTTTCGGCAAACCATGCCTTTTTCAAGGAAGTCTATGATCATAGAAGAACATTTTCAAAAATAAAAACGTACATACATACAACATTAACCTCATGTCAAAATCTCATGTGTGGCTGAGTCAAATCAAAACAAAGGAGATTAATATATGAAAGAGTGAAGATGATATGAAAGAAACCAAGAAACCAATCATCTCACATATATATTTAAATGTTAAACTAGATCTCTGTATATCTATATGGTCCGATAAATAGAGGGACCAATGGTAAGCAGAGGACAAAGGCCATAAAGTAAAAGAGAAAAGGTAAGATAATAGCCCCAATACCAACGATAAAGATCTAAAAAAATATATACCTATACAAGGTTGCTGGCGTGCGACATGTATTCTATGCCAAAGGCATACGTGATGAAAGGCACTCTAATACGAAACCAAAAAGACATATCATAAGTTTTCAACAGTCACCGTTCCATTACCAACAAAAGAAGCCGGCAGATAAAGGTAAGCACCCCGCAGTGAGCAATATTTACCTACGCGTCCCGGCGTGTGTCCAGAGGCTCGGAGAAATGAGGTGTGCGGCATTCCAGGAAGTCGGGTAAAAGTGCCGTGTGATCTATGATGTCACATCCGGTAGCCGACTCGTAAATGATCCGGAAAAAGCCGAGACCAGGCAAAATGTGCGCGTGCGCAGTAAACCAGCAAAGCTCCGCAGTGACTCATACTACTTTAAGAGGGCATTATGCGCCGGAGAAACTGGAAATAAAAGGAAAAAGAAGCGTGAGAACTAAGATATAGTGTAAATAATTAGTGTAAATAATTAAAAGGGAAAAACAAAACAGAAAGGGAAAAAGAGAATTATGATTAGATCAAAAACCGCAATCAACATGAAAATCCCCTTTTACAAACTAACAATATACAATCAATATATAGTGGTAAGATATGTACAAAAAGAGGGAATCACTCAGAAGATACTTAATCGATCGATTGTGGTGATCACTGTGGTACCTAGGAGAAGAAAGAGAGAAAAAAAACAGACAATAATAATGAAGAAACAATATAATTACAGTCATCTCTGATATAAAATCTTATACTCTGATAACAGAATAATCAATTATTAACATAATATTCATTAGTGGAGAACCTCATATTCCCGCCTCATACCAAATGGATGGAGTATTTGGAGAGTGAATATCCAAAACGCCTCTCTCTCTTTCAATCTACGAATCCTATCACCACCACCACGTCTAGGTATAGAAACATTCTCAAGAACCTGAAATCTCAGCTGGGATACTGAGTGTCCGGCCGAGATAAAATGAAAAGGAACCGGTAGCATCATGCGTTTGCATCGGATAGTAGACTTATGTTGAGATATGCGGTCCCGGATATGCTGGGTAGTCTCACCAACATACCCGAGACCGCACGGGCATTTAATTAAATAAACGACATGTGTGGAATCACATGTAAAAAAAACCTTTTATGTGAAAAAGTTTGCCCGACCTCGGGTGAGAAAACGTGTCTCCCCTAGTGATGTTCGAACATTGCGAACAATGTAAACAGGGAAATGTACCCAGTCTCTGTGTGGCTAAAAGAGATTGTCGTTGTGACATCCTGGTGGAGCCCACATCCGCTCTCACCAGTATATTTCTGATGTTCTGTGGTTTCTTATAACATATCAGGGGTGGACTAGAAAATTCTGCAATAGAAGGATAGGCCTTCCCCAATAATGACCAATGTTCTAACACACAACTCTTAAACAGATTCATAAAAGGATGATATGTAGTCACAAAGACAATTTTGCTCGACTTGTTGTCATGTCTCAATACCGGTTGGGTTGCTCTTTCTAAAACGGTCATTGGATAACCACGATTAATGAAATTATCATTCATTTCTATGATACATTTGGATCTTATCTCAGGATTAGAAACTATGCGTTTTACACGCTGAATCTGTGATTTAGGTAATGCTCGTTTAATGTGGGACGGGTGACAACTAGAGAAATGCAATAAGCTATTTCTATCCGTAGATTTAGTATAGAGATCAATCTCCAATGAGCCATCCTCCTGTAACATAACCAAGGTATCCAAAAAGTTGACCATATGTTGATCCTTAGATAATGTAAAAGTCAAATTAGGTACCATGACATTCATATCCTGAAAAAATTGTAACAGGGAATTTTCATCACCTCTCCATATAAAGAACACATCATCTATGAACCTCCTCCAATATATGGAGTATTGTTGGAAAAGATCATGTGTATATACGTAGTGTTCCTCAAAGAAGGTCATAAAAATATTTGCGTAAGGGGGCGCTGCATTCGACCCCATCGCGGTCCCGACTCTCTGGATAAAAAATTGGTCAGCAAAAAGAAAAAAGTTTTTTGTAAGAATCAAATTAAGCAATGTTAGACAAAATTCCTTCTGAATCGATGTGAAGTCCGTATATGTATCAAGAAACCAATGGACTGCCTCCATACCTCTAGAATGCTCTATACTCGTATACAAGCTATTGACATCCATTGTCACAAGAAAGCAACCTTTTGGTAAAGTACCCACCGAGTTCAATCCCTCTAAAAAATCTGAAGTGTCTTTAATAAAGGACGTTATATGTACAAGTAATGGGGTCAGAATCTTTTCAACTGTTCTAGCCAGTGGAGATAAAACCGAGTTAGTAGACGCTACAATAGGACGCCCCGGAGGACGAGTGGGATGTTTATGAATTTTAGGCAAAGCATAAAACACCGGAGTCACCGGATGTGGATTAATCAGGAACTCTTCTAGTTTGGAGTCAATCACATTCTGATCCCTATATGCCTTGACTATCTGTAGGATCTCCCTCGAGATTTCACTAGTGGGATCTCTATCCAAGGGAAGGTACGTATTCCTATCATCAAGATGTTGAGAGACCATAGAAGTATAAAATGAGCTATCCATGACTACGATTGCTCCCCCGTTGTCTGCGGGTTTTATAGTAATCGATTTATTCTCTTTAAGGGCATCAAGCGCCCTCTTCTCGAGTGGAGTACAATTCCTTTTGATAGATAACCTGCCCTGGTCAATCTGTGAACACTTCCTCTGTACATCCTGTGTGACTAATGAAATATAAGTCTCTATAGGATGATACGTCTTAGGGGGATTAAAATTGCTAGGTATAGACAAATTTAATTTTTTTAAACAAAAAATGCTCTCTGTAGAATCGGGAATCTTTCCGATTTCTCTAGTAATAGGGATCGTGGCAAAATGAGCTTTTAATCTTATATTCCTAAAGAACCTTTGAAGTTCTAAGTCTAATAAGAAGCCATTAAAAGGTGGAGTGGGACAAAAGGAAAGTCCTTTTTGTAAAACTGCTAATTCGGGCGGTGAAAGGTTGTATGAGGAAATGTTGTAGACCAATTGGTCCCTACCTGTGATCGGGTTCTGATTCTGGCGCTGCCGCTTGTTTGCTCTGGAGCCCCTCCGCGTCGGCCTCTGTTTGACCGACCCCGCCTTTGTTCTAAAAAAGGAGAGGTGGCGCGGGAGTTAGATTCGTTATCAGAACTGGAGGAAGCGGTAAAGTAATCGCGCCTATATTGGCGACGATCCCTTTGGGTATTACTATCCCTCCACTTATAAACCGATTTACGGTGATAATCCTCGGTATCACGTAAGAATTTAGACCGTTTTCTCTCCTGTATTATTGTTTTAAATTCATCTATATTCTTATCAATTTTTTGTTTCAAACTATCAAATTTATCCATAGACAATGTGCTATTGAGTTGTTGCTGTATCCCCTCAATCTGTTTGTCCATATCCGCAATCTCTTTTTGTAGGTATTCTATAGTCAATATCATAATGTCCATTGAACATTTATTGAGTATCCCCTCAAATTTGAGACAATAGTCCTGTTTATCTTGAAATAAAGTCGGTCTAAGAGAGACTCGTAGTCCACGAGGTATACGTTTTACTTTATGATACTCAGCCAAAGTCACATAATGCAGTTCCAGAGACGTCTTCCTTCTAAGTTCTCGTTCCCAGTCTCTTGAGCGAATCTCCTCAATAGGAGTATGTAGAAATTCCCCGGGGATTTTCACGTGCGAAATAATTTCCTCAGCCTCCGCTTGACCATAAGACAAAGTATTGAATGACATGGTTCCAGGTTCACTGCGGTGCAGCCAACTCAACAAAACATATAATATATTAGATCAAAAGTGGCGCACTCAATAATGAGAGGTGCTCAAAGGAAATAAAGTAATAAAAATAGGACAACCTTTAGCACTCAATTGATCCGCAAGAAGAAAATTCTTTTGAAGAAACACTTATTTTATTTTTCTCTTAACCAGCCAACATTAAGGGACAACAGACTTCATCATATCCGACGTTTCGGCAAACCATGCCTTTTTCAAGGAAGTCTATGATCATAGAAGAACATTTTCAAAAATAAAAACGTACATACATACAACATTAACCTCATGTCAAAATCTCATGTGTGGCTGAGTCAAATCAAAACAAAGGAGATTAATATATGAAAGAGTGAAGATGATATGAAAGAAACCAAGAAACCAATCATCTCACATATATATTTAAATGTTAAACTAGATCTCTGTATATCTATATGGTCCGATAAATAGAGGGACCAATGGTAAGCAGAGGACAAAGGCCATGAAGTAAAAGAGAAAAGGTAAGATAATAGCCTCAATACCAACGATAAAGATCTAAAAAAATATATACCTATACAAGGTTGCTGGCGTGCGACATGTATTCTATGCCAAAGGCATACGTGATGAAAGGCACTCTAATACGAAACCAAAAAGACATATCATAAGTTCTCAACAGTCACCGTTCCATTACCAACAAAAGAAGCCGGCAGATAAAGGTAAGCACCCTGCAGTGAGCAATATTTACCTACGCGTCCCGGCCTTTGGCATAGAATACATGTCGCACGCCAGCAACCTTGTATAGGTATATTTTTTTTAGATCTTTATCGTGGACTCGTGGAAGCGCATCGGCGCGAAACGGCCGTCGTCCTCTCCTTTCCTCCTCACTCCGTTTCCCGATCCCCGCCGCCTCTCCGCATGACGTTTGTTTGATTTTAAGACGAATAAAGGACAATTTCTCAGCAGTGCTCTGGGGTGAGTGCCACATTTTTTCTTAATATTTATTTAAATATATATGTGAGATGATTGGTTTCTTGGTTTCTTTCATATCATCTTCACTCTTTCATATATTAATCTCCGTTGTTTTGATTTGACTCAGCCACACATGAGATTTTGACATGAGGTTAATGTTGTATGTATGTACGTTTTTATTTTTGAAAATGTTCTTCTATGATCATAGACTTCCTTGAAAAAGGCATGGTTTGCCGAAACGTCGGATATGATGAAGTCTGTTGTCCCTTAATGTTGGCTGGTTAAGAGAAAAATAAAATAAGTGTTTCTTCAAAAGAATTTTCTTCTTGCGGATCAATTGAGTGCTAAAGGTTGTCCTATTTTTATTACTTTATTTCCTTTGAGCACCTCTCATTATTGAGTGCGCCACTTTTGATCTAATATATTATATGTTTTGTTGAGTTGGCTGCACCGCAGTGAACCTGGAACCATGTCATTCAATACTTTGTCTTATGGTCAAGCGGAGGCTGAGGAAATTATTTCACACGTGAAAATCCCCGGGGAATTTCTACATACTCCTATTGAGGAGATTCGCTCAAGAGACTGGGAACGAGAACTTAGAAGGAAGACGTCTCTGGAACTGCATTATGTGACTTTGGCTGAGTATCATAAAGTAAAACGTATACCTCGTGGACTACGAGTCTCTCTTAGACCGACTTTATTTCAAGATAAACAGGACTATTGTCTCAAATTTGAGGGGATACTCAATAAATGTTCAATGGACATTATGATATTGACTATAGAATACCTACAAAAAGAGATTGCGGATATGGACAAACAGATTGAGGGGATACAGCAACAACTCAATAGCACATTGTCTATGGATAAATTTGATAGTTTGAAACAAAAAATTGATAAGAATATAGATGAATTTAAAACAATAATACAGGAGAGAAAACGGTCTAAATTCTTACGTGATACCGAGGATTATCACCGTAAATCAGTTTATAAGTGAAGGGATAGTAATACCCAAAGGGATCGTCGCCAATATAGGCGCGATTACTTTACCGCTTCCTCCAGTTCTGATAACGAATCTAACTCCCGCGCCACCTCTCCTTTTTTAGAACAAAGGCGGGGTCGGTCAAACAGAGGCCGACGCGGAGGGGCTCCAGAGCAAACAAGCGGCAGCGCCAGAATCAGAACCCGATCACAGGTAGGGACCAATTGGTCTACAACATTTCCTCATACCTTTCACCGCCCGAATTAGCAGTTTTACAAAAAGGACTTTCCTTTTGTCCCACTCCACCTTTTAATGGCTTCTTATTAGACTTAGAACTTCAAAGGTTCTTTAGGAATATAAGATTAAAAGCTCATTTTGCCACGATCCCTATTACTAGAGAAATCAGAAAGATTCCCGATTCTACAGAGAGCATTTTTTGTTTAAAAAAATTAAATTTGTCTATACCTAGCAATTTTAATCCCCCTAAAACGTATCATCCTATAGAGACTTATATTTCATTAGTCACACAGGATGTACAGAGGAAGTGTTCACAGATTGACCAGGGCAGGTTATCTATCAAAAGGAATTGTACTCCACTCGAGAAGAGGGCGCTTGATGCCCTTAAAGAGAATAAATCGATTACTATAAAACCCGCAGACAAGGGGGGAGCAATCGTAGTCATGGATAGCTCATTTTATACTTCTATGGTCTCTCAACATCTTGATGATAGGAATACGTACCTTCCCTTGGATAGAGATCCCACTAGTGAAATCTCGAGGGAGATCCTACAGATAGTCAAGGCATATAGGGATCAGAATGTGATTGACTCCAAACTAGAAGAGTTCCTGATTAATCCACATCCGGTGACTCCAGTGTTTTATGCTTTGCCTAAAATTCATAAACATCCCACTCGTCCTCCGGGGCGTCCTATTGTAGCGTCTACTAACTCGGTTTTATCTCCACTGGCTAGAACAGTTGAAAAGATTCTGACCCCATTACTTGTACATATAACGTCCTTTATTAAAGACACTTCAGATTTTTTAGAGGGATTGAACTCGGTGGGTACTTTACCAAAAGGTTGCTTTCTTGTGACAATGGACGTCAATAGCTTGTATATGAGTATAGAGCATTCTAGAGGTATGGAGGCAGTCCATTGGTTTCTTGATACATATACGGACTTCACATCGATTCAGAAGGAATTTTGTCTAACATTGCTTAATTTGATTCTTACAAAAAACTTTTTTCTTTTTGCTGACCAATTTTTTATCCAGAGAGTCGGGACCGCGATGGGGTCGAATGCAGCGCCCCCTTACGCAAATATTTTTATGGCCTTCTTTGAGGAACACTACGTATATACACATGATCTTTTCCAACAATACTCCATATATTGGAGGAGGTTCATAGATGATGTGTTCTTTATATGGAGAGGTGATGAAAATTCCCTGTTACAATTTTTTCAGGATATGAATGTCATGGTACCTAATTTGACTTTTAGATTATCTAAGGATCAACATATGGTCAACTTTTTGGATACCTTGGTTATGTTACAGGAGGATGGCTCATTGGAGATTGATCTCTATACTAAATCTACGGATAGAAATAGCTTATTGCATTTCTCTAGTTGTCACCCGTCCCACATTAAACGAGCATTACCTAAATCACAGATTCAGCGTGTAAAACGCATAGTTTCTAATCCTGAGATAAGATCCAAACGTATCATAGAAATGAATGATAAGTTCATTAATCGTGGTTATCCAATGACCGTTTTAGAAAGAGCAACCCAACCGGTATTGAGACATGACAACAAGTCGAGCAAAATTGTCTTTGTGACTACATATCATCCTTTTATGAATCTGTTTAAGAGTTGTGTGTTAAAACATTGGTCATTATTGGGGAAGGCCTATCCTTCTATTGCAGAATTTTCTAGTCCACCCCTGATATGTTATAAGAAACCACAGAACATCAGAAATATACTGGTGAGAGCGGATGTGGGCTCCACCAGGTTGTCACAACGACAATCTCTTTTAGCCACACAGAGACTGGGTACATTTCCCTGTTTACATTGTTCGCAATGTTCGAACATCACTAGGGGAGACACGTTTTCTCACCCGAGGTCGGGCAAACTTTTTCACATAAAAGGTTTTTTTACATGTGATTCCACACATGTCGTTTATTTAATTAAATGCCCGTGCGGTCTCGGGTATGTTGGTGAGACTACCCAGCATATCCGGGACCGCATATCTCAACATAAGTCTACTATCCGATGCAAACGCATGATGCTACCGGTTCCTTTTCATTTTATCTCGGCCGGACACTCAGTATCCCAGCTGAGATTTCAGGTTCTTGAGAATGTTTCTATACCTAGACGTGGTGGTGATAGGATTCGTAGATTGAAAGAGAGAGAGGCGTTTTGGATATTCACTCTCCAAACACTCCATCCATTTGGTATGAACCGGGAATATGAGGTTCTCCACTAATTAATATTATGTTAATAATTGATTATTCTGTTATCAGAGTATAAGATTTTATATCAGAGATGACTGTAATTATATTGTTTCTTCATTATTATTGTCTGTTTTTTTTCTCTCTTTCTTCTCCTAGGTACCACAGTGATCACCACAATCGATCAAGTATCTTCTAACTGAGTGATTCCCTCTTTTTGTACATATCTTACCACTATATATTGATTGTATATTGTTAGTTTGTAAAAGGGGATTTTCATGTTGATTGCGGTTTTTGATCTAATCATAATTCTCTTTTTCCCTTTCTGTTTTGTTTTTCCCTTTTAATTATTTACACTAATTATTTACACTATATCTTAGTTCTCACGCTTCTTTTTCCTTTTATTTCCAGTTTCTCCGGCGCATAATGCCCTCTTAAAGTAGTATGAGTCACTGCGGAGCTTTGCTGGTTTACTGCGCACGCGCACATTTTGCCTGGTCTCGGCTTTTTCCGGATCATTTACGAGTCGGCTACCTGATGTGACATCATAGATCACACGGCACTTTTACCCGACTTCCTGGAACGCCGCACACCTCATTTCTCCGAGCCTCTGGACACACGCCGGGACGCGTAGGTAAATATTGCTCACTGCGGGGTGCTTACCTTTATCTGCCGGCTTCTTTTGTTGGTAATGGAACGGTGACTATTGAGAACTTATGTCTTTTTGGTTTCGTATTAGAGTGCCTTTCATCACGTATGCCTTTGGCATAGAATACATGTCGCACGCCAGCAACCTTGTATAGGTATATATTTTTTTAGATCTTTATCGTTGGTATTGGGGCTATTATCTTACCTTTTCTCTTTTACTTCATGGCCTTTGTCCTCTGCTTACCATTGGTCCCTCTATTTATCGGACCATATAGATATACAGAGATCTAGTTTAACATTTAAATATATATGTGAGATGATTGGTTTCTTGGTTTCTTTCATATCATCTTCACTCTTTCATATATTAATCTCCTTTGTTTTGATTTGACTCGGCCACACATGAGATTTTGACATGAGGTTAATGTTGTATGTATGTACGTTTTTATTTTTGAAAATGTTCTTCTATGATCATAGACTTCCTTGAAAAAGGCATGGTTTGCCGAAACGTCGGATATGATGAAGTCTGTTGTCCCTTAATGTTGGCTGGTTAAGAGAAAAATAAATTAAGTGTTTCTTCAAAAGAATTTTCTTCTTGCGGATCAATTGAGTGCTAAAGGTTGTCCTATTTTTATTACTTTATTTCCTTTGAGCACCTCTCATTATTGAGTGCGCCACTTTTGATCTAATATATTCTAGGCTATTAATATCGGCCCTCAGTCACTGGCTTTCCCTCTCTGGCGGAGAAAATTGCGCGGGAGCACACGCCAGTTTTTTTTGTTATTTCTTTAATTTAACACCTACAGCTCCAAAATTTTACACACACACTAACATTATTAGTGAGGGACATATAAAAATCTAATGGATATGCAATGGTTTACTGTATGTAAATCATATCTCATATCTTGTCGGGTTCTGTAATGATTTAACAAAAGCCGACAAATGAATTATCGGCTATTCTGCTATCTCTGTATGAAACATAAATATATATATGTATATGTGTCTCAGTGACATATATACACTGCTCAAAAAAATAAAGGGAACACTAAAATACCACATCCTAGATATCACTGAATGAAATATTTCAGTTGTAAATCTTTATTCATTACAGAGTGGAATGTGTTCAGAACAATAAAACATAAAAATGATTAATGTAAATCAAAATGAATATCCCATGGATGTCTAGATTTGGAATAATACGGAAAATCAAATTACAGGCTGATCCAACTTTAGGGGAAATGCCTCAAGACAAGGAAATGACGTTCAGTTGTGTGTGTGTTGCCTCCATGTGCCTATATGACCTCCCTACTGTACAACTCCTGGGCAAGCTCCTGATGAGGCGGCGGATAGTCACCTGAGGGATCTCTTCCCAGACTTGGACTAAAGCGTCCGCCAACTCATGGACAGTCTGTGGTTCAACGTGACGTTGGTGGATGGTGCGAGACATGATGTCCCACATGTGTTCAATCCAGAGGCGTAGCTAGGGTTTTGGTCCAGGGGGGCGAAGCTTCTGAGTGGACCCCTAACCAGGTAACCTTGATTACAACTCGGTGACGCGCCCTAATAGTGGAGGAAAACCTTAGCAGATGACCACGCTGTTACTGAAGATAATCTCTATATAAAGACCAATATGGATATTACCGCCATATGGTCAGTGGTAGATACCAGACCTACAGAACATAGATCACAGCACAGTTACAGATAATGTCTTACCGCTGACGTCCTTTCTGATGGAATCGTTCATTTTTCCCGTCTTTTCCATCTGGCCCAGACCGACATGACAACTTCTTCCAGCAACGACTCACCTGCAAAGAATACAACAAAGACACATTTCACTTCTCATATTCCAGCCCCATCACCATCTATTCCCAACCTGCACAAACTGCTCATCCTGCTGATACCCCAATACTGAGCCGCTACTGCCGTATGTGTCCCTATTACTGCCCCTGATACCCCAATACTGAGCCGCTGCTGCCGTACGTGTCCCTATTACTGCCCGATACCCCAATATTGAGCCGCTGCTGCTGTATGTGACCCTATTACTGCCCCTGATACCCCAATACTGAGCCTCTGCTGCCGTATGTGTCCCTATTACTGCACCTGATACCCCAATACTGAGCCGCTGCTGCTGTATGTGTCCCTATTACTGCCCCTGATACCCCAATATTGAGCCGCTGCTGCCGTATGTGACCCTATTACTGCCCGATACCCCAATACTGAGCCTCTGCTGCCGTATGTGTCCCTATTACTGCCCCTGATCCCTGATACCCCAATACTGAGCCGCTGCTGCCGTATGTGTCCCAATTACTGCCCGATACCCCAATACTGAGCCGCTGCTGCCATATGTGTCCCTATTACTGCTCCTGATACCCCAATACTGAGCCGCTGCCGTATGTGTCCCTATTACTGCACCTGCTGTGTGGTTCTCTGTGCCTTCTAAATTCTAAAGCAAATCTCTACAATATAGTAATGCCGGGTGCAAGTGCCCTAGAAAACAGTGCCCATATTTTGCCCCTAGAAAGTAATATTGCCCTGTGTGCCCCTTTGAAAGCCACAGTAACCTGAGTTCCCCTATAACAATAAGTGCCCACTTTACATTTAATAAAGTCCCGAGTCTCCCCCTGTACAGCCCTCCTATTCACAGCATGATGCTCTCTTATACACAGTATAATGCCCCCTCACTGTATAGTACCACGCACACAGTATACTGACTCCTCAGTAGCCCCCAAACTGTTTGATGGCTCCAACAATGTACAATGACCCCAACACTGTATGTAATAGTGATGCGCCCTTTGCTGGATGTCCTCATATGAACTCGAGCCTGGGAAAAGTTCCCACGCTAGAGTTCATATGAGGACATCCAGCAGAGGGCGCATCACCGCGACTCAAGGTAACTACAGGACATTCCCCTGCTTTCCATTCATTCCCTGGGGTTTTACATCCACGAGCACTGCATTAGCAGAGCTCCTGGGTGTAAAATGATTTAACCCCTTCAGATGGATTTACATCGTGGGACGTGACCAGAATGACGGAAGGTATGGGATATTGTTGTCTTTTTTATTTTTCCTTTTTTACAGAACGAGGGTCTTCAGGTCGATTAAGAGTCTAATAAAATATTAAAACACCCTGTGTCTTTATTTCATTAAAGTACTTTGTAATAATGTGTGTTTTTTTAACCATTTCGTACTATTGGATTAATAATGGATAGGGGTCATAATTGACGCCTCTCCATTATTAATCTGGCTTAATGTCACCTTACAATAGCAAGGTGACATTAACCCTTCATTACCCCATATCCCACCGCTACACGGGAGTGGGAAGAGAGTGGCCAAGTGCCAGAATAGGTGCATCTTCCAGATGTGCCTTTTCTGGGGTGGCTGGGGGCAGATGTTTTTAGCCAGGGGGGGCCAATAACCATGGTACCTCCCTAGGCTATTAATATCTGCCCTCAGTCACTGGCTTTACCACTCTGGCGGAGAAAATTGAGCGGGAGCCCATGTCAGTTTTTTCCATTATTTAATTCTTTAATTTAACACCTACAGCTCCAAAATTTTACACACACACTACTAACATTATTAGTGAGGGACATATAAAAATCTAATGGATATGCAATGGTTTACTGTATGTAAACCATATCTCATATCTTGTCGGGTTTGGGAAGGAGAGAGCAAAAGCCGGCAATTGAATTACCGGCTTTTATGATATCTAGCGCTGTCTGAAATATAAACATATATATATGTGTCTCAATGACATATATATATATATAGATACTGTATATATGTTTTAACGAACATTTGAGCCCATAAATCCATTAGATGTCGGTTTTGCAAGCCTGCGAGAAAATATCGCAGTACGGATGCCATACGGATTACATACGGAGGATGACATGGCAAAATACGCTGCCACACCCTGCCTACGGATGACATACGGACCACTATTTTGGGAACATTTCTGCGTATTACGGCCTTAAAAAACGGACCGTATTTTCATACGCTGAGTGACGCCGGCCTAAGGTTTAAGGAGAAATTCAGGAAATCGTTTGCACCTACTGCTATGGGGAAGTATAATAATTTCTTAAGGGTGGTAGACAACAATGACTGATTGCTGGTGTACTAATGTCAATTAACAGTGACTTATATACCTGAACTACTCACATTTATTTGTTATGTAATGTTGGTATACCTGTGCAAGATTTGTGTCCAAATATTTTATGTACTGCTGTTTGTATTGCTGCTGTAATACCGTAATTTCCCCCGGAATCAATAAAGTGTATCGTATCGTATCTTGCAGGAACTGCTGACACACTCCAGCCACATGAGGTCTGGCATTATCCCGCATTAGGAGGAACCCAGGGCCAACCGCACCAGCATATGGTCTCACAGTGGGTCTGAGGATCTCATCTCGGTACCTAATGGTAGTCAGGCTACCTCTGGCGAGCACATAGGGGGCTGTGCGTCCCTCCAAAGAAATGCCACCACACACCATTACTGACCCACAGCCAAACGGTCATGCTGAAGGATGTTGCAGGCAGCAGATCGCTTTCCATGGCATCTCCAAACTCTGTCACATGAGCTCAGTGTGAACCTGCTTTCATCTACGAAGAGCACAGGGTGCCAGTGGCGAATTTGCCAATCCTGGTGTTCTGTGGCAAATGCCAAGCGTCCTGCTCAGTGTTGGGCTGTGAGCACAACCCCCATCTGTGGATGTCGGCACTCAGACCATCCTCATAGAGTCGGTTTCTAACCGTTGTGCAGACACATGCACATTTGTGGCCTGCTGGAGGTCATTTTGCAGGGCTCTGGCAGTGCTCCTCCTTGCACAAAGGCTGAGGTAGCGGTCCTGCTGCTGGGTTGTTGCCCTCCTACGGCCCCTCCACATCTCCTGGTGTAGTGGCCTGTCTCCTGGTAGCGCTTCCAGCCTCTGAACACTACGCTGACAGACACAGCAAACCTTCTTGCAACAGCTCGCATTGATGTGCCATCCTGGATGAGCTGCATTACCTGAGCCACTTATTTGGGTTGTAGAGTCCATCTCATGCTACCACAACTGTGAAAGCACAACCAACATTCAAAAGTGACCAAACCTTCAGCCGGAATGCATTGGTACTGAGATGTGGTCTGTGGTCCCCTCCTGCAGAACCACTCCTTTATTGAGTGTCTTGATAATTGCCAATAATTTCCATCTGTTGTCTATTCCATTTACACAACAGCATGTGAAATTGATTAGGCCATGTGAAAACACAGAAAAACATTGAAAACATATCATCTAGAGTTTACTACTCAAAATTTTTTTCCACAAAAATGTTTTAAACGTACTTGTGTGTGTGTTTTGACAAATATTTCCTTTGGAAACGATGTGTAAATGACATAGAGAACTGCTGTATATAAGAGCTCATGTTAAAATCGCATTGCAGTCTGATAGCAATCGCACTGCAGTCAGATGTAAATCGGATTCCAGGTGTGAAAATAGCATTGCACTTGCATGGCACTCGTCCGTTTTTTCGGTCCAGATTATGGACTGTTTTTTCTTAGGGCAGAGACACACTGCCGTATTTCTCGTGCGAGAATCACATCGCACTGCATGGACTGGTCGGCACCTGTCCTGACCAAGACAGTATGATGGATTATGTGCAGCTGTCAAGCTCAGGTCAGGCAGGGCCGGCCCGAGAGATTACGGCGCCCTAGGTGAAACTATTTTGTTGCGCCCCTACTACTTTTAACATACCTCCCAACTTTTGAAGATGGGAAAGAGGGACGAAGTTTGCTGCGCACAAAGCGCGCCGCGGCAAATTTTACGCCACGCCTCTGACCACACCCATTCATAACTAGCCACACCCATATCCACATCCCAACCACACCCATTTAGCACTGCTGATCACACTGTTTCGTAAAGAATAATTATAAACAAAAAAAATGGCCACACAGTGCTCCATACTGTATAATGGCCACACATGATGCTCCATACTGTATAATGGCCACACATGATGCTCCATACTGTATAATGGCTGCACATGATGCCCCATACTGTATAATGGCCACACATGATGCTCCATACTGTATAATGGCTGCACAGTGCTCCATACTGTATAATGGCCACACATGATGCTGCATACTGTATAATGGCCACACATGATGCTCCATACTGTATAATGACCACACATGATGCTCCATACTGTATAATGGCCACACATGATGCTCCATACTGTATAATGGCTGCACATGATGCTCCATACTGTATAATGACCACACATGATGCTCCATACTGTATAATGACCGCACATGATGCTCCATACTGTATAATGGCCACACATGATGCTCCATACTGTATAATGGCTGCACATGATGCTCCATACTGTATAATGGCCACACATGATGCTCCATACTGTATAATGACTGCACAGTGCTCCATACTGTATAATGGCCACACATGATGCTCCATACTGTATAATGACCACACATGATGCTCCATACTGTATAATGGCCACACATGATGCTCCATACTGTATAATGACTGCACATGATGCTCCATACTGTATATTCCGCACGATACTTTGTACCATATAATGGCCACACATAGCTACTCCTACATACGCGGCTGCGCTCCGTACACACGCGCTCCGCTTCATACACCTCGTACACACGCGGCTCCGCTCCGTACACCTCGTACACATTTAGCTCCGCTCCGTACACCTCATACACACACGGCTCCGCTCCGTACACCTCGTACACATTTAGCTCCGCTCCATACACCTCGTACACATTTAGCTCCGCTCCATACACCTTTTGCCTTTTGAAAAGATTTTTTATAATTTTTTCTATTTTTTCTCTGACGCCCCCTTAGGGTCGGCGCCCTAGGCGGCCACCTAGTTCGTCTATACGTTCGGGCCGGCCCTGAGGTCAGGAGAGCGGACAGCCAGTACACGATTTACAATGCGATTCTCGCAGGAGAAATACGGCAGTCTGTCTCTGTCCTTACATATGGGTACGTACCCTATGTCAGAGGCTCCCAGCCAATGGGAACTCCTAGGTCACCAGATTCTGGGCACTCGGGGAATTAGGGGGAGGGCACTACTAGTTCCTGTCACAGCTGTACCCCAATGCTGCACTTCATCTCTCCAAACTGGGGATTTATGCAGATGACTCTTCAGTACTGGTCATACTTTGTGTTTGCTTGTCTGCTCCCAATAAAGCTGATTGAAATACCCAGCCATGTACACTGTGTCATTTGCTAATAAAGTTTGTTGGGGGAAATAACACGTATTCCATACTAGTGCTCGCGAGACTTGATCAGCGGTGATGCGATGAGTGGGCGTGTCAAGAAGGAGGTGGGCGGGCCCTTCGCCGGGTAACGGCCGTCGGTCGGTCGGTTTTTCTACTGTCTTGAGCGGTAAGGGACCCGTGGACGGGTAGTTTGCCCGGAAAGAGGAGGGAAGGGCAGCCATGGCTGGGCAGCAGTTCCAGTATGACGACAGTGGCAACACGTTCCTGTACTTCCTGACCTCGTTCGTAGGGCTGATTGTCATCCCGGCCACATACTACCTGTGGCCCCGTGGCCAGAACTCGGGTGAGTGTGATGAGAAGTAACAGTGGGGCTGTGGGTGTCCTCACATCACTCTGCTGCCGGTACACGTCACTGGTGTGGATAGTGATGTCATCTGCTGGGGATAAAGCGACACCATAATGTGACGTGTGTGTGTATGTACGCTCCTCGCTTCAGTGTGTGTGTGTGTGTGTGTGTGTGTGTGTGTGTGTGTGTGTGTGTGTGTGTGTGTGTGTGTTTGTACGCTCCTCGCCTCCAGTGTGTGTATGCTCCTCATCTACAGTGTGTGTGTATGTATGTACGCACGCTCCTCACCTCCAGTGTGTGTGTGTGTGTGTGTGTGTATGTATGTATGTACGCTCGCTCCTCGCCTCCAGTGTGTGTGTGTGTGTATGTACGCTCCTCGCCTCCAGTGTGTGTGTGTGTATGTACGCTCCTCGCCTCCAGTGTGTGTGTGTGTATGTACGCTCCTCGCCTCCAGTGTGTGTGTGTGTATGTACGCTCCTCGCCTCCAGTGTGTGTGTGTGTATGTACGCTCCTCGCCTCCAGTGTGTGTGTGTGTATGTACGCTCCTCGCCTCCAGTGTGTGTGTGTGTATGTACGCTCCTCGCCTCCAGTGTGTGTGTGTGTATGTACGCTCCTCGCCTCCAGTGTGTGTGTATGCTCCTCATCTACAGTGTGTGTGTGTGTGTATGTACGCACGCTCCTCACCTCCAGTGTGTGTGTGTATGTACGCTCCTCGCCTCCAGTGTGTGTGTGTATGTACGCTCCTCGCCTCCAGTGTGTGTGTGTGTATGTACGCTCCTCGCCTCCAGTGTGTGTATGCTCCTCACCTCCAGTGTGTGTGTGTGTGTGTGCGCGCGCTCCTCATCTACAGTGTGTGTGTGTGTGTGTGTGTGTGTGTATGTACGCACGCTCCTCACCTCCAGTGTGTGTGTGTATGTACGCACGCTCCTCACCTCCAGTGTGTGTGTGTATGTACGCTCCTCGCCTCCAGTGTGTGTGTGTGTATGTACGCTCCTCGCCTCCAGTGTGTGTGTATGCTCCTCACCTCCAGTGTGTGTGTGTGTGTGTGTGTGCGCGCTCCTCATCTACAGTGTGTGTGTGCGCGCTCCTCATCTACAGTGTGTGTGTGTGCGCGCGCGCTCCTCATCTACAGTGTGTGTGTGTGTGTGTGTGTGTGTGTATGTATGTACGCTCGCTCCTCACCTCCAGTGTGTGTGTATGCTCCTCACCTCCAGTGTGTGTATGTACGCTCCTCGCCTCCAGTCTGTGTGCGCGCTCCTCATCTACAGTGTGTGTATGCTCCTCACCTCCAATGTGTGTGTGTGTATGTACGCTCCTCGCCTCCAGTGTGTGTGTATGCTCCTCATCTACAGTGTGTGTGTGTGTGTGTATGTACGCACGCTCCTCACCTCCAGTGTGTGTGTGTATGTACGCTCCTCGCCTCCAGTGTGTGTGTGTGTATGTACGCTCCTCGCCTCCAGTGTGTGTGTATGCTCCTCACCTCCAGTGTGTGTGTGTGTGTGTGCGCTCCTCATCTACAGTGTGTGTGTGCGCGCTCCTCATCTACAGTGTGTGTGTGTGTGCGCGCGCTCCTCATCTACAGTGTGTGTGTGTGTGTGTGTGTGTGTGTATGTATGTACGCTCGCTCCTCACCTCCAGTGTGTGTGTATGCTCCTCACCTCCAGTGTGTGTATGTACGCTCCTCGCCTCCAGTCTGTGTGCGCGCTCCTCATCTACAGTGTGTGTATGCTCCTCACCTCCAATGTGTGTGTGTGTATGTACGCTCCTCGCCTCCAGTGTGTGTGTATGCTCCTCATCTACAGTGTGTGTGTGTGTGTGTGTATGTACGCACGCTCCTCACCTCCAGTGTGTGTGTGTATGTACGCTCCTCGCCTCCAGTGTGTGTGTGTGTATGTACGCTCCTCGCCTCCAGTGTGTGTGTATGCTCCTCACCTCCAGTGTGTGTGTGTGTGTGTGTGTGTGTGTGCGCTCCTCATCTACAGTGTGTGTGTGTGCGCGCGCTCCTCATCTACAGTGTGTGTGTGTGTGTGTATGTATGTACGCACGCTCCTCACCTCCAGTGTGTGTGTGTATGTACACTCCTCGCCTCCAGTGTGTGTGTGTGTATGTACGCTCCTCGCCTCCAGTGTGTGTGTATGCTCCTCACCTCCAGTGTGCGTGTGTGTGTGTGTGTGTGTGCGCTCCTCATCTACAGTGTGTGTGTGCGCGCTCCTCATCTACAGTGTGTGTGTGTGTGCGCGCGCTCCTCACCTACAGTGTGTGTGTGTGTGTGTGTGTATGTATGTACGCTCGCTCCTCACCTCCAGTGTGTGTGTATGCTCCTCACCTCCAGTGTGTGTATGTACGCTCCTCGCCTCCAGTCTGTGTGCGCGCTCCTCATCTACAGTGTGTGTATGCTCCTCACCTCCAATGTGTGTGTGTGTATGTATGCTCCTCACCTCCAGTGTGTATGTATGCTCCTCACCTCCAGTGTGTATGTATGCTCCTCACCTCCAGTGTGTATGTATGCTCCTCACCTCCAGTGTGTATGTATGCTCCTCACCTCCAGTGTGTGTGTATGTATGCTCCTCACCTCCAGTGTGTGTGTATGTATGCTCCTCACCTCCAGTGTATGTATGTACGCTCGCTCCTCACCTCCAGTGTGTGTGTATGTACGCTTCTCACCTCCAGTGTATGTATGTATGCTCCTCACCTCCAGTGTGTGTATGCATGTACGCTCCTTACCTCTAGTGTGTGTGTATGCTCCTTACCTAAAGTGTGTGTGTATGTCTGTACACTCCTCACCTCCAGTGTGTGTATGTATGCTTCTCACCTCCAGTGTGTGTATGTACGCTCCTCACCTCCAGTGTGTGTGTTTGTGTACGCTCCTCACCACCAGTGCGTGTGTGTGCGCACGCTCCTCCCCTCCAATGTGTGTATGTATGCTCCTTCCCTCCAATGTGTGTGTATATGTACGCTCCTCACATAGTGTGTGTGTGTGTGTATGTATGCTCCTCACCTACAGTGTGTATGTATGCTCCTCACCTCTAGTGTGTATGTATGCTCCTCACCTCTAGTGTGTATGTATGCTCCTCAGTGTGTGTATGTATGCTCCTCAGTGTGTGTATGTACGCTCCTCACCTCCAGTGTGTGTATGCTCCTCATCTACAGTGTGTGTGTGTATGTATGTATGCTCCTCATCTACAGTGTGTGTATGTATGTACGCTCCTCACCTCCAGTGTGTGTGTATGTACGCTCCTTGCCTCCATTGTGTGTGTGTGTGTGTGTGTGCACGCGCCTCGCCTCCAGTGCGTGTGTATGTACGCTCCTCACCTCCAGTGTGTGTATGTAAGCTCCTCGCCTCCAGTGTGTATGTACGCTCCTCGCCTCCAGTGTGTATGTACGCTCCTCGCCTCCATTGTGTGTATGTACGCTCCTCGCCTCCATTGTGTGTATGTACGCTCCTCGCCTCCAGTGTGTGTGTATGTACGCTCCTCGCCTCCAGGGTGTGTGTATGTACGCTCCTCGCCTCCAGCGTGTGTGTATGTACGCTCCTCGCCTCCAGCGTGTGTGTATGTACGCTCCTCGCCTCCAGCGTGTGTGTATGTACGCTCCTCGCCTCCAGCGTGTGTGTATGTACGCTCCTCGCCTCCAGCGTGTGTGTATGTATGCTCCTCGCCTCCAGCGTGTGTGTATGTATGCTCCTCGCCTCCAGCGTGTGTGTATGTACGCTCCTCGCCTCCAGCGTGTATGTACGCTCCTCGCCTCCAGCGTGTATGTACGCTCCTCGCCTCCAGCGTGTGTGTATGTACGCTCCTCGCCTCCAGCGTGTGTGTATGTATGCTCCTCGCCTCCAGCGTGTGTGTATGTACGCTCCTCGCCTCCAGCGTGTGTGTATGTACGCTCCTCGCCTCCAGCGTGTGTGTATGTACGCTCCTCGCCTCCAGCGTGTGTGTATGTACGCTCCTCGCCTCCAGCGTGTGTGTATGTACGCTCCTCGCCTCCAGCGTGTGTGTATGTACGCTCCTCGCCTCCAGCGTGTGTGTATGTACGCTCCTCGCCTCCAGCGTGTGTGTATGTACGCTCCTCGCCTCCAGCGTGTGTGTATGTACGCTCCTCGCCTCCAGCGTGTGTGTATGTACGCTCCTCGCCTCCAGCGTGTGTGTATGTACGCTCCTCGCCTCCAGCGTGTGTGTATGTACGCTCCTCGCCTCCAGCGTGTGTGTATGTACGCTCCTCGCCTCCAGCGTGTGTGTATGTACGCTCCTCGCCTCCAGCGTGTGTGTATGTACGCTCCTCGCCTCCAGCGTGTGTGTATGTACGCTCCTCGCCTCCAGCGTGTGTGTATGTACGCTCCTCGCCTCCAGCGTGTGTGTATGTACGCTCCTCGCCTCCAGCGTGTGTGTATGTACGCTCCTCGCCTCCAGCGTGTGTGTATGTACGCTCCTCGCCTCCAGCGTGTGTGTATGTACGCTCCTCGCCTCCAGCGTGTGTGTATGTACGCTCCTCGCCTCCAGCGTGTGTGTATGTACGCTCCTCGCCTCCAGCGTGTGTGTATGTACGCTCCTCGCCTCCAGCGTGTGTGTATGTACGCTCCTCGCCTCCAGCGTGTGTGTATGTACGCTCCTCGCCTCCAGCGTGTGTGTATGTACGCTCCTCGCCTCCAGCGTGTGTGTATGTACGCTCCTCGCCTCCAGCGTGTGTGTATGTACGCTCCTCGCCTCCAGCGTGTGTGTATGTACGCTCCTCGCCTCCAGCGTGTGTGTATGTACGCTCCTCGCCTCCAGCGTGTGTGTATGTACGCTCCTCGCCTCCAGCGTGTGTGTATGTACGCTCCTCGCCTCCAGCGTGTGTGTATGTACGCTCCTCGCCTCCAGCGTGTGTGTATGTACGCTCCTCGCCTCCAGCGTGTGTGTATGTACGCTCCTCGCCTCCAGCGTGTGTGTATGTACGCTCCTCGCCTCCAGCGTGTGTGTATGTACGCTCCTCGCCTCCAGCGTGTGTGTATGTACGCTCCTCGCCTCCAGCGTGTGTGTATGTACGCTCCTCGCCTCCAGCGTGTGTGTATGTACGCTCCTCGCCTCCAGCGTGTGTGTATGTACGCTCCTCGCCTCCAGCGTGTGTGTATGTACGCTCCTCGCCTCCAGCGTGTGTGTATGTATGCTTCTCGCCTCCAGTGTGTGTATGTACGCTCCTCACCTCCAGTGTGTGTGTTTGTGTACGCTCCTCACCACCAGTGCGTGTATGTACGCTCCTCGCCTCCAGTGTGTGTGTATGCTCCTCGCCTCCAGTGTGTGTGCGCATGTACGCTCCTCGCCTCCAGTGTGTGTGTATGTATGCTTCTCACCTCCAGTGTGTGTATGTACGCTCCTCACCACCAGTGCGTGTATGTACACTCCTCGCCTCCAGCGTGTGTGTATGTACGCTCCTCGCCTCCAGTGTGTGTGTATGCTCCTCGCCTCCAGTGTGTGTGCATGTACGCTCCTCACCTCCAGTGTGTGTGTATGTACGCTCCTCGCCTCCAGTTTGTGTGTATCTACTCCTCGCCTCCAGTGTGTGTGTACGCTCCTCACCTCCAGTGTGTGTGTACGCTCCTCACCTCCAGTGTGTATGTCTCTGCTCTTCACCTCCAGTGTGTGTGTGCACTCTCCTCACCACCAGAGTGTGATCAATTAATGATTGTATTCTCTTCACCTCCAGTTTGTTTATTTTACTCAGTATATAGCACCATTAATTCCACAGTGCTTTACAGACATATTTTATGCTCCTCACAACCATGCAGTTATCGGTGTATGTATGCTTCTCACCTCTGGACTGTGATCAGTGTAAGTTCAGTTGAAACCAGAAGTTTACATACACTATATAAAAAGACACATGTGCATGTTTTTCTCAATATCTGACATGAACTCAGAATAAACCTTTCCCGTTTTAGGTCAATTAGGATTACCATAATTATTAAAGGGAACCTGTCACCTCCAAAATCGATGGTGAGGTAAGCTCACCGTCATCAGGGGCTTATCTACAGCATTCTGTAATGCTGTAGATAAGCCCCTGATGTTACCTGAAAGAGGAGAAAAAGAGGTTAGATTATACTCACCCAGGGGTGTTCCCGCTGCAGTCCGGTCCGATGAGCTTCTCAGGTCCGCTCCGGCGCCTCCTATCTTCATTCCATGACGTCCTCTTCTGGTCTTCACGCCACGGCTCTGGCTCAGGCGTACTTTATCTGCCCTGTTGAGGGCAGAGCAAAGTGCTGCAGTGCACAGGTGCTGGGCCTCTCTGACCTTTCCCTGCGCCTGCGCACTGCAGTACTTTGCTCTCTCCTCAACAGGGCAGACAAAGTACGCCTGCGCCAGAGCCGTGGCGTGAAGACTAGAAGAGGATGTCATGGAATGAAGATAGGAGGCGCCGGAGCGGACCTGAGACACCCATCGGACCCGGACCGCAGCGGGACCGCCCCTGGGTGAGTATAATCTAACGTGTTTTTCTCCTCTTTCAGGTAACATCAGGGGCTTATCTACAGCATTACAGAATGCTGTAGATAAGCCCCTGATGACGGTGAGCTTACCTCACCATCGATTTTGGAGGTGACAGGTTCCCTTTAATATTTGCCAAATGCCAGAATAATGAGAGAGAGAATGTTTTAAGGCATTTTTTTTTTTACTTACTGCAAAGTCAAAAGTTTACATACACTAAGATTACTATGTCTTTAAACAATTCTGGACTGCCCATATGGTGATGTTATGTGTTTGGAAAAATTGTTTGGCAACATCTGAGTTAGAGATGCACCTGTGGATGTATTTTAATCCACACCTGAAACACACTGCTTCTTTGTGTAGCATCATGGGAAAGTCTAAAGAAATCAACCAAGATATCGGGAAAGGAATTGTGGCTTTTCACAAGTCTGGCTCATCCTTGGGTACAATTTCAAGATACCTGAAGGTGCCTCGTTCATCTGTACAAAGAATTATAACCAAGTACAAACAACATGGGAATGTCCAGCCATCATACCGCTTAGGAAGGAGATGGGTTCTGTGTCCCAGAGATGAACGTGCTTTGGTCCGACATGTTCATATCAACCCATGGACAAAAGCAAAAGACCTTGTGAAGATGATGGCGGAAGCTGGTAAGATTGTGACAATATCCGCAGTGAAACGTGTACTGTGTCACCATGGGCTGAAAGGCCACTCTGCCAGGAAGAAGCCATTACTCCAAAAGAAACATAAAAAAGCCAGATTAATGTTTGCAAATGCACACAGGAACAAAGATCTTAATTTTTGGAGACATGTCCTGTGGTCTGATGACGCTAAAATTGAATTGTTGGGGCATAATGACCATTGTTATGTTTGGAGGCAGAAGAGAGAAGCTAGGAAGCCCAAGAACTCCATCCCAACTGTGAAACACAGGGGTGGTAGCATCATGTTCTGGCGTTATTTTGCTGCACTAGGGACTGGTGCACTTCACAAAATAGATGGCATCATGAGAAAAGACTATGTGGCAATACTGAAGCAACATCTCAAGACATCAGCCAGAAAGTTAAAGCTTGGGTGGAAATGGGCCTGCCAAATGGACAATGACCCAAAGCATGCTGCCAAAATGGCAAAGTGGCTTAAAGGGACACTGTCACCTGAATTTGGAGGGAGCAATCTTTAGCCATAGGGGCGGGGTTTTCGGGTGTTTGATTCACCCTTTCCTTACCCGCTGGCTGCATGCTGGCTGCAATATTGGATTGAAGTTCATTCTCTGTCCTCCGTAGTACATGCCTGCACAAGGCAATCTTGCCTTACGCAGGCGTGTACTATGGAGGACAGAGAATGAACTTCAATCCCATATTGCAGCCAGCATGCAGCCAGCGGGTAAGGAAAGGGTGAATCAAACACCCGAAAACCCCGCCCCTATGGCTAAAGATTGTTCCCTCCAAATTCAGGTTACAGTGTTCCTTTAAGGATAACAGATAACAAAGTCAATGTTTTGGAGTGGCCATCACAAAGCCCTGATCTCACCACATATTGAAAATGTGTGGGCAAAGCTGACAAGGCAGGTGGGAGCAAGGCGACCTACAAACCTGGTTCAGTTCCACCAGTTTTGTCAGGAAGAATGGGCCCAAATTCCAACCAACTATAGTGAGAAGCTTGTGGAAGGATATCCCAAAAGTTTGACCCAAGTAATTCAGTTTAAAGGGAACCTGTCAGCAGGATTGTGCTCAGTAACCTACACACAGTGTCAGGTCAGCACCGTAATACTGAATACAATGATACCGTGGTTGATGAAATCAGTCTTGTGGTTGTTTAACCTCTTTCTGACCTCGGACGGGATAGTACGTCCGAGGTCAGATACCGCGCTTTGATGCAGGGCTCCGGCGGTGAGCCCGCATCAAAGCCGGGACATGTCAACTGTTTTGAACAGCTGACATGTGCCCGCAATAGCGGCGGGTGAAATCGCGATTCACCCGCCGCTATTAACTAGTTAAATGCCACTGTCAAACGCTGACAGCGGCATTTAACCGGCACTTGCGGCCGGAAATGAGGGCATCGCTGACCCCCGTCACATGATCGGGGGTCAGCGATGCGTCAGAACGGTAACCATAGAGGTCCTTGAGACCTCTATGGTTACTGATGCAGGCCAGCTGTGAGCGCCCCCTGTGGTCAGCGCTCATAGCACACCGGCATTTCTGCTGCATAGCAGCGATCTGATGATCGCTGCTACGTAGCAGAGCCGATCGCATTGTGCCAGCTTATAGCCTCCCATGGAGGCTATTGAAGCATGGCAAAAGTAAAAAAAAAAAAAAAAAAGTTTAAATCACCCCCCTTTCGCCCCATTCAAAATAAATCAATAAAAAAAAAATCAAACCTACACATATTTGGTATCGCCGCGTTCAGAATCGCCCGATCGATCAATAAAGAAAAAAAAGGATTAACCTGATCGCTAAATGGCATAGCGAGAAAAAAATTAGAAACGCCAGAATTACGTTTTTTTTGGTCGCCGCAACATTGCATTAAAATGCAATAACGGGTGATCAAAAGAACGTATCTGCACCAAACTGCTATCATTAAAAACGCCAGCTCAGCACGCAAAAAATAAGCCCTCACCCAACCCCAGAACACGAAAAATAGAGACGCTATGGGTATCGGAAAATGGCGCAAATTATTATTTTCCAGGTCACCACCTGACAGCACACTGGAGGACGTCCTTCTTATCCATGATGGGACAGGAAACACGAGAGGTTAAAAGGACCCTCCCCCTACCACCCTTCAGTGTTTTTCCTGTCCCATTATGGATAGGAACGGCGAGAGGAAGCTACCGTTCTGTGCGGGGGGATGTGGATCGGGGGGGCTTTGCCTCACCCTTCCCTCCATGAGGCACCCGCTGGCTGACACCCGCCCGAGGGTCCCTCTGCCTACCAGTGTAGCGCTGCTCCTGGTATGAGGATCGCTTCCCCCTGCCGGGGGCTCTCGATCCTTCCGTCACGCCCCCTGGTGTATGCGATCCTGCCGGTAGCCTCTGCAGATGTCGGCGTCTCCATGCGGCCGGCATGGGGGAAGGAAATTCTCGCTACACCATCCTCTCTTTCCGGCCGCGCGTCACTTCCGGTTTGCGGCTGAGGGGGGCGGGCGGCGTCTCCGAAACAGGAAGCGGTAGTGAGCGCAGGAGCGCGGTACAGATGAACAGATGAACAGAAATATAAGGTATGTGCAGTAAGCGTTCTCCGGTGCATCATGGAGGACGCAGCTAGAGAAGGGCAGGAGTCCACAGCGCCAGTAAGTAGAGCAGGGCCGGTATTATGGATACTAAAAAAACCCGGAGCATTTGCTAGAGTTTGTTATTTTTCTATAGGCGGCCTCATTACCAGAAAAATCGTTAAAGAAGCTGGGCAAAAGCAGGTAATGTCCTATTTGTGCAGCCAAGCTGAAAGATACCTGGCAGAAACCCCTATGTGAAGCATGCACCTGCAAAATCATAGGAGAGGAGCAGGCTTCTCTTATGTCAAATATGAGAGCCATGATAAGAGAGGAGGTCCAGGCTTCTGTATCAGGTCTGGTACTACCTCAAGCCTCACCTTCTGAGAGACCGAGCAAAAGGCAGAGGGTTGATTACTCCTCGGAAGACTCGTTATCTGTTGTATCGGATATAGAGGAGGAAGAGGAGAGCAGAGACCCTCCAGAGAGAGGGAGAAAATACTTATTCTCAGCAGCAGACACAGGAGAACTGTTGGAGGCTGTGCGGCATACTATGCAGATAGAGGATCCACAACCATCTTGTTCGGTTCAAGATGAAATGTTTGGTGGCCTGCGCTCACAGACTGCGAAGGTGTTTCCAGTAAATTCCCATATCAGAGCCATGATTCTGGAGGAATGGGAAGAGGCGGAGAAGAGATTGACTATCCCTAAAGATTTCCGTCTCCGCCTGCCGTTTGACCCGGAGGAAGTTAAGGAATGGGTCGATATTCCTAAAATAGACATTCCATTGGCTAAAGTGTCTAAAAGAACCTCAATCCCCTTTGAGGACTCTTCCAATTTAAAAGAGCCCATGGACAGAAAGGCAGATGGACTTTTGAAACGGGCCTGGGAGAGTTCTTCGGCGGTTATCGGAGCTAATATCGCAGCAACATCAGTAGCTCGCTCCATGGACCTGTGGCTAAATGATCTTCAGGATCAATTAATAGCCAAAACTCCTAGAGATACTATCCTAAAAAATCTGCCTCTGTTAAAATTGGCAACCGCTTTTTTGGCAGACGCATCCGCGGAAACGGTTAGATTTGCGGCTAGAGGTCAATCTCTCTCTAATGCGGCCCGAAGAGCTATTTGGCTCAAAAGCTGGTCGGGTGATATGCACTCCAAAAATAAATTATGTTCCATACCCTTCTCTGGGGGCAGGGTCTTCGGACCGGTCCTCGACGATATCTTAGAGAAAGCCTCAGATGTAACAAAGGGGTTCCCCGAAGAAAAGCCTAAAAAATTCCAGCCCTTTCGGAGACCCCGCTATAATCAGAAACAGGATTACAGGGGTAAAGGGAAGCAAGGTAGATGGAGCTACCAGAAAGGGGGAGACAGTAGACCCAAAACCAAAGACTCGAGTTACTCAGGTCAGAGGTCTAGCTACCATAGAAAATGACGCCATCAGAGTAGGGGGTTGTCTAGCCGGATTCCTAGAAGGTTGGAGGGAAATAACAACGAGTCCTTGGGTGTTACAGGTGGTGTCCCAGGGGTACAAAATCGAATTTTCCTCCCTTCCACCCGAAAGATTTCTAGTGTCCAGCACACATCTAAAATCGTCATCCCCCATGTGGTCGGATATACAGGACCTCTTAAAAATGGCGGCAATTGTTCCGGTCCCCTCTCAAGAAGAGTACAGAGGTCATTACTCGAATCTCTTCTCGATAACAAAACCATCGGGAGAGTCGAGAACGATAATAAATCTGAAGCACCTAAACAACTGGGTGGTATACAAAAGATTCAAAATGGAGTCAATTCGGTCTACCATTCCTCTGTTGGGAAGGGGTATGGTGATGTGCACTCTAGACCTAAAGAGTGCATATTACCATGTTCCCATTTACTTAAACCATCAAAAATTCCTGAGGTTCGCGGTAAACATGGAGGGGAAGATCTATCACTTTCAATTTCGTTGTCTCCCCTTCGGCCTGGCGTCGGCTCCCAGGGTTTTTACGAAACTTATGGTAGAAGTAGTCGCATATCTGAGAAATCAGGATTTGATGGTAATCCCTTATCTGGACGACTTTTTGGTAGCAGCAGAGTCAGTAAACCAGCTCAGAATCAACTGTCAGTTCCTCATCTCCACTCTAGAGAGGCTCGGTTGGATCATAAATTGGAAGAAGTCAGATTTAATACCGAAATCCAGAATAAAATTCCTAGGAGTCATGCTCGACTCAGAAACAAGGATGTCCTACCTTCCGGAAGACAGGCTAAAGGGAATAGTAAAAAAGGTCCATCATTTCTCCCGAGGCCGAAATACGATCAGAGACGGGATGATAATCCTGGGATTAATGACGGCCTGCATCCCTTGCGTGAGATGGAGCCAGTTTCATTCCCGGCAGCTTCAGCAGGGAGTGCTGAGGAGCTGGAACAGAAGGCAAAATTCTTTAAATCAAAGACTGAATCTCTCTTTTCAGATCAAGAGGTCTCTGGTGTGGTGGACTCTCTCCAAAAATCTCCGGCTGGGAGTACCATGGCTTCAAACCCCGAGTGTGTCAGTCACGACAGACGCAAGCCAGGAAGGTTGGGGAGGTCATGTCCTGGGAAGATATTTCCAAGGTCGTTGGGAAAGGAAGGACAGCAAGAAATCATCAAACCACAGAGAGTTGCATGCGGTTTGGAAGGTCTTAACGGCGGCACAACATTTGCTGAAGAACAAGCATGTAAAAATCTTCTCGGACAATACGACGACCGTAGCCTTCCTTCGACATCAGGGGGGCCCAAGACATCTGGCATTACAAGATCTGGCGGAACAGATCTTCAAGTGGGCAGAGAAGTCGGTGCGGTCAATCTCGGCTGTACATCTGGAGGGATCCAAGAACCGGTTGGCGGATTTCCTGAGCAGGAAAAGTGTATCCCCTACAGAGTGGGAACTAAACGCCGAAGTATTCAGGGATCTTTGTCATCGTTGGGGGAAGCCGACTGTGGATCTATTTGCTACAAAGCAAAACGCAAAGGTCAAAACCTTTTACTCCCTAAATCCCTGGGAGAGCCCAGCCGCGATCGATGCCCTGTCACAACCCTGGAACGACGGTCTTCTGTATGCGTTTCCACCTCTGGCCTTGATTCCAAGAATACTCAGGAAAATCTGCGAGGACGGGGCCAAAGTCATCCTCATAGCTCCTCACTGGCCGAAACGAAGTTGGTTTCCAATGTTAAGAAGATTATCAGTGGAAGAACCCCTCCTGTTACCAGAGAGAAAGGATCTTCTTCTACAAGGCCCAGTACTACACCAGAACCCAGGAGCGCTTCAGTTGGCAGCTTGGATCCTGAACGGAAGGTCTTGAGGGCAAAAGGTCTTTCAGATGACGTCATTTCTACCCTTCAAGCCAGCAGAAAGCCGGTGACATCTGCCATCTACACAAAAATATGGAAAACATTCTGTGGATTCTGTGGGAAGATGACAGTTGATACTGACCATCCAGATATCCCAAAAATTCTTGACTTCTTGCAGTCAGGTTTTCAAAAAGGCCTTAGACCAAGTACATTAAGAGTCCAGATAGCGGCCCTAAGTGTATTCTTTGATTTTTCGTTATCTACCCACCCCTGGATTAGTCGATTCTCTAGAGCAGTCCAGAGGCTAAGGCCATTCATTAGGAAATCAGTCCCGCCGTGGGATCTTAATCTGGTCCTGAATTTTCTGTGTGATCAGTCCTGGGATATAACGGGAGACATAGACATTAACAAACTCTCTCTTAAAACCGCGTTTTTAGTTGCGATCACATCGGCAAAAAGATTGGGGGAACTACAGGCTCTTTCGGTACAGAACCCGTATTTACAGATCTTTGATGATAAAATAGTACTAAGGCTTGATCCGGCCTTTCTCCCTAAAGTCGTTTCTGATACTAATATGAATCAGGAGATTGTTTTACCATCTTTTTGCCAATTCCCTAAAAATCAAAAAGAAAGATTTTTTCATAACCTTGATGTAAGAGAGTCAGTACTCAGATACCTTGATCTATCTAGACCCTGGAGACAGGACAATAACTTGTTCGTTCAGTTCAGGGGTTCAAATAAAGGGAAAAAAGCGTCTAAAGCGACTATCGCACGGTGGATAAAGTCTACAATTGATTTAGCCTACAAAGCTAAAGGTCTAAATTCCCCGGTTAATCTTAAAGCCCACTCATCTAGGGCCATGGCCACATCATGGGCGGAGAAAGGGGGGGCTACGGCAGACCAGATCTGTAGAGCGGCATCATGGTCTAATCTTAGTACCTTTTCTAAACACTATAAACTAGATGTAGTTTCGCCTCAGTTGGCCTTTGGTAGAAAGGTACTTCAAGCAGTGGTCCCACCCTAAATACCATTCTCCTTTGGTATTTCTCCAGTGTGCTGTCAGGTGGTGACCTGGAAAACAGTAATTAGACTTACTGGTAATTGTATTTCCAGGAATCCATCCTGACAGCACTGTTAGTTCCCTCCCTATTGTCTGATCTTTATACTTATGTGATGTAACATTTGTATGATTGATTATTTTGTTGTAATAAAACTTGTGTTTGCATCCATCCAGATGTGTTACTTTGGAAAAACACTGAAGGGTGGTAGGGGGAGGGTCCTTTTAACCTCTCGTGTTTCCTGTCCCATCATGGATAAGAAGGACGTCCTCCAGTGTGCTGTCAGGATGGATTCCTGGAAATACAATTACCAGTAAGTCTAATTACTGTTTTTTTTTTTAGCAAAGTTTGGATTTTTTTTCACCACTTAGATAAAAGAGAACCTAGTCATGTTTGGTGTCTATGAACTCGTAATGACCTGGAGAATCTTAATGGCAGGTCAGTTTTAGCATTTAGTGAACCTAGTAAAAAAGCCAAACAAAAAACAAGTGTGGGATTGCACTTTTTTTGCAATTTCACTGCACTTGGAATTTTTTTTCCCGTTTTCTAGTACACGACATGCTAAAACCAAAAACCAATGATGTCGTTCAAAAGTACAACTTGTTTCGCAAAAAATAAGCCCCACATGGCCATATTGATGGAAAAATAAAAAAGTTATGGCTCTGGGAAGAAGTGGAGCAAAAAACAAACACGGGAAAATCCCAAGGCCATGAAGGGGTTAATCTTTATTTTCAGTTTTGTGTTAATGAGATTCTCGTGTCCTAAGGCGGGGCACGAGAATCTCTGGCGCCATTTTGTTGTAGTTTAATTATTTTTTTTAGGCTGCAGCAACAAGGAGCTGGTGGCGGCGCTTGCGCATTAGCATCTATCGGAACACGATGGATGCTAATGTGCAGGCGCACCCGACGGCACCATATTGATGGTGATTTTTTTTTTTTTTCTTTGAAACACAGGAAGATAATAGGCACTAACTGATAAGAAAGTGCACAGGCGCCTCCATTTTAATGAAGGGACATGCTTTTTTTTTTCAAATACATACATTATTATATTCATTATGCAAACTAGGGCACAGGTCAGTGACCTATCAGCAGTCTTCATTATGAATATATAATCAAAGCACCACATACCCCAGCCCCGCGTTAGGGCATGAAAATCTCATTAACACAAAACTGAAAATAAAGATTGAGAAACAACCACAAGACGGATTTCATTAACCAAGGTATCATTATAATCAGTATAACGGCGCCGACCTGACACTGTGTGTAGGTTACTGTGCACAATCCTGCTGACAAATTCCCTTTAACCCCTTCACCCCCGGAGCTTTTTCCGTTTTCGTTTTTCGCTCCCCTCCTTCCCAGAGCCATAACTTTTTTATTTTTCCGTCAATTTGGCCATGTGAGGGCTTATTTTTTGCGGGACGAGTTGTACTTTTGAACGACATCATTGGTTTTAGCATGTCGTGTACTAGAAAACGGGAAAAAAATTCCAAGTGCAGTGAAATTGCAAAAAAAGTGCAATCCCACACTTGTTTTTTGCTTGCCTATTTTGCTAGGTTCACTAAATGCTAAAACTGACCTGCCATTATGATTCTCCAGGTCACTACGAGTTCATAGACACCTAACATGACTAGGTTATTTTTCACCTAAGTGGTGAAAAAAAATTCCAAACTTTGCAAAAAACAAAACAAAACAAAATTGCGCCATTTTCCGATACTCGTAGCGTCTCCATTTTTCGTGATCTGGGGTCAGGTGAGGGCTTATTTTTTGCGTGCCGAGCTGGCATTTTTAATGATAGCATTTTGGTGTAGATACGTTCTTTTGATCGCCCGTTATTGCATTTTAATGCAATGTCGTGGCGACCAAAAAAACGTAAATCTGGCGTTTCGAATTTTTTTCTCATTACGCCATTTAGCGATCAGGTTAATGCTTTTTTTTAATTGATAGATCGGGCGATTCTGAACGCGGCGATACCAAATATGTGTAGGTTTTTGGTTTTTTTTATTGATTTATTTTGATTGGGGCGAAAGGGGGGTGATTTAAACTTTTATGTTTTTTTTATTTTTTTCACATTTTTAAAAACTTTTTTTTTTTACTTTTGCCATGCTTCTATAGCCTCCATGGGAGGCTAGAAGCAGGCACAGCCCGATCGGCTCTGCTACATAACAGCGATCATCAGATCGCTGTTATGTAGCTAAAATGCAGGTGTGCTGTGAGCGCCGACCACAGGGGGGCGCTCACAGCCACCGGCAATCAGTAACCATAGAGGTCTCAAGGACCTCTATGGTTACAATGGAGGAGCATCGCCGACCCCCGATCATGTGACAGGGGTCGGCGATGCGCTCATATCCGGCCGCACGGCCGGATGCGGTAGTTAAATGCCGCTGTCTGCGCTTGACAGCGGCATTTAACTAGTTAATAGCGGCGGGTGATCGCGATTTCACCCGCCGCTATTGCGCGCACATGTCAGCTGTAAAAAACAGCTGACATGTCGCGACTTTGATGTGCGCTCACCGCCGGAGCGCACATCAAAGCGGGGGTCCCGACATGTGACGTACTATACCGTCACATGTCGGGAAGGGGTTAAGGGCAATGGTACCAAATACTAATGAAATGTATGTAAACTTTTGACTTTGCAGTAAGTAATAATGCCTTAAAACATTCTCTGTTGCTCTCGCTCGCTCCTTTGTGGTTATTCCTTTCACTAGGAGCAGATCTGCAGAATGCAGCAGCGGCCACTTTACAGTGTGTGGAGCAGTGCTGTTTGACTCTGTACACTGTTTATATCCAGCCATTGTGCCCTATGTATGAGGGCTGGCAGTGTCTGGCACCATTAAAGCCGCCATGTAACATCTGTAATAGGAGCTTTCTCCAGTGTTTGGTAAATGGAGCTAAACACCTTGATGTGAATAGGACATTACCCCCTCACTTGTTCTGCTTTGTTTATCGTGTTGGTTGCCCTATCCTATTCAGTCCAGTTGTGACAAGAGCATTTGGTGGTCTATCATGTCCATTAATCTTTCCATCTGACTCCTAATATTCTCTGATGCACATACACTGCTGTCACTTTCTCTCTTCTGCTGAAATCTAGGCTTGGAGGAACAGTCACAGAGCGATCAGCAGGACCCGGACTTCTCACTGCAGCCGCCACTGTACTGTTGTTTCACCACATCATGTTCCAGTGCACACTTGTTTAATAATGTCTTGTAATGTGTCTGTTAGCTGGTGGACACATTGTACAGCACACTCACTGCATAGCGCTGTATACTCGCAGCAGGGGATGCTCTGCATGGGAAACCACAGGCTGTAACCAGGACTGTGGAGTGTGTAAGCCAAACCTTTGACTCCTCAATTTCCCTGACTCCCCCACTCCACGGCACTGGTCACTACTGAGCATGAACATAAAGTGCAGCACAGATTAATCTCACCTCCGACCCCACGGCACTGGTCACTACTGAGCTTGGACATAAAGTGCAGCACAGATTCATCTCACCTCCGACCCCACGGCACTGATCACTACTGAGCATGGACATAAAGTGCAGCACAGATTCATCTCACCTCCAACCCCACGGCACTGATCACTACTGAGCATGGACATAAAGTGCAGCACAGATTCATCTCAACTAAACGATCAGAAACAGACATTTATAGGACGTGTCATAACTTTCCAAATTCTTATGAACACCTTTTGCAGCACATCTGCACTGTACTACTGTCCCTAATATATTATATATTTTAGGAGTCGGTCCATTTTATACTGACTTCACCAAAATGGACACCGACGCTACCTCCCTGGCTGTAACGGCTCCTGATACAAGTAGTACAGTCCTATTCTGTCACAGTGGAATTTATGTTCGAGCAGTTCCACACTGGAGCAAGGACAGTGCCCATGAGTTTGAATGACTAGAGATGAACAATACAAAAAGTTAAATTATTGTCTACAAAACTTGTTCATTAGGATCATTTGCAATAGATTGGGTAGTGGACAGATTAAGGCCATGGGTGGGGTACCATGTTATGGCTACCAAATGCCCGTACAGGTCATGCCATTTGCTGGATGAGCTCATGATGTTTTACATGCAATATTGTGTGCTCATCTACCACCATTCATGGACATGGTCTTTGGCTGTGTGTGGTAGACCCTACCCTACCTGTGGGAAATCTCTTTAAGTGAATGGGGCGATGTTGTAGCCCTTGGTCAGAAGTTGCCCTGTACAGAGGAAAGCTGGAAGGGTCACTGCTAATTCATTGTAGATTAGGTTCACATTTGCTTGCAGTGTTCGGATTGTGGGTCCTGTTCAGGCTTCTGTGACTTTTGATGACAAAGGTGATTTGTGCAGCTATTCTCTCTGGTCAAACCAGAAGCAAAAACCTGAAATGAACAGCCATGGACTCCATTAAAGGTCAATGGCTGAAATCCACTGTAGTGGGGAAGTGGCCCAATGCTACAGACAGATCTCTACAGACCCATAACATAGAACCAGACCTCAGTCAGAGGACAATAAAACATTCACATTCCTCATCTATGAACTGTTCCAATATTTATGGACATAACTGTTTATCACTCATATAATGGTAGTTCTGCTTCACGTCACCTGTCTTATCTATGGCATTATTTCTGTGATGTGTTGTGCATAAATATGTGATTCTTCAGAATTTCTATTAGTCTGTGCCTGATGAAGAGACCGGAGTAGTCTTGAAAGCTTGCAATTTGTTACCATCTTTTCAGTTAGCCATTAAAAGGTATCAACCACTGAGGACTCTCAATCTAATATATAAAGCTGAATGTGTGTATGTATGTATGTATGTGTGTGTGTGTGTATGTCCGGGATTGGCATCTGAACCGTCGCAGCTACAGCCACAAAATTTTGCACAGTCACACGTCTGGACCCCGAGAGCGTCATAGGCTATGTTGTGAGGCGAAATTTTAACCCCGCGCGTTCCAATTCACCAAACAATTTTGCCCCTATCTACATAATGGGGAAAAAATGAAAGGAAAAGTGTTGGAGGCAAATTAACAGCTGCCAGATGTGAACAAGGGGGACTTAAAGAATGACAGCGATGGCGCCAAAGAGTATATACCGTACAGTTGCTAAGGTGGGGCCCCAACATGGGATAATCACCACACCACCACGAGGATATGAACACACACACAAAATGCGCCACACACTACCACGTGCTCGAACACATATATCACCCTCAGCACACATTTCACCACACATACACCAACCTCGCCACATAAAAGTCGAAACACAAAAGTCGCCGCTCAAAACTCGCCACGCGCAAAACTCTCCACATGCAAAAGTCGCCACGCGCAAAACTCGCCACATGCAAAACTCGCCACACGTGCAAAACTCACCTCATGGAAAACTCGCCACACGCAAAACTTGCACACGCAGAAAAATTGCCACATGCACAAAAGTTGCAACACATGCAAAAGTTGCCTCAAAACTTGCACATACTCAAAAGGCACCACACATAAAACTCGCCACGCGCAAAACTCGCCATGCGCAAAACTTGCTGCACACAACTTGCTACACTAACCTGTCACATGCAACTCGACACACAAAAAGTTGCTACACGCATGTCGCCACACAAAACTCATCTCACAAAAGTCGCTACACGACGATGTGTTCTCTGTGAGAAAGTCAGTAAATGACATGTAGGCTGGTGGATAATCTCAGGGAGAACAGTGAGATCAGCAGTGCGAAATCGAACATGGGCAATTGGCATCTCCCAACCATCAGTCAGCAACCTCCATGCACATGAATCGACAGCCAAACCTGTCGATATTTCGATGGTTCGGCCGAATTAGGTCTCGTGTGTCTGTGTGGGCCCTTAGCTTACAGGGTTCAGCAGTTTTGCTAGTCAGTTTTCTTTGCTGCAGTTCTATCAGAGCTCAGTTGTTGAGCTGTGTATAACCCCAGTCACATCACTGATTGGCGGCTTTCTCTGTACAATGTATAGTGACAGAGAGTTGGTAATCAGTCCTGCGTGGACCAGAATACTTGAGGCCACTTCTCCTGTAGTGATAATCTCCTGCTGATAAAACACTATTTACACAGCCCAGTAAGAGTCACATCACTGAAATCGGGGTCTCTGCTCTCACATAATGGTGCCCTCAGATTACATAGGAAAAAATGCTGACGGATTCCCTTTAACAAGCTGGCAATGTTAGTACTTGGAGATGAAGCGAGTGCCTGGTGTTCCCCATTATTAGTCTGAAGTGGTGGTGACCTCCATTACTATTCCAACATCAGTGGGTGCCCCTAGGAGTGGGAAGGCTTTGTGGTATTGCATACAAATAAAACCGAGCAGGACTGAATAGAAGAAATCTATATATATGACAGTCAAACATGCATCCATACATAGCTGTAATCATGCAGGATTTGTGGATCGGGCACCATGAATCAGTTGTCAGGTTCTTTTTAAAGCACAAGTCCAGTGGTTTGTTCTATGTTTTTTTTTTTTTTTTTTTTTTTTTTAACCCCTTCATGACCCAGCCTATTTTGGCCTTAATGACCTTGCCGTTTTTTGCAATTCTGACCAGTGTCCCTTTATGAGGTAATAACTCCGGAACGCTTCAATGGATCCTAGCGATTCTGAGATTGTTTTTTCGTGACATATTGGGCTTCATGTTAGTGGTAAATTTAGGTCGATAATTTCTGAGTTTATTTGTGAAAAAAACGGAAATTTGGCGAAAAGTTTGAAAATTTCGCAATTTTCACATTTTGAATTTTTATTCTGTTAAACCAGAGAGTTATGTGACACAAAATAGTTAATAAATAACATTTCCCACATGTCTACTTTACATCAGCACAATTTTGGAAACAATTTTTTTTTTTGCTAGGAAGTTATAAGGGTTAAAATTTGACCAGTGATTTCTCATTTTTACAACAAAATTTACAAAACCATTTTTTTTAGGGACCACCTCACATTTGAAGTCAGTTTGAGGGTTCTATATGGCTGAAAATACCCAAAAGTGACACCATTCTAAAAACTGCACCCCTCAAGGTGCTCAAAACCACATTCAAGAAGTTTATTAACCCTTCAGGTGTTTCACAGCAGCAGAAGCAACATGGAAGTAAAAAATGAACATTTAACTTTTTAGTCACAAAAATGATCTTTTAGCAACAATTTTTTTATTTTCCCAAGGGTAAAAGGAGAAACTGGACCATGGACGTTGTTGTACAATTTGTCCTGAGTACGCTGATACCTCATATGTGGGGGTAAACCACTGTTTGGGCGCACGGCAGGGCTCGGAAGGGAAGGAGCGCCATTTGACTTTTTGAATGAAAAATTGGCTCCAATCTTTAGCGGACACCATGTCGCGTTTGGAAAGCCCCCGTGTGCCTAAACATTGGAGCTCCTCCGCAAGTGACCCCATTTTAGAAACTAGACCCCCAAAGGAACTTATCTAGAGGCATAGTGAGCACTTTAAACCCCCAGGTACTTCACAAATTGATCCGCAAAAATGAAAAAGTACTTTTTTTTCACACAAGATTTCTTTTAGCCTCAATTCTTTCATTTTCACATGGGCAACAGGATAAAATGGATCCTAAAATTTGTTGGGCAATTTCTCCTGAGTACGCCGATACCTCATATGTGGGGGTAAACCACTGTTTGGGTGCACGGCAAGGCTCGGAAGGGGAGGCGTGCCATTTGACTTTTTGAATGGAAAATTAGCTCCAATCATTAGCGGACACCATGTCGCGTTTGGAGAGCCCCTGTGTGCCTAAACATTGGAGCTCCCCTACAAGTGACCCCATTTTGGAAACTAGACCCCCCAAGGAACTTATCTAGATGCATAGTGAGCACTTATAACCCCAAGGTGCTTCACAGAAGTTTATAACGCAGAGCCGTGAAAATAAAAAATAATTTTTCTTTCCTCAAAAATGATTTTTAGCCCAGAATTTTTTATTTTCCCAAGGGTAATAGGAGAAATTGGACCCCAAATGTTGTTGTCCAGTTTGTCCTGAGTACGATGATACCCCATATGTGGGGGTAAACCACTGTTTGGGCGCACGGCAGGGCTCGGAAGGGAAGGCACGCCATTTGGCTTTTTGAATGGAAAATTAGCTCCAATCATTAGCGGACACCATGTCGCGTTTGGAGAGCCCCTGTGTGCCTAAACATTGGAGCTCCCGCACAAGTGACCCCATTTTGGAAACTAGACCTCCCAAGGAACTAATCTAGATGTGTGGTGAGCACTTTGAACCCCCAAGTGCTTCACAGAAGTTTATAACGCAGAGCCATGAAAATAAAAAATAATTTTTCTTTTCTCAAAAATGATTTTTTAGCCCACAATTTTTTATTTTCCCAAGGGTAACAGGAGAAATTGGACCCCAAAAGTTGTTGTCCAGTTTCTCCTGAGTATGCTGATACCCCATATGTGGGGGTAAACCACTGTTTTGGCACACGTCGGGGTTCGGAAGGGAAGTAGTGACGTTTTGAAATGCAGACTTTGATGGAATGCTCTGCGGGCGTCAGGTTGCGTTTGCAGAGCCCCTGATGTGCCTAAACAGTAGGAACTCCCCACAAGTGACTCCACTTTGGAAACTAGACCCCCAAGGGAACTTATCTAGATGTGTGGTGAGCACTTTGAACCCCCAAGTGCTTCACAGAAGTTTATAACGCAGAGCCGTCAAAATAATAAATGTGTTTCCTTTCCTCAAAAATATTTTTTAGCCCAGATTTTTTTATTTTTGCAAGAGTAACAGGAGAAATTGGACCCCAAAAGTTGTTGGCCAGTTTCTCCTGAGTACGCTGATACCCCATATGTGGGGGTAAACCACTGTTTGGGCATATGCCGGGGCTCAGAATGGAAGTAGTGACGTTTTGGAATGCAGACTTTGATGGAATGGTCTGCGGGCATCATGTTACGTGTGCAGAGCCCCTGATATGCCTAAACAGTAGAAACCCCCCACAATTGACCCCATTTTGGAAACTAGACCCCCCAAGGAACTTATCTAGATGTGTGGTGAGCACGTTCAACCCCCAAGTGCTTCACAGAAGTTTACAACGCAGAGCCGTGAAAATAAAAAAATCATTTTTCTTTCCTCAAAAAATATGTTTTAGCAAGCAATTTTTTATTTTCACAAGGGTAACAGGAGAAATTGGACCCCAATATTTGTTGCCCAGTTTGTTGTGAGTACGCTGATACCCCATATGTGGGGGTAGACCACTGTTTGGGCATATGCCGGGGCTCGGAAGGGAAGTAGTGGCATTTGAAATGCAGACTTTGATGGGATGGTCTGCGGGCGTCACGTTGCATTTGCAGAGCCCCTGATATGCCTAAACAGTAGAAACACCCCACAAGTGACCCCATTTTGGAAACTAGACCCCCCAAGGAACTTATCTAGTTGTGTGGTGAGCACTTTCAACCCCCAAGTGCTTCACAGAAGTTTATAACGCAGAGCCGTGAAAATAAAAAATAATTGTTCTTTCCTCAAAAATTATGTTTTAGCAAGTAATTTTTTATTTTTGCAAGGGTAACAGGAGAAATTGGACCCCAACAGTTGTTGCCTAGTTTGTCCTGAGTACGCTGGTACCCCAAATGTGGGGGTAAACCACTGTTTGGGCGCACGTTGGGGCTTGGAAGGGAGGGAGCACCATTTGACTTTTTGAACGCAAGATTGGCTGGAATCAATGGTGGCGCCATGTTGCGTTTGGAGACCCCTGATGTGCCTAAACAGTGGAAACCCCTCAATTCTAACTTCAACACTAACCCCAACACACCCCTAATCCTAATCCCAACTGTAGCCATAACCCTAATCACAACCCTAACCGCAACACACCCGTAACCCTAATTCCAACCCTAACCCTAATCCCAACCCTAACCACAACTGTAACTCCAACACACCCCTAACCCTATCCGTAACCCTAACCACAAGCCTAATCTTAACCCTATTTCCAACCCTAGCCCTATTTCCAACCCTAACTCTAATTCCAACCCTAACCCTAAGGCTATGTGCCCACGTTGCGGATTCGTGTGAGATTTTTCCGCACGATTTTTGAAAAATCTGCAGGTAAAAGGCACTGCGTTTTACCTGCAGATTTACAGCAGATTTCCAGTGTTTTTTTGTGCGGATTTCACCTGCGGATTCCTATTGAGGAACAGGTGTAAAACGCTGCGGAATCCGCACAAAGAATTGACATGCTGCGGAAAATACAACGCAGCGTTTCTGCACGGAATTTTCCGCACCATGGGCACAGTGGATTTGGTTTTCCATAGGTGTACATGGTACTGTAAACCTGATGGAAAACTGCTACGAATTCGCAGCGGCCAATCCGCTGCGGATCCGCGGCCTATCCGCTGCGGATCCGCGGCCAATCCGCTGCGGATCCGCGGCCAATCCGCTGCGGATCCGCAGCCAAATCCGCACTGTGTGCACATGCCATAACCCTAACCCTACCCGTAACCCTAACCCTACCCCTAACCCTAACCCTACCCCTAGTTCTAACCCTAACCCTAGTGGAAAACGAAAAAAAAATAAAAAATTTTCTTTATTTTATTATTGTCCCTATGGGGGTGATAAAGGGGGGGGTTTATTTATTATTTTTTTTATTTTGATCGCTGTGATAGAACCTACCACAGCGATCAAAATGTACCTGTAAGGAATCTGCCGGCTGGCAGATTCGGCGGGCGCACTGAGCATGCGCCCGCCATTTTGGAAGATGGCGGCGCCCAGCGAGGAGACGTACGGACACCGGGAGGATCGGTAAGTATGAAGGGGTGGTGGGAGGGTGGATCGGAGCACAGGGGGGGTAATCGGAGCACAGGGGGGGTGAATACAAACAAGGAGGGAGCGGACAGGAGGACGGGGGAGCCGGCAGGCGGACGGAGGGGACCGGACCCCATAACGGAGGACTGGGGGGGCGATCGGTGGGTGTGGGGGGGGGTCACTTGAGTATTTCCAGCCATGGCCGATGATATTGCAGCATCGGCCATGGCTGAATTGTAATATTTCACCAGTTTTTTAGGTGAAATATTACAAATCGCTCTGATTGGCAGTTTCACTTTCAACAGGCAATCAGAGCGATCGTAGCCACGGGGGGGTGAAGCCACCCCCCCTGGGCTGAAGCACCACTCCCCCTGTCTCTGCAGATCGGGTAAAATCGGAGTTAACCCTTTCACCCGATCTGCAGGGACGCGATCATTCCATGACGCATACGTTGCGTCATAGGTCGGATTGGCACAGACTTTCATGACGCAGCGTATGCGTCAAAGGTCGGGAAGGGGTTAAAGCACTGTAGTGGTGCTTTTAATCTAAGGTCCCTGACCATAGTCTTCAACTGATCTGCCGCCATCTTCCCCTTCAATCCGTACCACTCCTATTGGTCCCCAGCATTTTTTGACTTTCCATATCGCTCCAATGTTTGCTGGGTGAGCCGGAGGTCATTTTTTAATGCAAGTGTGTGAGAGCTTTGTTCTGGCTTTCGTAGACTTGCATTGACAGCTTGTGACCGTTACATTCTAACTTCGGATAGTCAGAAATTGTGGTCACAAGATGGCGCCATGGGATCTGGAGCGGTATCGATACAAAGTGAATATGGTGGCGAGTGAGTGTTAGGCTAGTTTCACATTTGCGTTAGAATCCGCAGCGTTTAATCCGCATCCGTAAGTGCTAGAAAAAACTCATATAAACGCGTACAAACGCGGCTTTTTTTTAGACGCATGCGGTTTAAAAAACGCCGCGTTTGCATGCTTTTCCATGCGTTTTTTTCTGCGTTTGCGTTTTTGGTGCACATGATGACAAATTTTACAGGAGAAAAATCTAGATAACCAGACACCGCCAAAGGGACTACAGAGGGCGTGTATTATGGGATATCTTTATATAGACCCTTGAACAGCTGAAATCTTCCGATTTTGCTCCTGTATCCTGTGTCATGATGGATCTTAGCATGGAGAGCTTTTATTACAACCTGGATTTAAGTATCAAGCTTGGGAGCAAGACAGAAATCGCGAAAGATGGTTGAGACATAGTAGGCGTTTTTGGAGACACCCCATTATCGAACTACGTGAGAGCCGTGGAGCCTACCACACGCTGTATGGCGAGCTTAATGCCAACCCGGACAAATTCCCGGAATATACAAGGATGTCGTAAGACTCGTTCCGGGATTTGCTTGCTCATGTCCAAGGAGCCATACGGAGACAGGACACCCAGCTCCGTAGAGCGATTCCACCCGAGGAACGTCTGCTGGTCACATTAAGGTACGTAACAAATCTAAACCAATGCCAGTGCTAATTTTGGGTGTACTAAACATGTTTTTTGTTTTGTTTGGTAATTTCCTTTCTGTCTTTAGCATACCCGCACCTTAAATAGAACTGATTGTAATTTTTCTTTAATTCTTTTCTTACAGATTTCTTGCAACCGGAGAGAGTTTATCATCCCTCCATTTCCAATACCGGCTTAGGATTTCCACCCCGTCTGGAATAGTTGCGGACACCTGCCGGGCTTTGTGGAATGTACTCCGGGATGAGTTTATACCCCTACCCACCTTGGACATGTGGATTGGAATTGCGGAAAAATTCTGGAGTGTGTGTGTGAATTCCCCAACTGTTTAGGAGCGGTGGATGGAAAGCACATCCGCATTATCAAACCTGCCAGAACAGGATCGGAGTACTTCAACTATAAAAAATATTTTTCTGTTGTGCTCATGGCAATAGCCGATGCGGACTGTCGCTTCATCGCCATGGACATTGGAGCTTTTGGCCGTGGCAACGATTCCCAGACTTTCAAGAACTCGGATATGGGCCGCCATGTGTATGGCAATAATTTTAATTTTCCACGGCCACAACCTCTCCCCAACACTAAAGGTCCACCGATGCCATTTGTTATGGTTAGGGATGAGGCCTTTCAGATGTGCGAAAACCTACTGAAGCCATATTCCAGTCATGACTTTAAGGATCTTTAACTACAGACTGACCAGGGCACGAAGAACTGTAGAGTGTACCTTTGGGATTCTAGTCTCAAAATGGCGCATTCTTGCATCAGCCATTAATCTAAAAATGGAGACAGTTGACGAGGTGGTCAAAGCCTGTGTGGTTCTGCACAATTACATAATGGCTAAGGAGCGGCCCAACATTGAACTGGATGAACCAGTTGCACCCCCACTGCCCGATTACCAGCATCACCCGCTGCGGTCAACAGCTGAAGTTGGTCACATGCGGGACCAATTTGCTGCCTTTTTTGATTCGGATATTGGACGTGTGTCATGGCAGGACAATGTTGTGTAAATGTCCTGTTGTTATTTTATCTGTACCAGTTATTTTCTTACATGTTACTAATGTTTCTCGTTAATAAACTTTTTTTTGTTGTCTTGACCGTGTCTCATATGTATTTTCTCTTTAAACCGAGGTTGTCCTCACACTAGCAGTATTTGGTCTGTATTTATTATCAGTATTTGTAATCCAAAACCAGGAGTGGGTGATGAAGGCTGAAGTGCTAGATATGCTAATATTATACTTTTCCTCTAATAGTTCCACTCCTTGTTTTGGCTTACAAATACCAATATAAAGTAGTGACCACATACTGCTAGTGTGACAGCAGCCATGTGGTTTTAGTGATAAGGTTGTTGACGTCATTGCATCCTGATTCTGTTCTGCTATGCAGTATCCATTGGACACAGACTGAAGAGACAATGGCTGTCATACAAAACAGATCAATACTCATCAAGTCAGGTGTCAGAAATAATGAATTCATGATGCACATATAACAGCCTCATGAATTCACTATTTCTGACACATGTGCAGGTGAGCATAGATATGCCGTGTATGACCGCCATCGTCCCTTGAGTTTGTGTGAAATAGATTATGTACACAGAAGAGAAAAAGGAGGTTATACAATGCACTTCTCTACTCACCAGGTCAGGCGTCCCAACTAATGAGTTTTTGGACACCTGACCTGTAGAGTATAGTTTTGCATTGTATTTTCACCATTTTCTCTTCAGTCTGCAACACTAGTCACAGACTAAGCAGAATGAAGAGATTAAGGAGAAAATACAAATATACATTTTTTGGTCTACCTCATAGCTCTATACTAAAGACACACAAAGTCTTGTACTTGCTAACTACTGGAGCTATGATGTGGCCAAAAAATAAAGTGTGTGGCGAAGTTTATTTGACGCACGGTGTGTGTTGCCGGCGGCGAAAGACACAATAAACCAAACATAATTGGGGCAAAAAAACTTGTATTTATTTTTTAACAACCAAAATATTTATTTAACTGCGCCTGCTTGGGGTAGAGTGATGTAAACGGGGGGTGTGAAGCACTGAGGCCTGGCTAACCGTGGACAACGCAGAGGTGGCAGGAGAAGGGGCAATGAAACTAGTGGGGTCTGGTAGTTCGGGGATAGGGCTTGACACACGAGAGGCTTGAGACGCACTGGAAGGGTGAGACAAACCTGACATTACAGACACACTTGGAGGTGAAGGGGGAGGAATACTAAGAGTCCGCTGTTTTTTTTTTTTTTTGTTTTGTTTTTTTTTTCCTTCTGTAATTGCTGGGTTCTGGTAAGCCTCGGTGGGCTCATATGTCGTGGCATGGTCGTGGTGGGTGACCTGTCGGGGTCCGGCTGCACTGTGTCAGAGTCCATAGTGCTCGTAGAGCGTGCAGCCATGCCAGAGTCCATAGTGCTCGTAGAGCGTGCGGCCATGCCAGAGTCCATAGTGCTCGTAGAGCGTGCGGCCATGCCAGAGTCCATAGTGCTCGTAGAGCGTGCGGCCATGCCAGAGTCCATAGTGCTCGTAGAGCGTGCGGCCATGCCAGAGTCCATAGTGCTCGTAGAGCGTGCGGCCATGCCAGAGTCCATAGTGCTCGTAGAGCGTGCGGCCATGCCAGAGTCCATAGTGCTCGTAGAGCGTGCGGCCATGCCAGAGTCCATAGTGCTCGTAGAGCGTGCGGCCATGCCAGAGTCCATAGTGCTCGTAGAGCGTGCGGCCATGCCAGAGTCCATAGTGCTCGTAGAGCGTGCGGCCATGCCAGAGTCCATAGTGCTCGTAGAGCGTGCGGCCATGCCAGAGTCCATAGTGCTCGTAGAGCGTGCGGCCATGCCAGAGTCCATAGTGCTCGTAGAGCGTGCGGCCATGCCAGAGTCCATAGTGCTCGTAGAGCGTGCGGCCATGCCAGAGTCCATAGTGCTCGTAGAGCGTGCGGCCATGCCAGAGTCCATAGTGCTCGTAGAGCGTGCGGCCATGCCAGAGTCCATAGTGCTCGTAGAGCGTGCGGCCATGCCAGAGTCCATAGTGCTCGTAGAGCGTGCGGCCATGCCAGAGTCCATAGTGCTCGTAGAGCGTGCGGCCATGCCAGAGTCCATAGCGCTTGTAGAGCGGAAGGCCATGCCAGGGTCCTGCTGCATCGTGGTGGTGGCGGTACGGAAGGCCATGGCAGGGTCCTGCTGCATCGTGGTGGTGGCGGTACGGAAGGCCATGGCAGGGTCCTGCTGCATCGTGGTGGTGGTGGTACGGAAGGCCATGCCTGGGTCCTGCTGCATCGTCGTGTCAGTGGAGGAGGTCCAAGCAGGAGCAGCGGTTGTCATGGTGGTGGCGGTGGGCTGTCCAACAGCACTCAGCATCGTGGTGCTGCTGTACTGGTGTCCGGCAGTGCTAGGAATAGAGGTGGCCGTGCAGTGGTATGCAGCAGAGGTCGGCATTGAGGTTAATCGTGACAGTGAAGGCACAGGTGGATATGCCGCCACTGTCTGCTGAAAATACCGACTCTGCTGCATAGCCTGCACGTAAGCAGCATTGCAGGCCTGCATGACACTCAGCTGGAGATCAGGAGTAAGGTGTTCCGACATGCCCTGCTCAATTTGGTTAAAAAAATGATGTGCTGGCCTCTGGAGGTCGGCTTTCACTTGGTCAAGGCTTTTGGTGACCTGGATACGTGTATTCATGTGGCTAAGTGAAATATCCATTCGGTCAAATAGGAATGTAAAGAAAGGAAAATTCAAGAATACTAAAGTGAGGTTACAGTAAACAGTCAGCCAGGTATACTTACACGCTGCCGCCGTGCCACCCGACCGTGACTCCACTGCTCCTGCCCAGTCTCTGCCGCAGTAGAAGTGCTCTAAAAAAATGAAAAACAAAAATTGTCATATGTGTAGATGTGACAGTGAATACTTACCAATCTGAGGAGGCGAGTACTCACCTCACTGACATGTTCTACTTCAGAAGGCCCAGGACGTTGCTCCTCATCAGAAGAAAAAGACATTCTGATGCATGGAGAAAGAAAGAAATGGCAGAAATTAGGACATGTAGAGACAGAAAATAGAAAATAAAGGCATTGGCTAGGATATACTCACATTGTTCAGGGTCTTATTTTCCTCCAAGATGTAGCCTGTGTCTCGTCTGCTTGGCTGTCTGCTGAGTAGTGACCTGCAAGTGCCCACTCCCTCCCTTTATCACCTTGATGGTGGGGGGTGGCTAATTAGTGTCTACACATGTTTTTCTCTTGTGGAACGCATGCGTTCACGAACGCAAGCAAACGCATGTACTTGTGAATGCATGCGTTCATATAGACAGCAATGTGTTTTTTTTGGCGCATTCCTTACGCAATCGACCGCATACGTTTCCAGGCGGCAAATTGACGCCTCTAAAAATTACTACATGTTGCATTTCCGCGACACGACGAAACGACACATGCGTTGTCAAACGTGGCAAAACGCGAACGATCGCAGACGCATGTGTCCCTAATGTTAAATAAAGGAATACACAACGCTGCGGACACAACCGCAAATGTGAAACCGGCCTAAGACCTGGAAGAAGGACCTTAGATTAGAAACACCACTCCAGCGCTGGAAAAAACAGCTGGAGTGGTGCCTTAGGACTCCTGTGCTGTTCTAAACCCTTTCATCAATAACTGTGAGACAAATGGAAGGAAGTACAACAGGATCAGATTACATAGGTTTATTTTTTATAAAGAAAATGAGTGCTGAACCATCTGTGGGTTGGAAATATTTCACTAGGCAGTTTATAATGAGTAGACTTTTTGTTTAAAATGTTTTCTTTTTTTTTTTTTCCCTTTTAGAACACTCCCGACTGAAAAACATCCGTCATGTATATAGAAGCTGTTTGTGGTATCAGCTGAAGGCTATAAAGCCACAGCAGAATGTAATTCCGACTGCTAAGTAAGTAAAAGTTAATGCTGACTCCTACACACATGTATACCTTTGTGACAGTGAATGGGGTGCTCATCTCATAGGAAAACTGAAGCCCCGTCTTTATCAAGATGGAAGGGGTATTCCCAATATATGAAGATATGGCTTACTGATCGATGAGGAGCTGACCATTGGGACCCCTGTGATTCCACGACTGGGGCCCAGGAAGCCAGTTCTGCAAAACCCTACCTTGAATGGAGTGGAGATGTGCAGGCTCAACCTCTGCTCCAGCCATTGTCTGTGTGACTGCCTGGTAAAGCTGAGCGTACATGTCCCCCTATTCAAGACACAGCCCCGATTTCAAGGTCGCGTGAGGTCCTAGTAGTTAGACCCTCAGTGATCAGGAAGTCATCCCCAATCCTATTGTGGGAATAACCCTTTAATGTGGATCCCAACATCTTGGCATGCCTGAATCCACCTTTAATGTACAAACATTCGTGCTTCAAGTCGTTTGCTCCTCTTCTTGTTGAAAAAACCTCTAGATTTTGCAAAGTCACTGTTGTGGGCTTAAAAGCCTCTGAAGTCCGGAGTAGGCTTTGTATATGTATATTGCTGAGTAGGGAGAAACAGGAGCCATAAATGAATGCCCTTGATTAACAGCGGTTCAGTACTTGCTAAGTGCTAGCTGAGTGATTGCCATCAGGGGACCGGATGTCTGCAAGAGTTTTACATAAATACAGCAAAAACATGCCCCCTTACTTTTCACACCAGAAAGCATGGGGTCATAGATTCGTTCTGTATTTTCCTTTTTCATGGTTTGTGCTCTTCTTAAGAATTTAGTTGACTATGCTTCTCAAAGGAGTTTTAGGAAGTGAAATATTACTGGTATATTCTGAGGACAAGCCTTGAATGTCTGGTTTGTTAGGTTCTGGGAAATCCGCAGAATAAAGGGGCCACAAAGCTCATATTCCTTAAACTATCGGATCTTCCTGGGGGGTTGGATCATCACTGGTTAACTCCTTCCCGTCCACTTGTAAATGACCAATTACCTGAAGCAGGAGCCTGCTAGTTTTAAAGGGAACCTGTCCGGTCCCCCATGCCTTCCAACCCAGCAGCATTCACCTACGTATGAGTAAACTCCCAGCACTGTATACCGTTATTGAGTGAAAACAAGGTATATTAAAAAAAACAAACACATTTATAATGTCCTGGTTTCATGTTTCATATGCCAATGAGGTCTTTGACTAGTTGATGGGGCGTTACTTGCCCCAGACTAGTCAGCCCCCTTTCTGTCTCATCACACCCCTGTGAGCATGATAACATATTTTGCACGAACCAACCTCCTCGCCAGCTCATGCAATTCTAGGGCATGCACGCCGGTCATTTCAGCAGCATCACGGCGTCTCTGAAGCCGAGTGTACACTTCCCGGCTTCAGAGGAGCACTGCGCATGATCAGTAGCCATGTTCAGAAATTCTGGGCATTCACAGTGTCTCTGAAGCCGGGAAGCGTACACTCGGCTACAGAGACGCATTGAAAACTCCCTCTCTTGAAAGAATGTGGACTTTTCTCCAGACATAAACTCTCCAATTTTAGACAATCTGAGTGTCAAACTTACAGGAGCAGAGAGGAAAGTGTTTATGCTGGAAAATTAGCATATAACGCTTTAAAAAGCCACAACATTTTTGCACACTGCGAACTTACACGAGGATTACATGATTATGTGCCCAAAATGGACAGAGCTGAGGAGGAGCTACGCCCTCTCATTATATTTATGGAAAATGCCGGCGATATATATGCCAGAAATGTGCCAGGCAGTGTGCACACGATGCGGATTTAGTGCAGATCCGCCGCGTTTTTTTTTCCGCGCAGAAATGCTGCAGATCTGCAAAGTGATTTACAGTACAATGTAAATCAATAGGGAAAAAAAAAAATACTGTGCTAATGGTGCGGAAAATTCCGCATGAAAAACGCTGTGGAACAAAAGAAGTAGCATGTCACTTCTTTTGTGCGGATCTGCAGCGTTTCTGCACCCTTCCATTATAGAAATCTGCCGTGGTAAAAAAAACGCATGAAATCCGCAACAAAAACGCACAAAATCCGCATAAAAAACACGTCATCACCTGCGTTGTCTGTCAGGAGATGCGGATTTTGTGCAGAAAATTCTGCACCCCAATCCGCAACGTGTGCACATAACCTTAGTCCTTTCCATGACTGGAGTAATATTTCTGGCAAGGCACATGGAGTCGCACACTACTGATGAGGTGGGCCTAATGTAATAAGTGGCTTGCGATTTTTAGTGAATTTAGCGCATCTTATTCCTGCATGCTGCAAAAACTTGTGTACAAAACACCAATAATCGGAGCCATTTGGTTTGCCTACTGCCATAAAAATGAATCTTCTGGGTCCTAGGGTTGTGGAAGAAAAAAAACATACCCTCATCCTGTATCAGCGCTCCCATCCGCACACTATACATCCGATTGGGGTGGGAAAGGGGTTATCCCATGATGGCTGCGGTAAAACATTGGCCACTGATGGGCTGTAGCCTTCACAGTTTGCTTCTTCTGTTAGGACGGAATGTGAAGGCTGCAGCCAACCAGTGACTGCTGATTGACTGCAGCAGTCCCGTGATGCTCCTCTCTGAATGTTGATACTAGGGGACATTTCTGTGGATGGGAGAATTAGGCTATGTTGCCATGTTGTATAGATTGACCAGTTTGCATAGCTTACTTTTGGTCTAAACAGTCTTTTAAACCACCAGTGTTCCTGATCTGCAGTTGTATCGTGCCGCCGGTCAGTACCATGTAAATAAACCTTAGGGTACGTATCCATATGCGAGAACAAAGGATGAGTGCAATCTGATTAAAAAAATTGGACTGCACTCTGACCAGTTATTCAATGAGTTACATCTCGTCTGCCATTTTTTTTTCTCAGCTCAAATCGGACTGAGAAAAAAAATCGCAACATGCTGCGATTTGCAGCGTATCTCGGATGAGACTCGCCAATGTAAGTCAATGGATGCGAGAAAAATCGCACAGCACTTGGACCATTTTTCGGTCCAGATATCGGAACTTTTTTTTTCTCACATGGGCACGTACCCTTAAGGGAAGGTTGTGCTTTTGTCTGTTCACCACTTTATGAAAAAACTGGCAAAATGTTTTAAACACTACTATCATGGCATATTGTGGTACCCTTTTTTGACTATGCCACCTGCAGCCATAGAGCGATATGGGAACTTTATATTGAACAATTACTGCTAATAGACTTCTGACATAACTTTCTATCTACCTCTTTGTGTGTCTCCACAGGAAAGTAGTGTTGATGTTTGGATGGGCATTGTTTATATTCCTCGCCTACAAAGTTTCCAAAACTGATAAAGAATACCAAGAATACAACCCATATGAAGTTCTAGGTTTAGATCCGGTAAATATAACTCTCATTAGTAATGAGGTAGAGACGTGCTACAAGTCCTTTTAGCATGCATTAATATCCCGTGTGCAGATCTACTGTGGTATGATCCCCTTCCCATCACACCCACCATAAGAAGTTTGATTCCTTAAGGAGTTTTGCATTCTGTAAGTATGGTAAGAATCTGTAACATTTCTCCAGTTTGCATCCTTTGCCATCTAGAATGGTGCTGCAGTGTTTAGCTCACAGAGGATTGCCTACACTGATGCACTGAAACCAACCTACCTACTGTGCACATAGCAAAGTCTGGGGGTTCTGGCTCAATTAAACAGCCTTGAGCTGCTGATTGGAGTAATCGATGAGGCTGGGACCAGACGTTCAACGTTAAACAGTCTACGCTGTGACCCAGCTCAATCAGAACCAATGCTAACAACTATCTAGACTAAATCCACTGCTGATGTTTTAGGCTGTCTGAAAGAAGCTTGTTAGGACCCTCTTGACTTGCGATGCACTGTACCTTGTTGCTGAATATCGGGGCACGTTCTGTTACCTGTGAATTTTTTTACAGTGAGCTTTCTGCCTAAAATGGGTAGGTGCACCGTTGGGCATCTACCCGTAAATGGGGCCCTTCCATATGCCACGTTCTCTTGTTTTCTTAATCTTTGGCCTTCCAGATGTTTTTTACATATGGATGACCTTTCAATCCCAGTAGATCTTGACATTTTGCAAGACGTTTTTTTTTTTTTTTTTAAGGGTGCCACTGTCATAGAAATTAAGAAACAGTACCGTCTGCTTTCTCTGAAATTCCACCCGGATAAAGGAGGAGATGAAGCTATATTTATGAAAATCGCCAAGGCATATGAAGCGTAAGTATGTCCATGGCTTCTTAACTGGCTCATTTCAGGTTCCTGCTCCGCAAGAATAAGGCTGGTCTATGGGTTTGTCCTGCCTGCACGGTAGTTTATAGCCTCTACATATGGATTAACCCGTTAATGACAGAGCCAAATTTTTAACATCTGACCAGTGTCACTTTATGTGGTAAAAACTCTGGAATGCTTCAAATTCCAGTGATTTTGAGATTGTTTTTTATCGTGGCACATTATACTTTATGATAATGGTAATTTTAGGTTGATATGTTTTGAGTTTATTTATAAAATATATCAGAAATTTTACAAAAATGTAAAAAAAAATCTGCAATTTTAAAATTTTGAATGTTATCCCTTTGAACAAGAGTCATATCATAGAAATATCTTAATAAATAACATTTCCCACATGCCTGCTCTACATCAGCACCATTTGTAAAATATAATTTTTTAGGGACCTATCCATGTTTGAAGTGACTTTGGGGGTCCTACATATTGGAAACACCTCAAAAGTGACACCATTTTAAAAACAGCACCCCCCTGACGTACTGAAAACTGCTGTCATGTAGACTTCGGGTGATTTTCAGAAATTAATGCAAAGTAGCATAACAGAAATGGAAAAGTGTATCCTTACCACCTAAATGTCACTAACTTCTGAATATGCCGCTATAGCCCGGAGACTCTAAGGCCGCTATTTGGTCGTGAATTGCGATAGCAAATATCAGGACCACACAATCATGATCTCAGGGTGCCAATGGGCATAAAGAGAGAGCTCCCATACTCTTTTAACTATTTATATGATATAGTCATTATTGACAGCAGCATATGAGGGGTTAAACAGGTATGATCGTGGCTGATGCAGCAAGTTGTCAGCTATAGTGTACAGCCGACAGCTGCTGGATTGTCACCTGTATGGGGAGGCTATTCTCTTCTATCTCAGGTCAGTTAAAAGACGTATCGGCTGTCATTAAGGGGTTTAAGGGGTTGTCCAGTCTAAAGCTACAAGTCTGTAGTCACTCTGAAATAAAACAGATACCACAAGACAACAAAAAGAGAAAAATGAGTAAGAAATAATGACAACTGCCGATTTAGACCCATTGTGTTTCTTGCCCCATAGCAGACAGTCACAGGGCAGACTTGGAATACTAGAGCGCTCAGCTCCTGCATAAGCATGTGCACAGCGCTGTGAACTGGCAACATAGAAAGTCATTGGGTGTGTTTGGCAAGCGCTTTGGCTGGAGCTGTGCGCTTCTGGGAGTCTATTGTGCAATCAATGGGGTTCTCAGGACACAGCCCCCACCAAATCTGGGGTTAGAAAATATAAAAAAAAAATAGTTAATTTAGGCTTATCCTAATTCTGTATTTTTATGTAAAACAAATTGCTTCTAGATTGCGTTGTACAATTTACCATGTGAATGAAAACAAAATATCTGACTTTAACCTCATAACTACCATGCACTGTAAATTAATGGAGCTTCGGCTTTAACCCCTTACCATTGAAAATGTAAGTTTACAGCTTCTTCTTCTGTAAACTAGCAAGAATAGGTTAGTTCCCTGGCTTTCAAACATGGCTACGGAGAATGGGAGAAGACAGAAGCGGTTTATACCACTTCTGTCTTCTCTCTTGCTGACAACATGACATTCAATAAGTGCTATTCTGCTAACCGAAGGAACGGCAGTGCTGACTTCCGTAGGACCTTCTGATCACACAATTGTTGGCTGTCTGCCTGGCATAGCAAAGCTGCAGGGTCCTAGCCTAATATTTGTTTCAAAATAATCACTTTGTGGGTGTTGACGGGGGAGATTTATCAATACCGCTGCTGTAGCAATTTCTCATGACAGAAAAACATGGGCCATTTAAACAATTAGAAGCAGCAAATGCCCTGGTTGCTCTCCGGCGCCTGCTCAGCTTTTCTTCTCATACTAGTGTTAGTAAAGCTAATGCTCTGTTACACATTTCTGTTTTTTTTTTGTTTTTTTTATCATCTAACATATTTTTGTGTGTAGTTTAACAGATGATGAGTCCAGGAGAAATTGGGAAGAATATGGCAATCCCGATGGACCACAGGGTAAGCGACTATTAACTGTTAGTCAGCTACAATGATTTCTGATTGCGTTTACTACGTTGCAAAGCAATATCTAATTCAGTATCCATCAATGCACCTCTCTCGTGTACTGTCCATCTATCTAATTACTTTTGTGCATTAGGGTACCAGTACTTTTATATTGCTCTAACTTTTCTCATTCTTCATTTTAAAGCTACGCATTTTGGCATCGCATTGCCAGCATGGATTGTGGACCAGAAAAATTCTATGCTGGTGAGTTAGTCCTAAAATAAGTATTCTATTGATTGAGCAGAGAGGCTGTTCACCTGCAAATATAGGGTTAATCTGCAGGTATATGGGGTTTAAATGTTTCTTAGCCGGCTTACTGGAGTAGCGGGTGCACGGAGAAAATGAAGTGTTCTTCTCTCTGCAGCCGCTCCCTTCCAGTCATCAGGGCCGTAATCACTTCCCCTGATCACAGCCACACTCCCTGTATAGGGAGCAATGAGCGTTCCCTGCACAGCCCTGGTTACTGCAGGGAGGATAAAACTTCTCCAGTAAGCCATCTACACAGGGTAAAACCACTATTTACCGGCAGATTAACCCTAACCAGATTAACCGTATATCTGCTGGTAAATAGTGTTTCTGGACATGATGGGTTCCCTCTAAGGAACACGCCTGACACAGCTAAGGCAGATTATGCCCAGTGCGTGGTGTGATAGGCCCAGCAACAAGAGAATCTGTCTCGTGCACCTCTCCCAAAAGCCTAAGCAAGATTTCTTATGGCGTATCATTTGTACCTGATATGTTCCTATATAATTTTCTCTGTAATTCAGTAGTGTGTCTTGTCTTTGCACCCTTGCAGCCATTACTGTGTGTGACTTACCTCTATAATTCTTTTTCCAGGTGTTGCTGGTATATGGTTTAG